>NC_140091.1:4833375-5527000 GCF_964237585.1 Gallinula chloropus | reverse complement strand
CATCTTCCCCCCCCCAAATAAATCAACAGGCTGTATTGTTAATGCAGCGACACAACAATTTGCATTCTTTTTCCTTGCTGTTCAACAGAAGAAGGGGTTTATTGTAAGCCCTGTTAGAGGTGCTTCAAAGGCAGCAGGGCCAGGGGAGCGGCTGCGTGCTTGGCGTGGCTCCGGAGAAGTTTGCGGAGGCGTTCCCGGACAGCCAGCCCGGTGTCTGCGCCTGAGGCTCCAGGGAAAAACCCAGATATTTTCAGGCAGGTTTAACTGGGGTGGGGGAGAGCGTGGTGCTGATGCTGTGCCATCGGTACCGGGTGGGTTGGGGGAGAAGCTGGGCACCCCCATGTTCCTCGATGGGGTGATGCGGGGGGAGAAGAGGAGGGGGGGATGGATGGGGCTGGGGACCCAGGACCCTGTTGCAGGGTCTGTTCACTGGGTGGAAGGGAAAACACCGGACAGCACTCCATAGAGCTGCTGGCAGTGTGCCGGTGCCTCCTGCCTTGTTCCCCGGCTCTACCGCCAGCCTGGCACGTTGGCAGCTGCGGCGGAGCGTTGGCCAAGACGCGAACCTCGGGAGCGCCGGCCATTTTCCAGGCAGCAGCACATTTGCCAAGCGCTACCTTAAGAAAAGTTATGCGTGACTATTTTTAAGGAAGCGGGAGAGGGGGGTGTGTGCTGGCCCCGTCCCAGGGCCCTGTGCCAGCCCTGGCCCCCGAGGGCCGTGCCGGGCGCCATCCGCGCGTGCAGGTGTCCGGACGCTTCTGCTCTGAGCCAGCCGTCACCTCGCCGCCGCTCGCAAATGCTCAGCTTCTTCTGGCTGAGGTGAGGCCCAGGGGTGCCTGGGGACAATGGGGACGAGGTGGTATGTGTCTTTGGGGGGGGGGGGAAACACCCCCGGGGCTGGATGAGCAACGTCCCATGCTGCTGCAGTGACTTTGGTGCCCGGTGGCATAGTGGTGGTTTGTGGCTGGTGCTGGGCTGGGCAGCTCTGCCAGGGGAGGGAGATGGGGTGAAAGCCCCTCGTGCCCCCTCGTGATGCCCTCTTACCCTTGGCTGCTGTGTTGAGCCTTGCTGCCGCTCTGTTGTGGCCAGCAGCCCCCATCCAGCTGCAATGGGGACAGCAGGTGAGCGTCGGCAACATCAACCCCCCCCCCCCACACACACACCCAGGATCTTTCTGGCTGAGCCAGGAGGGATGCTGGGAGGGGCAGTTGGCTTGAATCAGCCTCTTTTCACTTAAAAGGGGGCAGATATTTGGAAAGCATGGGCACAGTGCTGCCAGGAATGCTGGCATCATGGAGAGGGCAGAGGGATGTGCTGGGGCTGGCCGAGGCAGCATGGGTGGCCAGACAGGGTGGGTGGCACAATGCGCCATGGTGGTCTCCACCCTGGTGGTCTCAACTGTGGTGGTCCACCAGGGTGGATGCTGTGGCACCACCATAGGCTCCATCGTGGGGATCTCCACCATGGTGGTCTCAACCATGGTGGTCTCCAACTTGGTGGGCTTGACTGCGGTGGTCTCAGCTCTGGTGGTCTTGGTGCTGCTGCAGTCTCCTCCCCCAGGAAGCTGTGGGTGGCAGGGCAAAGGTGCCTGGGCTGGGCAATGTTGTTTTGTTGGGTGTCCCCATGCTCCTGAAATTTGGCCCCGTGGCATTTGCAACTGTAACGGGGTGACACGCGGCTTCACGCTGCACCTGGGCTGGAGGCAGCAGGGCCAGGGGACCTTTGTCCTCTGGGACACTCCTTCAAAGGGGGGGAACTTTGTCCCATGTCAGCAGACCAGCACCAGCCTTCCTTCCCAGGAGCCTTCTCAGAGAGTGGTTGGGCAGGAGTGCAGCTGGGGCTGGGGGCTTAAGGCATGGGCAGGGCTGGGGATGCTTCGCCCAGCATTGAACTCGATGGTGGAGAGGGGGATGGAGGGGTCCTCACACTGCCTGCCCCAAGAGAGGGTTTCTTGTGGGTGGTGGATGTCAAACCAGTGTCCCCCTGTGAAGGGGATGGCCCTTGCAGCCCCCTGCTGCCTTTGGTCCTTGGTTTGCACTTTCCTGTCCTGACAGCTCACCTCGCTCCATGAAACCCTAGGGAAAGCCCAAAGTGGTACCACTTTCATGGTATCACTTACCTTTTTCTGCACCAGCCACCCTCCCAGAGTGCCACCAAGAACCCCCCTCCAGAGACCTGCTGTGTTTCCTCTCTGTGCAATGACCCTCACCCCAGCGCTACCACCACCCAAAGGGTCCCACCAAGAAGCTGCCACCTCATTCCCCTCACCCAAACAAGCCCTGGGGACCCCGCTCCATCCCGGCAGGTGTGGGGTGATGGAGCTGAGCTGTGACAGGCATCTCCACCGCTGCTCCTTGGGGTGATGGGGGTGGATGTCCCACTGGAGGGGACATCTCCCCTCGCACAAAGCCTGCCCAGGAATCCTTGCTGCTGCTGGGGGTGGGGCTGGCAGGCTGGGTCCCAGGGGAAGGAGAGCCCTGGCCGCCCCGTCACGCCGGCAGAATTTCCCAAAGTAGGTCAGGTTAATTTTTTGAAGGCGTGCAGATTCGCTCGTTACCATGGATATCGCTCAATTATACACCCATAATCCCCCATGAGAACTTCGCTGTCGCCGCTTTCCTCCCCTCCTCGCCCCCCCCCCCCTTTTTTTTTCCCTTTAAATATTCCCAGGGAAGGGTAAGGATGCGCTGAGGGAATGGGGATGGAGCTGGGATAGGAAGCCAGAGCCAGGGGAGGGAAAATGGGGGTTAGGTGTTTGGGAGGCGGCGGTGGGAGAGCTCTGGAGGGCTGGTGGGAGTGACTCAAGGCATGGGGCTGCCCTGCTCTTCCTGCAGCGCCCCACAGCTCAGCACCCAGGACCCCCACCCTGGCTTTGCCCTTGTTTCTACCCCTCCATCTGCTGCTGAGGGATGGCTAAAGCAGCACCCTGCTTCCAGAGGGCCCAAGGATCTCCCATGTCCCCACTCAGCATCACCCCGGGGGGTTGTGGGACCTGAGAGAGTTTCACAACAGAGGCTCCCCAGGGCTGGTGATTCCCCCCGGGGCCAGCACCCAATTCAGCAGCAGGGACCATCTTTGATGCCCTTGGGTGCTTCACTGCTGTGAGACACCCCCCTGCCAGGGTGTAAGAGAGCAGTGGGGTGCTGCAGGGTCCCTCTCCCACAGTATGTGAGGAGCCGTTGGGGTGTCTCACCCCCTGCATCCCCCCCCAGTTTGCTCTGTGGGCTTCTTACACTGTCAGCAGCACAGGAAGCAGCATGGCAGGAGACAAGAAAAACACTCTCCTGGAAGGCTGGTGTTGTTTTTTTTTTTCTAATGCAAACTTTTTTCCCCTTTTTTTGGGTAGAAGTGGGTCACTCGAGAGGTGACAGAGTAAGAGCATCATTGCCTGGGTACTGCATCCCGTTGTCATGGTGACCCGAGGGCTGCATCAGTCAACAGCTTTAAAAATGTGACAGTTGAGTGAGGCTGAAGATTTTAACGAGGACAGACACTTGCTCACGTAGTTCTGATAACCGAATGCTCTATAAATACTCGCTGGCTGAATGGTTCTGGGCCTCTGGAGTGCGTTTGCAACACATAGCCGGGGCGGTCCCCATCCCCAGGCAGAGCCCTGTGCTCCAGGGTGGGAGCATGGGCTGGGGACGCCTTAGAAATGACTGGGGAGGGAGTGTGGAATGGATGCAAATCAGATATATCTTCCCTCCCCCCCCCGCCCCTACTAACCCAACCCGTGGGACACGGAGACATGGTTGTGGCCAGAAAACACAGAAGCAGGGGTGGGTTTGGGTTTTTTGGGTTTCCAACGAACAGCACGAGCTGCATGCCTTCTGGTGTTGGCTGCTGCTGCCGTGGGGTGCGACGGGGCCACCCCCACCCACAGCCACCACCCTAAAGTGCCAGTGATAAAGCAAACCACAGGAGCAGAGGCAGCTTGCTAAAGAGGAGATTAAGTCCTGGGCTCTCACGGGGGCGGGTGAGCCTAAGCAAGCTCCCCAAAGCCTCAGCAGAGAGCCTGGGGAAGTGGTGGGGCTTGGCACAGCAAAGCCGGGTGCTGGGCTTGGCATAACAAAGCCGGGTGCTGCTGAGCCTGGGCTTGGGGAGGCTTTTTGGATGGCTCAGTGGTGCTGCTCGTGCCTGTCGGTGCTCTGAACACCCTCATTTCATCCCCATTGCTGGCTGATGGTGCAGGAGACAAATCTCCACCTGCCACTTTTTTGACCCCATGCCAAAACCAGCCGGTTCCATGCCGTGGGGAAGGGGCTTCAGCCCCCGGCCTCCTGGCCAGACCTGTGCAGGAGAGCTGGGACAAGCATGCCAAGGGCCCATGAATGTTGTGTTCAAGAGCAAACTGTAAGCACAAAGTGTCTTCCAGCTTGTTCCCGCTGTGCCGTTCCTTGTGTCCAGCTGGGATCTGATCACAGCACATGTGGCCTGTGGGCACCCAAGGGCACGCGATGCCCTTGGGGGATGCCGGGGCTCTGCGGGCAGAGGGGCCGGTGCAGGGCTGGGCAACACTGCTGCTGCCAGGAGCTTCCCATTCGCTGCCCTGGTACCACCCGTGAGTCCTGCCCACTGCCAAAAATACACTCCCTGCCGTCTTGTGACTGCGGTGGTGTCACCGCGCTGGCCAGAGAACCTTCAAGACACAGCAGCTCTGTCATGTGTAGCAACGCAGAAAGTATTAGTGCAACATCACTGGCTGAGGGATGAAGGGCCACGGCACCGCGCCCTGGGCTTGGTCCAGCACCCCAAAATAGCCAGGAGCCTCTGTCACAGCACTGGGCCTGACCGCTGAGGAACGGCAGGCGTGAGCCCGGCATCTCGCCCTTCTCTGCTTTGGCTCTGGTAGCTGCCCTGAGAGGCTCTGGGGTCAAGCATGGGGTCAAGCAATGGGTCAGTGCTGTGGGGAGGGACGCCAGCATGGTGCTTGGGGACAGGGTGTGACAACCTGTGCCGTTCAGGCAGTGGCAGCTGTGTAGTGCCCACCACCCTGGGGACAGCCACGGGCACCCTGCACCGTGGTAACCTGAGCCGCTCTTCTCCTTTCCAGGTGTCTCTTAAAAATGGTCAAGGAGAACTTTGTAGTCCCTGAAGAGATCTTGAGCTTCTGTTGCAATGGCCTCCAGGTACCCCTTGAGCCCCGCCATTAACCCCAGGGCTCTCAATCATGCCAGCGGCTACTAACCACAGCTGTGCCAGGAGAGCCATTCCCAGCCCCATGCCAGCTCCGGCTGCTGTGCATGATCCCCATGCAGTCCCCGCCAGCATCCCTTGCCATGGTACCATAGGGTGCAGCATCCCTTGCCATGGTACTGTGGGGTACAGTATCCCTTGCCATGGTACCGTGGGGTACAGCATCCTTGGTACTGTGGGATACAGCACCCCTTGCCATGGTACTGCGGTGTGCAGCATCCCTTGCCATGGTACCGCGGGGTACAGCATCCCTTGCCATGGTACCACAGGGTGCAGCATCCCTTGCCATGGTACCGTGGGGTACAGCATACCTTGCCATGGTACCACGGGGTGCAGCATCCCTTGCCATGATACCGTGGGGTACAGCATCCTTGGTACTGTGGGATACAGCATCCCTGGTACTGTGGGATACAGCGTCCCTTGCCACGGTACTGCGGGGTGCAGCATCCCTTGCCATGGTACTACAGGGTGCAGCATCCCTTGCCATGGTACCGTGGGGTACAGCATCCCTTGCCATGGTACTGCGGGGTACAGCATCCCTTGCCATGGTACCACGGAGTCAGGGCCATTCCCACCACCTGTCACCTTTCCCCTAAAATTGGGAAGCACTGGGAAAAGAGCCGGGGGGAGCCCTGGCCAGGCTGGCTGCTTGCTTCGTGCAGGCAGCTTCGGAGCTCTGTACATTGCTGGCTCGTGCCCCCAGGGCCTGCCAGCTTCCCAAAATAGCTCCATGGCACTCATGTAGGCACCTTGGCAGGCTGGGAAACAGTCCGGGAGAGTCACAAAGAGGTTTGGAGCCTGCTGGAGGGGCTCTGGGGGTCCACCTCGCTGTGGGATGAGGTGGGGAGGGACGGGGGACACACCTTTTGCTGTAGGCTCAGCGTGCTGTGCTTGACACCGTCTCTGCTGAGCTGAGGTTTGTGCCGTTCCTGGGATGTCGGGTACCAGTAGCTATGGAAACAGAGGTTAGACCCGCTGGAGAGAAATGCTATTCTGAGAGGCGGCGAGCGCGGGGTAGTCGGGAAAGCTCCGTTTTCAGCAGAAACCCGTCTTTAAAGGAACCAAAGGGCCAAGAAGCTGCTGCAACGGGGCTCTCGCAACAAGTGCTGCGAACGGGAGCCGCGGCGGGAGCAGAAAGCGGAAGGAAGGGCTGTAACGAAGCCCAGACGGCTCCTCATGTCTCCTCAATTACTCACGGGGGCTAACTGAGTTCACCCCTTGTGTAACGTGCCTCGCTTGACATCTCATCAGCTATTTTTTTCCCCGTGCGCTGGCGCGGTCGTGATACCAGCCCCTCTCCCAACCTAACCCTCCCCAGGGCAGCAGGCAGGACCGGCTCCGTGCCCAGCAAGCTGCAAAGCCCAGCAGGATGTGTATAACCGTGCTAACGGCCCCCAAACTGAGGATGCTCCCCCCCACCCCCCCTCTTCTTTCCTTCTGCCCCTCCCTGCTTCCCGTGTTTCCGTTTGCCAAGGGGAGGGGTTATGCCCAGCCCAGGGCCAAGTCCTGGCACTGCAAAAACACCCTTTGCCATGGCACCCTAAAACCGAAGCCATAAGGGGAGCAAACATCCTTCCCAAAAAATTAGTTGATGTTGGGTTGGAAGGGGGTTTGGCATGTTTTTTTTGGGAGGAGCCACTGGGGTTGGGTGATAAACAACCTGGAAACCGGCGGTGACCACCCACAGGGCTCTTTTTAGAGGGATTCCTTTTTCCTTTTGGTGGGGTTTGGTGGTGCCTGGGTGTGTGCAGGGCTGGGGGGGGGGGGTGGTCCTGACGGCTCTGTGTGGGGAGGGGGATGCTGCACAGGTCACTGTTTTCTTGGGGGATTTTCCTGCTGTTTGGCTAAACAGAGCTCTCGTTCCCCACAGGGCTCAAGCTCTCCTGCCCAGGAGCCAGGGGAGCGGGAAGAGGTGCCGGGGGCCATGGCGAACCCCTCGCCCGCCCGCAACCCCACGGAGGTGCAGATGAGCCAGCTGGTGCTGCCCTGCCACACCAACCACCGCGGCGAGCTCAGCACCGGCCAGCTGCTCAAGTGGATCGACACGGCCGCCTGCCTCTCCGGTAAGCCAGCCTCTCCCACTGTCCTGCCAGGCCAGGAGCAAAGGGACCTGGGAGCATCCCTGGGAGCCCACTCTCTGGTGTGCATGGTGGTCTGGTGCCATCCCTTGGAGCTGACCAGCCTCATGCCATTTGGCTGAGTAATTAGAGAGCAAAGGGGAGCAGGATGGGAAGGGGAGGAGGTGTGCGCTCCAGCACGCACGTTTGGTCAGGGACAGATCAAAACCAACACCTCCTACTCCCCAAATACTGCCCTTTTCCTTGCTGGCACACAGGGCATGGTGAGGACCGGGCTGGCAGCATCCCTGGCATCCCAGCAGTGGCTGGAGAGCTCTGTGGGATGGGGCTGAGCTCCTGTGCTCGCCCTGCCAAGCACAGGGGAGGGAAAACGGGTGCAACACAGCAGGTTTTGAGCAGCTTTTCCCAGTGTGATTTTGTAGTCCCAAAGGAAAGCCAGAGCAGCAGGATGGCTTGAAAGTATTTGCTGGTTACAGGGAGATGATGCTGACTGCCTTTGCATCCGCACAGCGGCTGAAGGCGATGTGGGAACGCAAGCAGCATGGCACTCTGCCACCTAGTCACGATGTGGCCCTTAAAAACACCCTCAAACCCACACTGTTTGGGGGTGGGGGAACCCCAACCCCTGCTCTCGTTTCCTGCAAACATGCTGGGTGGGCACGAGCAGGGACAGGGATGCCAGCCCGGGTTTCACCAGCATCACCAGCCCCGTGGTGTGTGTCCCTCGCACACCCAGCGTGTCGCTGCAGGGAGCTGATGGGGTTTGTTTCCCCTTTCCAGCTGAGAGACACGCCGGCTGCCCGTGCGTCACGGCTTCCATGGACGATATGTACTTTGAGCATACCATTAGGTAAGTGCCCAGCTCGGCAGCAGGGTGTGCATGGGGACAGCAGATAGGGTTTTCCCTGTCTCCAAGGGGGACTGGAGCTGGGATGGGGAGCAGCGTGCTCAGGAGCAGAGAGATACGGCTCTTGGGGCAGCCCCACAAGCTGCTCTGGTTTATCTGTTATCCGGGAGCTCCTGCTGGGTTGGCTTCCTGGCATTTCCCCCCCACCTCCCAAGCCCAGCTCCTCCCTGGCTTTGTTCAAGAAAGAGCTCTGAAAACTGTGTGAAATGTGCCTTGGTGGCAGCCACTGGGGGTGGCTGGGCATGTGGTGGAGCTCAGCCCCTGCCCCGGGTGCTGGGGGGGACACTGGGACCTCCTTGAGCATGACTTTGTGACATGTACCAGGCTGAGCCTTGCCCAGCCAAAATCCTTGTCCCAGCATCCCTGGGGCTGGCAGAGGTGCCCACCCCCACACGCACAGCCCCCAGGCTGCCAGGTTGCAGGGGACAGTGCAGGCATTCCCACCTGGCATGGGTCTTACGTGCCCTCTTACCCTACTGGGTGCTGCCTTTACTCACCTCTCAGAGCCCCCCCAGTGCTATGCTCTGGGGATGACCTTCTGCTCACCCCTTACATACCACATCAGGGGCTCCCTGGGTGCCTGTGGGCATGATAGCAGAGGTGCCTGTGTGCCGGCAGAGGGGTTTTGGTACCCCCATCCCATGGGGACCCTCTAGCCGGCGGCTGGCACGGGCTGAGTGAGCCGGGCCATGTAGGATCCACACTGCCTGGCAGTGTCCCCGTGCAGGTCTGAGATGAGCTGGAGGTGCTGGGCTGGTGTTGGGGTCCCAAGCCATTTGCTTTGGTGCCAAGTGAACCTTGGGCACATCTGCACCCCTCAGGTGTCCCAGCAGCACCCAGACATGGGGACACATTCACAGGCAGAGGCTCACGGATGACATCTCCCTGCTGGGCTGGATGCCCATGGGCTCCCACGTCTCGGGGAGGGGAGTGGCTGTCCCCATGTCCTGCTGGCCATCCCAGCACGTCCCCACAGTCCCAGACAGCAGGCACTGAGCTGTAATGCCATGGTACCTTGGTGAGGAGCCGCTTGGTGCTGGTGCATGGGCTGGGTGTCCGTGGGCTGGTGTTCCCCCCCTGTAACCCCCAGGCACTTTCTCCGCTTTCTGTTTTTCAGCGTCGGGCAAGTTGTCAACATCAAAGCCAAAGTGAACCGAGCCTTCAACTCCAGCATGGAGGTTGGTGTGCCACCCCCACCTCCACCACCCAGCCCAGCCCCTACCCACCTTGTCGTGCCCAAGTGCAGGACACCCAAATCCTCCCGCGGTTCCTGGCTCTGACCCACATGTCGGTCCCATGCGCTTGGTGGGATGTGGGTGCCTGAGGAACGGAGCTGGTGCTCAGGGATGCTGTGCTCTCTCCCAGGTGGGCATCCAGGTGAGCTATGAGGACCTGTGCAGTGGGAAGCACTGCAGCATCTGCAAGGCGTACGCGAGCTTCGTGGCGCAGGGACCCTCCGGCAGCAAGGTGAGGGGGTAGAGCTCGGTCAACCCCTGCACAGGGGCTCTTGGGGGAGAGTTGGGCTGGGTCAGGGTATAACCCATCCCAGGAGGAGTGTGGCTGGCTCTGGCACACGTGGTGGGATGCACAGTGCCATGGCAGGGAGACCTGCTGTATGATTAAGGGCCTGGAACATCTCCCCTATGAGGAAAGGCTGAGTGAGCTGGGACTGTTCATCCCAGAGAAAAGAAGACTAAGGGGTACCTTATTAATGTTTATAAATATCTTAAGTATGGGATGCAGGGGGAATGGCCAGACCCTTTTCAGTGTCTGTGGAGACAGGACAAGGGGCAATGGCTGCAAGTTGGAGCACAGGAAGTTCTGCACCAACATGGGGAAGAACTTTTACACAGTGAGGGTGACAGAGCCCTGGGACAGGCTGCCCAGGGGGGTGTGGAGTCTCTATTTCTGGAGATATTCCAGCCCCTTCTGGATGCCGACCTGTGCAATATGAGCTGGGGAGCTGCTTTGGCAGGGGGGTTGGACCTGATGATCTCTCGAGGTCCCTTCCAACCTCTATGATTCTCTGATTCTGTGACTGCACCCTGCCCCTGTCCCCTCACAGGTGAAGCTGAAGCCGCTGACCCCGCAGACAGAGGAGGAGAAGATCGAGTACAGCATCGCTGCTGAGCGCCGCCGCATGCGGCTGGTCCATAAGGACACCCTCAAGGACCTTCTCACCCGCAGCCCCCGCGAAACTGGTACCGTGTCCCTTCTGGCCCTCTGACACCCACCAGTGACACCCTGCTTCCTTGGCGGGATGCTGAGGGGGGGGAAGAGTGGTGAATGCTGAGCACCATTCTCCCCCCGCCGCAGCAGAGCTGGAGACGCGGGACGGCAGCGTGGCGGTGCCAGCGGAGAAGACGCGGGTGGAGAGTGTGGAGCTGGTGCTGCCCCCACACGCCAACCATCAGGGCAACACTTTTGGTGGGCAGATCATGGCCTGGATGGAGAACGTGGCCACCATCGCAGCCAGGTGACCCGATGGGGATTCAGAGGGGGGACACACACCGGTGTGCTCTGGCTGGGCTGGGCCACAGGTGGGTGGTCAGGGCCATCCAGAGGGACAATCCCCAGCACATCACCTTGGGCAGCACTGCACAGGGAGCATCACAGGGGTATGGTGCTGGAGGACCCCAGGAAGGGTTCACTCTCCCTGCATTCTGCTTCCTGCCTCTTCTCAAGGCTGGTTTTGGCGATTGAAATCCAGGGGGTGACATTTCTGTGGGGGTGTCCTCAGCTCTGGCTGGGTTGGGAAGGGTGCAGGGGGATGCTGTGCCATGGCTGTTGGGTAACGCCTGCCCCCCACAGCCGGCTGTGCCATGCCCACCCCACGCTTCGGGCCATTGAGATGTTCCACTTTCGGGGACCATCGCAAGTCGGGGACCGCCTGGTGCTCAAGGCCATTGTCAACAACGCCTTCAAAAACAGGTGGGTACCAGCAGCGGGATGTCCCCATCCCACCCCCCTGCCCCCTCCCTGCTGCTCTCTGCACCCTCACCCCTTCTTCTCTGCCAGCATGGAGGTGGGGGTCTGTGCCGAAGCGCACGGCCAGGAGATGTCCGTGAGCCGCCGGCACATCAACAGCGCCTTCATGACCTTCGTGGTGCTGGACGAGGATGGCCAGCCCCGCACCCTGCCGATGGTGGCACCCGAGCCGGGGGTAAGGACAGGCAGGGCTGGCATGGCACACCCTCCCCACCCCCCCCCCAACCCCAGGAATCCCCCTTAGCTCTGGCACACTCTCAGATTCACAGCCAGAACCACGCAGTTTTATCGCGATGGGAATCAGACTGCAGATTAAATTGATCACTTGGTGTAATTAATAAAGAAACCGACCCCTTGCCTGGGTGGAGATGGATCCCTGGCAGCCCTGGAAGGGTTAGTGGAATATTTTCCCTGCAAGTTCGAGCTCATCCTTTCTAGAACTTTGGGGAAAGAAGGCAAACCTCCTAGGGTGCTTTCCCCTTTCAAAGCATCCCAATCCATCACTGGCTTGGCTCCAAATATTTGAGAACAAACCTGTCAGGGGAGCATGGTGCAGAAGCAAACACCCATACGTAGCACAAGTGAGCGACAGCAGCGCCTTCCCCTCGGCCGATCCGGGCCCACCCAAAGCCCTGAAAAGCCAGAATCACATTGAACCACACCTACCTCTTTTTTTGGATGCCTTAAAGCTAGGGATCTTCTCCCACCCTGTGGGAAAGCATCTCGTGGCCAGAGCTGGGCACCGTGAAGCATCCCTCCACCAGGTTTAAAGCACTATGCTGCTGCTTTCTTTAAAATCAGCTAGTTTTTTGGGGGTTTATTCCCCCAGGAGGGGACATTTGCAGTGCTGAAGGGTGCAATTATGTTTCCCTGGCTGTTTGCTGCTCTGCAGCCGCAGCAAGGTGTTAACCATGGAGTTAAGCTCCCAGTTAATCACTAACCACCCCTGCCAGTGTAGCTGGGTGGCAGCCAGGGAGTGCAGGGGCTTCACCTCCCAGCCCTTCCTCATGGAACATTTTGCCCACTCCCCAAAAGACACCTTTGTTTGGATTTTTTTTCTTTTTCCCCCTCCTTTTCCTATTAACTGAACAGACTTTTCCCATTTCCCAGGATGGAGAGAGGAGATACAGAGAAGCCAGTGCTAGGAAGAAAATTCGGCTGGACCGGTGAGTGGAAAAAAAAGCAAGAGGGATGCAGGGCTGGAGGGTGGGGGGAGCTGAGGGGAGTTTGGCACTGGGGTACAGGAATGGTGGGTGGTTTGTGTCATAGAATCATAGAATGGTCTGAGTTGGAAGGGACCCCAAGAATCACAGAGTTACAACCCCCTGCCATGGGCAGGGCCACCAACCTCCAGCCCTGGATCTACACAAGGTTGCGCAGGGACCCATCCAACCTGGCCTTGAACACCTCCAGGGACGGGGCATCCACCACCTCTCTGGGCAGCCTGTTCCAGCACCTCACCACTCTCTCTGTAAAAAACTTCCCCCTAATATCTAATCTAAACCTTCCCTCCTTTAGCTTTAGTTCATTTCCCCTTGTCCTGCTGTTATCTGCCCTTTTAACAAGCTGTTTCCCCTCCTGTTTCTCTGCTCCCATCAGGGACTGGGAGGCTGCAATGCGGCCCCCTGCAGCCTTCTCTTCTCCAGACTGAACAAGCCCAGGTCTCTCAGCCTCTCTTCGTAGGGGAGGTGCTCCAGCCCTCTAATCACCTTTGTGGCCTCCTCTGAACCTTCTCCAACAGTTCCACACCTTTCTTGTATTGGGGCCTCCAGCTCTGGACACAGGACTCCAGCTGGGACCTCCCAAGGGCAGAGTAGAGAGGAACAATCACCTCCCTGTCCCTGCTGGCCACCCCTCTTCTGATGGAGCCCAGGATCCCATTGGCCTTCCCAGCTCCAAGAGCAGCCAGCTCATGTGAAGCTTTTCCCACCAGGGAAATGGTTCCTTTATGGTTGGACTCAATGACCTCAAAGGTCTTCTCCAACCCAGCCTTCTGTGACTTCCCACAGGAAATACGTCGTCTCCTGCAAACAGACAGAGGTGCCGCTCTCCGTGCCCTGGGACCAAAGCAACAAGGTAGGGTGCTGCCCCATGGGAGCCACTGCCCCCTGCTCCCCCCCCACCCCAGGCCTGACGTGCTGTCCCCACCCCAGGTTTATCTGAGCTACAACAACGTCTCCGCGCTGAAGATGCTCGTAGCCAAAGCGAACTGGGCACTGGCCAGAGAAAAGGAAAAGGTACCAATGCTTCCACATCCCTCCTCTTCCCTCCCCGAGCGGCTCCCGGGCACCCCACGGGCCTGGTGGTGGCTGATGGCATCCCAGCCCGTGCCCTGTGCTCCCTGAGGTGCGGATGTACACGCTGGAGGAGGACAAGTTCCTGTCCTTCCGCATCGAGATGTCTGTGCACATCGCCGCCAGCCAGGCCTTCTCCCTGCTCTCCGACCTGCGGCGCCGGCACGAGTGGGACAGGCACTACGCGTGAGTGCTGCGGGGCTTCCCGGGGGCACCCAGACCTCTCCCAAACCCATGGCCTTAAGTTTAAGGTGTGTTGCTTTGAGCTTTTCCTGGGAGAGAGAGAGAGTTTTGCCACCGTTGCTCCCAGAGACCTGTCACTGCATGGCCCCATCCCTGGGAGCTGTGGCTCTGTCTGCACTGACGGCCACGCTTTGCTGCACAAAACATCCATCTCAGGCCCCTTGAGATACTTTGGGTACAGTGACAGGCTGTGAGTGCCCCCCACCCCGAGGCTTGGGGAGCACAGCAGGGTACCTCTGGGCAGCCCCTTTGGGGGGGTGGTGCAGTCCCTTGCATGACCAGTCGCTGTCCATCCGTCTCTCCTGGTGAGACTGGTCCTGTCTGGTTTCACAGGAGAGCTGAGCTTGTCCAGCAAGTAGATGATGATGACATGATCTACCACGTGGTGAGCCAGACGCTCAGCCACGAGAACAAGCCACAGGACTTCGTCATCCTGGCGTCCCGACGGAAACCCTGCAGCAAGGGGTAACCCCAGCCCCGACCCACCCACCCCTGACTCCCCATGGCTGGGCTGTGCCGGCTCACCAGGCTCTGTTCTCCTCAGGGACCCCTACGTGGTGGCCTTTCGGTCGGTGACGCTGCCCACCCACCCCGCCAGTGATGGCTTCACACGGGGGGAGACACTCTGCTCCGGCTTCTGCATCTGGCCAGAGTCAGAGGAGACGAGCAAGGTGGGATGCTGTGGCTGTGCTGTGGGGCCCACACCCCATTGGAGAGGTTCCTCTATCCCCTTGCTCCCCTAATAACCATCTCCCATGCCTTGCAGGTGGCTTACTACAACCAGGCTACACCAGGGTACCTCAACTATGTCACCACCAATGTGGCAGGACTGTCCTCCAACTTCTGCGCCACCTTTGAAGCCTGTGAGAAGTTTCTGCTGAAGAACAAGGAGGACCTGATCGTGCGGCTGTAGGACCTCTAGAACTGGGGCATCCCTGCTGACAGACAGACAGACAGGCCAGGGGGTGATGGAAGGGGATGTGGCGATGCTCAGACCCTGCTTCCTCAGGGACTTTGGCCCCAGCGAGGTCCCAGGGACTGGGGTGGAAGGGCATGACAGCACCGCCTCGCCCCTCACACTGACATCTCATGGCTTTCCTTCTTCTTCCTCCTTTTTTAATTTTAATTTAGAACTTTCCCAAGCCAGTGTACAGGACTGGCTTTCCCCTTTCCCTTCACGCTACTCGAGTCTTGATTTGACCCAAAGTCTTCTCACAACAGACTTAAAAACACCCCATTTCTTTCTGGGGAAACTGGGTGTTCCCTTTGAAGCAGCCAAGGCAGAGAGGGGGCAGGATGTGGGGAGAGGACTGAACTCCTCCTTGGTGCAGGGGGTGTTGGTGGAGCATCCTGCAGCACCTCAGGTGCTGGATGCTGCTCCTCTTCCCCAGGGCAGGGCTGGAAAACAGCCCCCAGCTCCTGACAGGCTGAAACCTCATCGAGGGGCTGTAGGGATGCGAGTGCAGTGAAGGAAAAGTTACCTGTATGTGCTCCGGGTGAGGGTCCACTCCGGGGGGTGGCTGTGCTGCCTGGCTGGGGTGAGGGTCTCACACGACACAGCATGCCCTGGTCAGGTGCCATCTCCCTGGGTGAGGAGGAGGATGGGGCTGCTCAGGGTCACTCACCCTGAGAGCTCTTGCCTGGGGTCTCAGGCAGACGCGGAGGGTCCTGCCTGTGGAAGGTGGGAGGGTCAGCCAGTGCTCCGTGCCAGTAGATTTTGAGGTCTGCCCAGAGGCTGGGGCAGATCTGGGGGCTGCCCCCGTCTCCTGGGTGCACCCACATTTTGAGCTGGAAACCCTGAACCACCCTGGGGGCAGTGACAAAGCGGAAAGCAAAAGCCAAACCTTGTTTCCCTCCGGTGTGGGGATGTGGGGAGTAGGTGCAGGCAGATTCTGACACCCGCTAGAGCCTCCAAGGCTTCAAGACCCATCCCTAATTGCCCCGAGCACTAATGAGCTGAGTCTCCAAGGGTGTCCCCCCCACCCACCCCCCCTGCTTTGCTAGCAGCACGGATCTGGTGGCAGACAGCATCAGGGCCACTGCAAAGACCTCGCTCCCTGAGACAGCCTGGATGAGGCACCGAAATGCGGTAGGGGTGCCGCTCGTTGGTCACACCCCAAGGGACACCTTGTCCCGGGGTGACATAGCCTGAGGTTTTCTGATGGCGTTTCAAAAGGCTTGCTGTGGGGGGAACAGGGTGTGGGGGCCTGGGGGTTTGGGCTCAGCAGGTCTAAGGTGGCCCAGCCATGCCCCCACCCACAGAGGCCCAAGCAAGGCACTATGCAGGGCCCAACCATGACGGCGATGCCACGCTCGGGTAAGATGAGGGCATGTGGTATCAGGACTGAGCACAGGGTCTTTTCCAGGCACGCCGGGCTGCGCTCTCCCTCTCTGCAACACCCGGGGTTGCTGGGAAAAGGCATTTTGTCACCCAAAGCTCCCACCTGGTTTATCAGCTGGCCAGCAGCTCCCACCTCCGGAGCAGGCCACAGCTGGATCTCTAGGTCTCTGGGAACACACAGCTCTCTGCACGTGGCCTGGCACAGCCCTCACCTCCCGGGCTGCGCTATCGCCACCCGATAAAGCTGCTCCCAGCTGAACACGGTACAAACCACTGGGTTTTTATAGAGGCCTCTTATCTCCTGAAACTTGAAGCAATCCTGCCTTTTTATCGCCGGGATGCGAGCCATCCCTGCTACTTACCCTTGGAAATTGCTGCTGCTTGATGAAGTGCAGGGGATGGATGATGTATTCGCCGGAACATTAAACTCTAACTGACCTCTCTTCCTGGAGGACTGTGATTTTTCCTGCTGTGGGGCCATGGCCAAGCTCTTGCCTTGGCCTGGCTGGGTGCCTGGGGGTGCAGGGTGATGGAGGGGGGCATGACAGAGAGCTGCAACAGTGGGAATGCACATCTGAGAGAAAACTGTGATGCCCCCAGACCAGGACTGGGCAGCTTGGGGCATCCTCAGAGCCCCTAATTCCAGCTGCTCGGTCCTTCAGCCAGCTCCCAGAGATGAGCCCGCCCTCAGTGGACTCTCCCAGAGCCCCCTATTTGCCCTTCCCACCAAAGGCACCCCCCTAAGTGCCAATGAAGCAATCAGTTTTTCTTGTTCCTTTAAAACTGCGGGAACCCCACCACTGTTACCTGCCCACCCCAGCTCTGAACATCCCTCCCCACTCCAGCTTCTTCGCACAGAAGCACCCAGCTGCCTCCGCTGCCATTCCTGAATGGAGCCAAACAATTGGGAAAGGCAGACCTGGGACCCTGAGAGTGGCAGGAGATTCCCTGGAGCCCCTGATTCCAGCCACTTGGTCAGACCCATCCTGCCAGAGGATGGAGAGGGGAAAGATCCCAGGAACACCAAGCAGCTTTTGGTGACGGAGGTAAAGATCTGTGTGGATTTAGGGGCCAGGGCTCCAGGTGGGACCCAAGGTTTTGAGGACCTGATTTTACAGTTGCCTGAACAAATACCTTGGAATCCACATGTAAAACCTCAGTGCAAACCCATTTTGCAGGGGGAGCAGGATGTACTCAGGCAGCCATGTCTCTCCCAAGGCTATCCCTGCTGTAATCACATCCTGAGGTGGCCGGCTGAGGCCGGGAGGAAGAAGAATAAAGTGGGCAGCAGGATCCACAGGCTGCTCCTGGCAGCTTCATTTTAATTCATTTCCAAAGAATTCCTGGCAGAGAAGCAGGCAGCTCCTCCCAAGCCTCCTTCCCCCTGCCACTGCCCACGTGCCACTGTGGAGTCCCAGGGAAGTGGGGTGAGCCTGGGAGCCAACCCTGCTCCTTCCAGCCCCAGGGCTTTTTGGTTGAGCTGTGCAAAAGCTGGTGCTTCTGGGACTTTTCCCCAGCCACTCCGATGGCCACAGCGTGGGCGGGTGCATTTGTCAGGGCTTTTCCTTTTCCCCTTTTATTGACTTTCTGCTTGTTCCTGCTGCCAGGGGTCAGATGGGGCTTTGGCTGGACTTTGCCATAAGTCCACCCAAAAGGGCTGGCTCCCCAGGGGCTGACGCTGTGCCCTGCCCCCAAGTTATAAGGGCTTTGAAAATCGAGTTTGCAGCCCGGGCAGGTGCACGGTGGTGGGGCTGGGAGGGGGCTGAGCCTCAAAACTTTTCCTGAATAAGCTGGCTGGTGGAGCTAAACCTCGTTTACTGGATCCAGCAGATTTGTGAGAAGCTTGGCCAACATGGAGGGACCCATCCCCAGAGAGGAAACCCTGCGGAGCCACACGGAGCCCACTGACACCGTCAAACTGCTGCACCTGGTTCTGCTCTCCACCTCCTGGGGAATGCAGGTCTGGGTGACCTTTGTGGCTGGTAGGTTGGGGGTCTGCACACACCACCGTGGCTCTCTGCCCAGTGGGAGACCCAGGGGAGGGGGCTTTGCCCCAGGACCTGCCCGCTCTCCATCCTTGCAGGGTTCGTGATGGGCAACCGCCTCCCTCGCCACACTTACGGCTTCATCCAGCGCGAGCTCTTCCCCTACTACTTCCACATCGGCTCTGCTTGCGCCTTCCTCAACCTGACTCTATTCGCCATGTACCACCCCAGTGAGCTGCTCATCGAGGAACAAACCACCCAGGTACCCTCCCTCTCCAAAATGGGAGCTTGGCCATCACCCCCATCCCTGCCTCTGCAGGGTCCTGCTCCGCTCTGCTGAGGTTGGACCTCTAACGATGACAAGGTTGGCACACGGCTCCGGTTAAACCTGGATCCAGCAAGCCTTGTACACAGAGGGGCCGGGGGAGGGGGTGGGGGGGGTTGAAATTTAACCCACCACATGTTTGAGGTGCTCATGGTGGGTGTCGCTCCCCTGCAGATCATCATCTTCTTCACCTGTGTCGCCGCTTCCGTGCTGAACGCGCAGTGGTTCGGGCAGATCAGCTCCGACATCGCGGCAGAGATGCAGCTCGTGGAGCGCAGCCACGGCCTTGGCCAGGAGGTCGGGGTGTTTGGCAGCCAGTCCTGCAGGCAGCTGTGTGCCTCCAACCCCAGCTACAGGCAGCTGTGGCAGCAGCTCACTCTCTACCGCGCTCTGTCCTCCCTCTGCAATCTCTGCTGCATCACGTGCAACGGCTTCAGCCTGTACTTCTTGGCCACCCAACTCCCTGCCCTGTGAGGGCAGGGCATGGCTAGGAGGGGAAAGTCCCCCTGCCTTGTAAAACCCTGGAGATTAAATTTTGGCATCCTCAGCTGGATACTTCTGCTGTGTTTGTGCAGGGTGCAGAAATTCAGGCATGGCCAAAGGGAAACAGGTCCTTTGGAGCTGCCTGAAGCCACCTGCCCTGATCCAAGCACGAGGGTTTAAGGCTGAACAGCCTTTTAATGCCCCATGCACCAGCCCTGTGTAAAACTGCAGCATATTTCTGTGCTGAGAGTGCAGAAGAGAAAGAGAGATTCAGAATTAATTTTAATTCCATGCTGAAAGCTAACCCTGAACTGCAGAAGACCCCATGTGGGGGCAGTCCCACTCTCTCTACCAGGTAAGGGTGTTACACTTGGGTTTAGAATCACAACTTGTCCTTCACTTGTAGCATTTCGTGAGGGGAGAAAAATCATCATCAGTATACTTAAAATAGAGGTGTTTATTTCCAGATTCTGTAGGGCACTGGGTATGGTAGCAAAAGGGTCAACAAAACACCCCGCTCTGAGCAAAGAGCTCAGCTCTACCCAGCACCAGAGCCCGGCAGTGAAAACCCAGCAGCTGCTTAATCCCAGGCAGGAATCTGAGTGCATTCATCCTGCTGCAAAAGGCAGGCAGTGCCCCAGCCCACTGCTGTTACACCCCCCAAATGACAGCCCAACTGCTGAGGAAACTGTGATATTCTTGCCACAGGTAAGTACGTACGATCCCAGCCGCTGCTGCTTCCAACCCCAGCCGGCGTTTGGCACCGCTTCAGCTTTATTTCAAAACCACATGCAGCCTATATTCCAGGAGACCTTCTGCAAGCCAGCTGGATTTCTTTTTAAGCAAATAATCCCCTCTTGTAAGCCCTTCATTCTCCTGTGCTGCTTTCCTGGAAGTTTCCCTGTGTGCCAAGATTCTTTTTCCCCTGAAGTAAGGTATTTTTGTTCAAGCAGAAGTTTGCAGCCTGCAGCTGGGACAGCACACAGCAGCCACTTGCACAGGGCTCCTCCTCAGGTTCTTGCTCGTTGCAGTCGATGCACCTTCTTGCCAGAGAAGTACTTCTTGGAGAAGGGAGAACGCTTCACTAATGCCAGCACTGTTGGAATGCCAGCCTTCACAAAGTACCTGCAAGGATCAAAAGGGTCCTTTGGCTTCCTTGGAGGTGGCCAAGGTCACGCTTAGTGAGTGACTTCAGCCCAGCTCAATAAAGACAGACCCCTCCAAGGCCAAAGACGAGCTCTGCTGCTGCTCAGCAGAGCCTTTCAGAGCCAGAGCTACACACATCCCAGGAGAAGTATGAATCCGCTCTTCTCCCAACAGCTACTCCTAATTAACACCCGTTACTCTCCCTTGGGAAGGAGGTTTCTTTCACGAGCCCCCTTAAAAGCCCAAAATCTGAGGGTTTGTGCACACTGCTGGGCTTTACTGAGTGACAGTTCAGACACAGCCCGTGGCAGCACACCTCCAGCTCCGCTCTCGCAGTGACAGACCGAGCCACCGGCACCACACAGCAGCTACACCACGGTGCAAGTCAACAACATGAGCTTTACAGTAGATTTCCAGCTTCACAAACAGCAAGTTCTTCCCTCTGAACAACTGGGCAACACTCTAAAGGGGGTATGAGGGTGCTGGGTCAGGGGCTGCTCACACAGCATCATTAACAGCAAGATTAACCTTCAGCACCCTCTCTTTATGTGCTACTGGCTTTTGTTTTTAAAAAAAGGGTGGCAGTATGTAGGTGGAATCTGAAACAGGCCTTTTGTGCTGCTGCTTATATGCAGCCCAGCACCCCTTCTCAACTCCATCCACGGAAAAAGTCACTGATTCTATTTATTTCTGGGTTTTTTTAAACTAAAAATAAGGGAAGTCGCTCAAGCCGGGGACAAAACCCACGCGGTCCCACTGCTTCCCACCTTCCCCACTTAGAGGAATTAGGATGATTAAATAAGAGAACAAACAGCACTTAAAAGCCCCAAACTTGGTACTTTTTCCTCTCTCCAGACACGAATAGGTACAGCCTCACCTCTGGTGCTGCAGCACCTGTAGCAGCGTCTGTTCTGGGTTCAGCTCATACATTTCTGCTGTTTCTACATCTTCAAAATAGAGCTGAAAAATAATGTGGGGAGGGTTATTAAATACTTAAGATACACAAAGGCAAACTACCAAGTCATTGGAAGTCCAGCAGCAGCACGCTGAACATAAACTAGAGGTTTATCAGACTCCTGTACCTCGAACTGACCGCATCAGAGGCTAACTGCAGCACTGCAGAAAGCCTTTTGTTTAAATCCCAAGCATTCTCTGCACAAACCAGCTCAGCTTTTCATGGCAGCAGCAGGAAGGCAAAATACACTGGCCATCCCTGTGATTTACAGAGAAGCAATCCATATCCATGGGCTGCTTTTTGAGACGTGAAAGGCAGTGATGGTCTGACCTAAGCTGAGCAGGTTTAAAAGATATTTGAACAAAATCAAGGTGGTTTAAGAATCCAGCAACTGTGCCTGAGACTGCACCTGTAGAGGAGAGATATCATCAAGTTTCTCATCTGGCAAAGTACAGAGTCACTGTCCTTTTGCTGGCTGTGCTGGGGCTGTGCTGGCACCTGGCACGTGACACTGATGTGGACAATGAAAAATGAACATCAGTGTCCAGCTGTGCACAAGTTCTGGAACTCTCCTGACCTGCTGGGGCCATGACTGACTTACAGCCCATGTGCACTGAAGTCTTAAGTGACATACATCATCTTGACGGGATGAAGTGTTTGAGCATCACCAGTTAGATCTGAAAAGAACCTTTCTTCAAAAATTAAAAAAAATAATTCTCCTTTGTATTGAGCAGCTTCACAAAATGCAGCTAAAAACCTGGCAGCCTACCAGCTTGATAGTGTAAATCTTAATTATTGTTATGGAGATGGGAATCTAAGCAGTATCTATAAATGCTTTCCATCAAATCCAACACAAGCAGAAGACAAGAGGACTTTTATGCTCTGTGTTCATGTCAGCACATCTGGAAAACGTTGGAGTTCATAAGCAAATGCAGCTCTCCAAACCTTGTGTCCCACCAGCATATGGGAACAAGGTAGCGATGCTGCTGCTTTCACACACCCAAAGCCGCTCTCAATCTCACTCCAGAAAACAAACCACAACCACCCTGAAACAGAAGCAAAGTCAAACTTCTCACCTCAAGATTGCTGGGAAGGTATTTTCTTTCTAAATCCCAGGGAGGTAACTCAGCAAACATCACCATTAAGTGATCGATAAACCTGAAAGCCAAAATACA
The DNA here is from genome assembly GCF_964237585.1 of Gallinula chloropus. Classification (NCBI taxonomy): domain Eukaryota; kingdom Metazoa; phylum Chordata; class Aves; order Gruiformes; family Rallidae; genus Gallinula; species Gallinula chloropus. The sequence continues at coordinate 5,504,884 of NC_140091.1, read as the reverse complement.
CTCTGTTAGCCTAGATGAAGCGTTCAGCTTCAGTAATTTGCCCAGCTGCATTTGAACAAGGGTGAAGACAAATTAGCAAAGCAGACAATGGATCTGACAGTAAGTTTTGACCATGAACAGTCTCTTCCCTTCAAACCCATCACCTCCCCAGCTCAGGCAAAGGCCCTGCTGTCACTCACACCATCGGTCTGAAACTTGAGCAGCGCGACAGCCAATTATTTACATTTTACTTCTGCACTGAAAAAAGATGTTCAAAACAAACACCCTGCACTCTGTTTAAAAGCTGCTTTTCCTTCTACATGGTCCCAGCAGACCCCTCCTCTGTCAGATCAGCATGCCCCAAACATGCTTGTGTGTCAGAGGCTCGGTTATCGCAGTACTTCAGGAGTGCTGGTGGCCAGTCTGCTCCAAGAACCCCTTTTCACTTCCTCTCCTTATGAAAAGGTGTAATTAAGAATACATCAAGTGTAAGAACCACCAACTCTACTAATCTGCTTGAACTGTAATTTTAAGCCCTAAACTTCTTAGCAGATCTGAGGAACACGTATCTCCTGACAGGAAAAAAAGAAGTTACAAATTCCACGTTTGTTTAATACTGCAAGATCAGGGACTGGGGATGAACATCAGGAGAAGTGGAATTCCCACCTCACTGGTCACTTGCTTACAGTCTGAAAAGCCTGCAGCGCTTCAGCCAGGCCTGCCACAGGTCCAAAGGGAAACTATGGGGTCACTGGTGGTTACAAGAGGTCCCTTCCCAAAGCTTTGTGTCATTTTAAAGATTAATCTGCTTTCCAAGACCCCATATTCGAAGGGCTTCACACCAGCATCTTAACAAACCTCTAAAACCCATGCACGCTGGTAGGTGACTGGTATTACTGGTCCCCAGTGTGAGTTGCACTGGAGCCCCCCTCATCACGGGTTTCGCTGTGCTGAGATTTTGCCCCTCATCTCTTAAAGCAGTGTTTGTAAATCAAGAGGAAACATTCAGGTTGGAAAGGACCTCAGGAGGTCACCTAGTGCAACCTTCTCCTCAAAGCAGGGTCAGCTGTGAGAACTGCAGTCTGCCACTACATCCCGAGCACAGCGGTGTCTCCCCTCATCTACTCCAACATCTCCTTCAGGCAGAATGCTGCTGACAGCACCTTTACCTGGAGTTCTCATGAAAAGCCTCAACAAAGTCTGTCTGCTCATGCTCTGGGTACAGAAAGAGGACGGGCCAGGTCAGGTTGCCGTCGGCATCTAAGTGCACCTTTGCCCCCATGGCACCATCAGGGCAGAACCCATCCAAGGACATCTCAGCCAGGCCCTCTGATATTCCCTCTTCTTCGTCTGAAGGCTCAAGAATCAACTTGATATTTCTTTCCTGGAGGGAAGGGAGGAAAAGAAAACCACCCCACAAACCAAACAGGTATGGAGGGGAGAATAAGAGCAAAAAATCAGCTGCCAGTAAAAGGACAATAAACATGCCACCAAAACCTTCCCACAGCATCCCACTCAGGTGACTGGTCTTCCCAGTAGAATTCAGAGCCTCAGCCAGACACCCAGACTCCACACAAAAAGGGCAAGAGGCAGGAATCCAGAGGAGCCTGAGAAAATGTGGTTAGAGGGAGGCATAGAATCATAGAATGGTCTGGGTTGGAAGGGACCCCAAGGATCATAGAGCTCCAACCCCCCTGCCACAGGCAGGGACACCAACCTCCAGGCCTGGAGCTACACAAGGCACCTGAAATCCTGTTCTTTGGGACCCAGCAGGCATAAAGGGTGCAACTAAATCTACACACACCGGCTGCCAAGAACATCCCTCTTTCAGAAAGCTGAAGAAAGTTTGCTCTTTACTTTGGAAAAGACAGTTGTAGGAAAGGAGACTGGATTTATCTGATAGCCCAAAATATTTTAACGTAGCTCAAATGATCGCCAAGGAAGGAGAGGATCCAGCAGCAGCACAGAAAGTGAGGTTCCCTTGCTCCAGCCCAGCAGCCACAGCACTCTTGAATGCTCTGTCCATCTCCTAACACTGTGGTTTTTTGCATATTTCTTGAAATATGGAAGCCAGGAGCTGGTGCTAGAGCCACGCAGATAAGGGGAATCATGGTTTTACCTCATTTTTTTGGCTCTAGACCTCAAAAGCTTGTGTATGAGAACAACCTCGTAGAGACAAACAAGAGAGCTATTAAAAAAAAAACCCCAAACCCAACCCACAGCAAAACACCCCCCCTCACTGACCCACCTTTATTGCTGCAAGCAGAATCTCCTTTTGACGCTGCTCCTTCCTCTCCATCACCTTCGCTTTCCTTGCATCCCGCTCCTCCAGGCGCTACAGGTAAGAAAAGATTGCAGCCCTGTCAGACAGTACGCCAGTGCCCTGATCTACCCAGCCAAGGAGTGGAGAAACCAGACCTCCAGAAGGGTCCCCTCTGGCTCCTTCACTGACACATCTCAACAGCATGCACCGCAAAGAACCTCTACCCAGCTCCGTCTGGGGATGCCACACGACACAGACACTCATACGGAGCACTCTTCAAACAGGCATCCCAAAGCACTTCTTGACACACAAGTAAGCAACAAGCCAGACTGCCTTAATAATTACCTTTAATTTGTCAGCTTTAGCTCTCAGATCCACAAGTTTTTTCTCCTTTGAATCTAGCTGCAAGCCCTCCTCACACCATGCTATCGCCTCAGAGAAATTCTTCAGCTCCATGTGACAGAGCGCTCCTGGAAGGATTAAGATTTTTAAGTTACTAGTAGACAGCGTTCACCCCTGTTAGTTCAAGAGGTGTCAGCAGCAGCACACGCTGTCGTGTTGCAGGGTGATGTCCAGTCACAGGCTTCCAGCAGGTCTGAGGAGAAGAAAACCTAAACCATTTCTTGTATCATTCGCTCATCTAGTCACAGAATTGGCTGAAGCATCTGTGACGAGCAAAATTTTAGCATTATAATTAACTATTGGTATTTGTCTCAGTGAAAAATAAAGTGTCTATTTCCAGGGAGTGAGAAAGGCTGGGGAAAAACCCAACCAAACCACCCCCAAGCAATAGCACTGTGGGAAACAGCAGAAGTCACGCTGTGCTCTACAGGAACGGGTCTGATGTCTCTTTGACAGATACAGAAGCTGGAGAGCAATAAGCAAAGAGAGTGCTTTGAGTGAAAACCCAAAGCAAACCAGAGAGCTCTGTTTTGGGGAGAAACAGCAATAATAAACCAAGAGATCTGGTACAGAAACCGCTTTCATTTTCTGAGGTGACCGCTGTCCTGAAGCGGAGTACGAATGTGCACTCACAGCAAGTTAGGGTTTATAAACTCTGTTATTTAAGACAGGAACACGCAGCTAAACAAAGCAACATCCAACAACAGTCTGTCCCACTCCTTGTAACGACACCTGCACTGTAAGTAAAACTACCAGGTGCAAAGCTGCTGTGAAACGGTGCTGCCTGTGCTCCACGGCGTAACACGCGTGTTAACTCTTACCTCTCACGATTGCTTTGAGATGGGTGGGCTTCAGCTTCTTTGCCTGGACAGCATCACTGAGTGCAGAACGGTAGTTGCCTACAAACCAAGCAAACCCACTCAGAACCTTTCACATTTTAAACCCAAACAGATCCCAACAGCTCAGGCCTCTGTCCTGAGGCGGAGGAAGGAAAAGGGCAAACTGAGAGCAGGAACTGCCAGGCTCCCAGTCGGGAGGATGGCACACACGTCCCCTTACCCAGGTAGAAGTGGGCTGCCCCCCGGTTGGTGTGCAGCACAGCACTCAGCTCGGGGTCCCCACACTGCTTTTTCAGCCCCTCGGTGTAGGCAATGATGGCTTTCTTGTAGTCCTTCTCCCTGAAGTACTCGTTCCCTTCATTTTTGTACATCCTGGCCAGCTCTGCAGGGGAAGGGTGGGTAGACAGGGCCTGAGCAGGGGCACAGCTGCCCGGAGCCCCAGGGACACACACCTCCCCCCCTCCTCTTCCCGTTAAGGAGGGGCAGACTGCCAGATGTTCCTCCCATCACCCACCTGCGGGGCTCTGCTCCTCGTCGAAGAGGAGAGACTGCAGACAGGCCAGCTCGGGCTGCCGTGCCGCGTCGATCTCGGCTGGGCATTGCTTCATGAACATGGGGATGGCCTCCAGCTCCTGCAGGCAGACATGGAATCACAGAATCAATCACCTGGGTCGGAAGAGACCCTTTAGATCATCAAGTCCAAGCACAGCCTAAGCCTGCCTAGCCCACCTCTACACCATGTCCCCAAACACAACATCCACAGGCCTTTCAAACCCCTCCAGGGATGGTGACTCCACCACCTCCTCCCTGGGCAGCCTGTCCCAGTGCCTGGCTACATTTCAGGGAAGAAATTCTTCCCAACATCCGCCTGAATCCCCCCTGGGGCAACTGCAGGCCATTGCCTCTCTTGTCACCAGAGAGAAGAGACCGACCCCGACATCTCTGCAGCCGCCATGCAGGCGGCTGTAGGACACGCACAGCAAGGGAAGGCGAGGCAAGGCTCAGCGAGGCAAGGCACGGCACAGCTCGGCCAGGCACAGGGGAAGGCTCGGCCAGGCACGGCGCCACCTCACCTGCTCCCAGGAATCGGGGTGGAGAGCGCCCCGGTACCGCTGCACGCCGCCGCCCTCCCCGCTCTCCGCCATGCTGCTGCCGCGCCTGCTCGGCCCGGCCCGCCCCGCGCCTTCCGGCCGGCACAGGCCCCGTCCCTTCCCCTCCAAACCCCGCCCTCCTCACCCCAGGGCCCGTCCCCTGCCCGGCTGCCCGAGCGGCAACTACGGCGGGAGAGGGACTGGGGGATCTCCGCGGGTGCGGGGCTGCGGCGAAGGCCGCCGACACGCCGCTGCCGGTCACGGTCTCTTGGTCTCGCAGCCTCCAGAGCGCTGCCGGGCCGGGGCAGGGCGGCAAAGCTCCCCCGAGGCTGGCGGGGCCGCGGCACGTCTCGGCGCCAGCGGGATGCTCAGCCGCTCCTCCGGGGAGCGGGGGCCCGGCGGGCAAGTCCCGCACCGCAGCGGGTGCGGAGCGGGACGTTCGCCCCCGGGCTTTGCGGGTCCCCGTTTCCCATCTCCTTCTCACTATGTCGCACAGATTCCCCAGCACCCTGAGGCCGCTTTCCCAAAATCCCACTGTCACCACCCCAGAGCGGCAGATCCCGGGGTTTCACCAGCTGGACTGACCTGCAGGACCGGGGTGAGGATGCCTGACACCACTCTTCACGTTAATTCCTGCAGATGTGTCCTGCTGTGGCATTTTTGGGTTCAACAAGGCTCTGGGGTTCACTGTTTTGCTTTAATTAACATCGGCCTCCACCTTTGTAGAAGCTGGGTGGCTCCAAAGGAATATGCAAACCAAGGACAGGGCGCCTGCCTTCCTCTCCCCTTTAAAATCTTTCATGCTGAGAGCTCAGCGCCTGAAAAGGGTGAGGAAAAGCCTTCCTGTCCCCCCTCCTGCAGCCTCTGCTCCCCCAGAGCCATCTCTGACAACCTGCACACCCTTGAAGGGGAACCAGGGCTGTTCAGATAAAACTTGGTGCAGCAAAGATGAGAGGTTCAGAGAGAGGGAGTTTAAGGGACTCACACTTTACTCAGCAACTCAATGACACCTTCCTTGGTGAGGAACAAAATCCCACCAGCGTTCTGATCCCAGACCTCAAAGACCGGGGGGTCCTCACGAACCCTCTTCCCGGCTACAACCACATAGGGATAACCCAGCCTGTTGGCATCCTTCAGCCTTTTGCCGATGGTCAGCTGTGTCCTGTCATCCCACACCGAGTCACCGCTGAGGTGGGGCAGCACTTCTGTAAGGTCATCGTACAACCTCTCCATCAGCGCAGCTCCCTCCTCCTCCTCCTTGCTGCCTTTCTTGGGGGGGATGAAGCAGAGCTGGTAGGGTGCGATCAGGCTCGGCCAACGGATGCTGTCCTCTGTAGACAGCACCTCAATGGAGGCCGCCAGGATGCGGCTGACGCCCAGGCCGTAACAGCCCATTTCTGCCAGCTGGAGTTTGTTCTCAGGGGAGAAGAAAACAGCGTTGGAGACGGAGGAGTACTTGGTGCCCAGATAAAACGTGTGCCCCACCTCGATCCCTTTGGTCTGGGTGAGTTCCTCCCCGCACGTGGGGCAAGATGTTTGCTCCCCATTTACTGTTTCCACGTTGGCTGCAAAATGTCCGGCGGGGCACAACAACAGCCTGTCCTCCCCGACATCTGCTGGGAGCTGGAACTCGTGGGACATGGTGCCGCCGATGCTGCCCGTGGCTGCCTGCACTTTGACGAAGGGAAGGCCCAGGCGGTTGAAGAAGCTGCAGTAGGCATCGCACACCACGCTGTAGGTCTGCCGGGCCGCCTCTTCGGAGACGTCGAAGCTGTACATGTCCTTCATGTAAAACTCCCGGCTGCGCAGCAAGCCGAAGCGGGGCTTGGGCTCATCCCGAAACTTCCTGGTTACCTGGTAGAGGCGCAGCGGGAGCTGCCTGTAGGACAGGTTGCTCTGGGAGGCCACCAGCTCCGTGACCGCCTCCTCGTGGGTGGGGGCCAGGCAGTACTCCTTGCCGTGCCGGTCCGCCAGGCGGAAGAGCTCCGGCCCCATGCGGTCCCACCGGCCGCTGGCACGCCACAGCTCCGCCGAGCTCAGGCTGGGCAAGTTCAGCTTCTGCCCCCCCACCGCCTGCATCTCCTCGTCCATCACCCTGACGAGCTTCTCCATGGCGCGGACGGTGGGCGGCAAGTAGCAGTAGCAGCCGGGGCTGGAGGGGTGCACCAGCCCCGCCTGCAGCATCAGCCTCTGGCTCCGGCAGGTGGGCTCCCCGGGCCTGCCCTCCCAGCCCGCCTCGCCGCCCGCCTGCAGGTTGAGGGGCTGGAAAAGCTGCGAGAGCAGCAGCCGCCTCGCCCTGCCCGGGCCGCCGTGCCGGGGCGCGCAGCCCCGCTGCCGAGCGCCCAGCGCGGGGAGCCGCCACCTTCTCAGCCAGACCGCCATGGCAGGGCCCGGGAAGGGAGGGAGGGAACCGGGGGAGTCAGCGGCGGCGCCGGGCGCCGCACAGGGCTGCAGCCGGAGGCCCGGCCGCGACGGGCGGACATGCACACGCGCCGCCGCGCGCCCCGCCTGGCCCACTCAGCCAATGGGAATCGCGCACCCCCGTCACGTGGAGGGATCCGGATCCCACCCCCCCCTCCTCCGCAGTGCGCAGGAGAGCGGGACTCTATGGTGCCGCTGGCATGGCGGCGGTGGGGTACCAGACGCCCTCTGCCGCGGGGAGGTCCGCTTGGGAGGACCGGCGTGCGGACACGCGGACGGACACAGGGATGCGGACACACGGACACGCGGACGGACAGGCACAGGGACACACGGGTGGACTCACGGACGGGATGGACGGACAGACGGACGGATGGGCACACGGATGGAGAGACAGGCACATGGACAGAGGGATGGATGGACGGGCACACGGATGGACGGATGGACACATGGACAGACACATGGACACACGGTCAGATGGACAGGCGGATGGATGGATGGATGGATGGATGGATGGATGGATGGATGGATGGATGGATGGATGGATGGATGCATGGATGCATGGATGCATGGACAGACACACAGACAGACGGATGGATGCATGATAGACACATGGATGGACACACGGACACAGTCAGATGGACAGGCACATGGGTGGATGGATGGATGGATGGATGGATGGATGGATGGATGGATGGATGGATGGATGGATGGATGGATGGATGGATGCATGGATGCATGGATGCATGGACAGACACACAGACAGACAGATGGACACACAGACACACAGCCAGCACCCAGCAGCAATAACTGCCTCCGTGCCTCGCCTTCCAGCCTCCTGCCTCCAGCTCTGGCACCCACAAAGTGCAGCTGTGGCGCGTGTCCAGCACTTGGGAGAAGGAGGAGGAGGAGGAGGAGAGCTCTGTTCCCTGAGCCTCGTGTGTGGGGAGTGGCATAACACCACCTGAGTGTGGGGAGCAAGGACGGGCCCTTCTGTTTGAGAGTGGGGTTTGAAGACATCTTTGTGGTGCTTCTGTAATGGGAAATCCCATTGTGCATATGCCTGTTTGCAGGGGGCTGGGAACGGGCACGATCACAGGATCAAAGGGCGTGATGCCTCCGAGTTATTTAGGATCATTAGAGGCATTAAATACTTGAGCCAGTTCTGCGAGGTGACTCAGCGTCCCATAAATTGTTGCCTGGAGGGACCAGGGCAAATCCCACAGCAGCTCAGTGCCAGGGCCAGGGTCTGGCCCAGATTTCCCAGCTTTGCTCCTGGGCCAGCCTTCGCCCACTTCACCCCATAAATATGTCCTCCCTTCCTACACGACTCTCACCACTGGCACAGAAGCTGCCTGGGAGAAGCGCCATGGCTGTCATGGAGGCTGGAGGAGCAGGACAGGTCTCTGTGGGAAGGGGACCTGCCCACTCCTTAGACCTTAGAAGGACATGGACCTGTTGGAGTGGGTCCAGCAAAGGGGCACAAAAATGATCCCAGGGCTGGAACACCTCTCCTATGAAGCCAGGCTGAGAGAGTTGGGCTTGTTCAGCTTGGAGAAGAGAAGGCTCCAGAGGGAACCTTATAGTGGCCTTCCAGTAACTGGAAGGTACCTGTAAGAAAGCTTGGGGGAGAACTGTTCCTGAGGTCATGGAGTGAGAGGATGAGGGGTGATGGTTTAAAACTAGAAAAGGGGAGATTTAGGTTGGGTATTAGGAAAAAGCTCTTCAATACGAGGGTGGTAGATCACTGGAACAGGTTGCCCAGAGAGGTAGTGGAGGGCCCATCCCTGGAGATATTCAGGGTCAGGCTCGATGGGGCTCTGAGCGACCTGATCTAGTGAAGATATCCCTGATTACCGAAGGGGGATTGGACTAGATGGCCTTTAAAGTCCCTCCCAACCTTACACAGGCTGTCGCCTGGCAGATTTTCGGGACAGGAGAGTTTTATTTCTCCATTTCTATCGCCTGTTTGAGCCACAGACGTGAAACGTGCTTCCATCAGTGACTTAGTGCCTGCTGTGCTGATCAAAGGCACCAAACCATCTTGGATTGATTGGCTGGGGCGGTGTTTTATCCGGGAGCGCTTCAGGCTATACAAGAGATGCTGTCTGTGGGGAAAGCTGATACCTCATACTAAATCAGCAGCCAGGACTCAATGCAGGGCTTGAGCTCGGGGGTTATGTGTCCAAAAGTGTGTCTGGGCTCCTTATTTTTTCCAGCTGTGCTGCAGGAATCTAGTAATGGTAGTGCCATTCCTGTGGCCTGTCACCCAACTGCTCGCCTGCTGCTTGGCCACGGGCTGATTTATTTCACCAGGGCTGGTGGTGGGGAGAAGGTGTGGTCTGGACATGGCAGGACTGAGGGTATCGGCTCCTGCCTTGGACCCTCCCTCTTCTCCCCAGGGGAATTCCAGGAGAAAAGGTGAATGAAGGACCCGGATCGGTCCCTGGAGGATTTGCCCTTTGGGTCTGGGGTCTCGGCATGGAGAGGCAGGACATGCTGAGTGACCTCGGACGAGCTCTGACACAGCTTGTAGGGTCTGCGAGCCTGTGGCACTGGCTCACAAACCCAGACTAACTTCCCTAAGGCTTCCATCCCCTCTGGTGATGTTATGGTAACTGCAGGACAATGTTTTTATGCCCAGTGAGGTGGTCGTTGCAGCACTTGACTTAGATTTGCCCCTCGGAAAGTTACTGTGGGATATGACATTACCACACCCCCCCTGCACCCTGGCAGCTACCCAAGGCACAGGATGACCCTTGGGTGCTTTCAGACAGCTCCTCCCGTGCAGGCACCACTTCTGAAAATAACCAACACTGATAAAAGCACAGCAATTAGCTCAGTCAGCAGAATGTGTGTCACCTGCTGAGGTTCAGGGATGCCCCGGATACAGGTACATGGAGGATCTCTCAACACTGGATGTGTTACACCACGAGTTATGCCTGCGTAGGGGCCAGTCTGGGCTTTACATAGTTGGGTTTGGGGTCCCCCTCCTGCTGAAGTAAGCCATTTTTCCTGCCTCCATAGCGAGCATTGGAGGATGTGATGACCGGTCAGAACAGCACCAGGGGCCCATGGAAGGTGGGCAAACGGGAGCAGGCAGCATGGCTGGGGATGGGCAGGAAACCCTGCTTTCTACACCAAACAGCAGCCTGGTGCCAGGGAACCGGCTTCCCCAGGCCTGGCTTGCTCTTGCCCGAAACACCACAGGCATTCAGGGGGCTGGTGAACCTCCCCTGTGAAGATCTGGGCTGTGGATCACCGTGCCCAGGCGTGCCAGAGCTCCCAGATGCAGCAAACATGCCATTCTGTTGCCCTGAGTGGGGTGGCAGGTCGGGTTGTTGCTGTAAGGATGTTTTTTGGCAGCTTTGAGATAATTTGTCCCTCTGGAAGCCTGATAAAGGGCTGGACTGAGCCCTGAATACATCACTTTAGCCAAGCTGGGGGCCTCTGTTATACCCAGGATCTCTGCCTCGACGCAGCTGTCTGCGCTCCCTGAGGGGGACGTGCCCAGGGAACAGGGCTGGTGGGTGCCATGGTGACAGCTGCCATAGCACAGGCAGCCACCATCCCCACTGCCCTCAGGACCCAGGTGCTCCCGGGGACATGGGCAGCCAGGTGAGGCCATGGGTGGGTGTGTGGGGGGAGCTGAGCTGGCCGCTGTAGCACTCCTCACCTCCCATTCTCCATGCCCGCTGGGAAGTGGCTGCTTGCACGGGGACGTTTGCAAACGGAGGCCCGGGACACCCGGCTCAGGCTGGGAGCACCCCAGGGTGGGAGTGTGGGAGGTGGGCTGCTCGTGTTGGGGCTCGCTGGAGCCTTCCCAGTGCTCGGCACACGCAGAGGGTGGAGAAGCGGGATGTGGGGCAGCGGATCCCCACGTCCATGCCCTTCCCCACCCGTCTGCGGTGCCACGGCCGGCTGAGCCCCCCTGACGGCAGCACTGCGCTGTAGGGGAACGCCTCAGCCCCTGGCTGGGCCAGAGCAGCGGCAGGCTCCCGCTTTCGTCAGTGCCCCCATTTCCAGTTCAAGGAGATAATGAAGAGGCGCAGGCACCAGGTAAGAGCCGGGGGTCTTCCACCCTCTGTGCATATTTTCTGGGGGCTCACCGCTGGCAGCACCCCTCCTCCTCCTCCTTGCTCCCCTCCTGCAGCAGGAAAGGCTGAGCCCGGCGTTGTACAACATCAGGAGCTTTCTGCAGGAGACACGTCCCTCCAGCCTCCGGGGCATCTGTGACACACGGGAACAGCGGTTCAGAGATACCGGGGTATGTCACACCCTGATGTGGGAGGTGCTGGGGAACACACGGTGCCCGCCAGACAGGGGACTTGGCTCCAGGCTGGAACGCCTGGAGAACAAGCTCTTCGCAAGGGGTAGGAGCTATAGTGGGCACTGTCTCCTCCTGCTGTGCTGGGCACCGTTCCCCGTGCTGAGCCTGGCAACAGCCACCCTACCTCTCCCACAGGACTGTTTCCCTGGCCCCGGCACGTATGGCCCCCAAGGGAACCCCTACACCCGCCTCAAGGAGAGGGACAGGTGCTCCGCCAGCACGCGAGGACTGATGGACAGCAGGACGGCGAAGTGTGCCCTGCCGACAGCCGAGGCCAGTCCTGCCCCTTGCCCTGGGGACACATTGGTGGGGTGGCTCTGTCGCCTGCTAGGTGCAGCCCCACACACGCTTCTCCCCCTTGTTACCCACAGGGCAGCGGCCTCGGACCTGGCACCTACCACCTGCGGAGCAGCATTGGTGAGGGGCTGCGGCGCCCGGGTGGCCGTGGCTCCCGTCAGCCCTTCTCAGGGGACAGGTGGAAGCCCACTGGTGGTGGCCATCACACTGTGGAGGTGCGTTGCCCTGGGGTCCTGCACCCGGACGGGGTGTCTGAGTGAGCTGTGGCATTGCCAACATGCTGCCATAGGGAAGGAGAGCTGCCAGCAACTGACCTGCCTGGGTTTTGCTCTTTGACTTCCCTTGGATCCTGGAAAAACACACCCACACTGCAGTGTCTGGAGAGTGTGAGCGGGCTGGTGCCCAGGAACAGCAGCAGGGCTGAGCTCTCATGGGAGGGAACAGGTGGGGTGGCCTGGGAGACTGCTGGCAGCTGAGTCTCTTGTGCTGCTCCCTTGTCCCAGCAGAGGAGCGGCACCGAGCTGAGCTTGGGCACCGTGAAGGGTTTCGTGGACGAGCTGACATCTAGGGAGAACAAGAAGAAAGGCTGCTTCAGCACCCTGCCCAGGAACCCAGGCTGCCCCACGGAGAGGATCTTCTGGGCCACGCTCAGCCAGTGCCCAAGAGAAGCGGTCAGTGGGAGCAGGGATGTTGGCACTGGCTTGGTGTCACTTGGTGGTTCAGTGAGTGCCTGAGGTGGGGATGCATTAGGGTGTATGTGGATGGATGGATGGATGGATGGATGGATGGATGGATGGATGGATGGATGGATGGCTCTCAACATTGTGCAGCTCTTCTTACAAGCAAACCAAAGCACAACATGTTTCCTTCTGCACAGGGTACAGTGGGGCCGGGATCCTACGACCCAAAGCCCATTGAGACATCAACGTATTCCAACCAACCCCCATTCTGGTCATCTGCCAAGAGATTCGACAGAAGGTCCTACCGCCTCTTTACTGGGAATGAGGTGAGTGAATGGACCCAGCAGGGAGAGAGGGACACAGGAACTGTCAGGCTCTGAGCTTCCTCCGTGACCATCCCCAATACACACCTGGGAGAGGACAAAACTCTTGTGAGCCAAAGTGTGGGTGCTCCTCACCAGCTGCAGCCAGCTAAACATCAGGTGTGACCTCTGAACGCAGCAGCACCGCAGCAGAAGTCCTGCATCAGGTGGCTGGCTGTGATAGAAGGGCCGGCTGAACTCAGGAGCTGCTTCTCTCTCCCCATTAATTATCAAGGAAACCGATTTGGAAGGAAATTCCTTTATTAAGGGAAGTGCTTTGGTCAGATACTCCTCTCTGGGTGCTGTTGTTCTTGCCTGGAACAAACTGCTAAAGAATACAGGGTGACTATGGCCCATCGTGCTGCCAGGTCAAACGAAAAGTGCCCCCAGGTACAGCTGCATGCTGAGCATCCCCTGCTCAGCCCGTGGGTGGGTGAGCTTGGCTGGCGCTGGGCAGAGGGGCAGGAGCTCTGCACCCACCGTGTTATCTCCACCTGCACCCTAAGGCCTTTGCCCTTTCCAGGGGATGCTCAGACAACCCTTCCTATTAGTTTTGCTCCAAGTCAGCTGCAAGCAAGCGGATGCACTTCATGGATGAAAGCAGCTGGGTTTGAGTCCTTTTAGGGGCCAGGAGCTCCTTGTATCCTCCCAGCAAGTCGTATTCTGCTGCTTGGAAGCCAGTTTTTCCTCTAGCAGCATCAGCAGCACATTGCAGAGCCAGTGCAGGTAGGAGCCCCTTCCCTTACTACCCGTTCCTGGAGCTGTATTCATCTTGGCAGCTTCCCCATGGAGAACCAGAACAAAGCCTAGAGGGCTCAAACAGCCAGGGGAAGCTTTGATCTGAAACAGTCCACCTTGGCTAGGGATGAGGAGCAGGCTTCCGTGTGGCTTCTCTCCTTTATCCAGCTGAGTGAGGCAGCTTGAAAGGGGTCAGGGATGAAGGCATCTTCATAATTGCTGGGGAACTCGACAGATTACACGCCAGCAGGGAGGTTGTGACACCACAGCCCTTCAGTACAGCTAGCAGTAGGTGACCAGTGAGCGTGCTCGAGCCTGTGGAGCTAACCGACCTCTTTACACACCGCTGTGACACAAACAGCTGCTCGTGAAGGGGACTGCCCGGGCTGACAGAGATTAGTGTGTCTTCTCCTCCCTCCCCTGTGATATAGGCTCGGTTTGCTTAAGGTACAACACATATTGCTGTGATTTTTGCAAAATCACAGTTTTTTGCAGTTTGCCCAGCCATGTGAAGGCACTGCCTGGTTCTGCCCTGCTTTGCACCCCCCACGCTGCCTCTGTATGGGAAAGCCATAGAATCATAGAATCATAGAATGGTCTGGGCTGGAAGGGACCCCAAGGATCATAGAGCTCCAACCCCCCTGCCACAGGCAGGGACACCAACCTCCAGACCTGGATCTACACAAGGCTGCCCAGGGCCCCATCCAACCTGGCCTTGAACACCTCCAGGGACGGGGAATCCACCACCTCTCTGGGCAGCCTGTTCCAGCACCTCACCACTCTTTCTGTAAAAAACTTCCCCCTAATATCTAATCTAAACCTTCCCTCCTTTAGCTTTATTCCATTCCCCCTTGTCCTGCCATGAGACCCTGTCCTTCCAGAACCCTGTAGGTGTTGGTCGCTACGACATCACCAAGCATGAAAACTGCCCTCAGAAGCTGAGATACCAGTCCCTGTACCAGTGTGATGCGCAGCGGTACCTGAGCAACTTGAAGCGGGATGCCTACCTGCTGTAAGTCTGACAGGAGAGGGGGCTGCACGTGGTTTTGAGAGGACTTAGGGGAAAGTCACCTCGAGCAGCTCTGGGGAGACACGTGTGCACGTTGCTGACACTGCAAGTGATGTGAGATGGGATGATCATGGAGTTAAAGCAGGGGTTCAGGGCTGAGAAACACTCTGCAGCCCCACTGCAGGATTCCCCCACCGAAGGGAGGTTGGTGTTGCTGCACCTCCCCTCTCCAAGGAAGCAAGGAGACCTTGGCACTTTCTCACTGCATAGGGTTAAAGAACTGCTGGCCCTCAAAGCACCTCATCATGGATGCCAAGGTGGGGGTTGTGTCTTGTGAAATGCAGTTTGCCTGCAGCGGAGGTGTAAGCAAATAGTTTTCATCGAGTTAGAGGCAGCACCTTGGGAAGGAACTGGGAGGTGGATGGATAATCCGGCTGTTTGGACCCATTCCCAGTGCCAGCTCTGGACTGCTCAGCAGCCCCAAACAAAAAAACACCTTCTGGGGCTGTGCCTTGGTTTACCCATCTGAGGACAGAAGATACCAAGGCTCACCTCAAAGGGCTTTGAAATCGCTGGTGTGAAAGCCCTGGGAAGCAGTGAGGAACGGTGCTAATGGACAGCCTGGGGCCAGCCCTCTGCTCTGTCTGCAGAGAGTAGTTAGAACTCGGTCTCAAAACTCTTCCAGTGGGGCAGGCACAAGCTAGCTGTCCTGTGATGGAGAAAGCACAGTGTTATCCAGCTTCCTTAAGTTTGCACTTCCAGTAGGAATAAAAAGGAAATCCGAGCAGGAGCAGGGCCTGGAATTCAAACACATCCCTCTGATCAGATAGCGCCAGCTCCAAAATCGCTTTAGAAGCTACAGCTGCACTTTCTAGGGAATAATCAGGCTTTTTGAGGGCTCTGGTCACATCCATGCTGATTAAGACTAATGAGATTAATCCAGCCAGTAATTTAAGACCACCAAATCACATCCTCTTTCCACAGGGAACGGCTCAAGCCTCCAGCTAAAAAACCCTGGAGTCATTTGTTCTCTGCTCCCCCTTGTCCAGCCACCTCCAAAGAAGTCACTGTGGTTTCCCGAATGTAAGATGGTTGCTGGGAAGCCCAAATCAGTCAGTAAGTGGCCACAGATGAGATGGGGTGAATGAAAATAGAGCCCAGTTGGATGGGGAACCACTCAGGTTTGTTCTGTGGTAATAAAACTCTTCCTGAGACAACCAGCAGTGCAACGTTTCTGTCAGGTAATTCATTATTTCTACCTTGGATTTTATGGAAACCCAAATAGTCTCAAAATCCTTCAGATGCTGGAGGGAATTAGGGGGAATTTAAGTGTCATCGTTCCAAATTTTATAGGATAGTAAAGCCTGGAGGCAATGGGGAAAGGGAGCAGAGGTGTGGTTACAACAGCCTTAAAATGTGCCATGAGTACACTGGCTCCTCCTTGATGAAGGGTTAACTTCATCAGGGCTCGTTCTGGTGTTTAGACCAGACTGGAATAATTAAATCTAGGTGTAATTACATGTTGGTTGTGGCTGATTAAGTACGCCAATTAATCTGCAATTATCCTTTGGTGGGGGAAGGTGACTGAACACAGGTAGAACTGCAGTGATCTAAGGAAATGCTGATGATTGTTCCAGAGGTGAGCGAAGGAGGAAGGAGGTTTCTGAGGGGAAAGGGCTGAGCAGCAGTGGGCAAGCTCAGGCACCAGGAACGCTGCGGGGGTAGAATGAGAGGATGGTGAAACCCATCCTGAGCCCAGGCTGAAACACAATGGAAGGAACAGGGTTTCGGTGGGGCCAGGGCTTTTGGCAGCCTGGATTTCAGGAGAAAGCCCGGGAGCGCTCTCTGGGAAGAGAGCTCTGACTGAGGGAAGGGCAGGAATTCCCCTGCCTAAGCCTACAGAGCTGCTGTGAGCACAGTTCCCAAGGGAACAGATGTGGATGTGAAACTCCTCAGGCTGAAGAGTGCGCTGGATCTTTGTCCTCACTTCTGTGCCTGCTCATTCAAACCAGAGGTTAGATGTATGAGTGTGAAGCCAGAGGAAGGTAGGAACTGTCTGTATTAACAGCACAGTGTCTGTATCCAGAACGGGGTCTGTCCCTGGACAAAACGTCACAGGGAAAGAATGAGGTGAGAAGGGTGGGGGAAATCAGGATAGTTGGCACCATGAGGCTATGTGGAGCTTGTGGGGAGTAACAGAAGGGTTAAGGCTCATCTGGGAGTTGTGTGTTTTGTGCAGTTGTGCCTTGGGGCAGAGTTATGGGTAAGGCTCACCAGTAAGGCTCATGGCTGCTCCTTCAGAGCCAATGGGATTCTGGGGGGCATCAGGAGGAGTGTGGCCAGCAGGTCGAAGGAGGTGATCCTCCCCCTCTACTCTGCCCTGGTCAGGCCCCACCTGGAGTGTTGTGTGTCCAGTTCTGGGCTCCCTGGTATAAAAAAGACAGGGATCTCCTGGAGAGAGTCCAGAGGAGGGCTACAAAGATGGTTAAGGGCCTGGAACATCTCCCCTATGAGGAAAGGCTGAGTGAGTTGGGACTGTTCAGTCTAGAGAAAAGAAGACTAAGGGGGGACCTTATTAACGTTTATAATCTTAAGTATGGGATGCAGGGGGAATGTCCAGCCCCTTTTCAGTGCTCTGTGGGGACAGGACAAGGGGCAATGGCTGCAAGTTGGAGCACAGGAAGTTCCACACCAACATGTGGAAGAACTTTTACACAGTGAGGGTGACAGAGCCCTGGGACAGGCTGCCCAGGGGGGTGTGGAGTCTCCTTATCTGGAGATATTCCAGACCTGTCTGGACGCAGACCTGTGCAATATGAGCTGGGGAGCTGCTTTGGCAGCGGGGTTGGACCCGATGATCTCTCGAGGTCCCTTCCAACCCCTATGATTCTATGATTCTATGATTCACAGCTGGCTGCAGCACTGGGCTCCCCTCACCCCCCAACCACCTCACGATGCCTCTGGGCTCTTACCCAGCAATCCAAGGAGAATCCACGAGCACAGCCCTTGGAAAGCGAAGCAATCATTAGGAGACAGCGCTCGGAGCAGCACGCTGGCCAGATCTTTATTTCAAACAGCCCGTACAGCCCCAAATTAAGAGCAACAGCAATTATGCGTGTGCAGGTGTGTGACTGATACGGTTACAGTACCCAATCACGTCATACAAAGGCTGCCAATAAATTAAGGAGTGAAAAAGCAAACACAGTGCGTACTTAAAGATCATCAGTACATAAGTGAAACACGGCCTAAGTAAAAGTATTTGCATATCCTCTCGCTGTTCGAGCATCGCCCTTTAAAAGCTAACCCAACCCAATCTTGCTCTGTGTGGATTATCCTACAAGCACTGGGCGACATCATAGCTTTGCCCCAGGGACGAGGAAGCAGCTCTGGTGCTGCTTCCCCTGCAGGGCAGAAAGGCAGGTTACACCCTGAGAATCAGCGCTTGCCTTCCTGCGTACCCCCAAAGCCTGGAAGGGCGCAGCAGATTGCTTCTGGATCACTGACACAGCTCCACCTCCTGCCCGGCTCCGCAGGCACGCTGCATTGGCCGTGTCTCCCCTCTGCAGGCTGCTCCACTACCAGCCCCCTGCGTGGGATTTTAAAGGGTACCTTGTTTGCACACAATTTACCAATCATGCATCACTGAGTAACAGACCGAGTTTCTTCTTTTCACTGCTTTATCATTGGTTTCATCTGGACCATAAACATCCATCTATCAATAAATAAGATCATTGGTTTAGCACTCATATAAAAATTACATCGCCTCCCACTGGTAACTGCTTCAAATATTCTTTGTGTTCCCCTGACACAAGCCTCAAGAAAACGACTTTTCTTTTCCCTTGAGCTCAGTAAGGTTTCAGGTAACAATTTTTTAAGCACTGCTTGGACAAGACACGGGCTTGGTCTGGAACCATGTTTCTGGCTACAGGGTCAAAACCTCTCCACGCTTCTGTGCCCAACCTTATGAAGTGTGCGACTGTGCCACTTTCACCAGCGAGCAGCAGGAGGGGAACTGAGCAGTGCTTGCTGTTCACTTCCTCTCCAGGTGACTGAAACAGTCCTTTTACAAAGCCTATCAATCTAATCCAGATAAAATGAAAAGTAAAAATGTCATTTGTGGCAAAACCAAAGCCTGTGTGCATCGAGATTCCCAAGAGTTCTTATCCACCGCCGCCTGCTCTAACAAACCAGGTATGAACCACAAAGCCTCCACTTCCTCTTCCTACTGGCCAGGCCAGGACGGTCTGAAATAACTCACATCTTCCTCCAATCGAGTATTTATAAGGCACTAAAATCAAGCAACAACCAAAACCCCTTTCCCTCAAAAAATAACCCCGACCCAACAACCCCAAAAACCAAATCAGGAAAAATCCAAATAAACTGACTCACAACGAGTGAAAAACTAAATCGATACTTGCCTATAGGAAATAGCAGCAGTGTTTTCAGTAGCCTGCAAAGCCAGAACATTGATATTTTGGGGCAAAACCCAATGCACAGTTAACCAGTGTAAAAAGCCCCCAAACCCTCTATCCACTTAACGCTTTATAATCAAAATCAGTACAAAATTCTGATAGGCACAAGTAAAAAGCACTTTCCTCACACCTCGATGCTCAGTTTCGTGGAGTTCTAACTGCTCTGTTGAGACTATTGCAGCTGTACAGCACCACACAACGCTCATGCAAGTTGCTGTACAGCCGGAAGACTATGGTACTGTTGCTAAGCTGGTCTAACAGGTTACCATCCAGAGGCAAATGTTTTTGACATCACGATTCATTTGACAGCGTGTTCAGCTTTGGCACCTCTTTCTGAGCCCTCCTCACCACTTCCAGAAGTAACAGCTCCAGCATACAGCTGGTGTGACTCCACTGTCTCCTTCCTTTCCACTTCTTCTTCTTACATGTGGAGATAGGTGAGCTCACCTAGGTCACTACATTAGATACAAAGGCTAGCACTTAAGATTTCTTCAGAACAATCACTCTTGAGTTTGGAAACTTGGTTTTAAAACATACGAAGAAATACTAAAAGTAAATTCATAAAGCAGGAATTCATACCTTTAAACATCAACGAGAATGAGCTTATTTGGAGAGCAATAAAGCTTTTTTTTTGTTTTTTTTAAAAGGATATACTGACTAGCTATAGGTAAAGTAATCTTTCCCTGATTGCTTGATGAGATCATCCAAGCTCAGTGCCTGGCTGCTTTGCAGATTTTGTCGTACACTTCTGGAAAGGCATCCTTGCAATTCATTTCCTCCCGCAGCTTGTGGTATAATGAGCCATCAAACATATCCCAGAACTCCTCCCTGGTCATGTAGCAATCGGCATACAGCATCTGGAAACTGGAGGGGGTGAGGGTGAGAGTCAGTGTTGGTTGTGCCATGAGATTTGAAACAAGAATCGCAAATGTCTAATGATAAAACACATCAAAATGCTTTTTAAAAACAGGGGAATACTCGCTCTCCAGGAGTACACTGGGACATTGAGGTCCTTGAGCAAGTGCAGAGAAGGGCAGCCAGGCTGGGAAAGGGGCTGGAGGGCAAATCCTATGAGGAGCAGCTGAGGGAGCTGGGGCTGTATAGCCTGGAGACTGAGGGGAGACCATATTGCCACCTACAACTACCTGAAGGGAGGTTGTAGAGAGGTGGGCGATGGTCTCTTCAGCCAGGTGACAGGAGATAGCACAAGAGGAAATGGCATGAAGCTGTGCCAGGGCAGGTTTAGATTAGATATTAGAAAAAAATTTTTACTGAAAGGGATGTGGAACAGGCTGCCCAGGGAGGGTCTGAGTCACCTTCCATGGATGTGTTTAAAACAAGGGTTGATGAGGTACTTAGGGATATGGTTTAGCATAGGATGGGAATGGTTGGACTTGATGATCTTAAAGGTCTCTTCCAACCTTGTGATTCTGTGACACTCAGCCAGTTGTATTTTGTGGATTTAAGATCACCATGATCTCTTCTCCAAGAGGAAAGAACGAGTAATGGTGAAAACAGCAGAATACTGCACTGCTGCAGTCATTCTGGTGAAAGGGAGGATGGGAAAAGAAAGCGATTAAATCAGCTGTGGCTTTTAAAATACGGTTCAGAACACTTCTTTAGCCATCAATATATCGACACTTTCACTAGTTTTGCTACTAAGAAAAGGAGGATTAAAAATGTGTATAAACCAGGGTTTTGTGGTTAGGCATCTGAACCATGTGCAGCCAAATCTTCTTCTGACAACTTGTATTTTAACACCTCCTGTTCACAGAATCACAAGTCTAGAGAGGACTTCAAAAGTCCCCCCACATCAAGGGCCCAGGGTCCTTACACTGAAAACCACACATAACCGAAATTCTCCCTGGGAAATACTTTTCTTATTGCTTTTGAAAGCCTGCTTTCCTTTTGATTCCATTCAAAACCTCTTAATTCCAGATGAAAAAAAAAAAGTAAAAGGAAGAAGTTTTTCCTGCATGCTTTCATATGATCCATGGAGGTCCAGTCATGGTGTCTCAGATTAGGTCATTTACAAAACGTGTTCAAGTCCTTTGACTTTTTACAGGTTCTTTGAACTGGGCATTGAGATTATAACTGGGAAGGCAAAAGCCTGCCAAATCAGACCAGGCTGAGAAGACAAATTCATAGTGTGTAAGTGAAGCACAGTGTGACAAAGGTCCATTTACAAAAACAAATGAAATCCTTATTTATCCATGAGCTCTTCCTTACTCTCATACCATGCAGCAGGCATCAGAGCATGGCAGTAAAATGCAAACATAAAAGCTCTATTGTTGCTTGTGATTATGAAACTGTAAGATTATGTGTTTGTCCATTGTTCATTTCCCAGTGACAGGTAGAGAAGAGGCAAAACTCTTTTAGTAAAGAGCTTTACATGAAAAAGCTTAATTTCAAGTTAATTAAAAAAAAAAAGCTTAAAATTAACTTTGGGTTGCTTTGTTTTCTGGCAGATCACTTGCTGCAGGTAAAAGTGATTTACACTCCCCAAATCATCTCGAAGCAGACTTGCCATCGTTACTCAGCCACATGGGATGTAATTGCTCTTAGACTGAGAAGTAGGTCAAAATACAAATGTGGATATATTATACTGATGGTGTAAAAATACCGTGGAGTTGTTTTTTGTTCCTGAGAAACAAGCCTGCAACTGCTTCTCTGCTGACACTACTAAGGCAAATGAGGCTGGCACGAGTCTGTGACAGATGGTGGGCACATATCTCATGCCTACTGCGGTCCTACGTGGTAAGAATCGGGGCAGGGAAGAAGCAGCTAGGGAAAAACAAGTTGTGAGGGAGAAAAGACTCCCAGCACCACACAGGGACTGCGGGGAAGAGTCAAGGCTGCCCTCCCTGTGCAAGGACACAGCAGCGCAGGGACGGGGCAGAGCTGCAGCACGACGCTGCGAAGGCTGCAGGGAGCAGACAGGTCCCAAGGGCAGGCAGGGAAGCTGTCCAAACTTTAACAGCCTGTGGGATTCCTGCAGACCACAGCCAAAGCAGCTCTTGCTCTGCCCCTGCTCTGAACCAGCCTGAAACAAGTCAGCCTCAGTGTCCAAGCTCGGCGGCTCCTTCCCGAGGGCTGAGAGCTGTCACCACTGAGGCTAATGATGCCTCTGCACAGCAGCAGGTTGATTATGTGCAGTCAGCACAGACCTGCTGAGGTTTTCCTGCACTAGGGCATGTGGATGTATTTGGTTGCAACAGACACGATTCCCAGAGCAGCCTGGAGCTGACAGAATGCACAGGTGACCCAGGCTCCCAGACACACTGCAAGCACCTCAGCCAGCGTGCTCCTTCACTTGGTTTTGCAATCACATAATGGAAGTGAAATCATATTTTAAAAGAATATATTAAAAAGTTGTAATTAAAATTACTTCGCAATTATGGTGGTTAAATTATTGCCATGCTAAAGTGCCGTGGGATTAAAAGACTGTGATTAAACCACAGGGGTGTAAATTATATGGCATTCTTATTATGCTAAGCTGTGGGATCCTTACCCATGCACGCTCCTTACAAACTTCTCCATCTGCCTCATAGAAGCCCTGGCTTCAAATTGTTTCCTCTTGGGCTCTCCGTAAGCTCCTATATCCACGTAGAGTTCTGTTTCATCGCCCTTCGGGTGGACCATGCCAGGATTGTTGGGCAGTATGAAAGGACATAACCAAAGAGGGTACACCTGTGGAGGCAAGAAAACACTGTATCACTCATCTTTTAACAAAGCAATCCTTTGAGATCCTTCCCTCTCAATAAAAGTGACAAAAGGAAGAGTTAAGAGGACTTTCTTCCCAATTTGGGATTGAAACTTACACAGCTCTTCTTTTCTCACTGTGATTATTAGCTCTACTTTCTAGCAACTGTAACACAAGTAGATTGAGATGCAGAGAATGTGTGCCATGTCCTCCTAGAGTTACACCTCCTCCCCCTTTGATATTTGAAATGAAAAAACCAAACCCCCCCTGATCCCAAAGCAGCAACTGAATACACATTCTGGGTAAAAAGAGAATTAAGTTTTCTTTTCCAGGTCAGTCCAAAATTGAAGTTGCCAAGTCTGTACTCCTTATACTAACTAAACTAGTAGCAACAAAGGGAAATTAACTGCAACAGTTGGAGTTTAGTGAGACTGCCAGTCATTTCAGGTGAAAAAAAAAAACAAGTTCAAGATTTATTGAGTGATAAAATATTTTAGAAGTGTTGGCCTTTTACTGAAGTTTGAATCTCACTTTAAAAAGAAATTCTTCTTTCCAGAAAGCTGTGTTCATTTCTTCTGCAGCCTTGCATCACAGACTCCCAAAGCACAGCACTCCCCAGGACACAATCCTAACCTTTCACACAAGCAGACTGTTTAGTCTTAACATCAGCAGCCACAGTTCTCATTACACACAGCCCAAGAATTGCTGCATTTGAAATAAAAACATGTGTTCTTACATTAAGGTCAACGTGGAAGGTCTGGATAGATTTTTCAAGGCTCTTCATTGGCACCAGCATGTCCTGTACCACATGGTGTTGCTCGTACAGCTTTCGTATAGCTTCTCCTTGGGTGAGTTTTAACAGAGAGATTTTTGGAGGAACCATCCAGCCAAACAGGTAACGGAAAACAGGGTTATTGCCAAAAGGAATGATATCCTTTAAAGAGGAAAGGGGAAAAAAAAAAAAGGTTCACTTAAGAATGTGTAAGAGACCCAAAAGACAATACTTCAGAATCCTCAGAGAACTATTAAGCCAGATTTTCAACAAATTTAACTACTGATACTATTGCTAAACTACTGTAACAGAAATAAGAGAGGTCTTGACTGAACTTGGCTACACAGCCCTGCCCTAAAGCCTCCCCTAGCTACAAGATTGATTTGTAGTCATATGAATCACCACATATTCAGCCCCAAATACTTCCAGAGAATGAGTCTATTATCTTGAAACAGTAAAGGAGGGACTGCATAAGAAGCTAAACTTACACAACTCTTGCAAAAGTTCTCAAAAGAATTTCAAAGCTGTAAAATTTTAAGTGCTCCCTGCACAGCCAATACCTGTTTAACTTCTCTGGGAGCTGAAAGGATCTGGTATCTCACAAAGATTCACAGCTTAGCAGTGGGAGTCTTTCAAAACGACAAATAAAACTTTGCGTAAGTGGGCACCACAATAAGCACATTTATGAGATTCAGAGTAATTACCTTACTGCATAATTACTGTTCTCACTTTAGGCAGGGCAAATTGGCAGACAGAATTTCACATTCATGGCTTTTCCCACAAGCTGCCTTTGAAAATCACTTAGTAGGCATATAAGCTTAATGCTGAAATACTTACTTAAGGCCTAAATTCAGAGAAGTACTAAACCAGAAATTAGAGGAGGTTATGAGGTATATAAGAGAGTGGCTTTGTATTTTTGTTTTTGCCCAAATGCAGGTCTTCTAAATTTGCCATAAATTTCACTGGTATTTTTTCTGTGCTGGAAGACAGAAGTGTTGCCAAGGGGAAGAAGGTACACTGTACCTACACTGGGAAAGAGCAGAGTACCTTCCTGCACATGCTGTTTTAACTCTGGAACTGGTCTTACCTGGAGCTCCCAGAAGATACTGCGTGTGTGTCTATGGTAATAATGTCTTGAAGGAATATATTCTATCCCAGTCCTGTCAGCTTTCAAATACTTCTCCACATGCTTAAAGAACCACGGCTTGTAGTAGCTGCCGATTCTGTTTATCTACAAGAAAACATGAACTCGTTAGCAAATGCCAACACAGATAACAATTACACCTTAGCAGACATTAAGAATGTCCCCAAATTCCTTTATCCTGAAGAATGAACGTTTATACTCTCTGTGACAGTTTGAATGAGACTGTCACCAGACATGTAGGGAGTCTTCATCTCCACACATCCATGGCTCCTTTGTACCTTTCTAGCCATTAAGGTTTAATCTAAATAAGGATTGCCACGGCTTCCCTGTTACTAGCTAATTAAGAGACCATGAATGTGACAGAACTAGATTCCTCAAATACCAATCTCTCACTCCATCATTAACCCAGTCTCATTATGGCAGAGCAGAAACATCCAGGTTGAGGGGTGCAGCGAGCAGTCCGCCTGTCCCTCCTGTAAGTGTCCCCAGTGAGTTTTACCAATATTAACTGCCTTAAGATCTGGCTGGAAAAAGAGCTGCTCTGGGTAACTGCAGGTTAAACCAGTGCTGTTCTGTACTTGAGAGAAAATACTTCAAGGCCATAGACTACATTATTTGCTAGAACAATGAAAACAGAGGGCCATTTCTTATCAGCTGAAGAGATTTAGAGTACCGGCTGTTGTGGTAACAAAAAGATGTAATTGAAAATATTCTGATGGCCAAATCTAACTTCTAATCCCATGTTAAGAGATTGTCCCAATCTTGTGATGATTCTGGTTTGATACTGGCACCCAGCACAGCTTCAGTTAGACTCTGGGGGCACTTTTTTTCTTTGCAACTTCCCTTTAATTACCTTGCTTTGCTCAGCTTCATCAGTCAAGACTCCCGTCATGATGACAGCTTCTTCCAAAGAATACATGAGTCCTTCCACAAAACTATTCTCCTTTTTCTTTGATTCCTCTGTGAACATTTCACAAATCTTCTGCAGTCCTCTCACAGGCTGGTAATGTATTTTGACATATTTCTTGGCAGGGATCATTTTTATTTCTGCTGCAACCAGGAAACCCAGAGTACCACAAGACCAAGGCACTGCATAAAATAGGTCTGAGTTTTCAGTCTGCAAAAAGTATGTCATACTAAATCACACATCCTTACTGATAACTGTCAATGACATTGTAAATGATAGCAAAGTAACAGTTTGTCTTACTGGTGAGCATCTCACAAGGCTTCCATCAGCAAGAACAAGTTCATAGGCCACACAGGTGTGCTGAAAAAGTCCGTATATATGGGATGAAGACTCAATGCCGGTTCCCATGATCAGGCCACCTTATCAAGAGAGCACACAACAAACATGAAACACACGTCAGAAATGGAGGTGGTTTATGAGAAGAAAGCCCCACTTTTAAGCTCTGGGCATGGCTTTTAAGACTATTTAAAAAACCAAACCCAAACCCCCCACACACAAAAAAAGGAAGTGCTTTTAACACAAATACCACAGCAGAACACAAGGTTCAACAGAGTATTTCCAGCACCTTTATAATAACACAGTGTGTTCTTGCATGAAAGGGCAGTAAACCTAGGGAGTCTCTTGCCATCACAGCGACCCTTACCTACTGTAAGATCATCAAGCTCTGGTACCACAGGAATGGTCCAGCCCATGGGATTCAGGTGTGCAGTCAGCTGGCCCATGGTCACCAAAGGTTCCACACGAACAACCTGAAAAGCAAAAAAATCCCAATTGCCCCAATAAACATCATTTATTAAGTGTTCAATGTTAACAATGACAGAACATGGTTAACTGGATTGAACTTCCATCTGCTATCAGAATTCAGAGACTTACTAAGAGCACTACTAAATATAGTTTAAACTGTTTAGTGATTCCTCCTCTGCCTCAACATCTTGTTGCTCAGTCCCCAAAACCATAAATCAATCTGGTCTTTTAGATTTCAGCACATAACAGCTAAGCAACTCCATATGCTGGGGTTTTTTTTTTTTTTGGGGTAGAATGATCCAAGCACACATTGTAAAGCCTGAAATTTGGTGGGTCTACTGCAACCAAAATCCTATGTATACTCTTTATGGAATATAATCTCTTCTTCAGCTACAATTACAGCCTCCCCCCAAAAAAACCCTGTAAACATCCTTAATTGTGAAAGCATCGTGATGAATTTGTCACCTGTCTTTCACTGTCCACCTCCAGCACATCCATTAAGTTGATCATGATGTTCTTATGAATCTTCTTGTACTTTCCAACACGCAGTGACACTGTCAGCCAGCCAGGCCGGCCAGTGCACATATATCTTTTGCTACCTTCATCTTTCCACTCCCGAACCTGCAAGAGAGAACAACTGAGCTGGGCACTGTAGGGCATAGACATGTTGTCAGTAATGAAATGATTTCTCCCTTGCTGTGAAAAAGCATTCAGGGATATTGTTACTCCTCTACACACATGCTACCTGCAAGTAACAAAGCCTGGATGTCTCTACATTGAGTAGCAACACTTTGGAAGTCTCTCTGTGGGTATCTGAACTGGAAGGGTCTAGTTGTGTAGAGGAGTCATTTCTAAAGCCCTGTGTAGCTTTTGAGGGTTGGGATTTTTTTTTTCAGAAAACTAGAATGAAAGCTTCAAAAATCCACAGGAAACCCTGTACTCAAAGGGAGGTGTTACCACTCTCATAAATAATGTCAGTTTAATGAAATGCCTCCTCCTAAACACACCAAAAAATGGTCTGAGTCTGAAAATGAACAGGCAAAGAGAGAAAAGTTGAAAAGCAGAACGTGCACACCATACACAATCCATGAATTTTGCAAAGCCACAGCGACTAACATTCAGTGAACAAACATCATCAATAGCAGCAGCATCTTCTTCAGAGCTCAACTGCTGCTACAGCTGGTGACAAAAACCCCCAACCAACCCCTCAAAGAATGACTCCATGCACATTAATATCATAGAATCATAGAATGGTCTGGGTCAGAAGGGACCCCAAGGATCACAGAGCTCCAACCCCCCTGCCACAGGCAGGGACACCAACCTCCAGTCCTGGATCTACACAAGGCTGCCCAGGGCCCCATCCAACCTGGCCTTGAACACCCCCAGGGATGGGGCACCCACCACCTCTCTGGGCAGCCTGTTCCAGCACCTCACCCCCTAATATCTAATCTAACCCTTCCCTGCAAGGAACGTGACAGCCAAGGAAAAAACCCAGACGCCGACGTGACAGAATTACCACACACGGCCCGAGAGCACAGAACACATCGGAGACTGATGTGCATTCCTGGGCAGAAGGAAAGTTCCGGCTCCCCTTCCATCCCCTCTGGGGACGAACCAGGCCGAGCAGCAGGGTGTTTAAGGGGGGTTAAAGCAGGGCAGGGAGCCGGCCATGCCAAAGCCAAGGTTCCCGTGTCACACAGCCCTCCCTGCGAGCGCACCGGCTGACCGGCAGCGCATCCCTACGGGCGTGACACCGCCGGGCAGCGTCCCCAGGTGTTGACGCCGCCGCTTCGAGAGGAGTTTCAGGCGGGGAAGGGAAAAACCCCAGCCCGCGGGGGCTGGAACACCCGATAGCTTTTATTCCGGGGGGGGGGGGGGGGGGGGTTTCCCGCTCAGCCGCGTTCAAGGCTGGATTTTTTTGCCTCAGCTCCCGGAGAGGCGGCGGAAGGGAGCGCCCGGCCGCGGGGTTAGGGGGAGGCGGGCAAGGAGCGGGGCGAAGGGGCGGCGGAGGGAAGGGCGAAGGGCTCCTCCCGCGGAGCGGCTTCTCCCCTCTTCTCCCCTCCCAGTCCGGGGCGGGGGTGCGGGGGTCCCGTCCCGGCCTCACCTGCGCCTGGATGTGTCGGACGCGCTGGGCGTGCTGCCGCGGGGCGCTGTGGAGGCGCCAGACGGCCCAGGCACGCAGCTGGTAGTAGATGTCGAAGAGGATGGAGAGCGGCAGGAGGAAGAGGCAGACGAAGATCCAGCGGTGGTGCACCAGCACGGCCTCCAGCCCTCGGTGCCGCACCCACAGCAGGAGCAGCAGGAGCCCCGCGCCCAGGGACCACACCGGCGACATGGCGGCCACCTCCCGCAACACGCTCCCTCACGGCTGCCGGGACCCGGCCATGCCGCGCCCGCCGCTCGCGCGCTCGCCGCCCGGCTCCGCCCCTCCCCCTGCGCGCCCGCTCCCCATTGGCCGCGGCCGGCCTCCACCGTGAGGCGAGGGGAGGGGAGCGACCAATCAAAGAGCTCCGGGGAGATCGGACCAGGCGCTGAGTGCGCCGATTGGCTGACCCCGCTCTCCCCTCATCGCCGCGGTTGCCCACCCCCCCCACCGCCCCTCAAACCCGCTGCCCCCGCTGCGGGGGGTGTCCGGTGGGGGCGGAAAGCAGCGGCAGGTCCCCGGCCGGGGCTGGGAGGGGGCGGGAAGCAGGGTCAGGCCCCCGGCCAGGGTTGGGAGGGGGGAGCGGGAAGCAGGGTCAGGCCCCCGGCCGGGGCCTGAGGTCGGGGCTGCGGGAGTGTGGGGTAGAGCAGAGGGGACGCCCCGCCGATCAGGGCTGTGGGGTCGTGGGGCTGCGGACAAGCCCTTGGCGGCTCTGTGGTGCCCAGCGTTCCCCGGGCAAGCGCCGAGCCCCGGTTCCTTTGGCTTGTGTGACAGGGGCCGAACGCCTCCGGGCGCCCGGCGGTGGCGATGCCGGTACCGGCGCACCCAGCGGTGCATCTCGCCCCGCTCCCCGGGGGTGGGAAGAAGGAGGAGGGGCTCGCTCATGTCCCTGCGTGAGGACACGGCGGCAGAGCAGCCCGCGCAGGCAGCCCCGAGCATCGCCCACTCGGTGCGAAGCCGCCACCGACCCCGGCGTGGCGGGGGTGACCCTGCCGCAGCACCGCTGGGCTGGCTCAGGGCGGGGTGGGGGGGAGGACACGGTGTTAAGGCGTCACCGCGGTGACGTAGCACACTAACGCGCCTCTTCCTCCTCGCCAGCAGGACGAACACCTTCGCCTTCACCTGCCCCGGGAGATACTTGGGAGGGATCCGCCGCATCCAGGCTCAGAGCTCATGACACACCTCGTAGTCTCCTTGGGACAGCTGGTGGGCTGCGCTTTGAACCCAGTTCAGCTTTTGACCCCCACGGCCTTTATCAAAAGGCCGGTCTGAAACTTCCCTTCTCTGACGTTTGAAAATGCTCCCCTGATTTCCAGCCTAAATCTATGCGTGGCCACATCCTGTTCGTGCCTGCTCTGCCCGCTCCCTCCGCTCTTTCTGACAGCCAGGTGGATGTTACCAGCTTTTGCTTACCAATTTGTCCTCTGGCTGGGTTTACGCCTGGCAAAGGAAGTTATTTTAACCTCTCTGAAGGAGCTAAGTAATTATTCTTGATCTGAGCGTGATCGAGCGCGGCGGCATGTTGGCTAACAGCATCTTTTATTCATAAGGGGACGTTGATGCCTTCGGTGTAAATACGGCCTTGAATTATTTTGTATTCTTACAGAAAACCCATTAAAAGCGCTTATAATGTTTTCCACGTTCTGCTCTTGCTTTTCCAAGACCCCAGGCAGCAAGAAGGGAGTAGGTGAGCTCAAAGACTGCGCCGTGAAACTGTGCTTTAAAGCAGAGTGAATCACCATTAAGATTACGGTGAAATTGCCTCTGTACCTAGCAGTGTCGAGCACAGAAAATACAGGAATTAGAAGGGGATGAGGGAAAGGGAGACATATTTTAAATGCTGGCCTTTTTTTCTCAATTTTAGTTATTTTAGGTGTGAGGAAAAACATCATCCAATGATCTCTGCAGGCTTAGGAAAACATCACCTGCAGATCTGCTTTGAAAAGCTGAGATTCTCATGGTATCTTTGTAGGGCTGAAATCCTCAGTCTCTCCAATTAAATTATCGCTTTTAGTGTGTTTAAGCCCTTAGTGCTTCTTAAAAAAGCAGTCTTCTCCCCTTCCTCTCCTCCCTCCTGCTCCTGCCATCCCAGCCGCCCACTCGCGCTGTTCTGGGCACGCTGTGCAGTACAAATGCTTCTGCTGTCACTCAGTAAGGCAGGTTGGAGAACTGATCTGACTGGAGAATTGGGCTGGGGATTTTTTTATTTTTTTTAGATCCATTTGGGGTGGGGTTTGGCTTTTCCTCTCCCCTACACCCACCCCACCTGGATCTCACCTCTCTGATGGAGTTCATCCAGCTAAGTTGACTTAGCTGGGTCTACCCATCTCCTTGGGGAGAGCTCGCTGCAGATAACCCTGCCAATAATAACCCTGTGAGGGCTTTTGGACAAAGGAGGAATAAAAAGATGTGTCTGTCTGTCTGAGGAGGCAGCTAGGGGGGGACATGGTAACAATGCACAGAGCAGGCGAGCTGCAGACAAAAGTAGGCTGAGAACTTCAAGAAAAACACCAAGAGGCGTTCAGTGGTGCCAGAGAAAGGCATTGAAAGGCAGCAGAAAGCCCCTTCTTTTCACACCAGCTCTCGTAGCCCTGGTACTGACTGCCACAGAGGGGCTGCCAAGTGGTACTAGGATGTGGAAAGGATGGGTGTTTTAACAGTGAGAGTTAGGAAAACGAATCAAGAACTTCTGGAAAGCTGTAAACCCCCTTAACTCAACAAACGAACCAGCTCGTGGTTGCTACGAGGTAGGAGTTGGCTTCCCAGACTGCCTGCCTTCTGCTTGTTTGTGGGGCTGGTACAGGCAGAGGTGGTTTCAGGGGGGGTTGGAAGGATGTGGTGTTCAAAAGAGCTGCGTGAGAAGCTCCCTCTGCTGAGAAAACCAAAGTATGTTCGGTCGGCTGGAGGGAAGGAGAAGGTGCTTGTTGGGGTTGGAGGAGGGAGGTGGGAGAGGGGCTTTCTGCCTGACACTGGCAGGTTGGCACGAGTCTTTCTGCACATGGGCTGAACTTTGAGGGTCTTCATACATCCAGTAACTGAAGAAAAGTGGCTTCAGCTTGAGGGGAAAAAAGCAATAATATAGGGGAACGTCGTCAGCTGTGTTATAGACTGGTGATAGCAGAGCAAACGCCGGAATCTTGCAGAGGGATAACACTGTACTTCTGTATTACCTCTGAAAGAAGCAAGTTCACTTTGGGGCATGGCCACAGATTCACAGAATTGTAGGGCTTGGAAGGGATCTCCAGAGCTCATCAAGTCCAACCCCCCCTGCCAAAGCAGGTTCCCTAGGACAGGTCACACAGGTCAGCATCCAGACCAGTCTTGAATATCTCTAGGGAAGGAGACTCCACATCCCCCTGGGCAGCCTGTTCTGGTTCTGATTTAAAGCCAGCCAGCTCTGGGGAGCACTCTGTGCCTCTTTCAGGAGGGCAGGATAAGCATGTACCTCACGTAACACCTGACAGCCACGTGCTGGGCCTGGGCCAGATCTCCAAGGAACTATAGGAAAGGTGGCCAAGCCCTGCTAAGTCCTTGTGATGGTGTAAACCTAAGTGGAGGACAGCTGGTGTGAGAGCCCTGCCTGTCTGAAGGACTGGGATGGAGGAACTGGAGTGTCTCCATGGGACCCTGCTCCACCTGGATGCACGTTTGAAATCCACCGTAGGAAACCTCTTTTAGAGGGTGTTTGGGAAGAATGTGGTTTACCTTATGTTGCTCAATTGCCTGGCTTCCAGATGGTGTGTTTTGAAAGGTGTTTATCAATAGGATATCCAGGATCCAGGATCTAGCTCCTCAGGCAGCAGAAGTATTTGAGAGATGTGTGATGACTTGAGGAGGGCAGAGGTTTAGTACACCACCTGTAGCAGTGATGGCTGCTGGAAAAATTCGATCCAAAAGGAGCAATGAGATTATAGTGACTTTAGAAACTGCCAGGTAGCTCTCAGGGAAAGCAAAACACCATCTCAAGGTATAGACAAGGATCTTCAGGATGATTCAGCTGGTTTAGGTATAGGTGGACCTAATCTAATGTGGAAGGACAACCTCTGTGATGGGGAAGGGTCTCCAGGTGGCTACAGCCCATCAAGTCCTTGGGGTGACTTTGCTCTTTCTTCCTTGCCTTCCCCCCATCCTCCCAAGGCTGCACTCACCCTGTTTGCACTGGGAAGGGGCTTCACTGAGAGAAGGAATAACTGGTGCTGCAAGGCAGGACAAGGAACCAAGAATGCCTGGGCTATACATCCTGGCCATGGTGCGTGGCTCCACTCCTCCAGCAGTGACTTACTGGTGGAACCCCAGTCATCATTTTGGGAGGAAGCAGATTGGAAGTGAAACATCACGTATTAATGCCAGCAGAGCGGGGTCCATCCTTTGGTGGCTGTGTGCTGCATCAGGAGGCAAGGTCAGCTGCTGGTCAGCATGTTCACACAGAGCTGCTGAAAAAACGGCGCCGCAGAACGTGCGAGAGCTTTCGTGTGTCCTCTCTGATGTGCAGTAAATCCAGCTTTACAGCTGCCTGTGAAAAGACACTCTGTCTGGGATTTATAAAAAGAATGGCTTGTCAAAACAGGGAGCCCAGCTGGGAAAGGAATTCAGCCTTCCCTTCATTGTCACTGGGACCAACAGCAAAACGAAAGGGCCCTGGCAAGGTAGCTGGTGTGATGAGCTGGTTGCTGGAGGACCTGGGGTCCAGCGCTGAAGCTATGGACTGAGGGAGGCTGCAGTGGAGGAGAATGTGCCCGCGGGCTACCACTGCTTGGCTTCGTGGCCCCTTTGAGAGTGAGGAGGAGGGAGCAGCTGGAGAGGTGGTGGTGGTCCCCTGGCTCCTTCTATTGGTGAGATCCTGGAGGCGCTGGCTGTGCTGGGTGGGCATTGGGAAGGAGCTGCCCTCACTGAAAGGCTCACCCTGTGTGTGAAATGTGTTATTTCAGACTCATGAGCTAATATATATATATATATATATATTGGAATTAATGGACATGTGTGCCTCCAAGATGCACAGGGAGAACTTTGTTGTGAAGACAGTCACGAACCACATCTGGTGCTGAACATCTCCAGGATACCTTCTCCCATCACCTGCCTCTGGCCTCCTCTCATCTCACCCAGAGTGGCAAATGCCATGGGAACATGCAAAAACCATTCAGGACTAGCAAGTGCCACCAGAGGAAAACAGGGGAAGCTATTACCTTTCTGTACAGGCCACGTTTATCTCCTGTTTTCAGCTCCCAGAAGACCTGCATGTGTGTTTAGCCACCCGGTACCAGATGTACTTGCGGGTCCTTTTCCTCCAAATAAAGCTCAGACCTTCTCTGCCTTGGCCACAGCCCATCTGGTGCCATCACTCCATCACCTGTCTGCTTTCATTTATTTCAACGTTTTAAAGAAACCAAATGTCACGGGCCCACTCCTAGATGATGCAATCTGACAGAACTCCAGGCCACACTCCAAAAACATCAGTGCAATGGGAAGATGCAGCTCTTTGGGTTTACTTACCTGTGCCAAAGGAAAAAAAAAAGTAAAGGAAAAGAACAGATGAAAAGTAACAGCTTAGAATTTATAGGAGCTGCATTAATTGCTTCCTGTGCCTTTTCCCTAAGAGGAGCAGTCACAGCCCAGTGAGATAATAATTAAGGGTGACAAAAATACACTGTCCTTCCAATAAATAAGGAACTGTATCAGTTTTATCAAGGATAAACAGAGGCATACATAGTTAATACAGTTCAGTGCTATGCTGGCAGACTACAAATGCCTCTTTTCTGCTAGAAAACTCAGCACTTAACTCTGTCAAGCCAGTCTACTTCCCTCCAAGCTGCTCGCCTTGCTCCAATGATGGATGTGCCTTTGGGGCTGTCCTTGTTGGGAAAAGTGCATCCCACGTGTATGGAGCCGAGCGGAAGGAAGCTGGAGGCTTTGAGGAGAGGTTCCTGCCCCTTTCTGTGGAAAGCCACAGGATGTGCTCCCGTGTGAAGATCATTTCATGGAGATGTGGAACGGTTTTGGTCTGAGGGCTGAATGAACAGACCGGTCCCCACTCACCCCTGCAAAGTAAAGGGTTGGAAAAGGTCTGTGTGCAGGAAGGTGACGAGGCTGGGGCTGCCCAGTTTCTTTTAATACAAGAGAGTCCTGGAAAAATTCAGCTTGGTGAATTCCAGGGCCTCCTGACAGAAACCAACCCTAATTTATGTTGTACCCCTGGCAAGTGCAGAAGCGCGATGGGTGCAAAACCGTGCTGAGGGGGAGCGGTGGCCTCTGTGCCCACACACAGAACTCCTGTGACTCCCAAAATAGATCTGAGAATGGGTAAATGCAGAGATCCCAGCTCTGGCTCACATTAAAACCTACATGTGCTTCTCGAGCCTTGCATACTGAGCTGGAGACTCACACAACTGCTTTCCATCCACTTCTGTCCTCTCCATCCTCAGCAAGGCCCCCCTCCCTTTTTTTTTCACCCTCCCAAAATGCTTAAGAAAAGAATCAGGAGATCAGCCAGCAATAAACCATCATCATCTCAGAGTGGTTAATTACCATTATCACTTATATCAGCCAAGAGCAGTAATAAGCTCTGAACTTCCCTTGCACTGAGGTGTCCGGTGACATCCAGCCAGTGCAGATGGCAGGGCTGGGATGAGCTCTGCCTCCTGATGGAAGTGGCCCAGTGAATCACAGAGGGAGGAGGTTTTCATCCTTCTGTGAGGCAAGGAGTCACCCGCCGGCGGGAGCTGACAGTTTTCTGGCACAGGAGTATTTACACCTCCGGGGAAGTGAAGCCTCACTCTCTCAAAGATGAGTAGCCAGGATAGCTCCTAGCTAAGGAAAGGACGGGATACAGGGTTTTGGGGGAATTTAACTCACTGGGTACTGGAAGATTTCACAGGGAGGTCGAGCAGGGAAGCCTGTGCTCTTCATCTGGGAAAGCAGGTCGCTGTCTCAGGGATGCTGCCTCTCCTCTGAGGTCCTACCACAGTCTGAGGTGCTGATGGTGAGTCATCTGGATGTGGGAGACAGAAACCTTTTTTTTCAGCCCGAAGGTAAGTAATTTGGGCGATGCCTTCCATCTGCTTCTTCACACACATGGTTACAACAGTTGTTTATAAACCTCCCTACCCCTTCTCTTTCTCCCAGGCTGGTGGTATAGAGTCTAGTTTCCTCTGCCACGCTGAGGGAAGAGATAGGAGCAACTTGCTCCTACACAGGAGAAAGCTCCCACTACTGCTGTTACTTTCAGGAGTAGTCAGGAGAACAGGTTTGGATTGGGGCCTCAAACTGCAGAGCTAACTGGAGTGCCAGCCAAATTCACCACTGAGGGAGCCACGGCACTGCTGTGGTGAGAAGAGAACCAAGCTAACCATCACCCACCTCCTCAGTTGGTGTAAGTGACACAGCACCTTTCCCACCACCTATAACCCTCAGAAACCAGATGCTGCCCCAGGTTCTCTCACCTGCAGAAGGGCTTTTGTGCCTAGAAGTGTGTTTTTTTCCCAGCTGTATATCCCTCGGACCCATAAAAGGTGCTCCCTCTCCTTTTGGCCATTCTTTGTGTCCCTCCTCAGGCTGTCACGCTTCCAGCAGAAGTTTTTCAGGGTTTTCTGGCCACAGCAACCTCCCAGCACAGCACACCAATGTAAGCAAGTGCTTGTGGGCAGTCTGATGCCAAGACAGGCAGTGAGATAAGGCAGGGGGACAATGGAAGAATAAAGCGTCTGGGATGGATGTGTTGGATACTGAGGGCTTCCTTGTGGCAACCAGAAGAGCCCTTTACCTACTCCCCTGGGGACTGCTGAGTGCAGCGGAGGCTTGAAGGCTGCACAGGGTCTGTAGCTCACCCTGTGTGTAACGCTGAGCTCACTGGAAAGCAAATTTAGGCAGCTGTGTCTGATTAATAAGCCCTTCCTGCTTCTTTGGACCTTACCATTTGGACTCAGGGATAAGCAAGAGCTTCAGCCTCAGCTACTCAACGTGTGGGGTATCCACACAAGGGAAGGTTTAGATTAGATATTAGGGGGAAGTTTTTTACAGAGAGAGTGGTGAGGTGCTGGAACAGGCTGCCCAGAGAGGGGGTGGATGCCCCATCCCTGGAGGTGTTCAAGGCCAGGTTGAATGGGGCCCTGGACAACCTTGTGTAGCTCCAGGCCTGGAGGTTGGTGTCCCTGCCTGTGGCAGGGGGGTTGGAGCTCTATGATCCTTGGGGTCCCTTCCAACCCAGACCATTCTGTGATTCTATGATTCTGAAGAGCAGAAGGAATTTGAGGTCATCTCTTGTCCATAAAGCTCTCTGTGGAGGAGGGTACTTCTTCCTTCCCAGGACTCTCTACCATGGCCACGTTCTGCAGCATGGTGCAGCTTTACAGGCTGCTGGTTTGGGCACTGTCATGGTCAGGTTAGCACACTCATTTATGCTTTAAAACACTCAGGAATTTGGGCTCCAGCAGCTTGTTAGGTGACAGACGTAACTGGTGCAGGAGCCACTTCAGAAACTGGTACGGAACAAGTGATGGAGCTGAACATGGTTTATACACACCTCTTCTGTTTGAATCCAGTATGGGTCACTGGAGCTAAACCATCAGAGACAAAATGGGCTGCTGGAGTCAGTCAAGTCTCAGGGCAAAACCACAGCTGTTTGCAGAAATAGGACCTCTGGGTGAACCTGGCCAAAAACAGACAGAGACCACTTTGGGGTCATGGGCATGATCCTTCCACACCCAAATGCTAGGCTTTTCCTGCTGGAGAGCAAGCATGAGTAGTCCCAAGCCCCCCAGTTGCCTGTATAGCTCCCACCAAAGGGAGATATCTGGCCATCTGCGGGTTCATCCCCCAAATAAGCCCAAGGACGCCAGTGAACGTTGCATCATGTGAAGATGTAGGACAAATATTTTCAATGCCTAGATTTACTGACTGGATTAGGCAGGAGTGCCTGAGCTGGTATGTCAACTAATGCAGCTAATTAAGCATTTTAAGAAGATGCAAATTAAGGCAAAGATAAACAGCAGGAGGTTTCTCCTGTTCTTTACATGTGCTCCTTCCCTCTGCACATCCTCATGGCTGCGTGCTACAGCCCCTTACCTGCTGCACCCACCTCTGCTGTGCCCTGTGGCCATGCTAAGGGAAAACAAGGGAGTAACCAGGTCCTTGGGAATGGTTTCTCTATGGATTTCGACAACACGGGCTCTAGGTGTGTCCCTGAAGCCTCCTCAGTGGCTCTTTGGTGGCTGTGTCGTGGGTGGCAGCACCCTGCCCGAGCGGTGTTTGCCGTGGGCAGCACCAGGTGCCAAATGGAGACCTGTGACCTGGCCTGGCACGTCAGTGCTCCCATCCCAGGTATGAGGGCCCTGGCAAGGAGCCTGCCCTCCGCTCCTCTGGGGCTGGTGCCCTGATTCACTCTTGACTGGGGGCTCTGGTATCACCCACCGTGTCGCGCACGCACAGAGGTGCTGAAGGTGCCGGCTAATTCAGCCTGGCTAGAGGGTGGGACGTGCTATTCTACATGTGATGTGCTGCAGCAGAAAGCAAAGTGAACCAAAAAGCAGCTCTTCTTCATGCCAGCAGCGCTGATCAGGCGCAGCATCCTTACCTGGGGGAGGCAATTACTGGAACAATCTCTTTCTCTGTTCCTCCTTTGTTCCTGTTCTTGCAGGGGCTGTAGCTGCCTTTTATATCTTCTTATTTTCACCGTGCAGGAGGTGGTTTACATCATGTGTGCAGATGTTCCTTCTTTATTCTGGAGAAGCCCTTTGCCTGGTGCCCCGTGATGTGTCGTGGAACTTTGTCCACCAGCGGGAAAGTTCTCAGAGGGGGGGAAAAATGAAGTTTGGGCAAGGTGCTGCTAAGAAGACAGGGGTGCTGGCACTTTCTCTGATAGACACACTCAGCTCTGACAACCGCTGCCCCATTGCAAAATGTTTGTGGCTGACTGGAGGTGAGGTCTCTGGGGAGAGGATCCCAGCAGGTTTTTTGGGGGCTGAAGGACCAGAGGGACAGAGCAATGTGTTGGCATTGAGCCACCTCACTTTCTGCAGCCCCTTGGTTGGAGGAGCACACAGAGCTATGTGCAAACACAGCCTGGAAGTGCTTCAGAAGTTGTTTGACAATCAAATTTCAGTTAAATATACTATCTGAGCAGGTAATGGGCAGAAGAAGACATCTCATTGCCCTTTAATGGGGAACTGGTGATTCACAGTGCCTGCGTCACTCATGGATGGCAACAGTATCCCAGCTGATGCTCAGCACCGGCATACCAGCAACAGAGAAATCCAGATGTTCCCTCCTGGGATGTCCTGCCAAGAAGAAATGGCCACAGCATTTGGAGGAGGTGTGGGATTTGTTGGGGATTGCATGCTGGGGTTTGAGGACCTGCATCCCATACTGGGGGGACAGGGGTGAGACCACACTGGGGTCCTGGCCTCAGGGCCCCATCCTCCTCTGTGATGGAGACCCACAGGGCCAGCTGCCCCTGTGCCTTAGCTTACTCTGTAAAACTTCTCTGTGTCTGCAGGTGGAAGGGACTGCACACCCACACATTTCCAGCCAGGCTGAGTGGCTGCTGACCACATACAAACCAGGCAGGAATTACATGGTGAGGCTTTGCATCAGTCTCTGTGGTCTGTGCAGCTAAACCCTGAGCTGGTTTTGAACCAGCAAGGTGAGGAGCTGCAAGCAGCACAGGAACAGCAGCTCAGGGTTCAGCTGATGTATCCATAGAAATGGCTTTCTCTGTCAGAAGTGTTGAGCTGCAGCTCAGGAGCCGCACAAGGGACCTGTGAGAGTGCTCAGCAATAGCACGGCAGCTGTTCACAGAACCTGCTTCCACCTCTGAGATGAGGAACTGTGCCTGGACCCAGGTGCTGGTCATACGGTCCATCCTCTCAGCTTGTGTCACATCCAGGTACCGGCACAGGTGCTGCAGGGCAAACAGACCCACCTGGAATGGGGACAAAAGGGGCAATACTGAGGTTTGACAAGTAGGTGAGGAGAACTGGAGCGGTCACAGTGGCTAAGTTCACCCTGTGCTGCAGTGGGGGTGTCCCACCCACGGGACAGTGGTGTCCTGTCTGCAGGGTACTAGTGATGGCCACGGGGTAGTGATGGCTACAGGATGGTGATGGCCATGGGGTAGTGACAGCCATGGGGTAGTGATGGGCACAGGTTAGTGACAGCCATGGGGTACCTCTGATGTGCTCTGCAGCCTGGAGCTCTCTGAAGGTCCCCAATACCTCTGTTCCCTGCCTCCTGCAGCCGGGGGTGACCAAGCTCTGTGCTACGGGTCCCTTCAGTGCCCGGGCAGTGCCACCGCTGTTCAAACCAATGCACTGGGAAATGTCCAGCCTTACCGACCATACCACCAGCCTTACCCCTGCCCTGCCAGCCTCACCCACCACCTCCCCAGCCTTACCGACCTCCCTGCCAGCCCTACAGACCTTCCTGCCCTCCGGACCCGTGAGATCCCCCCGCAAGTCTCCTTGGCAAGCAGAACACCGCGACACAGAGCCTGCGGGGAGACCGCTTTGCCTTTTGCCTTTGCCCCCCCTCCCCGCCCTTTCCCCCCGCCGCCGGACCGGGGCGGCGGGTCGGGACGCGGGGAAGCGCCGCGCCCCGACGGGACGGGACGGCAGCAGCACTCCGAGGAGCCACCGGCGCCGCCGCTCCGCCGGGCCGGGCCGGGCTCCCTGGGCGCACCCTGCCCGCCCCGCCCGCCCCGCCGCCGCCCGCCCCCGGCCCCGCCCGCCCCGCGGGCCGGGCTCCACGGGAGCCGCCGCTCGGCCGGAGCGGGGCTGGCGGCGGCGGGTGAGTACGGCGGCGGGTGCGGGTGGGGGGTGGGGGGTGCGGAAGGGACAGGGGTTCCCCACAAACCACCCCCCATCGCTTTGCCAAGGGAGGAGAAGCGGCGGGCGCGCCGGCCGCGGCGGGGACGGGACCCTCGGGGATGCCACCGGCTGACAGCTGCTTCCTTGGAGGGGGCGTCGGGGTCAGGCGATGCCTCCTGCGGGGTGGAGGTGGGGGGAACTGGCCTGGCTGGGGGCACGGGGGCTGGGAGGCGTTGGGGTACATGTGCTTCGCTCCCCGAGGGCTCCTCTCCGTCCGAACCCGCGGCTGGGAGGCTGGCGATGGGGATGCTTGTGGGATGCTCTTTGCACAGCTCTTTCCAAAGCTCGGTTATTACTGGGGCTTGGATGGGTACGAGACCCCTAAATAACAACAATAGCAACAATAACAACAACAATAACAACAACAATAATAAGTATTATTATTATAATAATAGCAATAGCAGCAAATTCGGATCAAGGCAGGAAGGAATGTCCCTAATGACACACTGGCGCTCCAGCACGTCTCTCCCCACATTCCTCTTGGCACATCTGCGGGCGGGTAAAGGTCTCCAGCCTGTGCAGTGGAAGGACGGGCTGTAAGCATGTGGAGGGGCAGGGTGTGGAGGTGGATTTCTGCTGGATGGCAGTGGGAGAGACTCAAAACTCTTTTTCCTTTCTCGTGTCGCTGGAAAAGAGTGTTTTTCTGAGTAATGCCTGGTAGACCCTATGAATCACCATCTGCAGAACTTTATATGGGGGATGCTATTCTCAGCATCTCACTGGAACTATGTAAACTATTAACATCCGTAATTTGTCCATGCAACGTGCAGATCTGTTTCCTGGGAAAGACTATTTCAGAGCAGGTCAAAGGAGGAGAATGGCCAGAACGAAATGTCTCGGTGGGTGGAGACGGGTGTCTGGGAGATGGCAATCCCCATCTTCGGGGCGGGGGGGCAGCCCCTCTGTGGAAGCCTGTGCTGGAAATGCTCAGCAAGAGGCCTGATGATGTGTGGGATGCTGAGCCCTGGGAGTGCAGCTGGGAGTGGGTTCGGGGGGCAGCCAGGACTCGAGTCCTGCCTTGGCCTCATGCCTTGCTTCCTGACCCTGCTCTGTTGGTCTACTTTCCTGGTGGTTGGTGCACTGGGAAAAAAACATCATCGAGGGGCTTTTTAAAGAGGCTCAGGAGAGCAGTGCCAGCCTGAGAGGGGGGTTGGCAAGGGCATGGTGCGGTGGCAATGTCACCCAGCACGGAGGAGCCACCCCCGCGCTGCGGGAGCACGTGCTGGGTGGGCTGGAGGAGTTGTCAGCGTTGTTCCCCGAGCTGCACTGCTTTCATCAAGAGAGAAGAGTTTATTCTCTCGAGCTGTCAGCCCATCTCCTCCTGGAGACTCTCCACCTTCCTTCCCTCCACATCCGCCTCCCCCTCGCTGCCAGCGTTCCCAGATGTGCTGCAAAACTCCCTGTGCCTTGGCAGGGGAATCGCAGAGCATCTCCCCAGCTTCACTGGGGGAATCACAGCATCTCCCAAACCTCACCAGGCTGACCCCAAGATGAGGACAGCGCTGGCTGCAGGAGCTGAACACTGGTGTGGCTTCCAGCCAGGCTTTCCGTGTGGTGCAACCTGTGGTTTCCACGCTGTTGGACTCAGAGCTTTGCTGTGGGGTTTTTAGTTGGCAGCTTTTTTTTTTTGGTTTTCCTCTTTTCCAATAATGTTGGCTGAAAAATTTTCCAGGAAGATGCATTGCTTTAAAAAGGAGATGGTTTTATGGGTCAGTAGGGTCCTTCCACTCCCCTGAGCACCTGCTGCTGCAAGGCAACATGAGCCCAGCTTGTCTGCCAGTATTTGGTGATGAACTGAGGGATGCTGATCCCTAGCAGGGTCTAACAGCGTCTCTAACCCATCTCTCACAGTCCTTTCTCCCTCTGAACTCGGCCAAGCCCCTGCCATTCAGGAGGGAGCACCTAAACATGTCCCCTCATTGTCAGGGGATGCTCTGCCTCCTCTCAGCCCAGAAGCACAACCTCCTTCCTGGCAGGTGACTGGGGCTGGTGGTGGGGACCACTGACCATCATCAGCCTGGGCAATGATTCAGGCTCATGACAGCAGGGTGAGAACCAGGGTGAGTTCTCAGGGATCCCAGACCTGCAGCCTTCCTAAATCCCCTTCTCATCGGTTCTCTTCATTAGACATAGATTAGATTGGATCAGACGGTGGTTCTTTCATTACAAAGTAATTTGGCTTTCCATTTAGCCGGCCCATCTGATAAATAATGGGTTGAAGTAATGTAATTCCACCTGCCCTTGGTCACACTGAGCCCGTGCTGGACTTCTGCTCCCTCCTTGGCTCTGCCTTGGCACTTCCAGAGCTGAGGGTATAGCTTGAGTCCCTGCTGTAGGATGAGAGCCCTGCCTGGAGGAGTAGACACCAAAGCCACTAGATTATCTGATGGTACTGACCTACAGGCCAGGTGATGAGAGCAGAGTGGGGGTCTGAGTGCGGGTCACCCAGGTCTCCATCCACCTCCCATGTCCGTCCTGGATAGCCCCCAACATTCAGGCTCTGCACTGGCTCTGCCACCAGGAGAAGCCCCCCCCAGAGGTGTCACCCAAGGCTGAATGTGTAAGGATGTGCTGGTGCTTAGTTCCCAACTGTCCCAAAGCTTGTTGTCCATCATGAAATGGGAGTTGAACCTGCATCTTCTTGCTGGACAGTGAGCAAGGCCAGCAGGGATGTGGTGGAACCTGTCTGCCTCCCCAGTTGCTGGTGCTTTTTGGTTAGCTGGGGGCTGGGTATCCCCAGGCCCAGAGAGCAGATATTTGTTGTGTGCTGGAGGAAGCAGAGGGCAGTGAGACCCCATGAGATCAGAAACAAGCTCCCCCTCCCCAGATTTTCCCCTGCTGGGAAAGAATGACTGCTTTCAGCCTGTGACATTGAGGTAAGTGTCACCTGGCAGGGATGTGTGGCACCACCTCATCTCATCAATCCAACCCCAAGTCACCCTCATAAGGATGGTGAAGTTGGTGGTAACACCAGTGGGATCGATCGTGCTCGGCAGCTGAGAAGGTGCATGCTGGAGATGACCCTGGGGAGCAAGACTTGGTGTTCCAAAAGCTTGTTTCCATGAAGATTGAGCCACCTCATCCAGCATCAAGGCATTTACCCCATCTCCAAAATAAACCAAAGCCCCCCTGTGCTTCTGGTGTGTCTTGAGATGGGACGTTACAGTTGGGTCAGCAAGACCTTCATAGATCTCTGGGGTCTGTTGCCTCAAGCTCCCTGCCCAGCATAGCAGGAACACCTACTTCAGTGGTAGGTTGTGCCCTCTCTGAGGGTTTAGCTTGTGTCCAGCACATTCCTGTCTCTGAACAGAGATACAGAGTGATTCCCACTCCCATCCTTGCTCCCAGCTTGGTCCTGGTAGGGACCACAGCTATTGTGGGCTCCATCAGTCACTGGAGAGCTCTTCGGGGTCTCTGCTCACTCGGTGTCTCAGGAGCCATCCATAGATGAGGTGTCCTGGGTTGCCAGCAGCAGAGGGCTGATTTTTTCCCTGAAATAGCATCTGTGTGACTTTCAGAGATGGTACTTGGCTCTTTTCCCTGAGAAAACAAGCAGCAGCAGAGCCTGGAATCCCCTGGGCTGTGGGCTTTTGAGCAGTGATGCCAGACACCTTCTGTCACCACGGGACTGATTTACCTCTGGTTTCAGCAGGGAAAACTTCAGCACATGGACAATTCAGGGCCGGTGACACCTTAAATTTATGTCCTTCTCCCTAACCTCCTCCGTAAGCCTTGCTTCCATCAGAAGCCCAGCTGGCATTCCGCCCGGCTTGGGAGGAAGCCTGAAATAAAACCTGAAGGCAAGAGCTCTGCAAGAAGTCCCTGGCACTGCCCTGGCTGGGGTGTCCACCCTGCCTCCATCCTCTAAATGAGGATGTTTTTACGAGGCTGTTGGGACATTTCTGTGTCCAAACTGGCAGCTGACTTTGCTCTGCACAAGGGCTTCCCACCTGTAGTGGTGGCAATGCCCCTTCTGATGGTCAGTAAGCAACCCCCCTGAGAGGGTCCAGCTCAGCAGCTTTTCTCCTCTGGTTATGTCTTCTTCCATGACCCCATCCCTCTGAAACCCGGTCCCTTTCTTGTCTTGCAGGACGTGGGTCCTCTCCTGCCCTGTTCCACCCTTCTCACCTCCTTAAAAAACCCCTCCTTCTGAAGGATGGCGGCCGCCTCTTTCCGCTACGGCATGACCATCACCGGGGCCGTGCTTCTGGTGACGGGGACGCTGTGCTTTGCCTGGTGGAGCGACGGGGAGGTGGGCACAAC
Source organism: Gallinula chloropus (assembly GCF_964237585.1). NCBI lineage: Eukaryota > Metazoa > Chordata > Aves > Gruiformes > Rallidae > Gallinula > Gallinula chloropus. The sequence goes on along the minus strand of NC_140091.1, from coordinate 5,460,413 downwards.
GGCCAGCGGCGGGGCTCGCCTCCTGCCCCCCCGGGAAGCAGAGGTGGTTCCCAGCTCCTCCTCCAACGCCCTGCTCCGCTCCGTCAGCTTCTTCTGCTGCGGCATCGGCGGCATCCTCCTCCTCTTCGGGCTCCTCTGGTCCGTGAAAGCCAATGCCAGGGTGGTCTCCCGCCGGTACCAGTATCATTTCCCCAGGGACCTGCAGTACTTCACCGCGGAGCCTCTGGAGAAGTGGAACTGCAGGTGGGTGCCGCGTCCCTACGCGGCGCTGGGGTGGCAAGAAGTTGAGGGGGGGAGTTTGACTGTCCTGGCACAGCCATGTATCTACACTGGCTCTTGGGCTTGCTTGTGGGTGAGCTCAGATGGACAGTAACACCATCACGCTGCTAGACGCTACTCAGACCCTGCTCCATGCCCCACTCCTGCTCCATGAGCTCTTCCCATCAATGCCAACCCTTGCCTGAGCCCTCACACCTTGCCCTCCCTGCAGACCCCTCCCTCCGTGCCCACGGTTCTCCTTGCCCTGTGAGTCCATCGCTGGCTGAGGCAGACATCTCCTTAGCAGGGCCACCTAGCAGAAGACCACCTTGGTTTTCTGGCAGAGCACCTGGATTTGGGGGTGGGGGAGCCATCCAGACCTCCAGCTGTTGAAACCTTTCCCAGTGCCCCAGGTCTGTGGTGCTCTGCAGGGATGATGGGGCTTCTGCTGTCTGTAGTGGAAGCAAGATCGATATTAAAAGGGAGTTAAAACAAAAGAAAAGAAGGAAAACAATCCTCAGATTGGCATTGAGGTGGGAGTGCAGGTGGGCAATCCCTCTACAAAACCCATTTTGGGATGTGGGAAGACTCCTCAGCATCTCTCCCGGACACTGCTGCTGCTTGTTGGGTCCCCAGACTCCTCCTATGTGAGCAGGAGGTTCGCTCCCACTTCTTGATTTAAAAGTTTTTCAATCAAAAAAGGGGTGTGTGTGTGTGTGTTTTCCCCCAGATGCTGCTGTGGAAGCCAAGCCAGACAGCCCTTCCCAGTGCTGTTTTATGGGATTGCAGCGAAGATCTTGGCTCCAGCATGAATTAGGCTCTGGGGAAAAGCAGCCCTGGAAGAAACTCTTAAGAATGTAAAACCATAAGAATTCAGTTGGGGAAGGAGGCACGTTCCTGGTTCTCTGGGGGTTTCTGTGCCAAACTGAATATCTGGCACTGAGATTGTAAACTGGTCTGGGCAGTCTGGGTTGGGGGGGTGTGGTTCCCCCTCTCAGGGAGGGCTTTGCTATATCCCCAAGGGGAATGTCCCCCCTCCTGAGCTGTGGGAAGGCATTGCCCAGTCTCTGCAGCCCCAGCAGCGATGGCATTTGCTCTGCAACCCCCCCCACCCAGAGCAGAACAGGCTCCTCTGCAGAGGGCAGGTGGTGTGGCATCCTGGGATCCCGGGGCAGTAGGTCCTGGACACAGGGCTGACTAGTTCAGGATGGGAGCATCCCTGCAGAGCATCGCAGCTTCCCCTGTGGACCAGCAGCCTCCCTCAGCGTGCCAGCTGGCTTTTCAGTTCTGAAGGACAGCGGGTTGCTTTCGAAGCCTTCCCATCTTTTGGAGCTGTTTCCAAGCAGGGCCACGCAGAGGGCAAAGGTTGGGTGGAGGTTTTCCCTGTACACAAGCTGTGTTTGCTCAGCAAAGAGCTGCTGGAAGTGGCACCAGGCTTGGCCGGTGCGTGGAGGGCTCCAGCAGGCACGAGGCTGGGGTGTGACCTCACTGAACCGGGATGCCTGACTCTCACCTGGCTGCTTGTGCCCAACAGCTCAGTCAGCTGCTGGCAGGCTCAGTGCTCTGGGGGTTCACACTGGGGTTTGGCAGATGATGAGGATGCTCTCCTGCCTGGGGGATGCAGACATGGTGCAGAATGAAGGGGTGGATGTCGTGAGAGCCAGCACCTCTGCTGCTTTGTGGTCAGCCACACCTCTGGTAATAGCTCTGAACTCTGGGGGTGGCAGCTCTTTGAGGCTGCCCCTCCTCACCTTGGGCAAAGGGTTAATAAACTCAGTGGGAACAGGGTGACATCGCTTTGTCATGAAGTCTGATGGATGGTGCCCTTCATCCCGCATGGCTCTCAACCCTCCAGGTGTCAGGAAGCACCTGACACAGCCTTCCAGCACATGCATGTCCACTGTGCTCAAGGATGCTCCAGCTGAGGGGGTTCATGGAGTGCTTGGATGCTCTGGCTGACAGGGCACTGGGATGCTCTGGCTGTCAGGGTGCTGGGGTGCTCTGTTGATGGAGCATTGGGATGCGCCAGTTGACGTGTGTTCGAATGCTGTGGTTGATGGAGCTCTGGGATGCTCTGGTTGATGGATGCTCTGTGGATGGGGCACAGGATGCTCCAGTTGACACGTGCTGAGGTGCTCCTGTTGATGGATGCTGGGATGCTCCAGTTGTTGAGTGCTGGGATGCTCTGGTTGATGGGATATGCTGCTGGGTTTCTTCTTCCCTCGCAGCACCTGGGACTCCAGTGCCATCCCCACCTATGAAGAAGCCCTGACCTGCAGACCTGCCCTCGGTGCCCCAGCCTACGTCCAGCCCCCAGGGAGGAAGGAGGAGCTCACACCACCCCTGTACCACTACCTGGAGGAGGATGAGCGCTGGCAGAGCGGTCGCCGGCGCAGCTCCTCCGACAGCGCCTTGTTCCGCCCCAGCCTGTCCTGGCTGGAGACCCAGCACCCCGGGGAGCCGCAGGCAACACCTCCCCCCAGCTATGAAAACATCAGCATCCGGGGTGTCTGAGCTGGTAGCAGGGGATGTGTGGGACTCTGTGGGTGGCTGCCTGGTCCCTCGGCTTTAAACCAAGCCCCTTCCTTTGCTGGGGCGAGAGGAGGCGGGGTGAGGAGGGGGAAGGCAGAGGCACCCGTCTCTCTTGCTGAGCAATCGGTCCAGGGCTGTCAGGATCGTGGGTCCTGTGGGCAATGTGCTCAGAGTGATGGGGGTAACTGGCATGTTGGAAAGCCTTCGTGTTTTTAATAAAACCACTGCTGGCTGCGAGTGTTCTGTGTTCCCTGCCCTGACCCACCCTGGGGTGCTCCTGTCAGCCCAGGTGCTGCCCACTCAAAGCCAGAGCCATATAACAGAAACCACGACAAAGAAAGAGGAGTCTGTCCATAGAAAAACCAGCTCCACGCTGCCCTGTTTGCTCCTCTACCATCTCAGTGCCTCTCCCAGCCCTACCTCCATCCCTCCTGCCTTGGTTTCCCCACATCCCAGACTCCCACGCCTGGCTTCATTTGCCTTAGAGATGTTCAGTGGCTCGTGTGTGCATTCAGAGCATCCAAGCACACTTGGCATTTCAGGCAGCAGCCTATAAAAAGATGCCCTGCACACCTTACCCCCTCCCTGCACGCCTCACCCCCTCTGTGCCCACCTCACCCCCTCCCTGCACACCTTTCCCCTTCCCTGCCCGCCTCACTCCCTCCCTGCCCACCACGGGCAGGCTTGCCCCCTTACCTGGAGGAAACTCCAGCTTCACCAGAGGCTGTTGCTTGTTGCTCTATCTCTGGAAGGAATGGGCTGCCCTGGGCTCTCTGCAGACCTGCACAGCTGCAGAGCAGCTGTGGAGCTGCAGCCAAGTAGAACAGATTCTTTATAATACAGTATTTTACTTTTCATAGGCCAGGCACATGTTTTCCCACATGGGCAGGGAAGCAGGGGAACAAGCTGGAGGCACATTGAAGCCACTGGCTGTGTGGTGGGAGGGGGACACCTTCCAGCACCCCGTCAAGCAAACACAGGACACCTGGATGCTGTGTCCTCACTGCCCTGGGAGGAGCGACCCAGCTACATCTTCCCCTGGGTTTAGCCCCCCCGCTTTGCAGCCCGGTTGCTGCCCCACTGACACAGCTGGCTGGAGCGAGCTGGGGGCTATCCCAACCCAAACAGACCCTGGAGCACTCCCCCTTCTCCTCCCTCAGCCCTTGAAAACTTGCCATGCCCTGGCATCCCCTTGATTTTGGGGCTCTGCCAGCTCTAATTTACAGCCAAGACCAGCTGCAGCTCCCAGGGCTGGGGAAGTCTGGGTCCCCACGCTCTGGGTCCCCACCTCTACCCCTCTTTCCCACCCCACTCCATCCCCATCCCTTCCCCCGGCGCGGGGTCCGGCCGCGTGTGCCCGCAGGGAAGGTTATCCGGACACGTGCCGGGCGGCTTCACTGGAGTGTGAACGGCGGGCTCGGTGTTTGCATTCATTACAAACCCGTTAAAAACTGGCTGGCTCAGCCCTGGGCAGGACCGGGCTCAACGCAGGGCTGAGCCCCAGCCCCTGGCAGCCTCCAGAGACAGAAGCCACTCCTTGCCTTACCCCGGAGGTGTGTGCAGGTAAACGGGCTTCCTGGCACCTCTCCTGCCTCTCCCACCCTCAGCACCCATGGCTGAGGAGAAGACCTTCCGCTATGGGTTCATCATGCTGGGTCTCTTCCTGGTGATGACGGGAATGTTCATCATGAGTGTGGAGAAGCCCCAGATCTACATCACCTTCTGCGTCCTGGGCATCCTGCTCATAGCCGTGGGCATCATCTGGAGCATGTGCCAGTGCTACCCAAAGGTAGAGTCCCATCCTGCTGCTGCTGTGTGTCTTGAGGGGGGGGCTTGAGGGCTCTTTGGGTGCTGTGGATGTGTAGTCTTAGGCTGTGCCTCAGTTTCCCCATCACTGGGATGTGGTAGCAGGAGATCCTGGGGTGGGAAAGGCAGAGAGGGGGTGTGTTGGTTTGGGATGCCCTGCTGCACCTCACCCCTGATGCCTACAGGATGAGGCCCCGCTCCCTCTCCCTGCTGTCCCCCTGCATCTCCTGGGGCTTCACTGTTGGGCAGGGACTGGGGAATAAGCCCCAGTAAATTGGCTCATATTCAGCTCTCCCACGCACAGCCACCCCCAAACCAGTCCCTTCCCTGCACCTGCCCAGCTCCCAGGACTTCACAGAAGGGGCTGCCATGGCCATGGAGGTGTCTGGCCCCCCCTGAGAGCAGCCCCCACCTGCCAGTCTCCTTGGCAGAGGGCATCGCCGACACGGTGCGGCACGGCAGGGCAGGGCGGCCAGGCGTCCCTGCCCCAGGGAAGGGACCTGCCCAAAAAGGGTGTTTTCCAAGGGCCGGTGCCTGTGGTGCTGATATCGGGGGTGCAGGGCGGCCAGTCACCAGCTCGTCTGAACCCCAAAGTGTGGGGCCTGAGACCAGCTGAGTCCCTAGGGACCAGGGAGAAGCTGATTCCAGCTCCTCCCCAAAGCCCAGCTCATGGTGAGGAGCAAGGTTTGGCTTTGTGCTGGGGGCTCAAGGACGGGGCACCCTCAGCGTTGTCCCTGGCCACTGACCTCCTCCATGATCTCTGGGATCCACCCTGGGGATCCCTCATGCCTTTGGGGACAAGGTGCTGAGCACAGGGCCCTCCTGGGTTCCTTCAGTCCCTTATTGATCCCCCCAAAAACACCATTTCCAAGCAAGACATCCAGACGTTCTGGGAAAGGACCAGAAACCAGTGGAAGGGAAGGGAAAGTCCTTTTACCACTAATGCAGGATGAGGGTCCCTGTGACACCCAGCGTGGACCCTCTGGTCCTGAATTTCTCTTCCCCCCCAGATAACTTTCATCCCTGTGGATCTCGAGGCCAAGGGGTTCCTGGACCACAAACCCATCGTGCTGCCACAGAGGGACACCCGGTAGGTCCCAGCACCCTGCATGTGTTCCCATCCGCACACGGGGCTATCCGTGTGCCCCTGGGGACAAGGGCAGTGTCTGAGCACCATGGCACCAGGGACATCTACACATATGCAGGGGCCAGGGTGGGGGAGGCAAGGGCTGGCTGAGCCCACCCTGGGCTGGAGCCTGAGTGATGCTGGGGGATGCCCAGCATCCAGCTGAGTTCCTGCAGACATCCCTCCAGCTCTGCTGCTGGTGTGGGCAGCAGTATGGCCTCTAAAGCACCCAAAAAAGTCCTCTGTGTATGTCCTTGAGCATCTCCAGGCTCAGCAGAGGGCCAGGTCCTGCTCAGAAACTTGCTTGTCCCTCATCCTCAGCTTGCAGGTGCTCAGTCCCAGCCAGAATGCCACCAGCAGCTATGAGAAAAGCCTGCCATCCTATGAGCAGATCCAGAAGCAGGCAGTGGGCTCACCCCTACTCTCACCCACTGCCCAGCCCAGACCCCGCAGCTGCTCCCAGCCGGCCATGCAGGCGAAAGCAGAGGTTCACCAGGAGCTGGGGGGTGCTGGACTGACCCCCCGAGAGCTGGGAACGGCGGCAGGCAGCTGGTATGTGGTGCCCATGGGGTTAAGGTGGCACAGGTGGGATGCAGGGTGAAACTGGGAAGGGGTCAGACTCCTGGAATGGGGGGAGGAGGAGGAGGAGGAGGAGGAGGAGGGAGAGGGGTCTTTGCTCTTGCATAGCACCAACCCCCAGATCCCCAGCCCAGACAGTGCCTCAGCCCAGGGCGTCTCTCAGTACTGAGTTATTTATCAGGAAGAAAGCTGGATTGCCTTTGGTTGTGATTTGGATTTTATTGCTCATTTTATAAACATAAACACATGTGTTTAGTATAAATATAAATAATAAATGTAAAGATAACCCCTGGGATGCAGCCACTGCTTTGTCCCACCTGGCAGGCAGGTTGTCCCCATACAGGCTGAGGGGGGAGATGGGGCCACCACCCAGCAAGGGGACTGGTGATGCTGGGCAGTGTCGATCCCAGCACCAGGTCCAGCAGCCATCTGGGGGAAGCCCCAGCTCCAGCCCAGCTGTGTTGAGTGTAACCAACCCCTCCTCTGTTCCAGCAGCCCCCCGCAGCCAGCCCCAGGGGCTGCACCGCTGGCATCGCTCCTGGAGGACATGGACACACCATCACTGGAGGGTTCTGTGCCTGGCAGCCCCGTAACACCGGGCCGACCCCCCCTGCCATCAGCTGCTGGCTCCACCTGCACCCCAACCAGATCTCCCGAGGGGCGAAAGCACCCCAGTTCCCCCCACAAAGGCACAGGGGAGGTGGATGACCTGTATTATGGGCTTCAGGAGGGGCTGGATGGTCTGCTGGAGGAGAGTGACTGCCTTTTTGAGCCTGAAAACTGATTTCCTGGAAAGAATGGACACTTGGCACGGACCCATCTCCTGGAGGGGACGCAAATGTCACAGCCTGGAAGAGAGGGGCTAGGGCTGCTCCCCCTCTGGAATCACAGGCTCCTGCCTGTCCCCTGTGCCCACCCAGCCACACAGGAAGCTGCTGTCATACACAACCTGAGGGAGCATCACCATCTCCTGAGCCTCAGCTTCCCGTGGCACAGGGGGATGGTCAGCAGCAAGGCCCACAGTGCCAGAACCCTTTGGATGGGCACAGGCAGTGTGAATGCTGGGCTGGCAGGATCCAGGCTGCATCCCGTCCGTAGGGAGGGGAAGGATCCACTTGGCTGCCTCAAACAGGATCGGCGCTGCGATAGGTGAGGACGTGCCCTGCCCAGGTGGGCTTTACTATGGCCACAAAACCTTCTCCTCACTTACCAAAGCCATCCTGGAATTAAAATTACACCCTGAGATGCTGTCGGTGGGCAGCCTTCGTGTCTTCAGGCTGGGAGAGGGGTGATGGGGGGGGGGAAGGTGAGACTGTGCTGTCCCCCATCCCTGGCACAAGGACCGGCTTGTGTACCCCTGGCACAAGGGCAGCAGAAGGAGGACTTGGCTGAGTCAAACCCCTGCTGATGGCTGTGGCTCCCCAAGGGCCGCTCAAGGGGGCAACATTGTCATTCTCCACTGGGTTGATGTGAAGACCCGTGGTGCTGCCAGTGTCTTTGCATGTCAGTCCCCAGACTACCCCTTGAGTAATAAGCACCTTGTTTTAGGTTACGCTGGTGGAGCTAAGGCTGGTTCATAGCCGTGACAGGGGTGACACAGAGGCTTTTGAGCAGCCTCTTCCCAACATGCAGGGATGGTGGTGCTGGTGGGAGCTGCGACCTGTGGTTGCTGTGGGGATCTGTGCAGCTGAGCCGCCCTGGGACAGCCAAATTTGGGCTGACTTCCAGAGGAAGGCAGAAAGCACCCAGAGATCCAGCAGCGTGGGGATGCTGAGAATCCCTTGCCCTGTTTTGGGAAAGCTGGGCTGGGCACTGCGTGTGCCAGAGGTTTGGGAGCACGAACCCACAGTAAGTGGCTCTTCAGCAAATTTAGGTGGGTTGACAAGCCCAAAAGTTGGAGGAGGGGGGAAGCTGTCCTCTGGCACTGGGGGGATGGAGCATGGGAGCTCCGGGTGCTCCCCTGCCACCTTTTGCTGGTGCAAGATGTGGCTCTAGCTGGGGGCTTCATGCCTGCTGTGTCACGACATTACTGTGCCCCCACCTTCGTGTCGCCGCAGCTGCGAGGGGAAAGGGACAAGGGCCAGTGCCTCACGTGCTCGGGGTGTTTGTGGCAAACAGGAGGGTGGGGAGTGAAGGGGCCGGTGTTGGCTAAATACTGCAGCGACCGGCTGTCCCGGGGAAGCGTGAGCCAACTGTTTACAGTCACTCGACTCCTGCTGCTACTTCCTGGTGGAGGGGAAGAGCTTGGGGGGCTTCGGGGATGCTGTTTGGACAGAGACACGCCTGGTTTTTGGGAGGATGCCCAGGGCAGGACGGGGCTCTGCTTGCATTCCGTTAAGGACCACTCATAGCCACCCAAAACCTTCTGCCCAGCTCACGTCCCTGCCACTTTTGGCAGGAGAAACCGGACTTTCCGAAGCGTTTTCCCTCGGGCGAGGCCGGAGGAGGCAACAGGCTCCTTCCCACCCACCCCCAGCAGCCCTGTGCGCGACCGGACCGCGTCTCCGCATCCCTCGGCGGAGCATCCCTGCCGTGCCCCCGAGGCGGGGAGGACCCGGGGCCCACCGCGGCTGCCCGAGCCCGGAGGGTTCGGCTCCCCCCACGCCGGCTGCGGTTAAACATTGCGAGGAACGGGACATTCCTGCATGAAATTAAGAGCTCCGCGCAGCCCGGGGCCCCGCCCGCCCCCTCGCCGTCCCGGGGGGCGGTGTGGGGGTAGCACCCGGCTGCTCCCCCCCCAAAAGCAGGAACCCCGCGGCTGCGGGTCGCGGCTGTACGCGGGGAGCCGATGACGTAGGAGGAGCGGTGTGACGTCGCTGCGCCCGGCCTTGGTGCTGCGCGGGGGACAAGCTCCCGGGCGCACCAGTGGTGTAGTGGTATCATGCAAGATTCCCATTCTTGCGACCCGGGTTCGATTCCCGGCTGGTGCAGGAAGGAGCGACGGCTGGTCCCGCCGAGATTGTCCCCAAATATGAGCGGGGAAAGTCGCCTTTTTGTACCCCGAGGTGTGTCGCTGCGGGATGCGGCCCCATCACGCTGCCCAGCATCACCCTGCCCTCTCCCAGCATCACCCGCTGTCCTGGGATCGGCAAGGACGGAGTTAATTTTCCTCCCGGCCGCTGGTTCGTGCTGTGTGGTGGAATTAGGAGGAGAATCGTGCTGATAACATGCTGATGTTTCCAGTTGTTGCCAAGCACTCAAGGACTTTCCAGTTTCTACAGCCGACCTGACGTGGAGGAGGTGCTGGGTGACCAAGAAGCTGGGAGACAGCATGGGCGGGACAGCTGAGCCAGAGTGCCCAAAGGGATGTTCCACACCACACCTTGTCATGTTCCGTATTTAACAGGGGTTGGCCAGGAGGCAGGTCAGCTCGGGGTCTTGTGGAGCATTGACTTTGGGTGGTGAGAAATTGTGCTGTTCATCACTTCTTTTGGGTATTGTTACTATGATGATGATCATCATCTTTTGCTTGTTTGTTTCTGTTTCAAACTACCAACTCATCTTTATCCCAGCCCACAACTTTGGGGTGTTTTCCATGTTCAGTCCTCTCCCCCATCCCGCTGGGAGTGGACACTGAGCCAGGGGCTGTGTGGTTGTTCCAGTGACCCTCTGGGTTAAACCATGGCACCCTCGCACACTTGTGCACCTGCGTTGGGGTCTGGAACTGATGCCAAGACCTCCCGGCGTTGCTCAGCACCAGGGATGTGTGTGGGGTTGGTGGTGGCTTCTGTCACACCCTCTGTAGCTCTCTCCATCCATCCCTTGGACACAGTGGAAAGGAAGCAGTGACTCCCCAGGGAGAGGGACACTGTCCCCCGCGATGAGGTCCACCAGTGCTCAGCTGCCCTGAAGGTCTCCTGAAACAACAGCTCCGTGTAGCAGGGGAATTAGCGCTGACTAATTAAGCTAAGCCAAAAATCATGAGCGAGACTTGTCCCTGTGGGGCACCCAGTGGGTGCTGGAACCAAGCAATGCCAGCTTGCTGAGGCACAGAGTGGAAGGTGAGTGGGCTCTGGCATCCGCCTGGTTACCCAAACCAGAGTGCAGGCACCCACTCGAGCTCTCATTAAAAAGAACACTAATAAGCCCATATAAAACGCATACAAACCTATCAGTCACACGCACCCAGACGGAATGCACCAGCTCGGAGGAGCTCACAAAGAGCCAGTTAAATAACATCTCCCCAGCCGGGAGCAGGGAAGGGGTTTGCCGGGGGTCACCGGGGATGTCGGGGCAGCGTGGGAGACCGGCGCTGCGGGAGAGGAGCGGCGGTGAGAGCCGCGGGAGAGGAGAGCACCGGCAGCATCCCGGATAGAAATCCCAGCGTCTGCCATGTGTGACGGCTCCGTAAGAAATCCTAAACAGGATTAGAGGCTGCCATGGGCGAGCGGCTCTGAAGCCAGCCGGGAAGAGGCACGTCCGAGCTCTGAAAGCAGTCCTGGAGCTTGCCAGGGCTGCGCGGGCACCGGGGGGCACCGGGCGCTACCAGCCCCCCCCGCGACCCCCTCCGCGCACCCACCTCCGCGCTTCCCCCCCCCCCCGACGTGCCGCTTCCCCGCGCCCCCACCCGCCCCCTCCTTCCCCTCCCCGGCCGTGGCCCCGTTAATGGTTAACCCGGCCGGGTGGGCCGATGGGGCCGGCGGCGGTGGCGTGATCCCCGCCCCGCCGCGCCGGGCAAAGCCGGGACCGCGGGCGCGCTGCGGCCCCCCAGCTCCGCGGACGCGCTGCGGTTCCTCGGCTCCGCGGGCGCGCTTCGGTCCCCCCGGCTCCACGTGCGCGCTGCGGTTCCTGGGCTCCGCGGGCGCGCAGAGGTTCCGCTGTCCGGCTTCGCGCCGAGCCGAGGGAGCTCGGCGGGGCTCCGGGTCCGGGCATGGGTCCCCGGGTGCTGGCGCTGGGGCTGGCGCTGATGCTGGCGGCGGCGGCGGCGGAGCTGGCGGAGGAGCTGGTGCTGGCCCTGGGGGCGGCCGAGGAGGAGGCAGCCGCCGTCGGGGCCGCCCCCTCGGGCCCCGCTGCCTTCCATCGGGCCGCCAAGGTGAGGGGCGCAGGGCGGCGGGAGCGAGTGTGTGTCCCCAAACCCGTGTTCGTGTCTCCATAGCCGTGTCTGTGTCCCCAAATCTGTGTTCCTGCCCCCAAAGCCGTGTTTGTGCCCCCATATCTGTGTTCCTGCCCCCAACCGTGTGTTCCTGCCCCCAAACGTGTGTTCGTGTCCCCAAACCCGTGTTTGTGCCCCCATATCTGTGTTCCTGCCCCCAACCCCGTGTTTGTGTCCCCGACCCCGTGTTCCTGCCCCCAAACACGCGTTCGTGCCCCCAGACCCGTGTTGTACCCCCGCAGGCGGCGTGGCGGCTGCCCGGGCGTTACGTGGTGGTGCTGCGGGCGGGCGGTGGTGAGGATGAGGTACGAGCCGCGGCGCGGAGGCTGCAGGCCCGGGCGGCTCGGCGGGGGTACCTGACGGAGCTGCTGCACGTCTTCCACCTCCTGCCTGCCTTCCTGGTGAAGATGAGCAGCGACGTCCTGGACACGGTACGGGGAGGGGGTGCCGGGTCCCGGGGAGCTGGGTTGCGGTGGCGGGGAACAGCGGAAGGAGGGAGGGAGGGGACCGGTGGTGGGGGGCAGCCCCAGCCCCGGGGAGATGGGAGCTTTGCCCCCACGCCGGGTGCTGTGCCTCCTCCCCGCAGGCGCTGAAGCTGCCACACGTGGAGTACGTCGAGGAGGATGCCTACGTCTTTGCCCAGAGCATCCCCTGGAACCTGGGCAGGATCATGCCGCCACAGCCCAGCTCGGGTGCCTACAGCCCTCCCAGTAAGTGCTGGGGTGTGTGGGGAGGGTCATAGGGCTTAGGGGAAGGGCCGGTGACTCCCCATCCCCGTGCCCCATGGAGCTGCGTGTCTGGAGCTGTGTGTGGGGAGCGTCCCAGGTGCTCTGGGCTGACTGTGCCGCTCGTTGCCTCTCCCCTGGCTGCGTCTCTGGTAGATAAAGGTGACCTGGTGGAGATTTACCTGCTGGACACGAGTGTGCAGAGCAGCCATCGGGAGATCCAGGGCAGGGTGCTTGTCACCGACTTCGAGAGCGTCCCTGAGGAGGATGGCACCCGCTTCCACAGGCAGGTGAGCCCCGAGGCACCACGTGCTGCAGCTTGGCAAGAGCATCCCCCTGCATCCACCCAACCCCAAACAGGCTTGAGGGGCATCCCAGGACATGTGATCCACCCAGCTTGTGGCAGGATGCTGGGCAGGACATGCAGCAGCGGGAGCTGGGCTGCGGGGGGCTGCTGGGGTCATCAGCGTGGTCTGTGGGGCTGTGGCCGAGTGGGACAGGGCTCCTTCCTGGGGAAGGCAGGCTGGGTGGGCCAGGGGTGCATGTCAGGGTGTTGCAAGAGGGGCTCCAGGTTCACCCCACAGCCAGGGCCGTGAAGGCTGCCTGCGCTCTGCAGTGGGTGGCAGTGCTGCCTTGTACAGCTTGCATCACTGCATGCATTGGGGCACTGCGTGCTAGCACAGCCCGGGGGGGCTGGCTGCATCCCACAGCCTTTCTACCAGCCTTCCTCCTTCTGGAGGGTTATTTTACCTTTGCCTCACCCCGAAATATTTTCCAAGATTTATTCTGCAGTGGGGTTTTGCTGGTGTGAGTCCTGAGGAGTGGGATGGGACAGGGTGGGGTGGGATGGAAGGGGATGGGATGCGGTGGGATGGGGTGGGGAGGATGCTGTGGGGTTGCAAACCTGCTTTGATGCAAAGGGCTGGGTGGTAAAACCATGGTGCCCACATCAAGGCCAGCAAGTGCGACAGCCACGGCACCCACATGGCCGGCGTGCTGAGCGGGCGCGACGCCGGCGTGGCCACGGGCGCCAACATCCGCAGCCTCCGTGTGCTGAACTGCCAGGGGAAGGGCACTGTCAGCGGCACCCTCATTGGTGAGTCTCCCTGCGACCCAGGGAGGAGCACGCTTCCTCCCAGAGCCCCCCGCCTTGTTCCCCCTCCTGCCACAGTTTCCCATCCCACGTCTTGTCCCTCCCAGGCCTGGAGTTCGTCAAGGCGGCGCGGGAGGCCCAGCCCTCCATGCCGCTGGTGGTGCTGCTGCCCTTCGCCGGCGCCCACAGCCGCGTGCTGAACGCCGGCTGCCGGCGGATGGCGCAGATGGGGGTGGTGATGGTCGCGGCTGCTGGTAACTACAAGGACGACGCCTGCCTGTACTCACCAGCATCCGAGGCAGAGGTACGGGGCTGGGGGAGTTCCCTGAGGCATGAGGACATGCGGCAATATGCTGCCACCTCCCCACCCTTATCTGCTCCAGCACTAAGTCACCTGGGGCTGCACATCCCATCCTGTCCCCTCTGTCACCACCCTGGCAGGTCATTACGGTCGGTGCCACCAACAGCGAGGACCAGCCCGCCTCCATTGGCACCCTGGGCACCAACTTTGGCCGCTGTGTGGACCTGTTTGCTCCCGGGGATGACATCATCGGCGCCTCCAGTGACTGCAGCACATGCTTCACAGCACAGAGCGGGACGTCGCAGGCGGCCGCGCACGTGGCAGGCGAGCTGGGCTCTGGGGTGACAGGCAGGGCTGGTCCTGTGCTTGCTGATGCTGGGCCTGCGTCCCTGTGGTGCTGGGCATGAGTGCTGCCTGCGCCAGGGATGTTTTAGCATCTTGCAGTGCCACAGTGTTGGCATGTTTGGCTTGTTTGGGTGCTGCAGCCTGCACAGAGCTCCTGTATCCCACGTGGAGGATGGGCTGCAGTTAATCCCTCTTGTGTCTCTCTGGAGCTGTCGTGCTCAGGGGATCCATGCAGAGGCAGCTGTGCGGTCCCTGGTTCTCAGTGCAGCATCCCTGGGCTCCTTGGCAGGCATCACCGCCATGCTGCTCAGCGCAGAACCCCAGCTGAGTCTCGCCGAGCTCCGGCAGCGCCTCCTGCACTTCGCCACCAAGAACGTCATGGACACGGTGTGGTTCCCCGAGGAGCAGCGCCTCCAGACACCCAACAGCGTGGCCGGGCTGCCTGCTCGGCTGGGCGCGGGTAAGACCTCGGCTGCGGGTTGGGTGCCCGGCAGAGCTCTGCCCTTCCCGGGGAAAGGCAGCAGCAGGGCATGTTCCTTCCCGAGCTGCACCAGGCATGGCTGAGCAGGCGTGTGGCTGTTTGCCCTGGCCATGCCGCTGATGCCCCCTGTCCCGTTGCAGATGAGCAGCTGTACTGTCGGTCGGTGTGGTCGGCACGCTCGGGGCTCACCCGACACGCCACGGCCGTGGCTCGCTGTGCCCGTGCTGAGGAGATGCTCAGCTGCTCCAGCTTCTCCCGCAGCGGCAGGCGGCTGGGCGAGCACATGGAGGTGAGTGGAGTGAGACAGCTGTCCTGCTCCTGGGGTGCCCGCCGGCCTCAGAGGGGTGTCCCCAGGCCCTGAGCACCCCGGTGATGCTGTGTTGCCCTGGCTGCAGGACAAGGATGGGCAGAAGCAGTGTGTGGCCCACAACGCTTTCCGAGGCCGGGGTGTCTATGCCATCGCCAGGTGCTGCACATGGCCCAGGACTGAGTGCCGGATCAACACCAGCGCCCCAGCTGCCGAGGGGGCTGGCTGCTCCCCGGGGGACCATGTCCTGACTGGTAATACCTGGCACAGTGGGTTACAGAGCCTTCAGCCCATGAGCTGATGGCCAAGGGCATTTCTTCTGGAAAATCTTTAGGACCTGGGGGGAAAAGGGTGGTCTGAGTGCTGAGCTGCTGAGGGATGACCTTATAGCTCTCTATAACTTCCTGAAGGGAGGTTGTAGTGAGCTGGGGGTCGGCCTCTTCTCCCGTGTAGACAGTGACAGAACTAGAGGGAATGGTATCAAGCTGCGCCAGGGGAGATTCAGGCTGGACATTAGGAAGCGCTACTTCTCGGAAAGGGTAGTCAGGCACTGGAATGCACTGCCCAGGGAGGTGGTGGAGTCACCGACCCTGGGGGTGTTCAAGGAAAGACTGGATGTTGTATTGAGGGACATGGTTTAGTGGGAGCTAGTAGTAATAGGTGAATGGTTGGACTGGATGATCTTTTAGGTCTTTTCCAACCTTGATAATTCTGTGATTCTGTGATTCTGTGATGAGGGCATGTGCTGTGTGCGTTGATGCAGGGAAGGCTCAGGGCTCAGAGGGGACATCCCTCAGCTCTTGTGTGTGCGCTGGGATGCTGCCACGTCTGCCCCATGCCAACTGCCCCTCTCTCCCCTCGGCAGGGTGCAGTTTCCATTCCCCCACTGCAGTGCAGGGTGATGGCGGCAGACCCGTTGCGGCGCTGGGGAGCGGGCCCAGCCACTGCGCTGGCAGGGCGGAGGTGATGGCGCACGCCTTGTGCTGCCCTGCTGCCAGCCTCGAGTGTCGGGTGAAGGAGCGCAGGTCCCCGGGCTCTGCTGAGAAGGTAGGGATGGTGCACACACCTCTGCTATGATGTTGTCCTCACCTCTGCTCACCCCCCTGCCACCCCGATGGGGCTCAGGTTGGTGCGGTGTCTCATCGTGGCCATAGCCCAGACCCCAGCCTCCACTGGTGTCCCCAGCTGCCCACCTGTAATGGGGACACCCCCCCCCCCCCCCCAGGCTGGGGTCCAGCAGCTCAGTGTGACACCAGCCACATTACCCTGGGGACCACAGGGACGGGCTGACTCCTGCCCCTCGCTGAGCTGTGGAGAGTGACCTCTTCTCCCCATTAGGTGACGGTGTCCTGTGACGACGGCTGGACGCTGACAGGCTGTAACGCCCAATCCCAGAGCCCTGGCACCATGGGAGCCTATGCTGTGGATGATACCTGCGTGGTAGCCAGCGTCCCGGACAGCAGCGCAGCCGCCGCCATTGCCATCTGCTGCCGGAGCCGGCAGTAGGACGGGCCGAGCTGGGGACACGGATGCCCCGGGCTGTCTCAGTACCTTCCTGGTGCTGAGCTCCCAGTACAGGCCACGTGGCTGCCCACAGCCTCAGTGCTTGGGATGCCGTGATGGTGGGGCACAAGCTCGTCCCTCTCCCCCGTGGAGCGGGGCTGAGGCCTGGGGTGGCCCTACGAGACCTCTGCGAGCAGCCCGAGCCCAGCTTTACCCCAGGAGTCATCCCAGCATCCTTCCCCTGGTGCACCAGGTGTTTCTATGGCATGAGCCATCCCTAGGCTGTTTGTCCCTGGCATCATCCACCTTTTTAAAATGAAAACAGGGTGAGGGCTGCTCCTTTCTCCCCATTAGTTGCTCCTGACCTGCTAGCTGCTGCCTCTTAGCACCCAGAAAAGTGTAGTTTAGCTATTTTTGGGCAATTTTATAACTGCCTACTGACGTACCTAGGGGACTTCTTTACTTTTTAGTCAAGTTGCAAGGGCTCTAGTTTAATTAGCTTGCTTGCTTCATTAGTCTGTGTTGCTACCGAGTCAGCTACTGCTTTGTTAGTGGTTTGGTTTCTCTGTTGTTAAGTCCGAGTTAGCAATGCACTGGTGCTAATCATTGCTCCAAGAGTGTCCCTTTCAGGGTCTCCCACAGCACAGAACTGGCTGCAATGACCTTTTTTTTTTAAAAAAAAAAAAGAAAACAAAAGAAAGAGGAACAATTTTCATAGTATCTGGGTTTTTACGTTTGTACCTTGAATATTTATTTGGAATTTATAAATAAACATTTTATAAAAGTCTTTTTAAAATAAAATTCACAGACCAGCAGGTATGATCCATTGTCCAGCTTCATATAGGTCCTCAGGGGAACCAGCCAGGAAGGGGGAGCAGGCTGGTGGCTGGGAGGGATGCAGCTACCTCAAATGAGCTCTGCTTTGTTAGTGAGTCAGTCATGGGCCACCAGCTCGGGCTCTGGTCCCTGCCTCTGTGAGGGAGGCAGCCTCAGAGCTCAGCACAGACAGAGAGTTTGTTTTTACAACAGCTTGGACAAGAGCTGCCTGTTAGGGAAACAACCATCACCTGTCTGGGGGTGCTTGGCAGTGCTGGTGCTTCACTCCATAAACTCTGTGGCCCCAGAGAGCAGGTAAAGTGTGGAGGACACACAGAGATGCACCGCAGCAGAGACAGGCTGAGAGGTGCCAGAAGCCACCAAAGCTGGGTCTCACTGGGTCACTTTGGTTTTGGGTGCCCAGGTGCCTTCCTGGCCCTACAATCTATCATTTGTCGTATCTGAGGACAGAGGGAAAAATAAAGCTTGATAGCACAAGCACCAGGTTAACCCATCAGTCTCGGGCTGTCTGGGTGGGGTGGTGTCCCCAGCAGTTGTGTTACTCCAGCATTAACTGGGACAAGAAGACAGTGACCCAGCAGGAAGCACCATGTCAAAAGGTTTAAACTTCTTCTAACCTAAAGACAGCAGAAGCCCACCCCTGACCTAAATGTGCAACTACAGAACATGTATATAATCACAGCCCAACTGCCCTGGGAACAGGGAAGATCCCTGTGCCTGCTCCCCCACTGGCTCCCAGACAGTGTGAGCACCTTCCATGCTCAAGCAGCCAGACACAGCTTTCATGGCTTGGTCCAAGCCTAAGTAAGCCTGGTGGGAGGAACAGTATGAAAAGATCAAGCCCTTGCTTTACATCTTGTGCAGTGGGTAGGGGGAAAAGCCTCTCTCACCGAGGAGAAAGCAGTATTGACCCCAGGCATACTATGGACAGTCCCAACAGCACATGGTACCACAGCACTGCCCAGAGAGAGGGCAAGCTGGGTGATGTTTGACATGTCAAGGTCCTTGTCCTTAGAATGGAGGACGAGGTCAGGGCTGGCCCTGGCCTTAGCTCCCAGTTCTGCTGATGGAAGCAGCAGGCAGGTGAGCAGGGGAACACCGGCACCATGGCACTGCTGCGTGCCCAGATTTCCACGCCTCTCACTAACAGGAAAGGCAGGATCCACTCACATCCAGATCAGCTGCAAATCTTGCTATCTGACACAGAAAAGCCGGCCTAATCCATGACTGCAAGTGGAGCCAGGGTAAATCATCCTGCTAAGAAGGTCAGAAGAAACTGCAGGCAGATACAAATCTGACAGTGCACCAGAAGATGCCACGGCACAAGGATACAGAGCAGCGCAGCTCCGGCGGCTACTCAAGCTGCTTTGATTTACTCTGGCCAGGAGCCAGGACAGCAATCAGGGCAACCTCTCAGGGCTTATCTTCTGCAGGACTGCCCCAAGGAGTTTCACGATAAGAGGATCAGCAAGACAAGAGCGTAGCAGCGTGTGCACAATCTAAGGATTACACTAGTTTTCTGTGAAAGGAATAGCTTTATTCCATTGACCAGGAATCCCAAGAGTGTTCATCAAGACTGCCTATTTTTCCAGTGCCAAATGTCTACGTATTAATCAGACAGTATCTCCCCCCGAACGCTCACAGGCAGGCTGTGGCTGCTCTTCACTGAACATTTTTGTAAGCAGTATAAAAACATTTTCATCCAAAAAGATTTGGCAGTAAAAATTACAACATAGAAATGCATCACAATTTACACAAAAACTAGTTTTGTTGAACTCTATTTTCCAAAAAATAATCTTCAGCAGGTTTCAAATGACAGCAGCTGGAAACAAAAATAATTGACCAAAGTATCATCTTATTGCAAATTATAAACCACTGACTTTGTACAAGCGTGAGCAGAACACCGTGAAAAAGTTTGTATTGGTTTCAAGTAGACAGGGGTGATGAGCCATCCTGATGCAACTCTCATCAACGCTTCTCTGGGCCTGTGGTAAATCGAGGACGTTGTTTCCATAGGAAATAACAGGAACCTGAAGTGACAAGTGGTGCCAACCCATAAGGACATTCCCAGCTTCTTCCGTCACCATCACCGCTGCGTACTGACTTCTCGTGATGATTTATGACCCATTGAAGTATTTAAGGGATGGGGTGGAGGGGGGTGGGGTGGAAAGGAAGGAGGGGTATCTGTAAGAAATGATTTAGCCAAAAATTAAATTGAAAACATCCCATTTAAAATGTCCCAGCACATTATCAGAAACATTTATAAAATGCTAACTCTGCCATGTGTCTGTGAAGACATTGATTGGGAAAGGGAGGGAGAGACTCGCTACGGTGCCACCCTTCACTTCTTCGCTCTCTGAACCCACACTAAGTTATGAAGCTGGACAGCTGCAATTAGATGGGATGTTTGCTTCCAACAGTGAAACGACTGGTTAATTCTGATATTAGTGCACACCAGTGGAAAGCTGGCTGCTGCTCCTTGTGTCAGCAGCAGCACGTAGAAAGAAAGAAAGAAAGGAGAAAACAAAAAAGGCACTTCTTGGCTAGTTGTGCCTTTAACTTGGCAAATTTCTCTCTTCTGGAGGTACCCAGGCACTCCTTAAGATGCCCCCTGTTTCTGTGCATGTTTGTTTATATAATTTTTTCTTCTTCTTTTTTTTTTCTTTTAAAGTAAGGCAGAATCCATAAATAAAGGCAAAAAGCAGTGCAGAAAAAACGTGACCAACGCAAAATGTACAACAGATGAAGAGTTAGTTGGCACAAAAGAAGCTAGTATCCAGAGCCAGAAATCACCCAACTGCACTTGACATGGAAAAAACACACCCAAAACAAACCAACCCTTCAAAAACCAACCAACCAATGCTCCATGCTCGAATCATCCCAACTGGTTTCCAGTTGTTGACGAGCAAATCAAAGGAGGTGGGATAAACCTTGCCCGGTTCAAGTGAAAGAACAGAAGCCAAATCATTCTTTCCCCGTGTTAAAACCGCTATAAAACAAATCTGCACAACAGTGTCCCCAACTTACTCAAGGAATTATTCATCATATACAACCAATACCAACTTTCTCAGTAATTTCAAAGCGTAAGCAAGTGATTGCAGATCACATGATTGAGACTACTTTTTATTCAATATGTCTCCAAAGGTTAAAAAAAAAATTTAATGAGTAAAAGGGCAACAGAATTCCATCTTAAAGTGCTTTTTTTTTTCTTTTAAACTACTCATTAACTTTTTTGTTGTTGTTTAAATCCACCAACATCCTCCAATAACAACCACTTGCACACCCAGAGAGCAAAGCTTTTCTTTTACGCCCCTCCCCAGTTGTTTTTGGAAGGGTTCCAGAAAAGAGACGACCCGTTCCAGAGCTCCCTGACCAAACCATTCTGTAAGGAATCGCTCTCCTTACAGAGCAACCTCGCTGATCCTTCTCACCAAGAGCTTTCCAGCTTAGCAGGGAGACATATTAAATACAGAAGTCCTTATGTAAACCCATTCTTTAACTAATATTTTACAATGAAATGTAAGTCATCACACATCTTTACAGAAATTTGAATATTCCTATTCAATATTATCAGAAAGATTAAAAATTTACCCTCCATACATAAGGGCAGTCTGGTTTCTTTTTTTTTTCCTGTATAAAAACCAAAAGATTTTTTTTTTTTTGCAGCATCACAGAAAAGCAACAGTTTTACATTCACTCATTTCATGTTCACATAAAAATTCAACCACTAGCGTTTGTGTATTTGATAAAATCTTCTTGAACAAACTGTTTTTTCGGGTGTCTGGACTGTCAAGAGCTACTGCAGGTCAAGATGCAGTTTGCTAGAGCATTTATTGATCTGAAGCCTTCATGGCTTTATAAATGCTTCTGGCTTTGAGGGAAACGACCTCCTCCAGGTATCGCCTCTGATCCTGTAACACCACTTCTCTTCCAGACTCTTCTAATGGCATAAGCAACGGGACTCCAGTTTCAATAGGTACCAGGCATTAAATGTTTGAGTTGATCTGGTTTTGTGTTCACAGGTATCCTCTACGGGTCAACATCATCAAGGTCACTTTTGGGCTCACCAATCATCATAGGAGACTCTGAGCCCTTTCAATACACACAAGGGACAGGGAGAGAAAGACACAGCATGTTATTTCTGTGAGGCACATGGTGATTGCATCTACATTCAGTGAGGGTTCTGACACCAGCCCTGGGAATGAGCTATCCAAAACACAGCAACCCCCCAGAAGATAACCATGCCCTCACTATATTCTTACCTGCTGCAGATGTCGGTCTCCATTCTCGTTGGCTGGACTACTTTCTGACCCGTTACTGCTTCCAGACTGGTCTTTCTCATTCAGCAAGGCTGTGGCATAGGCCAATGTGTCCTGAGTTGGAATCAGTCCAAGAGAATGTCAGGGCCCATGTCAATATTTTAATCTCATAAGCATTATTTAATTATATTTGATTATTTCATATATTAAAAAAAAGTTGGCTCTGGAACAATACGGCTGCTGTAGCGAGATAGCTGAGTCACCCCAGGGAATTGTGAGGTATTGACTAATGCCATTTAAGGGTTAGGATTTTTTAAGGCTTCTAAAGGACAAAAGAATGGTCTTAAGTGCACTGAAAAATGCTAAAAAACCTTGCCCATCCCAAAGCCACAAGCTGAAAGGCAAAAAAGGAAACAGTAATACATCATTTCCCAAGGCTGACACACATACCTGTGCTGAAATAGTGCGCTGGAAGGTTTTTGCAGTGGATGTTTCATTGGATACGTTACTCTGTGGAGCCCAGTAGTGTTCAGACATCTGCATATAAAAAAGCCATGAAAGCCATAAAATCGCTGTATGAGTTTTACACCTGTAAAAGGGCTATGAAGAGGAGGGCTACGAAGATGGTTAAGGGCCTGGAGCATGTCCCCTATGAGGAAAGGCTGAGTGAGCTGGGACTGTTCAGTCTAGAGAAAGGAAGACTAACGGGGGACCTTAATAGTGTTTATAAATATCTTAAGTATGGGATGCAGGGGGAAATGACCAGCCCCTTTTCAGTGCTCTGTGGAGACAGGACAAGGGGCAATGGCTGCAAATTGGAGCACAGGAAGTTCTGCACCAACATGGGGAAGAACTTTTCCCCAGTGAGGGTGACAGAGCCCTGGGACAGGCTGCCCAGGGGGGTTGTGGAGTCTCCATCTCTGGGGATATTCAAGACACTGACCTGTGCAATATGAGCTGGGGAGCTACTTTGGCAGGGGGGTTGGACCCCATGAGCTCTCGAGGTCCCTTCCAACCTCTATGATTCTAAAGGCTTAAACGCTTGCGATGGTAAAAATGGTAGAGCAGGAACACCCAGACCTGTCAGCTCACTGTGCTTCAAGAGGAGCAGCAACAAGTTGTGCCAGCTGCACTGCAAGGACCCCACTAAATCTGCTTCCAGTATTAAGTACAGCACTAGTTCATGGATCTGACATCTGCCTGGCAGCAGCTGTCAGGACAGAAAGGCAGCCTGGAGCTGGGATGTTATCATGGGGGATAAAACGCTTGGGAAGCCAAGCGCT
This sequence comes from Gallinula chloropus, assembly GCF_964237585.1. NCBI lineage: Eukaryota > Metazoa > Chordata > Aves > Gruiformes > Rallidae > Gallinula > Gallinula chloropus. The sequence continues at coordinate 5,437,886 of NC_140091.1, read as the reverse complement.
GCCCTGCTTGGCTGTAGGCAAATCCCAGCCAATTCTGCTGAGCTTTAAGTTTCCAAAGTGTCCTTTATTAAAGGCATGAACAGCCAAAAAAACAAACCCAAACCAGTGTGTGGGAGGAAAAAGCTGTATCTGTCAACAGCTGTTTGTTGTGCAAAGCTGGAGTGATTCCATAAGGAATCCACTCATTCATGCATTCCCTTGCCTCAACACGCAGGTGATGGAAAATCAGATTTTTAGAAAAGCAAAACCTTCTGACATGAATACACAGTAGCAGCAAAGGCTTCCCACAGAGCAAGGAATGGTAATCCTTACGACCACTCACACTTGGTTTTATTCACAGAACACGTGTCTACACCCGAAACACGTGGGGGCTGACTGAAGTTCTGGCATGCAGATACAGCTGCACCCAGACTGTCCTTGTGAAAAATGAACTAGAGAGATACAGAGGATGGAGATTTCATAATTCTCACTGTAAAGGAAGTGACAGTCTTTCTGCAAAGCTACAGCCAAACTACCTTTTTCTGTAGCCACTGCACAGCCCAACTCCAGTGGTGGGAATTCTCCTTGAAATAATCTTTCGCAGTAGGGCACCTTGGAAATCAAAATGACATTTGTTAGTCACAAACAACACATTCTGGCAAACTTTAAGGAAAAAAATAAATCCAAAGCCTTCTCTTTCTTTTTGCTGCTGCCCTCTGCATGCACTGTTATCACTGCAAACTCTGACCTAAGCTGTACAGCCCTGTTATTACCTGAACTAGCAAGAACAATGACGCTTAGTTTACACAAAGCGGTTCTCTACGCAGATTCACATGCTCAGAATTCTGTTTATCAGGACACATTCCAAGTTTAAAAAAAAAAAAAAAGAAGAAAAAAGATAATTTAGGAACCACAATATTTAAAAAATGTGGGACAGTTTGCTTATGTTTATCTTGGTTTTAATCCTAGGCTCCTGCTCTACAGGACATAGTGACCTTTGGCTTCATAAACAGTAATTATCAGTTTCCATAAGAGATCCACCTCGGGTACTAATCAGTAACGATCTCACCTCATACCCACACATACTATCAAGACCTTTGGACACCACTTATATCACAGCAACAAAAGATAAAGCTGATGGAAAGTAGAAAGAGCAGCAGCCTTAGAAGTCACAGAGGGGCCTACGGTAGGGATGAGGTGAAATTCTGAAACCCGTATTACTCACTTCTGAGCCAAGGTAACAAGGAACTTGACACACTGGTAACAACGGCTGCTGTCCACGTGGTTGCTGTGGTGCATCAAGGCTGCAGGGGAGAGAAACAGGGATTAAAAACCACAGTTCAGACTTCTGGGTACCAGCCAGACTGAAAACATAACAAAGATGAAGCTGAAATTTCAGCTTAGGAGGTGGGAATTATTTCTACAGATGTTAGCACGAGTATCTGTGTTAAACATGCTGTTTGCTGGCAGTTTTGAGGACTTCCACAACTCTATTGGATTAAAAATAGATCAAAGTGAAACTGCAGTAATTCTTTCAAACATGGTATCTAAATTTTAAACAGTCCTCTCCTAATGCAGTCGTTCTTTCCCTATAATCCGGTCTATGGTAGATAATCACTGTGGTGGCATCTATCTGAAGGGGGTAAAAGACTCTCATAAATGGACTGGATCACCAGCTTCCACCTGGATCTAAATTTGCAAAGCTAGAAGAATGTTTAAAGCTTCTTCACACAGACAAGCACAGCAAAATTCAACAGCCACGAATCTGTTCTAAGGGAGACTTGGGGAGAGCCCCAGGCCATTCCTAATGGGAAGTTTTACACTGTGAATTCCCACATCTTAACAAGATTTTCTGAGAAGCAGCACAAAGATTTCCATGGAGCTGCCAGCAGCTGATTTGTTACTCAAAAGTTGCTCTGTCCATTGGAGCCAGCAAATAAAACCATAGTGAAACCTCTGAAGTGGACAAACAATTTCTAGGGAACTGCAAACTACCAGTTTTTATACTGTGACAGCACAGCAGATGATTGAAATTACAACATCAGTGTGTTACAAACTACACACAGACACCCTCTGGAGAGACACAGGAAATGATCTTTTGCTGATTTCCTTTCTCAGAGTAAAATTAGCCAGTGTGACTGATAGGTCAGCGAGATCAGATGCTGTTCAGTGCTGTGGCAAGGAATCACAGAATTGTAGGGGTTCAAAGGGACCTTGAGAGATCATTGGGTCCAGCCCCCACAGGAAGCTTCAAGGCAAAACCACAACTTTCACTCCCAAAACTCACAGGAGTTCTTGTAAAATATGAACGAACTAATAACATCATACAAAATGCCTTCAACATAAAAATGCAATTGAATAATTGTATCTCTCCTTTGTAGAAGGAACAAAGGTCATGTATTGCCAAGTTACAGAACAAAATTGGTCCAAGTGGGACTAATTTACCCAGAAATAAAATAACCACTTAGATATTCTCTTACACTGCTTCATATTATCTTCTCTTCTACCAGTCATACGGAGAAGTACAAGAGGAGTAAAGAACAAAGCTAAATACTCCTCACTAAAACAGAATCCAAAACAACTTCAGGTGAAAGGCACAATCCAAAGCAGCTCCTCACCCAAACAGCCATGAGAGAGATGGCCAAGCTGCACTAACTACTCAGAAAGGCTCTGAGCACCACGTGGCTACCCTGCATTTCTCTGCACACCAAAAACCTGCTCCCAGTTCATACAAAGTAAGCTCTCTTCACTCCTGGGACTTTGCTGCTGCTTCAGAATCCTTTAACAAGTGCACTTCAGGAAATTTCCAGTATCAAATGGAGAGACTACACTTTGTATAAGCAGGAAATGGGAGCCATGTCTCAGTAGTATTAGCACCCTTCCATGCTGAACCAATTTATTTTAATGTTAAATAGGATGCTGACAAAATATAGAGAGACAAAATAATCTTTAAGGTTAAGAATTCTTAGGGCTACTCTCTGTTAATGCAAGGTACCTGCTTTTTCCCCTGCATTATGCATACACCCTGATCTGCTTATTTGGAAGAGTTCCTGCCAACCTCTTGGAAAAGGTTCCTTAACATCACTTTGTAAGTAAGTATGACTCTTCTCTGGGTTCACCAACTGCTGTTGTTGGAGAGAATTAATTTTTCCCAGTTCAATTCCTTTCTGGTTTGCCGTTGTTGTAATATTCCAATGCTTATTTTGGGTTTTCTTAGAGCACTTTGTGGAGTGGTGAAGGTCAAGTCAAACAGTGTCAAATTGTTTTCCCTGGGAGGTAAAACAGTTTAGAAGGGTTATAAAATAGGATAAGATATAAAAAGGGGCAGTAGGAGACAGGAGTGTTCACCCACTGGCTTACTTGCCTATTAATCCATTTTCAGTTTCAAAGGCAAATTTGATGCGCTCTACTTGTAACGGGTCTTCAATAACCTGTTAGTAAAGAACAACAATATAAGTAAGCTGTGTGAAATCCCTGTATCTGTTCTATGAAATGGCTTTACTAAAAAAACAAGCAAGACTTGTGAAGTTTTACATAGCACTGGGTTAGAGACAGCGATTTAAAAAGTAATAAAAACTACAAACCAAAGGGTTAAAGAAATAAGGATGTTGAAATTAGCAACACAGGCCTGAGTCTTTCCATTACACACTGATACTAAAGTGTATCCTGCACAAGTCTCTGCTCTTCACCTACCAGTATCTCATGGAGTAACTGGAATATGTTTTTCAGTTCATGGGGAGGAGCAGTTTCCAGCTGAGTCTGCATGGAAAAAATAAAAAGTTACTTGTGATAGTAAAATATGTTGATGATGCAAGGAACAAGATGACAGCTTTACAGACTATTGAAAACCTGTTTTTTTAGCAATAAAAGCTTAAGAACCCCCCCAACCCCCTGCCCCCAAATCCAATGAGCTGCACAGATAGCTCCACACACCCCAGTGCCATTATAACCCATAAGACACGGTATGGCCAAAGCCTAGAAGACACACTTATGCAAAGAGCTCATCCAGATTATCTCCATACCTTGATGAAGTGTAGCACAGTGAAGGAAAAGTGCTCATTACAAAAGCAGCAGTACACCACCATCTCGATGAGAACCGACAGAGATCCCGTTAGCTCTCGTAACGCGTACATCACCTAATGGAAAGGGGCAACCAATTTCAGACACAGCCACACAATTATTTCTAAGAGACAGCTCAAGTTTGTTAATGTTAGTCTTTTCCTTTTTTCTTCCAGCATGGCCCAGTGAACTGAACCCCCTGCCCTCACAACACTCCATTCAGCTCCTGCTGCCCACCTACAAGGGTCTGGTCAAGCATGATCCATTTAGAGAAATTAAAAATTAAAGTTACAGCACCTCCAGCTGACATATGATAACTGACTGCAAGGGCACTTTAAAGTGTGTTTACCTGTCTTTGCTAACTTTGCAAACTCTAACCAGACCCCTAAGTTTAGAGATATACTGAAAATAAGGTGTCAAAAAGAAAGCAATGGTGCCTTCTTTATGCACAGAATAACCACGCATCCCCCTGCTGACTGCTTTTTAATACTCTGAAATATCCTTACAGGAAAAGCTAAGAAATAACATAAGATCAGTTTTTAGGTTAAAGCAGGACAGAATTTAGAACAGATACCTCCATCAAATAAGGTTTTCCCTCAGACAGGAATAGCAAGGCTTCCACTTCTTCATGCAGTGTCAAAAGTGGACCTGAAGCAGTGATGCTTAGAGGTGGACGCTGCTTAAAGAGACCAGGAGCTATAACAGCAAATACAAAAACAATCCACTAATAAATCAGATTGCTCTACACACCTTGAAGACACTGCTACTCATCTGGCACCATGTTGTGTCTAATGACATTCAGCTCAACTAGTTTATGGCCCGAATGACATCACTCCAAGTAATGATCTCCTGCACACTAAAATGTCATTTACATTAGGGACAACATAGGGAAACAAACTGCAGGAAGGTCTAAGCAAAATGTTCATATTTACTATCAATACTGTGAGCTTTAGTTTCCCTCCCAATCCTGTCACACAGTCATCATATTCAGAGCATTTATCATCATTTTACTTCATGTCTTTTGACTGTCTCCAGCTCCAGAAACTTTTAATCCTAGACAGAAATTAAGTTATCCTTTTAAAAAGACAAATTTGAATTATTTCTTTAGCAAACTCAAGATCTCAACTTATTCCTTTACTATATTTATTTCATAGAATCACAGAATACCAGGTTGGAAGGGTCTTCAAGGATCACCCGGTCCAACCTTTCTTGGCAAAAGCACAGTCTAGACAAAGGTGGCTCAGCACCCCATCCAGCCAAATCTCAAAAGTGTCCAATGTTGGGGAGTCCACCCCCTCCCTGGGGAGGTTATTCCACCCCCTCCCTGGGGAGGTTATTCCACCCCCTCCCTGGGGAGGTTATTCCAATGATGGACTGTTCTTGGTGAGAATAAAACATCTTCCTTTTGTCTTCAGCAGGAATCTCCTCAGGAGTATCTTGCACCTGTTACCCCTCACTAGGTATCTCTGTCCCTTGTAAAGAATATCTAGGAGAGTATTTCATGGCTTATTTTTCTCCCCTTCAGGCTGGCAAAAGGCATAACAAATCAAAAATAAAATGCAGCCCATTAGGCTGCAAATCAGTGCCAGCCAACAATGATACAGCTTGATCTACTCACAGGAGGAAAGACTTTTAGCATGTGGAAGGAGTAGAAGGCATAATCATGCTGCTATCAAAATTTCCCTGGCCCTGTCATGTAGCCCCTTGGTACATTTACAGCAAAAGAGAGTAATCAATCCTATGCTAATCATTACTGCCTGAAATTCAAAGGGGCTGTATTTTTCCTCACTGATGTTAAGTTAGTCCCACAGTAAGTGAAATGGAGAGCCACCAAAATGTAGAAACAGTTCTTACCAACGTTTCTTTGTGAGGAGACGTCAGAGTGCAAAACTAGTAGCGCTACGGTGTTGTGAAGATAGGCAAACTCACGTGCTTGTGCTGAGCTCCACCTACGGTTCTGCTTGAGCCAAAAGAGAGATTTAATTAACTTCTGGTTGGTTGATTTACTCAACTTCTAAGTCAAAGCAAAGCAATGCCCTTAACAGTCCACCACCACGTTCTAATACTTTGAAGTTGATGAAAATACTATTATCAAAAGCTTGATTTTTACTTCTGCCAACCATTTTCATGTTAACTACACACAGGCAGCCTAAGACTTGCAAGAAGTTTACAGACTAATCCAAGGAGTAGCCTATTCTACCACAGGAAACTTTATTTATCCATAATTTAAGCATTGTACAAATATGGGGATGGACAAACTGCAGCAGAAAACCACACAGTAGGTAAGTGTTACCTGATTACTCTGCCGGTTGGGGCCAAGGAGAAAGTTGATCATGTGCCTCAGAGCAGAGTGCCTGAGAAGAAGACTGCTAGCCCTTATACCCTGCTGTGTAGGAAACAACAAAAAGTTATGTTCCTGTGCAGGTAAAGGGAACAAAAGTAAAATGTGTAGGCTAAGCTCTGCATTTCCTATGCTAAAAGCAAAGTCACAGACCCCAACAAGCTATACCTCTAGATTATGTCTTATTATTAAACCTGACCAAAATCAGCATATGCAGTGTGTCATATTAAAAAAGATAACAAAACAAAAAAAAAAACCACAGCAAAAAAGAATAGAGGAAACCATACTGGGGTAAAAAGCACAGTCCAGGCAGTTATTTTGTTTCCTAAGGGACAAAAATCCTGAACGCTGATTTAAAAAAAAAAAAAAAAATTCATTTATTAAGAACAGCCAAAACCACCTCCCAAAACAGAAACCCAACGTCCAGACTTTGAAAATGGCCTCTTCAACACGTATTATTTGCTTGTATATTTTTCTGTGAATTTATCCTAACCCAGTGTTCAAAGCAATTTACTTTTTAAAACCAGAAAAAGAGAAAAGAATAAGAGTTCTGGAAGTATTTCACTGTGTTGCTTAAGCCTCCTAAGAATATGGGTGACTAGCTGTCCTTCACAATTAAAGTAACATAAAAAATTGTTTCTTACCTTCTGTACAAAGTTGTTGAATAGCAAAAAGTACTGAGCACAGTTTTTACAGTTTTCAGGTACATCTTTATCCAGTAGAGCAAGTAGCACCTCCAATAACTGATGTAGACTTTTCAACTGTGAAAACAACAATGAATTTTAATTTAATCAGTTATTTACTGCTTAAAAAACAAAAAGTTTTTTGTCTGTCAGAGTCAAGTTATGGTTAACAAGATCCTGTGTATGGTCAGGGATGCTTGCTGTGATGAATACAAATAGCTAACAACAGCCTCACCATTTTTAAGTTTTCTGAATGAGCATGGCATGTATTAAACAGGGAAGTAACAAAGCACTGGCATGGAGGGAACTTGCCCAAAGAGGTGGAAGTCAGCAGTTAATGGAAGTTTGCAATATTTTTAAAATAATTCAAATTACTCCTCAGAGTCAACTGATGTTCCAACTCTGCAGTCATTACTGATGCAAAACAAATGGGACCAGAAGTGAACTGTCACTCAAGGTCTCAGTGTGCTGTCACACTCAGAAAGCAAACATCAGCATTTAGTTAAAATGTTGCAAAAAGCAACTCAGTGTTTAGTTTGCACCAGAGCCCAAGGGTACACATGCTGCTGTGTGATTTATTACAGCTCAGTTAACACATCTTGTAGGACCTCACAGCAATCTTGCCTTACAGCTCTAAAGACAAGCTTTCTTAACAGAAACTAGCATGACTGTAGCATCTTCCACCCATGACACTGGATGCCAAAACATATTCCCCAGAAACTGGATAAAACATTCTATTGCACCAAGTATTAAAAAAACATAATTAGTCCCTTCAGACTAAACAAGAGTTTAAATGTGTCCAAGCCCCCACTGTTGTGGCATATTCCTGTTAGTGGTCACAGGTAAGATTTCTGAGTTCTCTTAACAGAAACCATCTGGTTTAGGTGTCCCAAGGGAAATAAGAGATTCTCAGATGTTTCATGAATGATGCCTTTTCACAAATTTCCTGAGTTTTCCTATAACATTAAGATCAGTCAAATGTAACAAAGCTGCACTTCTAAACTTACTTGCCATGATTTTGTAATAGAAAGTGAAACCTTTAAGCAACCACCATAGCTATGGTCTCTCTAAGAAACTACTGCTACAGGCTTTTGAGGAAGGAGACTCGGTTACAAATCAAGCTGATTTCTGGAATATCTCAATTACAAAAAGAATAAATCTTAAGAAAACAGTGTCCACATTTTTACAAGAATACACAATATCAGTTTATAAGTCAAACTTTATTATAACTAATACTTTAACTCAACTCTGAGAATTACAGCAGCATGTTACCTCCTAGGGTAGGAGCAGACAGGCATTAAACTGTTCAAGAAATAAAGAGCCCCAAGAGCCTTTCACCTTGTCATCTACAATCACACAGAACTGCTTGCAAGCTTGAGGAGAGACACCCAGCAAGACCATTGGTGAGGAGGTGACACCAACCTTCTCCTGATAAAGCAAGGCACTGTCGAGGGTTTTTTCGAGAATGGTGGCTACAGCCACTCGCACCTCTCTCACGCTGCATTCCAGGAGGAAAGTCCTGGAAGAGAAGAGGTGAAGCTGCAAAGAGAGCTGGAATCAACGTGTACACACAGCTACTACAATTAAGTGTGATGCTTATTGTTTTAAAAAGGAAAACAGTCCAGATACTTCTTGTTTTGTACTGCTGTGGATAAGCTTTAACTCATTTTCTTTCACTCCTGCTTGGCAGCACTAAGGCCCATAATATTCCTTTATTTGAATGAATAAATATAACAAAAGAACTAAAACTAAAAGCTGTCATGGGATCCTGTCTTTCAACACCACTTTAAAGATAAAGTGTTCTTGACATTGATGTATCTCTCTAATTGTGTCAGTTGTCCAAGACTATGTCCTAGATGTTTTCCAAACACCTATTAGCCCATCTTGAGCTTGATGAGAAAAATTCTTCCCAATTTATCCGTGGCCTCTTGTCAGGTAAGTATTTAACTTACAGTACCCCCAAACACTTTCCCCACATTGTCTTTTCCCACTGCTTGCAGAAATGACTAGATACAAATTGAGGCACGCTCCAAGGCACTCTGCTGAATCCACATCCTCCTCCTCCACGTACTCTACACTATTTTATTAGATTTTCAGAATTACTCAAGAAAGCTGCACAGTCAGAGAAAGTAACAGAAATAAAAACCTAAGTGATTATCTAGCATGTCTGTTTAAAGACCTCTTTGGGAATACATCAGTATAGGCCAGATCCTGTTATTCACAAGTTTTGCCCATACATGGGACACCCAAGACTCAATCACCAGTACTTACTTTACAAGCTCCCGGCCCTCTGGCCCGACAAAATACTCCACTAACCACTGACAAGCATCAATGCTTTTGGAGAGCAATGCATCTATGGTGGCAATCCATTCTTCTGTATCAGCCCTGTAACAAAACAGGGACAACAGTCAGTAGGGAGTGAGGAAAAACACCTCCAAAACCTGAGCCACGTTGTTTGTTTGCCAAAACAGAAAGAATTCTTTTCCTGACTTGAACACACATTAGATTGCTTTACACAAACATAGAGATGTATTCTGGAACAAATCTTTAAATCTCTATTAAAACTTTTCCACATCCAGTCCACTCCACTGGAATAATGGACAGCTGGGAGTGGCAGCAAGCAGGTTATGTGTGACTCTCCTTCCTCTCTCAGATTTCTTTGCAATAGGATTCAGTGCAAAGCAGAAATGTAGTGCTACTCCTGTGAACACTCCCCATGGTATTTTGAAGTACTGTAGGTGTGAGAAGCACAAAAAGCTCAGAATATACTGTTACAGCAGGCAGAACAAGGCCTTACCTGAGTTTCTTCTTGGTTCGGAGATAGGTTTGGAAGAGGAACTGGACTGCCAGCTGTAAGCTCACTTTTGCCATGCATGGATAATAAGGATGCTTTACCTTAGTCTGAAAGAAACATCAAATTTACCTCAGAGCTGAAGTATGCCTGCAGCACACATGCTGCCTCTTAAACACATCAACATGCTCCATTCCAGGAATGTACTTCAGTCAGAACAAAATTTAAGCACAGCACATCTCTGTGCTAACAACAGCCCCCAGTGCTGGCTCTGCTAGTTAACAAATACACTAAAACAAGAAGCAGTTTTCTGCGAGGCCCACTAGATCTCTGGACTTAATAAAGGCTGGTTGATTACTTCATTTAGAAACACTTCATTAGGAAACTGCAGTTCCAATGAAAGTCTATCAACTCTGAGGTGCCTAACACCAGCTTTTGGATCTTCCATATAGAGAGGAATTTCTGAGTCTCCAGAGCTCAGTTTCCATCTTAAAAAAAAATAGAAAGGGATGTGTTATTATATAAATTTTACTAGGGGACAGTGATGTTTCTCCCATTACTAGAATAGGAGGCTGGAGGCTGCTTTGAGACAGATGTTACCAGCATGAAAAAAATCACTGAATCAGAGACTGGCATGGGTTGGAAGGGACCCCAAGGATCACAGAGCTCCAACCCCCCTGCCACAGGCAGGGACATCAACCTCCAGCTTGGATCTGCACCAGGTTGCCCAGGGCCCCATCCAACCTGGCCTTGAACACCCCCAGGGACAGGGCATCCACCCCCTCTCTGGGCAGCCTGTTCCAGAACCTCACCACTCTCTCTGTAAAAAACTTCCCCCTAATATCTAATCTAACCCTTCCTTCCTTCAGCTTTAATCCATTAACTAATGCTGGGAGACAATGAATTGCTCAGCTGGAAAAGCAAAGTCACATCTACCCTTCTCTCCTGGTTTGGCTGGTTGTGACCCATGTAGCTTCTCCAGCTGCTTCTACCCATCATACTCCAAATGCTCCAAGATTATAATCTGGGTACTTACAGCATTCAGTGAAGCTAATGACAGAACAAAACTGAAGTAGTCACTACTGTACACATCTCTGTTCTTCATAAATTTCAAGTTTTCATCTCTTACCATCTGTAAAAGTAAGAGAAGGCAAAAAAATTAAAACGTTAAAGTAGATTTTTCTAAAATCACATCTTTTATGTAAATATGTATGGTGCTTAAAAACCAGTGTCAGAGCTATTCTGTTCATGCTCTGAATCACCACTTCAGTGGAGGGGAAAATACATATAGGAGACTTAGAAGATTTGAATAAAACCAGTGATTTTATTCCAAGGATATCACAAGACACAAGACAAGAGATGAGGGATTTAATCATTTGGCCGTTAAGGGAAAAGAAAAAGGAAGAACTTGCTGATAATTTCTATTTTTGCTTGTTTTTAATAGAAGTGCCAAGAGAACATCCTTCAAACCTGAAAAGGCTTGCCTAGCAGATTTACATGTACAGAGCAAGGAGCCATGGTGTAACTGCAAGCCACAGCCACAACAATGCCAAGCTCCCTTTTTTTTCCCCAAACAGATTTTGCTGAAAGACTCTCAGTATGTTTGAGCCAAGTTCTGTGTATTGCAGTAATACAGCCCTGGATACAAGACCCTTAAAGTGACGATTAATGCCCTGATACAGCACTGCATTGCCTGCACAGTTTATTTTGACTATGTGATGTAGGCTTTCTTGCAGATGAGCAGGATGGTGTATGTTCAGAAGGCCAGATACAGGTGAGACATGTACCCCCTCCTGTAAGGGCCAGAGCTGCAGGCCTGCAGACTGAGACCTTCCAGGTTCTACCATTCTCTCACTGCTCTGCCAATGTCATCACACCTCCACTTTCAGTCCTGACATGCAAAGTTCCCTTTAACATCTGTGTTTCCCCCTTTGAAATCACATTCAGTATTACTGAAGTTACCAGAATTGAAGCTGGTTTTGGTTTCTCTCACTTCTCCCCTTTCTACATTTTTGCCAACTCCTGAGCTTGAGGATGACTGCAATTTGCATTGGCTCTATTAATCCTCAAATGTACTTCAAACTAATCATCTTCTCTCTTACCTCTCTCTCTCTCTCTGATCACTTGCTGGCTGCAGCTGTATCTCATGTCTGACTAACTTGCCTGCAGTTTCTCTAAAGCAAAGAGCCACAGTTCAATTTTGTGAGAATCACAGAATGACAAGGTTGGAAAAGACCTTTAAGATCATCAAGTCCAACCATTCCTGTCCTATGCTAAACCATATGTCTAAGTACCTCATCTACCCTTTTTTTAAGCACATCCAGGGATGGTGACTCAACCCCCTCCCTGGGCAGCCTGTTCCACATCCTGACAACATTTTTAGTAAAAATTTTTTTCCTAACATCTAATCTGAACCTGCCCTGGTGCAGCTTGAGGCCATTTCCCCTTGTCCTATCACCTGTCTGAAGAGAGCATCGTCCACCTCTCTACATCTTCCTTTCAGGTTACTGTAGGCAGTGATATGGTCTCCCCTCAGCCTCCTCTTCTCCAGACTAAAAAATCCCAGCTCCCTCAGCCACTCCTCATATGATTTGCCCTCCAATCACATGAGAAGGGACAGCAAAACTCAGAATAACGTACCACTGAACAGCTTGTTAATAACTTTGTCAGAATCCAGAATTACTTTCTAGCTTTGCTAGAAGGAAATTGCTTCAAGGAAGCCTTCAATGTGACCATGTTCCTCTTACTATGTGTTTAAGTTTATGAGCAGGGTTTTGTTGCTGTTTCAGAGTGCTCTACCTGGTATATCCGCACAGGCATTTTCTCTACAAAAAGTCCCTTTTTCTCTCCTTTTCGAACCAGCTTAGTCAAGATAGAGAGGCGGTCACTGTTGGGCCTGTGGGGTCGAGGTGATGACTGGGGAGAAATTTCTGGTGAAGATGGAGCAGATCTGAAATAGATACAAGCTCATGGTGAATAATGAAATCCTATGATGAATCGACAGTTCAAGTTTGAAATACCAGCACAGACAGCATAATCTTAAGGTAAATTTAGATGACAGTCTAAATACTTTGGGGCTGTCAGTCAGCTCAGACTTTTTACTGCAATGACAACAGCAGTATGGAAGAGGATGCAAGAAAAGACTATTCAATAAACAGCTTAAACAGAAGGGTCAGCGTACTCCCTTGTCGAACAGGAATTAGTCATTTCTTAGTTCTGCAGATAGGGTTTAGCTATCACTAAGAGAAACCTGTACAGACTCAAGAGGAACTTACAATGAGAGGTCTTCAGCTTCTTGACGCACAACACTCACTCGACTTTTCTTTGGTAGGACCGGAGAGTTCTGATCAGACACCCTCTGGTAGAACAGCATGTAGGCATTCCAGTAACGCCGACGGACGTCAGGGTAAGGGTTAGCTGGGGGGAGAAAAGGCATTCAGGGAAGGCCTTGGTACCTTCCTCACCTCTACAGGGAAGTGAAACTGGGCGTGGAAGTAATACACACTGTGGCAATTGTCAGATCCAAACATCCATCTGTGTTTGCAAATGAAAACCTGAACTCTAAAGTACTTTTGCAAGAAGCACATGTACTTTAAAATGATAACTATCAGAATTATGAAACAAGTGAATATTGGTGGAAATGCATTTGGAACTAACTCCTTAAAGCACTGAAAAGTTTAACATAGAATGCCACACCATGTTCTGTGCACCATTATCTTCACTAGCCTAAAACAAGGCCTGTTTTTTGAACTATTTTAACAAATTGCCATTGTATTTCTGAATCTCCTCTGCTAAGCCTATGAAGTGCTGAACAACAGTGACTATGTTTCAATTAACATTAGGCTGTTGACTGTTATTTCCTTCAGTACACAGAAAACTCAAGGGGAAAAAACTGCTTCAGAAAAAAATCAGACCAAGTAACTCAGAAGTACATACAATACACTGGGATCTACCTCTATTGAGAGGCAGCGTGCAATACAAAGCTACAGCTAAATCTGTACATCTACTTACATTGATCATAGACTTTAGGTCTGTACTCTCCACCAAAACATTCATATTCCAAGGTTTCATCAGTTAAATCAAATTCTTCGACAACTGTGTCGTTGAACTTATACCACTTTCCTTTCCCACATCCCCTGTGATCAGAACAGAACAGAAACAATGAAACAATGACTTGATTTTTCCAGTGAAAACCCAAACCACCCAAATACTGACAACCCAGAACTCACATCTTGTTTTGACAGTAAATAGAAAGCCAAGTTCAAATCAATGTCAAAATTACATTTGAAAAAACAAACCTGATTAGAAGCCCTCAAACTGCAATAACAAGGTACCTAAGAACTGCTGAGACTTTTGGACTATGATGTCCCTTATTATTGTCTTAACACTCATGATGTTTGGTGTTAAGATAGGGAAGAGTGCTTTCAATCAAGCTCTGAATGGCTCTCTATGCCTCCCCAAAACAAGCAGTCTTTAGACCACTCTCAAATCCCCATTCAAATCTTTTTGGCTGTTACCTCCTGTCCTTTATAAAGGAGTAGTAGTGCCCTGCATGTGCCTGGCCACTGTGAACAATCACACCAACGAGCTCATAGTTTTCTGTAGGGGCAACTTTCTTCCTCGGAGACCCCCCGCCTCCTTGATCCATGTTTCTACCGTTGTCCCCCACTTCTGAGGATGAATCCTGGCGAGCCATCCCTGACACAGTGTAAGGTTCCATGTTCAGCATCCAGGGAAACTGTTCAAAGAGGTATTTTGGATTAACAGAGAGATCATATTGTGTACAAGCTTAGTGTAATTTTATGAGAATTGTATTAATACTTCCCACATTGGGAATGCCAAAGGAAAACATGGTACTTCCAACTTTCAATCCTTATGACATGGAAGTTAAATACAGTATCTTCATGGAGGATTTTGCTCTTGCTTTATGAAAGGACTCTGAGAATGTTGCAGACAAGGAAAACTCTATGGAAAAATATTTCTGTAGCATGACTGCGCTACTTTAAAGTGTACTGTATACTCTAAATCTCCATATCAAAGTGTGGGGAAAAGGAAGAGGAATGAACAGGAAGACTTGAGAGTCCACTCCACAAAGCACTGGCAGGTTGTGGGGGTTGTCATACAGAAAAGTTTTCTTACCCTTATTTGTTCATCATATTTAATAGAACGTCCACTCTCCCAGTCAAAGCCAAATCTCATCAGGTGAATCACCAGCAGGCTAGGTAAGACCTTAATGCATGTGCGCTTCACTGTAGTTCTCTTAAGGAGAAAAAACCAAAAAACAAACAAACAAGGAGTATCACCTCTATCTATAGCTCTGTCTCTCAATTATTCTGTAGTATTCTCCTACACATGCACAATTCCAGCCATCCCAAACTGCTGTACGTACAGCCACGGGAGGCAGGATGACCACAGGATGACTATAATGTGCACAGAGAGGGTATCACTATAGGCATTTCATAGTTTGTGCAGTGGGATGATATGTAACAGAACATTTTACATTTACCACCCTGTTACCCCTCTAAATGTCCAGGCTACAATGATTACAGGGAACAAAGAATGCTATCTGCATGGATTTATGGATTTAACCTTTTGATTACGTCTTCAACATAGAAATAGTAAGCAACATCTAAGCACAGCTTCTATGACCACGTAACTCTTAAGAAAATAACCAAGCTACAGCTCAATCTTTGTTTGCACACAACAATACCTTTTCTTTGCACTTTTCACAGTAGTATGCATTGCTGCCTTCCAGAACTTCTCCTCTAACAAACTGATCCAAGGATATTTCCAGACTCTGACATGAAGTCACACCTAGGTTGAGAGCCATGAAGGCTTCCTCACGCTCATACCTAAACTCAAGAAGAAAAAAAAGAGTCAAGGCACTGACAGAGTAGAATCTACCCAACTTGCATTAACAAGACATATGCTTAGGAAAGAATTCTGCATTTGCCCCACAGCTATCAACAGCTCTGATGCTCACAAAGGCATACATCTCTACCTTCATATGCTGTTTTGACCTACATATTTTAATAGTTAGGGGAGCATGTAAAGTGATAACCAATGCACTAAATTTGAGGTTACCTGTGAGGACAGTCCTTGCAAATCTTCTGATCAGAGAAGATTCCTTGAAAAGTATTCTTAAATATTTGGTCTCTTCCTATTTTCTGTTGGAGATGTAAAGTTACACGTAAGTTAGATATATTGCAAAGACCAAGAAAGCAATAAGAATACTATGTAATTATAAAATAAGCCAAATGGCTTTGTCTTCTTTGCCAAAGAACAAAGAAAAAGTACCAAGGAGATGTCCATGAACAAGGAAAGAAATCCCTGAGGTTTTTACCTTGAGGTATTCATCCATTTGATCGATAAGACTGGTGAAGAACTCATAAGCATCCTGTTGCTCTCTAACATAAAGTTCCTTATTCCACATCTTGAAAATCTATATAAATATTTACAAAGAGGTGGCTGTTCAATATACATATCATTAAACCAAGTGATTTTTAAAAGAAACATTAGTTTTACGTGTTTTGACTTTTTGAAGTAGAATTTACTCTTTAGAAATTCTTCAATGAGAAAAGGCTGAATAAATGATTACTTGTTAAACAGGAAAGCTGTATATTCTAAACAAGAGGACGCAATACCTTCCAAAAGTTCTCAGGTACATAATATTGTAGCTTGCTTTCCATCAAATGGCCAAAAAGAGATTGAACTTGATAGAACACATTGTCATCTGGATTGTCTGTATCATCATCGATGGAAAGGAAGGCCTGGAAACAAACAAAACTTATTAAAATTGGTTCTTGGCAATATTATTACTGTAAGTTGTCAGGACACACAGCACAATAACTTACAATATGTATATTTATTGTGTATATATATTCCTGCACACACACACATACATCCAGTTTTATAATTTTTAAACATTTACAAACTGTGCTGTGATGAACTTGAGGTTCAGGTGACAGTAATTCCAAAAAAGGGAATTTTACTGGATGTTGAACCAATTACCTCTGGGAGACCAGGCTGCATATACAGCTGCTGGAAGACAGCATTCATGTAACAAGTAGCACCACCGTTCTTCAATCCAACAAATCCTGAAATGGAGCGACTATCCACTGGTGGAAGATACTGGAATGAGAACGGGATAAAAATGTGTTTAAGTTAAAAAAATCCCATGAAACTCCACCAACATACTACAGCTCTTATAATCACCTTTATGTAAGCTGTTCAGAGCAATTTAATGGAGAATCAGTAATGTAAATTCTGAAAGCCTGCAAGAGTGCTTCTTTGTCATGCAGATAATTAACACTTTGCACAGAACTGTTAAAAGTGGCCTAAGATGTATTCAAGTAAAATTGTTGATATGTAGCAAATACTTCTTCCTCACCCGAATAATAAAGACTCACTGAAGTATTTGCTTCTGAGGAAGATCAAATGGGTTTGCACTTACTCTTGTATGCTTTTGCCATTTTAAATTGAAGAAGTTTTAAATTTCATGAACAGAGCAGTTTAGCAGATCATACACACTACTTCAAACCACGGTGACACAAATCAAACAGGGCTTCTTGCTTACATCAAACTCCTTGGTAAGTGCAGGGTCGCACTGGTGATGCATAGAAAGCAGCTCTTTTGTAATAAGCTGGAGATTGGAAGGTGAGCTATCAGCCAGCATTACTAACACTTCATAAGCAGCTAATCGGCTGTCTGCTGTACTGCACCTAAAAAGAAAGCCACATTTGAGATCTATTTTGTAGATGACTCAATTATTTCCAATTCCAAAAAGCCACATTACTCAGAACAAGTGACAGTTAATGTTCAAAAAGAACACTGGAAATGATAAAACACTCCTGAGAGGCTGCAATGTGCTAGTTATTTCTTGGAAACGGGGAAGAATGGAATCAGAAGAGCAGCACCAGGAGCAGTCATTTAAACAAGCCTCCCTTGCTGGCATGGAGACACCTGTTGTTAACATTCAGTAGCAAGGAAAAGTAGGAGCCCTAAAAAGAAGGCACAGAATTCTCTGTGCATCTGAGGACAAACAGACAGATACTCTATCACTGATGGTGACATGACAATGTGTTTAAACAGGGACACAAGCTTTGAAAGAGCTACACCAGATAACTTGCTACATGAGATAACCTTAGCCCCAAGCTGTGGCAGAGCAGTACAAAATGCTTCTTCTTGCTCTTTTCAGTGGACCAAACACACGAGCTCTGTCTCCTAAAGGCCAGACTGAAAACACAGCACAAAACTTCACCCAAACGGATTCACTCGTCCCTTCAGATATTGTATGGCAGTAACAGAAGGCAGGTGAGGCAGAAAAGAGACAGCCCACTCTTTCCTTCCCCACATTTGATAACTGGTAATAGCCCAGAATCTCTCTCACATGCTAGAGACTTGCTTGGTGTAAGCTTTTTACAAAATACAGTTCTTTTGAAGGGGAAAATAAGAGGGGAACTTTTGAGATTCCCATTTACAAGGGACTTGGGGAATTTATTTCCTGTTCACACCACAATTCAGCTAACTTTCCAATGATGATGAGCTAAAGGAGTACTCATCGGTCACATGAAATCAGCACTCAGTTGTGCTTGTACTTCACTGATCTACCCAACAAAGCAGAGACTTCAGAAGTACAGAAAAGCAAAGATTCTGGGTCACACAATAACTTACAAAAATGTTATTTAGACACTTATATAGGAAGTACAGAGAACTGGAGAAGTATTCCAACACTGGCATTAAATCCTAGTATCTGTAGCCCTAGTGTGCCATTTGCATTCACAAGAACTAGGACAAAACAAAGGACAGAAACAAAGTAAAAAAGTTTTTACTTTGGATGAAAGTCTTGCTGACTGATTGCAGCACTGCCTGCTGGAGAATGGCTGTTCAGAATTATCCGGGATGCTCGGAAGAGGAAATCATCCAGCAATGGCTTAATCAAAGACGAACCTGTAACACAGTAACCCACATCTACTGTTCAATTTTTACAGTATCACTACAAATATCTAAAGGTTGTTCTATAACAGGAAAATCATTTATAATCAACACAAAATATTTCCAAATATTTTATCAAATGACAGAGGTACTGCCAAAATGACTCCTTATCACTATCACTCTGTATCACTTCTACCAGTTATGAATTCACATACACTGTCTGCTGATCCAAGTCATCTGCTAGCACTACAAGGGCTTCACACTAGTCTAGTCACTCTAGAGTAAAAAGGAATACTTACCAACCATTTCCTTCTCTGCCCCACAAAGTGAAAGGAGAGTCTTGATGAGCCTCAAGTGTCCTGCTAAGAGGATGTTGTCAGCTTCACTAGTCTCACACTCAGCAGTGCGGTTGGGTTCAAAATTGTCCAGCCAGGTGATCTCATCTTCTAACATGGCAGCTGGGCTTATCTTCAGCTGTTCCATTTCTGATGCTGCAAGAGAAAAAGAAAACTCAGAAAAGCGAACAGCTCTATAAACGCAGAATACAAATACAATGAATTTTAAACAGTTTGGCAACAGTCTAATTTCCCCCATGGTGTGTACAAAGTACACCTTCCACAAAGGGACTCATTTCACTTTCCAAGAGGAGTGTGCTGCCTAGATGTTACTGCACACCAAGAAATCCATGCCAGGCATTAACACAGGACAGCCAGCACACTGGTAGGTCCAATAGAGTTCATGGTGCAATAACCCCTCCACAAAGGCAATTCTGCATCTTGTCTACAGAAGGAAGATGTGCTTGGAAGCTGCAAGCAGGATGATGTTTGCCTGTATATACTTACATGTGAGGTCATCCAGTAACTGACATCTCAGGTCAAAATATTCCGTACACTGGGACAGAAGTCTGAAATGGGTACAAAGAGAAGAAAAGTTTGACTTAAAATCAGAAACTTTTTCCTACTTTCAAGCTTGTGTGCTCTATCTAATCCAAAATAGCATAGCCATAGCCTGGGTATGCTTCTGTTTGCACACGCTGCAGTTTTAAAACAAAGTCCTTCCCAACAGCTGCTTGTGAACCTTATTCATAACATTTAATCCCATTTTCTTCCTTCAGCTCCTAATTTTAGTTATCAGGTGATGATAAAACATGTTTTAACTTCTCAGTTACTCCTCTTTTCATATTCCTTTAGAAACTGATGTTTAAAGTTGCTATCAAATTCAACCACTTTTGGCCAGTCAGGGACAAGTTAACAGGACTGACACCTACAGTCCTTATGTAAGCAACAAGAAATCAGGTGAAGACATGGGTCCAGACAGCACCGAAAGAGCTGGTGCCTTCAGGATTGGTTTCTGATCCAGATCAATGCAATACTATCAAACCTCCATCACATCTGTGCCCCATGCAGGACTCCAGCCAGGTTCTGACCATAACCTGGAAAGAGCTGACCTGTTCAGCAATTATCACCTCCCGCAAGTGAAGTCAGACAAGCTGAACTTCACAGAGGAAGAGTTGTACCTTGTGAATTCAGTTGTATTTCCCTTCAATTTACATACTGCCAAAACTATCTGGGGGATGAAGGGATGTCTACTTTCAACAGACTTGCAAAGTCCTAATCCCTTGTGCCTCAGAGCTTCTGCTGCTACTCATTGTTAAATGCAATAGATTTGCTTCCTCAGTAAACAGGCATCTGACTTACCTCTGGTTGATTCCTCTCATGATGCTTGTTGGTGACCAAAGAGGCAGCTGGGCACCGAGAACAACACTCAGGAGAAACTGGTTTGGTTTCTGTACATCTGGGTGAGCTGATGTGTCTGTCTGACTAAGGGTGTACAGCTGGTCACAGGCAACACGACGAATCTGAAACAGTGTCATTGTCATACACTAGCAGTTCCTCAAAGGTTGCAAAAAAAGGGATTTCTAATAAAATGGAAGTGTAATTAAAAAAATAGACATTGAAAAGTTTGTGTAAACCAGACTGTGAGCTTTGCACCTGCCAGCCAGGGTTTCTCTATTTATAGGGATTTAGCAAGCTTAAAGAATGCAATACTTCAGCATTTTCTATCAACACATCACCAGAAACTGGAATTAGTAACTATTATACAAAGGTTATTTAAATAGGAAAACTGGGAATATTTGTAATGAACAAGTTTATCTTCAAGACCATGTTAAATGATCAAAGTTTACACATTTGGATATATAACATTTAAGAAGTTTTCAGGGAAAGATCCTCACCTCAGCACTTGGTGATCCAAGTAAAATGTCAATGATGAAATCGGCAACACAAGGCAAATTGTAAAAAGATCCTAAAACAGAAGAATACCAGGCTATCTTTTTTTAAAATAATCCTATAAATTAAGCCAGTCACAGTCCAGCATTAAAATACCTAAAGTACATCTCCCATCAACAGCTATTTGTGCATTTCCCCATCTCCTTCCCTTACTGGACACAAACACCCCATTAACAGCTGCATTCTCCTCCTCCTCCTCCCACCACTGTGGTTTACACCTCCTGTACACAAAGGTTCAAGTACTAAACACCAGCTATGCAAACAGCAGCACTTACAGAATTACTCTGAAGCCAGTGCAAATATTTATATACTGGCAATAAGTCGGCTTTCCCAATGCATTTTCATTATGCCACTTGCTTTGTTTCATGGCACTGGTTCTTCAGTCATGGAAAAAAAAAAACACCTGGATTTTTTACATGACATTTTGAGGCTTTTAACTTGAGCTGTCTAAGCCTAAAGCCATACATTTCTCAGGAATATATTGTACTCGTCTGTCTCCAAAAGCCATCCTCCACCTTACTTATAAAACAGTGAGTAATGCAGTTCTGTTTCATACCCAGTTGCTGACTGCGTAGCTGAAGGCAGGTTACTAAGAGAGACAAGGCTTCTCCAGCAATCAGAGCATCTTTGGTGGATACAGACTGCTGCCTCACACAGATACCTGCGTGCAGTGCAGTTGGCTCTCCTTCGCTTCCTGAACTGCAATTACTTCCTACATTAAAGAAACAAACAAGCACTGTAATCCATTACATCTTTCAGATGCTTTCAGCTTCTGATCTGTTCTCTGCAATTTAAACCACTCAGTATACACCACATGAAGGCACTGCATTCTTATCAGCTTTGTGCAATTCAGTCACAGAATATCCTGAGGTGGAAGGGCCCCATGAGGACCACTGAATCCAAGTCCAACAAATTCAGCTTCAAGCTTTGCAAGAGTTAAATTAAGAACAGATCAGATGCTTCCCTTAGATTGGTGTAGACACACAGTTAAGACTACCTGAGCTGCTAAGTCTGTTTCGAATCCCAGCAGGAAATAAAGTGTTACTCTCTTTTATTGGCTGACTGCTTCCCACGAGGTCCAGTCGTCCTGCAGCAGCAGCCCAAGAGAGCCGCATGAAGCAAGCCACCGTGGAAGTGAAATCGTTCACCTCCATAGTCTGAAGGAACAAGAAACAGCAGTTACTTCTGTGATGTTTAACACACTTTGTTAATCATAGGGGTAAAGGGAATGTATTGTCTGAATCATATTGAACTGACATTTGGATTTGTTTTCCTCTCTCTTCTCTAAGCAGGCTCAAGGATACAAGAGTCATTTTGTTCCCAAGGAGAGATTAGTATTCATTTCTTAATGGGAAGTAGTTTGTTTTTAAATTCTCTACTAGGGCAGACTCCCCTTTCACCTATCTGGAGACAGGCATGCTGATTTCAATCGTATCAATCCATTTGGGAAGCACTGCCCAAGAACCTAACACAGCATATCTGCTACGTTAACTTAATTCAACTGGACTCAGCTTTCAAACAGGTTGAGTTCTTGTCAGGTTAGATTGTTGTAGCAAATAGCTAGTCTCAGATTAATTACACTGACATGACTAGAAAGCAAAAAAATTGCATTTTCTTAAAGTATTGAAAATTAAGAGTTTCCTTTCTCCCCAAGGTACCATCAAGCGAGTTGAATTTTTAATGAGGTATTGGACAGAAAAAACTTGCCCATAATTCTCAAAGATGATGAAGTCAAGTAGGAGCCTTCTCCTTTCTACATGTTAGAATTAATTGTGACTGCAAATACATCATCAGTAAGATTTCTGAGTAGATCTATTTCTGGTAAGCACTTTGGGATACTGCTTCCCTTTCTACTGCCAAAATAGCAGTAGAACTTAAAATTCAGATCAAGACTGGGAAGAGAAACTGATGGACTGGATTTTTGGAGATTTTTAAATGAAGCCTGGGCAAGAACCTGTATAAAAGGCAGACTTTAAAGCAAAAATCCAGGCGTAAAAAGCTGTCACTGGATGCCACTATCACTGTAAATCATCAAACACTTCCTTACTTGTATGGCAACTCTTGCTGCTGGTATGATTTCTTCTACCCTAATGGAGGATCTGTCAGACACAGAGAGCTGTCGGTAGGATGATTTCTCAGGTGTTCCACAAATGGACATCTGCCTACTTGCTTGTCGGCTGACGTTACGGAACGGGCGTGAGGACAATGCTTCTACCCCATCTTTAATGAAATCTTCATCCAGTAAAGTAGGCATTGTCTGGCCAACAAGCAAGAACCTACATTTACAGAGAAAAACAACCACCAGGCTTATTATTGAATATTCACAAGTAAATGAAGCAGAACTCATTAGCAATTAATCTTAAATATCATAAGCCACACTAAAAGCCAAGAAAGCAGCACTTTCTCTAGAGAAAGGCAATTACTTACCTTGCAAGTTGCAGGCAGATGGAATAGACTCCCTGTCTTGTTTCATAGTCTACTTCTGATGGGATGGAATCTCTCTGCATCACATTCACCACCAAACTTAAAAACAAATCAATAAGAGAGCTTCCATTTAAAAGTGTTTTACATTAGGAGAGAGCTGCAATGAATTTATGTCTATCATTCTATCCTCCTATTGAGTCAGCTGAGTGCAGGTTAAAACTGCCAAACTGG
The DNA here is from genome assembly GCF_964237585.1 of Gallinula chloropus. NCBI lineage: Eukaryota > Metazoa > Chordata > Aves > Gruiformes > Rallidae > Gallinula > Gallinula chloropus. Next base: position 5,414,156 of record NC_140091.1, on the reverse strand, counting down.
TGTCTCTAGAGACTAACATTCCCCCAGCTTCTCCTTCCACATTTACAGGTGGAAGATTTTTGTTCCCAGTGGACAATGCTCTAGGATCTATGGGGCAGGGGAGGCAGACAGGATTATTAAAGCAACATGTATTTGATAAATCTGACATAAGCAGTATTGCCAGGTCTTCTAAATCACTCACACTGTACCTCAACTCTTATCATAAGAGTCTGAATTTTAGGGAGTGTAAAATTTCATTTGGTTTCCACTGCACCATCTATGTGTTGACTGCTTAAAGTGTCTGCTGGCATCTAAGCAGGACATAGTGCAATGTATACACTTGAAAGTTTGAGCTGAAACACACAAATACTAACTATCCAAACATGAGCCATCTTAGTAAAAAGTTATACTTCATGAGCTTATCTGTGTCTCACTGGATTTTGCCGTTTAACATGTACTCTGTTACATCACTCTGGTAGTCACAGTAGCTTTTAGACACTGGGTAATGAAAACACAGCTTTGGGTGGACTTTCCCCCCCCCCCCTCTGAAAAAGAAGCTGAGAGGTGTATTTGTGTGACACAGCGTGGAGAACCATACAACAGGCAGAAAGGCTAACTACATGAAGTGTTATAAGTTGAGTCAGGATTTCAAAATCTCACCTCAAGCCTCCCGCTCTGAGGAAGTTTTCACAGAAAGACTTGGCACAGTTTCTTGCCATTTCATCATCTGCAGTTGGCATCAGCTTGGAGCTCAGTACCTATAATAAATGAATAAATAAGCACACATACACTTCCCACCTTTATTTATCTACTGAAGGTTAAAAGTACAACAGAAAAAAAAAACCACTACAAATGAAGTAATTAATACAACTATGTGAAACTAGTCAGCAAAGAGAAATCACATTAAAAATATGCAGGACAACTATAGCTATTACAGGTACTTATTCTCCAAAGTGCATTTTTTTTCTCATTGCAGTTGTTAAGGGAAAGGATAAAGTACATATTCTAGTACATGAAATGTTGTCTTCAGGCTCGGTGCTCCTGAAGAGCCTAAATCCTCCTATCTAGATTTTCAGTTGACAGTATCCCATAAAACACCCTACAGACAGCTTATCAGTTCATGCCTTCTGAAACAGAACCATACTGCTATTCTTGGAGTTTTTTGTAAAAGGTGGCCCAGGTGATTCTATAGGCCTTGTGACCACCACCACTGGATCACCCTTCATTAAAGTTCACAGAACACAATTATGCTCAGAACCATGGCCATATGCAAGTCTGTGGTCTCTGTGGGTCAGATCTAATGTACATTTATACAACCCATGTCACTTCATTTTACATAGGGGAAAAAAATAAAACAACACCCAAACAAAACCCAGCTCCTCCTTAAATCCCAGAAAGCTGCCAGAAGTGATTTTCTTTCTTGGAAAGTGTCTTTGGCACGTACAGCTAATGCTGCTGCATGAGGGAAAACAAAAGACATCCTTGCCAGGTTCACAGGTCAGAAGAATGGTTTATGGAGTTCCAGGCATGAAATCTTATCACAACACTGCAGGACATAACCCCAAACATCTGTAACATCTAATTTTCATCTCTTTCATATGCTCTGCAAATTTCCTGTGCAATTTTTATTTCAGAAAGCAGTTCAGACTGGTTCCCATATTTTCAGTTTATCACTGATTCAGGGATAAAAGAGCATATCATCCTTTTCCTGACAGAAATCATCTTCTGTTTGGCTTGACTGGACATGAGGAACAAGTCCACTCATATAATCTAGACATCTAATCCAATTTGCTACTTCTCATCCCTTGCCAGAAAAGCAGGCGATTTATTACTTGCTTTTATTATTTTCTCTGGCACAGAAGCAGCAGATAACTGTCTTGTCACCTGCCAGTTCAACAAGATACCCTTGCTGTGATATGCTAAACCATTTGCTTTCCGTTGTACAACTTGTCACTGTATTTCAAAGACATCAAATCTCTTTCATTCCAGCTGTAGAGAAAGAGGGGAAATCCTAACGCTGCCGTGTGATGACAGCGTAGAAAGATGAAGAGCTCACATTAGACTGCAGAAACTCAAAGGAAACCAACTACAAGAAGATTCCTTCAGTAAGTTTGGCTTATGAGGGGAATGAAAGGGAATAACTTTGTCCACTGTTTTTGAAGCTGCTGGCAACCAGTCCTCCAACTTCAAGTTGTAATGAGTCTTCATAAACAACAGGACCTGGGAGGAGGACTAAAACTGTCCAGCTTCCTGAAGCATACAGATTACAGTGTCCCAACAAGCACACCAACTGAACTCTCATACACCCCTGAAAATCCATGCACTGAACACCTGGAAAAAACTTTACAGGGTCCAAACTAGTGTTTTAAAGAACTTGGACGAATATTTAGAGTAAAAAAACATGTATGTTTTCCACTCACTTTGCCTGCCCAGCCAAAACAGACCAGAACTTTTTGGGTAAAAGCCCTGCACATCTGGATAGGGAAAATTCCTCACAGTTGAATGCCTCTCAAAAATGTTCCTCCTTGCCTCTACAGACTTATACAGGAGGTGAGTTAGCATTCTTTTTCTTTCAGATTGAATTAAGCAAACCCAGACAAACTGAACAGCTCCAATTAATTTTTAAAAGAAGCAACTATTTTTATTTTTTAAATCTATTATGTGTACACTGAACCCCACACATTCAGACTTCGTGGAGATTCAAACAGGAATTTCACCTAAACAAGTAAGGACTTTGATGTGTCTCTGCTCCTCTACAGTTACTTCAGAGTACTCCTTCCACCTTGCAAATCACAAAAAGAGAGGTCTGCCTACACAGTAAAGTCTTTAAAGGGGAACTTTTTACCCCTTTCATTCTGTGTAGAATTTAATCACATACAGAAAAGCAGACTGTGACACAACATTCGCATTCTGCGTAATGACCCTGTCACTGTGGACTCTCACCCAAGAAACTTGGAAATACTTAAACCTTACAGGTCAGAAACACAAGTAGAAAGAAATAATTGTTTTCTTACCTCTAAGTTGTAGAGCACTCTGAAGGTGGACATGCCTGGAGCAAAAGATCTGAAAAGACTTTCTAGTATTGAACTAGCACTGGGCTGATGTTGGTGTTTTGAAGACAAGGAGGGTGATTTTGAAGACTGCGAAGTTGATTCTGATAGAAGGGTTTTCTAGAAGGAATAAGCCACAAAAGAAATATATTTGAGACTACAGCATTTTGTTCTAATCAGAAATACATTTATAATCCCTGTAATAACCTCCTGGCTCCATCTGATTTGGAATAAATCAATAATCCTTAACATGACCAATATTTTACAGCCGTTTCAAACCCTTCACCGATTATAATCTGTCAGGGAATTTGAGAAACCTGGCAGTAAAATCTTTTTTGTTAAACTCACCAAGACTAGCTATTGTTTAATCCATACCTTTCTTCCCAGAGAATCAAGCTGATCAAGAGCCTCCTGAATAGCTGGGTCAGTGGGAATCAAGAGCAGAAGTTTCCTCACTCGCAGTGTTATCCTGCAAAGTTACCGCAAGTTACTTGTGCACCAGAGGGCTCAGCCACGCTGCAGCCTGGTAGATGCCTACACACTGTGGAGTAGCTACTCAAACTTTGCAGTACAAGCATTTCTTCAATATTTAACAACCATTTAGTTTGCTTACCTTGGCTCCTCTAGATTGGCAAGCTGGTAAAGCATATCAAACACATTACACACGAGAGCCATGACTACTCCAGGGAGGGATTTCTCCTGAGATTTAAGCAGAAATACAAAAGCCTTTTTATTCCCTCTCTGTTGCAAGTAATTTAAGATCATTCTTCACTAAAGCAACAGACCCAGATGCCAACCTGAACAGTAGAAGCCCTTGCTACTTTCTAGACTGAGACAACATCTGAATTTTTACATTACCCCATTTCCCTTTTAACAATCATTTTTTGAAGTCAACCTCAAATGTCAGGGTTGACATACCAATCTCTGGCTGATGCATGTTTATTTTCATACCACAGCTTTATTAATAGTAGAAATATATATGTATATATGTCAGGGGGAGAGATTTCCTATCTCAAAATTTAATCATATGGGTCTTGTTTGTTTAAAAGACCCTGTAAAGTTTAACAAACACCAAGCAGGCTACAGTAGGTGACAGAATACAGATTATGAAGTCCAGTCTGCATGCATATGGCAATCATATACTTGTATGTTTTGCTTCAATTGCAGTTTGAAAACAAAACCAAACTATGACAGACTGGACACTCAAACTGATGTCAACCGCTTCCATCTCACCTTACTGCACCTCTTCCACCCCAGCTGTGTTGTCCCCAGCTACCCACATCCTAGAAAAATCTGAGGGAAGGTTTCAGGCTAGTACACTGTACCTGCTCCATTGCATAGGATGAACTAAATACACTGCTGCTGTTGCTGGAACTGGTTGAGGAGTCTGCAGAGCTCCCTGATGGAGTCCCACTTCCTGATGTTTTTACTGTAAGGACTTGTTCATCAGAGAAGCCCAGTTGGTGAAGTAGTTTCTGATCTTTGTTTACAGTTAGCTGCAAGAAAATATCATTTAGTTCTGGAAAAGAGACTCAAATCTCATAAAGAATGAGGATTCTTCAGAGGTGACATACCAAGCTGTCATTGGCAAATATCTGTATATTATCCACAGGTGAATTCAACATCTTTGCTATCTTCCACCTGACGCTCCCTACGGTTTCATTGCTATGAGCCTGTAAAATTAAACAGCACTGGGTCAGTGAATCTGCTCAAGCAGAACATTCCAGGAGGAAAAAAAAAAGGTAGGTAAAATCTCCCATTAACATCTTCCCACTCCTCTGTATAGGGCAGTAAGGGTATTGTCTACAAAAGAAACTGGCCAGGGAAGAAAGCAGAAGCAATGACAGTAAGCAAACTATGTCCTTTTCCCACCCCAGAGATCAAAATACCTTTCCATTCCATTCCTTCCATTACAGTAGCTTTACACACACTTTTAACATTTTCAAATAGTTTCTAAGTTAACTGGCATCCTTAAAACTACCTTAATCTGGTCCAGGCATCAACCCCCCCCCGCCATGAGCAGCTAGGTGATCAATCCTGCATGACACACAACCTGTGCACACATACCTCTATGGTGAAGGTATCTTTGGTAGACTCGTATGTAACATTAAGTGTTAAGAGATGTCCATGGAAAGAGGCACCGTGAGGTAGAATAGTTCGGGGAACAGAGTAAAGGTCCTATGGGAAGAGATGACAGTAAATGCCAAACAAAACCCAGAGATGATTCTGTGATGATATGTAAGTTGCACAGGCTTTAATAGCTTTAAATACAAACTCTTAATTTTTAATAATACTGTAAGTTGTGTTCTGAGCCTTGCCCTGTAAGAAATGACATCTTACCTCTATTGTTATCACATAACGCTCTGCCAACAGCAGCAGTCTCTCAATTATTACAAGCTTAGTTGACCTAGAGATAAACATTGAAAACAAGAGTAACTTGTCTCTGAGATTAATTTTCAATGCCTACAGGCACCTAGCATAAATTAGCTGTTTTCAAATGTAACTCCTTAAACTTAAAGAGTTAATTCAGTTGAAATTAACTAGGAAAACAGGCCAAGACACTCATATTGTACTGCTTCAGAAGTAGCCAGCTTTAGAAGAAGCTTCATGTTCCAAAAGGTCCCACCCTGCACTCATATGTTTAAAGCAACGCACATTAAGGCATGTGTTAGAAAAGCCAGAGGATGGAAAAAACCCATCCTTTTCTCTCCCAGTTAAAAGCCCCCAAAATTAAACCCTGCTGCCCCAGAAATATTACATGAGTAAGAGGCTGGTAATAACCTGTAGGGGGTTTTTGTGGGGTTTTTTATTGGTTGTGGGTTTTTTGGAGGTTGGACACAGGGGTGTTGGGGGGTTTCTGGTGGTGTTTTTTTTAAACACAGGGTTTTTTTTTTCCCCCCCAAGTCTCTTTGGAACTCAAATTGCATTGTAATTGAAATATTTGATTGAGAAACCACCAAAATATACAGCCACCAATATTAGGAATTTTAATTAGCACTCAATCACGTGGGAAGCAGCTGGGAACAAACGGCTACTGTCACATTTACTCTTTTAAAAGCAGGCCTACCTGTAAGGAGATTGAACTGATGTTGCTACTGTGGGCATAGCAGTTGCTGTAAGCATTTTTGTAGCTCTTGTAACAGCGTGTGTTAACGTTGGACCACCAAGTGCAGAGCTGGCTGCCTAGAATCCAAAGCAGAGTATAAGCGCTGGCTCACATGACAATTATTTACATCCTGGACAGCTAAGAGGACAAGAAATATTTGTAGATAGACTTTTTTTTCTTTAAATTGAATTACTGTTGTCAATTACTCCAATTTTAAGATACAAGACTGAAAAAGAATGTAGGTACAAGAATAAAACCCATCCTTTACCTCTAATCGTGTGTAGCAATCAGCAATGAATTTCTTGTGCAGCGATACCGAATCCTAAAGATCAAGTGTACAAATTAATTAGACCTTGAACCAAAATCATGAGAATTACTCATAAAATGACAGAATCTGACAGATCTGCAGAGTATCAAGGCTCTGTGAATGTCAAAGCTCTGTCATGAAAAACATGCCCACCTTTTTCAATCTAGGGGTTAGATTAATATAGCTGTAATTTATTATCAATTGAATAGCTTCATTGGCAATTTCTTCATCAGGTGACTCCATTGCAATCTTCCAAATGAAATCCATTCCTATTAATTCCAGTTTTTCTACACTCTACACAAGAAAGAACAATCAGTAAAACATGACTGGATTTCTTATACAACAGTGAACTGAACCAGAGGAATAAAACAGTCTTCCATCTGCTGGAAAAACATCTTTTGACTGAATCTTAAAAATTGTCTTGCCCAACATGCTGCCAAGCTTTGGCATAGAACAAAGTGAAATCAATCACTGGATTTGTGCATTTATACTTGGGGGAAAAAAAAAACAACCCCAACTGTTTACAGGTAGATAAGCAAGTTCCAAAGAACACCTCAGTCAAGCCAAGTGACAAAATTAAAAACTTCAAAAGCAGTGAGAAATTTAATTGGGAATGGAATTTGTTTCACAAAGGTCAACATGGTAGCAAACCACATAATAAACCATCACAAAACTTACTATGATACTTGGCATAACATAATGCATTTGAAGTAAGTTAACTTTCTGTGATAAAGATCTAAAATGCCTCTGGAGAGCTATTTAACATAAATCCATTAATTATCAAAAACATTGAAGGATCAGAGTTAAAAGGTTGGAATTTGAATATGATAAGCCTAAATCTTTTGTAAAGAAGAAAAACAAAAACAGCAAAAGAAATTAGTATTTCCTTGCTAGGGAGAAGTGAAAAAAAGCAGCCCACCAGAATTCACTGTTACTAATAAAGCAGCAGTCCACTCATTCCTTCTGCAGAGTTTTAGGAGATGCATATCAGCTTCCAGCTACCAATTTAGGAATTCTAACTGTCATAATCCTGGAGTTGTAGCTTCAGAATTTAACAATGTTAATGCCAGAAGGACAATCTGCACGTTCCTACAAACATGACTATGCCAAACAGCCACCACAGAGTCCTTGTCTCCTCCTATCCCCAAGATGCCACCAGTAGTACAGAAGAACAAATGTGCCAGAACTCTCACCAACTGGGTTCCTTGTCTCTTCAGCCGATGGTCACACAGGTTCACGTTTTCAAAGAAAGTTTTAAATAAACTAAAACCTGAAAGTGAAAAAAGGCACAGGCTTTTCATTCAGGTCAGGGTAAGTTTCTATGCTTTTTTTTTTAAAAAAAAAATCAAATACAGAGATGACCTTTTCCCTCTATATTAAAATTATAGAAAAAAACCCTTTATTATATTAATTTACATAACTATTTTGATATTTAATTTGAAGGCTTAGAAAGCAAATTTCTGGTATATATTTAAAAAAAAAGTCAACCATAACCATTTTCTTACCATTCATAGTAATTTCATATGACTCCAGTTTAAGAATTTTCTCTTTGAAGAGCTGTTGCTGTACATCGCTCTCCAGATCATGCTGTCCTTTTGTGAACCACTCAAAGCACATCTGGGAATGAAAGGCAGGTGTATTTTTACCCCATTGTCATGGCAAATCATTTTAGTTTCACACAGGACTGGCAAACTACATCAGATATTACAGTAACTCATCTTACAGAAGGTTTGTCTACAGTAAGATCAAAGTCTCAACTCCCAGTAACTTCATGAAGTATATAGGCTGCATTAGGATACCTTGTCTTCATCGTTAACTTCCACCCAAATAATGCTAAATGTCTCTTAGGACCCTGCAAACTTGCATGTTGCCCTTTTCAAACCAGCATCCATAAACCTGCAAATAACCCCCCATCCAACATTCATCCCCCAGTCAAACTTCATGTTAAAGGAGCATCCTAGTCCCAAGTGAACATGTTTAGCTTACACAGAGCATATAAACACATTATTACTTTGTGTTTGCTGCTTATGTTTCACATGTCTCAACAAATACACCTGCTATTTGTGATCCATTAAGATTCGCTCTGCAACCACAGACACCAACTTTTCAAGTTCTTCTTACCTCTCGATCTAATTCACAGACATCCTGGCCAGTCACAAGGCATTCCCAGATCTCCCTGGCACGATTCCAGCCCAAATAGAGGGTGGCTTCTTGCAGAAAAAATGCCAAAAATTTTAGATGTGCCTCCAAATACTGAGGAAAAGAAACAAAAACTCAAGCTTAAGACTTTTATTTCTGAAACAAGAACTCTGAACATTCCTTTTATTTTTTGCAAATGTAGTTGTCAGATAACAATACACACTGCAAAGCCTGGAAAACAAGTTGTTTCTGCAGTGAGATTTATTTAGATTTTTACAGAGATTTTTAACATTACTTCTTGGATTTCTTAGTAACTATAATACTAATATCAGGAAAGTAGTAAGTCATGACTAGTAGGGAAAGAAGTTATCATCGAGACCTTAACAATGAATTTTACAAGCTAGCTGTGAGACTTCTGTGTCCTAACTAGTGAATCTGTTTCAGGTTTCATGACCTTCACATCAAATTCAGAGGTACTGGCTCTACAAGAGTAGCTGAATTCAAACTGGTGAAAAAGCTGGAAGCTGCACAAGCTGGAAGACAGGAGGTCCTGGCATAAGGACATCCAGTTCTTGACCAGTTAAAGACTTTGCTAGGAACCTTGTAGATTGTGATGTTTGCCCACCCTTGCTCTATAATATAACACAAGGCCAGAACAAGCCCTGATAGATAAGTGTTAGAACTATAAATAAAACCCAGTGTTATTATGCCCCAGAGAGGAGATATATACTAGTGAATTCCAAAACTGCACCATTATGCAAGTTGGTCAGTGAGACACTGCATCATGTTTTCAAAAACCTAAGGTAGGAAGAAAGTCAAGGTTGGGTACCTCCCGGTAAGTGTATCGGCCATCCACTAGTGTTGCTCCAACAAGCCCTCCTGGACCTGCCACAGATGCAGCCAAACGATGGCATGATATTAGGCTTCCTGTCACCAACTTCACTATTTCAAAGTTTTTCTTTAAATCTTGAATAATGCTCTTGGGGAAAAAAGGAAAAGAAAGGTTTTTTTAAGAAAATACATAAACAGGTATAAGCACACAGCACTATGCTCTTGTACAGACACGTGTCTCTTACTGGAAGGAGGAGTTCTCCCCTCATCAGATACATCCCTTCCAAGCATCCTAAGCCCCTTACTGTTTTCAGCATGTGCTGAAACACACGGGTAGCAGATTGCAAAGAGTCTCCTGTATCTCCACTCAGCTACTGTGTAACACATACCAGACTCGCTGGTATTTTAATCTGTTTTCCAAGAGTCTATGTCAATTCAATTACAAAGCAGCTGGTGTAAACATTACCCACCCTTCATTCCTTAACACATACACGCCTGTTAATTATTCTACAAAAAGCTGAGAATAAAATAAATTGCTCCTGACACAGCAAACAGATTTATACTGCACACACAGACAGCACGCAACACAGCAGCTCTACTTGAACAGCTGTTAAGGCTACACCATTAAACCACACTTGGCAAAGTGGTTTTCCAGTTTGGTTCCTCCCCTTCTGAATTCAAATCTCCATGTTCTACATAAGCAGAGCTGCACAGACACAGCAAGGGCTTAAAAAAACCAATGATCTCAGCATATATTCTTACCTTATCTTGCTTTTGGTAAGTCTGCTTAATGAACGAGCGTGTGATTTCATGGAGCTGACGTAACGCTGGCACCACCCACACAAACTGGGGATTATTGTGCTGGGATGACTGGTAGCAAGAAAGGTAAAAACAATTACACATGTGTACATGCTCAACAGCAGATTAACTTTCCTCTTAAGAGTCCTAGAAGCCTGACTATTTCTATTAATGCTGCTGTTTCAAAACAACAGCTACTAACTGAAGGCTTCAGTGACTTGTTCCTGGTCCCTTTCTGAACACACTCAAGCTGCCCTTCACTTTGTACAAGAAGCCCTTTGACACACACAGGCCATTGAGCTATCCTGATTATGAAGCCCAAAGTACCACCTCCTTGCTAGAGAACATGCAAATTAAGTGGACAAAAAGAATTCAGTTGCACCAGGGAGAAATGATAACCACCACCTTCTTCAATTATGGGAGATGAAGCAAGCCTGTTAGGGCATAAAAGGGCAAATCCAGTCAAACAGCATTGCTCACTGCTAAAGCAAGAGTAGTGGAAGAAAGAACCTGAGGTGATACTGTGGGTTAAGAGGTGAGAAAAGATTTCTGATTGGTGCTGCAAGGAGCCCTCTGATAGGAAGCAAAAAGGATACTTAAGCTGCATTTTGGAAAGAGATCCTACAAAGAATAACCCTCCTACCTCCTTGTTAGAACTGCTCATCACTTTTCTGGGAGGCTTCATTTTCTGTAAAGTTTGACCACACAAACCAGTACTGAGGTTGCTTGTTCAGAGAAGTGATGTCTGGTTTAAATACTGACAACAACCAATGCCACCTACACAGAGATTAAAGTAACCTGCCCGTGACAGAGAGCTTGCTACTGTGGACTCCCTTGTGTATCTGAGAATGCTGCCTTAACATTACATCCCCTCCCAGTTTGTCTTCATTTCCCCTAACAAAGGGAAATAAGAAAATTACATATTTTTAAACATCTGCTGTATGGTGACCCCAATCAGCTTTCCTTTTGTGTTACCCACTGCAGCACCTCTGTTAAGGCCCTTGCCAGAACGTAATTAAAAAGAATACAAGACCAGGAGAGGACAAGAGAAAATCCAAAAGAAAAAGACTGCAAGTTTTACAGAGATTCAGAATCAGAAACTCACACACAAAATAGTGTCATCAATATAAAGAAGCAACACACTATCCGTCCTAAGCAACTAAACCCCTCTACAGATGCTACAATACAAACTTTAATTTACCATGAAAACAGTACAAGGTCTTTCTTTATTTACAGGTATACTTCAGAACAGAAAGAAGACAACAGGAAAATATCTGCAGACCTCAAAAAACCCCTGCCTGCTAAGTGAACAGTGCAGGGTAGAGTATATGTAGTCTCTTAAGCCATGCACATCTCTGCTGCTGCCCAGAAACAGCACAGGCAGCTGTGGGAATGGTTTATATTAGATTAAAACAGTTTAAGTATTTTATTAAAATACAAGACTACTACAATTTAAATATCAATTTGCATTTTGAGCTTTAATGGCCATGCCAGAACACATGCTTAACTCAAAGAAAACTAATCTAGGCTTCAACATGAAAGGGACAGTTAAAATACTGACATACCTTTATAGTGGTTCCATTTGCAAATTCTAACCTTGGGCCCATCCTGGTAGTTTCCCATAAACTGATCACTCCTTGTGCTGAAATTTTGCTTAAAACAAAGGCAAGAGACTTACTATGAGTCTCATGGTCAACAAACTGGCTCACAAAAAGCCTACCCCTCTCGTGGACTCCCCAAGGTAAGAACTTACAGATGGGACACACAATTTGTGCATCTTGAAAGGGCAACAACAAAGCTAGTTAACATTTAATTTTGGAAAAGATAAAATAATAAACCAACCCTCTTAATATCCTCAATGCATTTGATGATATAGCTTCTTTTGATTGCCTCTTTCACTGCATAGGCATCACTGAGGATTGTCAGATGTTCCTCCAAGGCCTGCTGAATAAGACTACACGGTAGTGTTGGAAGATGAGCCAGCTCCCAAAGTACCTCCAGAACCTAGACAAAGCAGTGCAAGATTAGTCAGGACTTAAGTAGTAGAGACCAGCAACCTTATGTTCAATAAAGTGGGAAAAAAAAAACAAATAGAGAAGAGATTTTCTTTCACATTCACATGCCTTTCCAGTGGTTGTCTCCACCCTTGCTTCTCGACCAATGCGCCCTATCAGGCTCAGCAGCTTCTGTCGCACTCTATCACTCTCTGTCTCCCAGCTCTGTGTGGCAGAGAAACAACATTCATTACTACAGCAGGGAGCAAGACCTTGAGTCTGTTAACTCTCAAATGTATGCAAAATTACAATTTACAATTGTTTTACTGCAGGAAAATCAAACACAAACAAGTATGATTCCACCAGGTGTATTTCCTTTTGTTGCTGGGAGTTACAGTACTAATTCACCCCCAAATCTTTTGCAAATGTAAACTAGACTAAATCTAATCATAAAACTTCATTTCTGAAGTACTTCAGCACTGTCTGTATAATGTAACTAAAAATCTAAGTTGATTAGCAGTACCATTAGCAGATCAGGCTTTTGGGTTAACAAACAAAAAGTTTTATAGCAAGTTTTATATACGTTTTCATACATGAAATACAAACATATTCAAGGCATTTGCCCTCTGGTAGGTTGGATGCACAAGTATCTCTCATCAGTTCTCTTCCTAAGGAATGTAAATTCCTATGAAAACTTACTTTTTGGATTAGGACAAATAGATGATTGAGCTGATCAGAGCTAAACTTCACAGCAGCCGCAGCAATAATAGTATGGATGTTTTCAATCACAGTGGAGGATTGCCCTGACTGAAAAGAGGAAGGAAAACATGTGAAGGTAGGTTTTGATCCCAAATGAGACAGAGAAAAAGTCTTCATGTAAGCATTATCCTACTATTCATACTAACGAGAAAGAATAACAGCTTTTGACACGTTAGAAACACAAGGAAATAACTGTGTCTCCTCATTTCACTGGAGAGAGGTGTTTGGAAATAACTCTGAAGCAGGAAAGAAGAAATTAGTCTGCCATTATTGCAGCAGCCACAATGGCACATAGCACCAGAAAGCCTGGTGCCAGCAACACAAACCTCACCGTTTTTATTGCTTGGTTAAGTTCATGTGTGTGGTGCTCCATCCCTGACACAATTTAAGGCTTTGCTCAGAAGTGAGCAATGCAAAAATCTCCTCCCACACTGATGGGAGCACCATGGTAACAACTGCCAGAAGCAGGGAAGAAGCATTGCATTTTATTAAAGAGTAAAAGTGAAGGAGTTGGAATCATGCTTCAGCTCTCCTAAGCATGCAGGACTTGCTACCATGCCCCCACATGCTGTGGATCTGACAGCATCCAAAGAGTTTCAGACTAAACTTCAACATTTGGACAAAGAAAACCATTTCCTGCAGCAGAAGATTATGTTTCTGGTCAAAATTTCCATGTGTCATTTGCATTAAGCAGTGAAACCACCTTTCCTACTGAGTGATAAGTTGAATATACATAAAGTGAATGTGAAAAGACTACTTGTCAGTCAATTATATGTATGTACAGGAAGTTAATTAGGAATTCATACAGACTGAGCCCACTCTCTTTAAAGTCACACTGTGAGCTACAATCACATTTATACCTCCAGCCATGAAAATTAATATCCTCAGGCAAGGTCTTTGGTCTAGACAAACACTCTATCATCTATTTCAGGCTGACAACCTCCTATTCCAAGACAAATATTTTTGCAGCCCCTTAACACTTGTTGCAAAGAACTGAACTTCAACATAAGATTTAACAGCTGTGTTATGAGAAATTGCCAGAACACACGATTTCAAACAGTAAAGGAAGAAGCAGAAGAAAGCCTTTGCATTAACTATACTGCTACAAATCTCAACACCTCCACTATGCAATAAAGAGATGCCTGTATCATAAACCAAGAAATCCCAGTCCTAGAATGTCTGCTTTTTTAAGATGTTCTCAAAGTACAGGCCTAGTCTTGGTTTCTTACCTGAATTTTCCAAATTTTAGTGAGCTCATCTAAAGATAATTTACTGCCCAGCAGTTCAATAATTCCCTTTATACGATCACAGTATTGTGCTTGGTCTATATTACCTATGAAACAAAGGCAGGCAACTGAATTAATACATTCAAAACAGTATTAGATACATTAAATGCATAAGAATAAACAAGTTCTTTTGAAAGAAAGGAGGACAAAGTCACCTTCATTTGATATTTTTTTTTCTGCTATAAGTCTATTCAGAGAAAAAGAAAAGGCTCCTTTATTTTTATTTTGTTTTAATTCAGATACCTAATAGCAGTTCAAAGCTATAGGGTCTTGCTACTTGGGAAAAAAACCCAAAGCCTCCTCTCTCTCTGTTCTAGGAGCCAACAATATGTACTGAAAGGGACTGACAAAACTTTTCAGTTTCAGATGTTCAAAGAAAGTGCCAGAAGTCTTTGTGAAGGTACTTACCTTCTAGAGCAATCGACAGGACTGAATTTTCTACCAGCCAATTTAGTAACCTGTCTGTATCTATCGCATTCTTCACCGACTTGGACACGGTGCTGTCTTCTATTAATTTGGTTACCTACAAATTGAAATACATGAGATTCCAATAACGAGTCCCACATTACTGGTGTGCATGCACACCATGAAATCTAATCAAAAGGCTGACTGCAAAACTTAAACATGGAGCCTGAAGTATTTTGAGCACAGGTGTTTGGTTTGGGGTTTTTTTGGTTGGTTTTATGTTTATTTTGCAGGGCTTTACTTTGTTGTTGCAATTTTCTTCTTTGTTTGTTTTTCTAAATAAACTCTTTAAAAGCAAACTCTTAACCAGAACCGCCTCCTTGTCATCAGTCTCGGATGCAATAGATTCTCATTCCCAGTGTGATACAGAGAAGCTGGTGCCTGTGCTGACAGGTGTATTTCTACAGATATACCAGAAGTAGGTTATCTCAGGCTTCTGCTTGTTACACTCAAATCAGTGTCCTATTTTTATCCAATACAGAACCAATACAGGCTCCTTAGTATAAGGAGAAAAAGTACATTTCTGCTAAGGCCTTCAAAAGCCACGCTTCTATAACTTCATCAGGGATCCATGGCATTTCTGGATAACAACCAAACACCAAAGAGGTTTAGCATCTCAATTTCCTCATAGATAAAAAAGGAAAAAGTACAGAATAGGGACTCTAAGAGGCCTTACAACTCTGCATACTGAAAAAATACCTTTTTTGGGACACTTAAATTGTACAAGTTCTGTAGAGATGAATGAACAACTCTGTACTTACACTACAACTCATGAAAAATGAACTGGTTTATTCCACCTCAATGTAAGATTCTAGCACAAAGAGCCCTGGAACAAACTCCAGTTCCTAGGTGCTACTATAGGGTGCATGTACAACCATAATTAAAACCCAAAAATACAGTTTACACAGCGTAATGATCTCATGTAAATGGACTGAGACATCAATCAAGGATTAAGTTGCATTTTTCCCCCTTCCCCTTTTCTTTCCTTATTGAGAGCATCCTACAGGATATATCTTATTTCTCTCAGTAAAAACGGGTATCCTGTAGGATGCTCTGAATTATCAGGGTTCTCTCAGAGTGACTATTCAAGGAAGAGCACAGACCATTGCTTATAAATCAATCTGAAACCACAGTTCTTAGAAAAGCTTCAAGCTACATTTAATTGTTTTCTAATTGGGAAACCACGGTCTATTTGTGGTGGCTCCTATTACTACAACCCACTCCTGTCGTATTGTTTTAGTGTGTAGTACAAACTCAGCTTTTGTTAATGCAGGAAATACTGTACTCAATGACTCTGCAACAGCCCATCCCACTGATGCCCATGTACACACAGACAAAAAGCAAACCTACTTCTTTGAGGGAGTTCATTTTTGCACTGAAGTGAGGAGACTTCAACATGCGCAAGAGAATGTCCAGCCGTAAGTCATCTACTGCAGTTACCAGATCAGGTTGGAAGCGCATACACAGCAGTTTGATACCAGACAAGAGCTCAGGGATACTGACTAGTCTCTGTTTAAAAATAAATTAATTAATACATAAAAAGGACAAACAGAAGCATCGCTATGTTTGCCATCCTGTTTCAGACCCCAATGGTTCACGACAAGTAGGTTTAGTGCCCCAGTACAGCCCGTTTAACCCATGAAATGCAGAACCATGAACATCTGAAATTATTACTTGAACAGCAGAAATTCTAAGACAACAAAATTTTTGGTTGAAGCAGACACTCCTTCTACAGATCTGACACTAATTTGCTCCTCTGTAGTTACACAACCTATGGATGCTTTCCAGTCTACAATTACCAATTTAAGTCTAAGTAAAAAGTCAACACTCAAAAATTTAACAGAAGTGAATGCCAAATTCAGGGTAATACCAAAAGCAGTCACAAGTTACATGGGCATTTTACC
Source organism: Gallinula chloropus (assembly GCF_964237585.1). Taxonomy (NCBI): domain Eukaryota; kingdom Metazoa; phylum Chordata; class Aves; order Gruiformes; family Rallidae; genus Gallinula; species Gallinula chloropus. The sequence goes on along the minus strand of NC_140091.1, from coordinate 5,397,538 downwards.
AACAGTTACCAAATTCCCAGGAGCTAACAGCTGATGCACACAAGCTGTGAGAATTTAATAGACTGGAAGATAGTCAGCATCTTCATGTTGGTTCACGTCCCCTTCAGAGGGGACCAACAAAACCATATTTGATAGCAACAGTGGCAAATATTTTAAAGAGAGAGAGTCATGGCATCAGATACCTACTGAAAAGGGTATTGAATGGAACTGAGTAAGTGTATTTTGTTCTATGTCATTCAGTCAGAATTCAGAACAGGCTGTATTTTTGCCAATGAAAATAAAGCTGTTGTTCTAGTCTACATTGTCAGCATTTCCCAGACACACAGGAAGTTCTTCCTAAATATTTAATATATAAAACATTACCTTGTCTTTCAAGTCCTTCTCTTCTACATTCTGTACATATTTAATCATTTTATGAATGATTGGATCCAGCATGGGCTAAAGGAGGTGAGAAAAGGCATGACAATCATTTTACAGTTCCTGAAATCAATTACATTACTCAGAAGATCTGGCTGCAGCAAAGTGAAACAAGCAGCTGAAAGCTCACAATTAACTGAGACATAAAGCAACACCTACAACATAGATAAAACTATGTCCAGAAAGAAGCAATTACAGCAAGAAGCCATTTCAGACCACCATGATACAGGTTTAAAACAAAACAGATCTTTCAACACGCATCAGTTATTAGATGCATATGCCTCTCTGACTCACAGTGGCTTCTAAACTACCTCTGCTTCAAATAAAGACTTTCAGTCACTTATTAAATCGATTGTTTTCATTGGTGAGTGTAGGTGTGAAGCCTGGGGTATATTCACATGTGGAAATATATCATGGCAAATTTTTTTGCCCATACCACAACTTTTTTTTCCAGTGTAAACGCTCATATCCAGCCAGAAAGTGAAATTACCAAACAAAATCCATTCATCAGGCTGGAACTCTTTTCCCACATGCTTTACACTGATGAAGCTTACTAATGGTAGTGGCAAAGCTTCTCATTGCTGTAGATGTAGATAAGCCAGTACAGACACTGTGTTAAGAAAATGGATCTGATCACTGTCTGAGCCCTCTATCCATCGGCCTCAGGATGCTCAAAATTATTCTTGTGCTTTTTGCAAAAGGAGATTTGAAGGCTTGTGAATTAGTCACCAGTTTCACACCAAAAGAGTTGTAAACTAATTTTCAGTCCTCTGTTTTTTTTCAAATTCCTACAATAAAAAGAACAGGTTCTCATGTAGTTGTCTTTCTGACCCCACCCTGCCCAAGATGTACTTTAACACAGAGAGCTCCAACTACTACAGTCCCTATTTGCTGAAGGGAACAAAGACATCTTACCTGTACTACAGAAGAGTTAAGGTATTCTGCACAAACTCCAAATGGCTGAACTAATGCAGAGATTGCCTGAAAGAAATATAGCAAGTGTTTAGGTTCACATATAAGACATCCTTTCAGAGTAAGTGATCTACACCTTAAAATGCAAATGAAGGCAGGTTTTATTTATCTCCTACAATAATTTCCAATCATTTGCTACCATTGATTTTGGTGTGTGAATCCTTTAGAATACCACATGGTTCAGGAATGAGATTTACTCTCTGGCACACGTAACATCCCATGTTATGAACTTCTGCCTGAAATAAAAAAAATGCCTTCCCAGTTTTCACTAATCTTGGTCCTCTCAACATTCTGTTCAGTCTCCTCTGTCTAATCCGGTTTCAGGCACAGAATCAAGGGGATGGAAAGGGACACATCACATTTTGGTTGCTCTCTACAGAAATGAGGAGTCTGATACAAAACTGAAGGTTAAAGCCACATGGCAAACTTCTTCCCTAAAGCATTAAGTGGGAAAAAGTTTTTATAAATCTGTCATATACATGTCAACATCTCTTCAATGCACAATTTTATTCTTACTTACTTTATACCCAAACTATATTTGGGATAATACACCCAAACTATTGTATTATTTTATGATTTTTCAATTGACATCTATACATTTACTTTCTTGTTGATAAAGACTTTTGTTTGCCAATACATAATATCAAAATTGGTGTCTTCTCACTCTGGATCTACAATTGTGAAACTGAGCATGCACTGCAGCAATCAAAGACTTGAATTAAGTGATGTTGAACCAGACTTCCTTCCTAAGCAAGCAGTTATTAGTCATTAAACAAAGCCAAAGTTTTTATTGCAGTATCAGGATTTAAATCCAGTTTCCTTATTCTTCTGTCATGCTCATGTATCAGCCTATCTCTTTATAAAAAGTAGCAAATATCAATACCCCAAGAAAAAAAGAAGTGGAATTCTCTCCAAATGGCATTTCACTGAAAGCAGACTAATTTCATGCTGAGGGACAAGATTCTAAATAGCCCTTAGGCTCCTTGTTCTGCAAAGCTTGAAAGATTATGCAGTCTCCTGAATATAGGTTAGAAAACTAAACAAGTTAGGCTTTGTCACCAAAAATAGTTTAGAACTGTTGAACCAGTCAGTTTTCAGACACAAATCTTGAAAAGCTGTTTAGGATTAGACAGTATCTTCCTAAGGATTTTTCTTTTTTCCATAAACAATGATTTCTACAAGAAAGGACATTGGATTTGCAGCTGAATGTATGTACAGCTGAAATAAACAGAAGATGAGGGATGTATTTGTGAATTTACACTGAAACTAGACTGACTGATGTCTAACTGGCAGGCTGAACTTTAGCCAGAAATGTACACTAACCCTTCCTCTTTTCTGAGGCATCTCAAAGGCTTTTCACTCACAGATTCTTATGCACAACCTCATTTGACCTCCAGCCTGAAAGCACTTCTGTAGGGCTCTGTGGGAACGTTGCTCTGGTACCAAAGCAAAGGTAAGAGCACTGCCAAAAGGGTTCTACAGGAAGTGTGCACAGTAAAGGGAGAAGTCCCGTGACAGAAGATGAACTTACCCCAAGTTCAATATCTTCTGAATTGAGTTTGGACTGAATTGCTGAAAATCCACCCAACTCTGCAAACTGAAATAAAATAATCAGTATTATTTTAGCAACTGACAGTATTTTCTCTTTTAAATAAACTATTCTAGAAAAATCTCCATGGAGAGTTCCTGGGGTACCAACAAGTACCCTTTCCCATGAAACCTCCCATTCAACATAAAGCTTATGGTTTTGTGGGAATTCAGGGGCACACTGGGGAATGCAGTTATACCTAGTACCAGTTTAAACATCAAGCTGCTCAAGGGAGAAGGCAGAGACTCAACAAGATTTCTTTAGCAAGGCCCCTTCCCTACATATAGGGAGGATTAAATTATTAAACTATTGGGTTTTTGTGGTTGTCACAAAAGTAGAGAGTGGAAAAACAAGTCAGAAGGAGGGGGGAAGAAGTTATATCTGAAGCCCAAAGAATTCAAGGGACAAATAATTCTGCTTGGTTTACATTTACCTACCCTGTTTACCAGATCCACCAGCCACCCATGAGGTTCCTTGAACAATTAAAATATTAACAAATTAGTAGGTGCAACAATTAATGCTAAACATTTTTCTTCTAAAACAGAGATTAGGACAGACACATTCATCCTAATAACCCACACCCTAAATGCATGCTCCACCATTTCAAAGAAAACACCAATGTGTTTGCAACAGCTCCTTTACTAAGCACGTAGCTGGAGCTCTGGGAGGTTCTCATTAGCATCATCCTTATTTGGACTCTGCTTGACATCACTGACCATGTGCTGTGGCAACAGTACACACACTGTAGCTGCTGACTCACATGCAACTATATTTATAGCACATTAGCAGTGTGGAACATTACTAAAGAACCTTTCCCAAAGCAGCAGATGTAGAATTTTCCTACGCTAACTTGTGTCCTGAAGGAGAGATCAACACTGCTGAGACTCCTGTTTCAGACCCACCCATCTGGAAGGGCTGTGACAAGACACTGCAAACCTCAAAAACTGCCTCCCTGCCAGCACATTTGACTAGAAGATATTTTATCCTTGGCTTTCAGGAAAGCATGAATTCTCTGCTAGAACTGTTTGAGTTACTCCGGTCATCTCACACTCATCAGTCAAACAGATGTCAGTCCTTAGATACAACAGACTGGTGTGATGCTTTAGACATGAAAGTTCACCAGTTGCTAAATCCAGCCTCTAATAGAGAGATGGGACAATCTGAACGGACAAATAAATTTCTAGAGATCTTCAGTATATATTGGTCCATTTGCTGTAATTCTTGGTGACATATTTAAGCTTCCTTGTGTTATAAATACCTACTAATCTAACAAATCTTTTCTGAAACAAACACATCGACTCTAAGGACAGGTTTTAGGGCACAACCAGGCTCACCTTCTGAAAAGTGGATATGGGTGAGACAGCATGCATGTTCCCCTCCCCAAAGACGTCTGCCCAGTTCCTCTGGCACACCTTCATCCGATTCTTGAAATGATACTCATTGTCAGGGTTAAATGCCTGGAAAGAGAAGTCCATGACAATGAGCAGCACAGCTTGTGCCAGTCTCAAAACTCATCTTGATAATGTCTCTTTTAATTGGGCATTTTCCAGTAAAAAATGAAGTTTAACAGAAGAACCCTGATCCTGCCTCTCAGTTCCTGCTGTATAAAGCATTCTGACCCTTTCACTATAGACAATATCCAATGCCCATGCAAGCCAGCTGTCCAGAAAATGGGGGAGATGAAACCAAAGTACCAGTTTTAAAAAATAAAACAGTCAAGTGACAGCAGATGCCAATTTTTTCTTGAGAGATTGAAAAAAAAATAAATCTGCAGCAAGCAATGGCTGTAGGTCCCAAGACTATACACCACAACTTTAAACATAGTTAAAGAAAACAACAGCAAAAATATGAAATGGCAAAATCCCAAGTATTAGAATCCCCAACAAAGAGTCAGATACCATTGTGAGTACACCGAGCAGGCCCACGGGAATAGGATCTTGTTTCACTCTTTCTGCAACCAGGTCCACTAGCAGCATAAGCATGTTGTATATTCCTTCATGGATTTCAGTTCCCCACTTGTGAACGGCACTCGAGGTCAATAGCTTAAAAAAACAAAAACAAAGCAAACCAGAATATTTTAAAGTTTGAGAATAATCACAGAACAGAGAAAAATAATTAACTCTTGAAACTGTTTTCAGAGCAAACATTTCCTTAGAGCGTACTACAGACAGTCTGGTGTGTTTTTCAGATGCTTTTCCCTGCACTAGTGGCTTAAGAGTTAATTAAATTTGTAATTTTGTTGAAGAACACCTTAAATCAGTTTATGACAGAAAATAAAATGCAGCAAAGCAAACTGTTTTCCATTTGCATGCACTAGTAAAGACCATAACCTTTCCAAGGAACAACTAGTATGCAAATAACTTGTTTGCAGATTGAAGGCATGCTATTACATCTTCAAGCAGGTGTGCCACAAAGCCACACTGATTCAGCTGTAATAACCATTTACCAATTCACCCTTTCTGAGCAGTTTCTATTGGAAAACAAAGAACATTTAACCATGAAGAGAGAGGTATTTAATGCTGCTCTCCCACTTACTGAAACATGTTCTTTAAATCTGGTCTAAAGTGGTTGTTTATAAAAGGCATTAAGCTTCAATCTGCAATTTTCTGGTAGCTGTGTCTGAACATAAGGAATTTAAAAGCTTAATACTTTAAATACAATTACTTTTTGTACCATTTTAAGAAACAAGTTTCTTGTAAATATTTCAACAAGTTGTAAATTCAGCACATTCTGAATTCAGATTATCCTTCTGGAGAAGCAATCTACACTGTTTATTTAACATACAAAAACCACCAAGTAATTTAAAAGTATTACATGTAAAGTTATTACTCTAATAGCCAAATGGGAAATATTTTCCCTGGAATTTTGATCTTCCTTAAATATAACAATATTCTCAGTATTTTAAGGTTAGGACTGAGTAACTTTTAAAAAGTTAGATACATGTTTTTATACATATGGTCTGGGTAAGAAATTAAGGCAGTATGTAAAACAGACAGAAGAGTGGGAAGTAAATCGATTTGGGGAGCTGTGTAGAGAAAATTCACAACCCCCCAGACTGGAAGGAGTCAGAGGGGCACCTCAGGCATTAAGAACTGAGGAAAAGGACAAATTCTAAACAGCTCATGCAAAGAGGTAAGAAAGAGTTTTGCGACCCTCCAAAGAAGCAGCAGAAAGAACAGAGTTAAAGGAAATGTGATCCTGAACTTGCCATCAATGGCTGTAGACCATGCAGTGACTGTAGAGCTTTTCATTTAAGAAAAAAAAAGGGAGAGGGGGGAAAAAAAGAGAAAAGCTCTATGCCAGAATTGGCCAACGTTGCAGAACTGGGCCTTTGTATGATTTTAATCTAGGAAAATAATCTGACTGTGATTTTAATCTAAGACCATATTCACTAGTTTCCACAGTTTCTGAAATCTGGATTACAAGACACTATTTCCACCATGAATGATGCAAAGAAATACTGAATTGGTTTACTTCACCTACTTACCTTTTTAAATGCTTCAGGCATGCATCTGTCCATAAATCTCTTGCAATTCTCATCAGAATCAGAAAGACCTTTACAGAAAAGAGAGTCCTTTTTAAAGTATTAAAAAAAAAAAGGTACTTTTAAAGATTGCCTCAAGGAGTTAGTTGTGTTTTTGGGAACACCAACCAAAACCAGCTGTAATAAATGTGCTACTGTTCATTCATAACTAGCACACTTTTTCAGTCACAAAATAGGGTGAGTCAAAAGAACTTGTCTTATAGAAGTAAGAAATTTCCCAGTGTCCCAACTTTCATAACTTCTTCTAGTGTTATTAACACCATAAATACTTCTCCCTTCAAAGGTTATAGTTTACACTAACTTGAGATAATTTCTGATGCTTCACAGACTCCACCCAAACCCAAACCTAAGTACATCCTTTTAACACAGATCAGAAACAAGCAACCCAGAACCACCCCACAACTACGATTCCTCCAAGGGATTGTAACTTCTTTTATCTGACATCAGGTAAGATGTAAAAACCATCTTGCATTCTTGTTATCTATCAGATGCTGGGGATCATGCCTGCAAAATGCTCTTAACCTCAGCCAAAGTACTGAGTACAGAAAAAGCAGATGGAGGTCTAATGCAGTATAAGCATTTCACTAGGGAAAACCAAGCAGCTACACCAGTGAGGTACCGAAGGGATTTAGATGACAGCTTGTTTTTACAAATGGAAAATAACCAGCACAATGGAAAAACACCCCACCAAAACCAAAGCCAGTAATTCAGCTGAAAAGCAGCAATTCCTACAATCGTTAGAACATACAGAAACACGTGCTCCAATGTTTCAAAAAGCTTAAGTAAACAAGTTACTTCAGAGGGAAAAAAAAAGGAGACATCAACATTCTTTTTACAGCGCTGGGCAGAGCAGCTCACTGTTAACCACTCTCACCCAGATGTAATCACTGTGCAGGGTGTAAGTAAACAAGATTAATAGGAAAGACACAGCTGCCCACCACATCTGTGAAATCCTTAATGGTAGAAAGAGAACTTACCTAGTCTTGCTAAGTAGGTGGATGCAATTAGGCACTTGCCCAGAGACTCTTCCCGCTTATAGGGGATGGACCAGTGATCTGTTAAAACTCTGCTCTCCAGTTCATACAAGTTTGTTGTTGGAAACTCAATACCTTCGCCGGAGCAATTCCCATTTTCATCATTTTTCTGTGAATAAAAAAGGAAGTTCAAGTGAAACAATGTTTCTCTCCCTCTCCCAAGCACTTAAAAGGACTTAGTAGCTTCAGATGAAAGGGCTGTGCTTGTAACAAGCATGTCAAATTCTCAACAACCCCCAGGCTGCCTGTGTTTTCCAAAGTAGAACTTACTATTTCAATTTGAACTGAAGGGATTACATACCTTTATGTATTTAGTCTAGGTGATAACTACTGTGTTTACATAACTAATTGCTAACTAATTGCCTATTTAAGTGGGAAATCTTGTTCCTTAGCATATCAGATCCTAGAGCCAAGTGATAAATGCTTCCAGTCCCTGTGAGACTAGAGTACAAACCCTGATCTTTGTAGATCTGCATATTAATCCTCAATTCATATTAATCTACAGTTCAACAACTGTAGAATATGGAATAGTTTATTCTAAGGGAGGTCAATTTAATCACACTTTCACCCCACCACAAGAAACACAAGACACAAATCCAGTACATCAGGATATTTATTTATTTTTGTACAAGTTAATTATCTAAAGAGAAACATCTCAAACGCAGCTGTCCGACAAAGAAACTACATTCATCCTCCTGAAGTCAAAAGGAGCTACTGAAAAACATTCTGGGAGGCAAACAGGGGAAAAGCAAGCAGATGCCTGCAGCTAGGCTCTACAGGTTTCCCTGCTAGTGCCACTAAACAGCAGCTATTTCTGTGTACAGGCAGACCATGGAATTAGTCCCATGTTCTCTGCTAAGTGCCATATGAGGTAACTGCCTCAGTAGTGCCAAATGAAAGAGTAGGGAAGTTATCCATTTATTTTCTTTAGTTTATTTTTAAACCTTACATAGATGCTAGCTACCAAACATGTCAAGAGTCCACATGGACTATCTTTCCCTGCTGTCGCAGGAGCGGACAGTTCAGGCAGGAGAAAGGACAGAACATCTGGATCAGGCCTGGCTGCAACCAGGAGTAACTGTCAGAGAGGGAGGAAAACACCAGCGCAGTGATGGCAACAAGATCCCTCTGAGAGAGAAGCCAGGGACATGCAGGGAGGAAGGAGAAGCAGCAAACATGTTCAAGAGTTTAAAAAAAGTGAAGGGAACAAATGGAAAGGAATAAATCCAGAGAAAGAACTGAACTCAGGAAGACACAGCACACAAAGAACAAAATCAATGTATGCAAACAAGTGTGCTTCTGGCTCTCTCCCTGCATGGGCTGCCTGCAGGATTAGACCTGATGGTTATTAAAAAGTAAATGTGTCAGATTCACTTTCATAATGACTGAAAAGTACTAAGCCAAGGAAACAGCGATGGCATAGAGCTTACCCTTCAGAGTTCACCAGTGCAGGGGATGGTACCACATAGGATATGGGAAAGGAACACAAAAGAGTGCTCAGAAAAACCCCAACATGTCAGTTTTTGGGAAGATGCCACCTTCCTCCAACTCTCCACTAAGCATTTAACCCCAAGTTTGTCATGATGGGAAGTGGTACTTTAACAGACCTGAATACACACTTCTGAAATCACAGTGTCCGACCCAGTACTGTGCATGGAAGTCTAACCTAACTCACATCTAGCAAATCATGCCCTGTTTAAATACTTCACATTTTGGAGAAGAAATGTTTGAAGGTCTACATGAAAAGACCCCAGAAGCATTTAAAAGCAGAAGTTTTCTAGGAAATATCCTGTTGCATTAACAAACAACAGTTAGGTTTACAGCCTCTGTAAAGGACTCTCATCCAGCACATCCATCTATTTCCTGTAGGAAACGTTATGAAGACAGCCCTTACAGTAACAGCATGGGATGCAATGGGTATAGTCTAATAAAGGGACTGAGTAGTATATAAACACCCAACTGCCAGGTCCTGCTGCTGGGTTGGAACTCCTAGTAGAGAAAAGCAACATTTCAACAAACAATTACAGTAACTAAGTGACAGTTACTCCACCTTACATAAAAATAGGCACTGCTAACAGTACCTTAGGAGGTGCAGTCTAATCATAGAGTCATTAAGGACAGAAAAGATCTCCAAGATCATGTAGTCCAAACATCCCCCTACCACCTACATTACGTACTAAACCCTGTCCCTAAGTACCTCATCCAATCTTTCCTTAAGCACCCCAAGGGACAGTGACTCCATCACCTCCCTTGGCAACCTGTTCCAATGCCCAACCACTCTGAGAAGAAATTTATCCTAATTTCTAACCTGAACCTCCCCTGGCACAACTTGCAGCCATTTCTTCTTGCCCTATCGATAGTCATCCGCGAGAAGAGGCTGACCACCAGCTCACCACAACTTCCTTTCAGGTAGTTGTAGAGAGCAGTAAGTTCTCCCCCTGAGCCTCCTCCAGACTACAGTCCCAGCTCCTTCAGCTGCTCTACATAAGACTTGTATTCCAGACCCTTCCCCAGCCTGGTTGCCCTTCTCTGGACATGCTCCAGGGCCACAATGTCTTGTAGCGAGGGCCCCAAAACTGAACACAGTTATTGTGCACAAGGTGCAGCTTCACCAGAGCTGAATACAGGGATGATCCCTTCCCTGATCCTGCTGGCTGTGCTATTCCTGACACAAGCCAGGATGCCATTAGCCTCCTTGGCCACCTGGGCACACTGCTGGCTCATGTTCAGGCTAGTGTCAACCATCACCCCCAGATCCTTTTCCTCTGTAATAGCCTTTAACTGCTACTGAAAAATTCTGTCATTCTGCTTCTTGATCTGCATCTAAGCAATGTCGCTCCTTATTTACCTCTTTCCTCACTAGTTACTGCCAGTGTCCAGAATATGGCAATTCCTAAGGAAGGAGTGAAATGACACATCATCACTGTGCACTCAGCTCCCACAAAACAGGGCATTTCCATAAACACTGCAATGGATGTGCCTGCTCTGTTGCTGGACTGAGTCTGCCAACAACGTAGTGAAAAAATATATATATTCTTTTAAACCACAAGAAATAACACTGGGTGTGGTACTGGGAATACTGCCCTAATAACAAAGGGAACTATTTGTTGAAGCAGCACATCTTTGGCACATTCCACTAAATAGAGACAAATCTTCCTTGTCAATTTTCTGCTAGTAAAACCCTGCCCAGAAAGTATCAACCTCAGTGGTTAATTTTAGACCTCAGCACATACAAAGAGCTTCACAGCTACTGTGAAATCCACAACAGTCTCAATTAAATGCCCAGGCAGTTTAAAACTCAAATTCTGCTTCACACCATTAATAAACCTGAAGCCCTACATATTCTGAGATTGCTGCTACGTTCAGTTGACATTACCTCAGACAATGCATCTAGTGTGAGGAACAGTCCCTTAAGACATTAGCATCTTTTTGTAGAAGCCCCAAACTGTTCCCCATCCAATCTGTACATCGATTTGTGTTCTGCTCTTTAAATAAGGGGTTTATTAACAGCAGCTAGCAAGGTGCAATGCCAGCCCAGCTCTTGCATAACCCTTCGCTGGCTCACTACCCAGCACTGCAGATCTTCCTCGCTCGGCTGATGGTCGCAACCACAACACATCACAGCTCTGAACAAGCAGCTGTAATTAACACTTTGTAAGTGAGGAGATGGGAAATGTCATTACAGACTCTGCTGGCACAGGTCCATAGGTGAAATAAAAGCTTTTATGGAGAGTCTGCTACACATGATAATAAATAGTACACAAGGCCTTGTCAGCCTCTCAAACATCAGTTTTCTGGGTCTCTTTTGGGGAATTGCTTTTTTTAAATATACATACATACCCTCCCCTCAAATGGATGACTTAAGAACGGTGTCTGCCAGTTGATGATGACCTACATCAGAACTGTGCTATTCTGGAGGAACAGATTTACTACTGAACTGGCATCTGACACGCTAAGGACTTGTAGGGATATTCTCCATCAACAGAATAGTAAAAAGCAAAGAAATTATTCCTGGCAGTCAGCAAGTCATCCAAAGATAAACTGTTTATAAGCCTCTAAGAATGGCCTGTTTGCTGAGACAGGAAAGCATGGTGCTCATCACACATCCTGCCACTATTCTCCATTCTGCAGCCAAAACCTTGAGACCAAAAAAACATGTGCTGGCAAACCATTAACATCCTTTTTCCATGCCTTCCCACACATATATCTCATTATACAGAAGGGGTAAAGTTCCCCCCCAGCTCTTTAACAGCATCACTTGGCTCTTTTGGCATATCCTCAAGGTGTGAAAATGCAGTTGTGTCCTGGCCACACAGGTTCCCAAGAGAAATATTCTCAATGTGATTTGAGACTTTTCACTCTGGGGACCTGGCACCTCCCAGAGACATTTGCAAGGATGAATAAACAGACAATTTTTAATATATTACCAATAAAGCATTGCATAAGTCTGTTATATAGACCCTTCCATAAAAGACTTAACACAGAACAAAGATTAGCCCTCACACAAAACAGTGAAATATAAATTAACTTTAATTGCCACAAGGTCACAGTTCAAAGCTTCAAAATTTGTGCCTGCAGTATACAGCTAATTAACTCATCAACTGCTGTTTAACTAAAGCCACTGATGTTTACCACCCTGGTCACTTTACATAAAACAACAAGAAGTTTAAGAAAGGGTTGTGACACTAATTGGCAGTTTTAGTAACAAAATTACAGTCAAATTATGATTTGAACTTGTTAATTTGGTTTTGATAGAAGGCTACCAAGAGAATTTATTATCACCAGAGCTAACTCACATGATGTGCTCCTGAATCTGCTATAACTTATGAAACAGAACCCCAAAGCCATGTTACCTGCAACAGGATCAGACTAAGACACCAGCAGACCAAGCAGTTCCCTTCATGCTCACACTTAAGTGATTTTCACAAAGTGACCCCCATTTTACAGCCAAGGAAACTGATTTTTGATGAAAAAACCCATAAAAACCCAGCCAAACACAAAACCCCTGGAAAAAAACCCAGACTTTGTTACTATGTACCTACAAACAGGCCGACATTTAACTGCTCTGAAAAGCAGTAAGGAAAAAAAAATGCTTAAAGGTAGAATTAGTCTATCTCTGTTTTATCACAGACATACTACACACTAATGAGGAAACCCAGGGTTCAACACTTCAGCTTCCCCAGCTATAAAGTGTCTACAGTGACACTCTGCCTGGCCACAGGATGCTGATGCACCACTCGTGACAGCCAAGTACTGCAAGATGCTCAGGTGGAGGTGATGTAAGAGAAATACATCAAACACCCATAAAATGAGCATGTTTCTCTGCTGTCTGATCTGTTATCTCCATCAATTCGTGGGAGAAGCCATGAATCCTGAAGACATGACTTGACAGTCCCTCTCTATCTGCCAGCCTACTGATTAAAGCAGCTTTTACTTTCACACCCGGATGTCAAATCTTGTTTCTTTTAATTAACTCCTAAAAGGAGGATATCCTGTTACCTAGAACTGAATCACAGGGGTAAGAAATAAAAGGCTTTCAAATAAATCAAAGCTACCACCTTGCACTTACACTTGAACACACCAAGCATGAGGTATCAAATGTTTAAAAAAACTGGGTACATTTTCATACCTGTAATCTTGCTTTTTTTTTTTTAGTGCTCCAGGAGCTTAAATAACGTCTTTAAACTCCTGTTAAGTGGAAGATGTGGGAACAAAATTGAAGCATATTTCCCAGTTGCCTGTTCTTGCCATCAGGCCAAAGTCATTCAACCCACACTGCTAAGAGCGGGCTTGGTACCCTTTTATGAATATCACAGCATTAGTAAGCCCAGAAAATGGTGTCATACATGGAATTTCCACATTATATTTCTTATTTGGCAATAAGAAAGCCAGCTGTGACTTCCTAAATATCTTACTGCCACTCAGACATTTATTTGTGAATTACAGTAACAGTTTTGAATGTTTAAGTCCTGCACAGATACAGCTTCTTGAGTTTTCATCCACAGGAAAATATCTGTATGAAAAACATACAGATAGTGACAGACAGGAGTGTTTTTTGTTATATAGCTCCTGCTAAATCAAGTAAGCTCATTGAGAAGCTTATATGGATTTTTATATTTTTCTATTATATGGATTTTTAAAATTCTTTTTGCATAGAAATTAAGCTCTTTAGTTCAAATTTTGACCATGACTACTTTACACACACAAATGTAGTTTTGTCATGAGAAAAAACCCCTTTGTGTTTCTTCATGTTAATATAAAGGAGTGACACCAGTCTGTCACTAAAGGAAAAGAAATCACTATGTTACAGACTTCACTTAACTGAAGCCAATTTGGACTCTTGCCTCATCAGAAAGACATCCTAAAGAAATTCTGATTAATGTAGTGAATGTTCTCACATAAAGCTTTGGATATTGACCTTAACTGAGTGTAGTACAAGTGCACAGAATGCATGGTTAGACTAAACACTTCTTAGTAGCTGTAAGGGATTGTAACAAATCACCGCTTTCCCCCTTCCCCTCACCTCTCACAACCAAGAACTGTAAAACTAGGGATGAACACACAATATGAATTTGAAAAATAAAACTAAATGCAGCAAAGCTAGAAATTCATGAGGAGTTTCTACATTTGCTTGTACTGGGCCTCCCTGATTTCCAGGGTGATGGTGCCACGTTACTAAGTGATATTCCCCAACGTCCTTGCCTAGTCATTCAGAGATAAACACGGTACTAAGCTCTACAGCAAAGCAAATAACTGAGGCTCTATAAAAAAATCACACCTGAATGAAAAGATTCATTTGACTTCAAAAAAAAAAGGGGATACCTTTGCCCTTTTACATTGCTAATAGTAGCCACAGTATCACCACAGCATATAGTGGAATCTGAGGTTTGTTACAACCACTTTTGGCAACGTAGTTTGAAGTGTGATAACTAGTTGTAGGCCAGGGAGAGGTCATGGAAAGCACTGTTAAGAATGCCATTGTAAGGAACCAAGGAAAACACACTTATCTTGGCACTTATTCCATTAGTGTAACTGCAAGCTGCCAGACTCTGAGTTGCTATCATTATTACTCCCAACCCTTGAGTTTTTATAAGCACAAAACCCGGTGCTTATTTCCAAACAACTCAAAATAACTCGGTGTGGTATCAGATAAACACTGTGCTTCACTAACACAATGACATGTTTAGCATTTCAGTACTTGGTTTTAAGTAAATTCTCCTGCCTCCCTCTGCCCAAAGACTAGGCATTATTAGAGAAGTGCTGCAGAAATGAAGTATTTTTATGAAATTTGAGTGACCAAAGGTCAGGCTCCGGAAGGCAGAATTAATTCAGTAACACTGCTGAGCACTCACCTATGCTTTTCTTCTCATACTGATGAGTAGCTAGCGATGGAAACTAGAACTGACAGAGCAGATGACAAAGAGTCTGAATCCAAGTTCTACAACAGATCATTATGGAATTATGATTAGCTAGCAGGGAGAATCTTTAAACACCTCGAGACCGCTCTGCTGGGCATCAGAACTGAAGTCAGAACAGCTGTAGAGCAGTGAACAGGAAGATCAAGTGGCAAGAAACATCGCATACATGAGCTTTTTTTTTAAAAAAATTATTTTAATTTGGCCCATGAAGCCTAACTGAAACTTACATATCAAAGACTATTCCTACTGCAGCACAAATATGTGGGTTTTTTCAAATTAGGAGCTTACAAAAGAAACAGGCACTTCCTTTCCATCTCTGCTCTCTTCATACAAAGAGCTACTGTTCCTTAATCCAAAAGCAATCCAAATCATTTGCTGGAATTAACTTCTAACACTGGCTAATTTGTTTTTATTCTCATTCTTCCTCAGTATTTCACTTCCTTATTAAACAGCTGCCACAGAATAGCACTGTAAACTGGGAAGATGACCAGAAAATGCCTCCAGAGCATGTTATATCCAAGGCACTTCCTGCCCAGCTGAGAAGCTGGCTACACAGAGCCATCTCCTACCTCCACGTACCTCTCCAGCATCACCTTCCCTGATGAACCAGCAATGATAGAGTGCTAGTCTCAATCCAAAGATTACTCCAACAATCACATGTCATGATAATGGGTTTATAAATGATTTGAAGCAAAGCTTACACTTAAAATTAACCAATTGCACCTCCCAGTATTACCCCTAATTTCACGTACCATCTCTATTAGGCTGTGTTATATCTAGAATGAAACCCAGGGTATTTTCTTTCAGAAACACAGAAGGCATTAACACAACCAGAATCTAAACAGAGGTTCTACACCAGGGCCACTAATTTTCAAAGACAGCGATGCCGAAACCCAGGACTACTGAAATACTAATGCCACTTGACATTCTGGTGGCACACAGCCAGGGACTCAATGCCAGAACGCACCACAGAGCTTTATTTGATTGCTTAATTGTTTTATGAGACCAATTCCTAGACAAGCCACGCTGTAAAACTTCCACAGGAGTATGCCAGCTTTTGCAAAGCTCGGCACTACTTACAAGGCAGGAGACTGACTTTAAATTTATAAACTTGTGAGATGGATTTGGTGTTACTTGTTTGAAGGCTAAATGCCTTCTTAGTCTTTAAATATAGCTCCTTCCATTCAAGGATCAAAGACTTTCCCCAAGCTTAATGTCCGTGGAACTCCTAATAAAGCACACACCATTATCCTCATTTTACACCCCAGAAGCTAAGACAGAGGTTAGGTTACACACCCACCGTGACACAGCACATCTGTGGCAGAGCAGCTTTCAGTCCTGAGCCCTAATAATGAGGAGAGACAGGGTTGTGAACACAACAGTTCTGCAGCATGACTAGTGAGAATGTTCCTGGCGCTGTTACTCACTACGGTCGCTGCACCGTTTCTTTTACAGACCCCCCCCCCCCCCCTTCTCTTGAAATCAAACAGCAGTTCAAAGCCTTGGACAAATTTCATTATAAATTCTATTGAGTAAAATCGGGTGTGTATGAGCTTTTGATGCAGTTCAACTATAAATAAATAAATAAATAACCCCCAAAAGAGCACATGCTAGCAGAGACAGAAATAGCTAGGAGGTAATATAATCTGTTAATCACAATATACCCAAAAGGTCACAGTAATGACTCTCAGAAGCTGTTTAAAAAAAACAAAACAAGATTATTTTAGTGAAGGTTATACAAACTGCTGTACACTCAATACTTTTAGTGTGAGGGTGTTCCTACCCATTACTGCAATTTTAGGTTCTCTGGTCACAACCCCCCCCATGTTCACTTGGCTTGCTCTTCTCCACCCCACATCCCCACCCTCCAGCTCATGAAATCAGCACTTGTGGCACTCGCAGCAATTCCTGGACACACTGATAGACATTGTCATCACGTTCACCTATCTTAAGTTATAAGGATTTAGCAGCAGTTCATGAAACAGCTTATCTGTCAGTCATATGAAAAGATGAGCATACCATCCTTCCACACACCCCCTGCTCGTCAAGGAATCACACCATACCAATCTGTATGTTGCCTAAGGAATAAACATAGAAATCCCAGATTCCTGCCAACACACACTTATCAGATTTACTTCAGCCGACAGACATAAACACTGAAGTTACGCCAAGCAGGCAAAGTTACTACCTCTTGTAAAGGCAGGTGATCTCAGCCTGTCAAAGCAGTGTGACACTACACAGGGCAAAACTTCCCCCACAGTTGAACTTCCTGATATTTCAGCAAGACTGCACAAACCAATGTGAAGCCCACTTTGTATTTCCTAATTTGTGGGCTCTTTTTCCTTTAGTGAGTTAAGGATGCTCGAGTTCACAGCACCAACTCTGGAGGCACACCACAGCTATTAACCTAAAACTGCAACTGACTGTGTGCTCTCTGGAAGACAGCAATCTGCTGAAACTGAAGTTTCAGCCCCTGTGAAAGTTAATTTACTTATGTCTTCTTCATCTCAAGTCTTGGAGAGAAGGCACAGACAGAGCACGTCTCAAGCCAGCTCATAGCAGCAGCCTCACCTCTGGGCCAGTTCTTCCAAATTCAGACTTCTCTAACACTTCCAGGCACCCTGAAGACCAACAGTTTGGACCACTGAAAGAAGGTTCACACTGGTTTTACTATCTTAACTAAAAGCTGCATGTTTACACTAGTATGGTAAGTATCTGGCTGCTGTGTTACTCTCAAAGAAAACCAACAGACAAGCCTTTCTTTGATCAACATGCTTACTGAACAGAACAGATTCTAACATTATGTAACAGAAACTGAATAAACATATGGAGACATAATGGATTAATTGCTGATTAGGGAAAATTTGAAGTGTTTAATCATTCATCAATCTATTCTTATATGCATGGTAAACTGTGCCCAGCCAGAAAAAGAATCTAAATACAAAGTACAGACCTGTTGACACAAACGTCTTGGAGAATGACTAAAGCTTTCTGCTTATTTTTTAATTTAAAAGAATAATAAGTCTCATCCTAATTTTTGTTCATGAAGATTACCAGACCATAAAACTTTATTATGCTCTTTTGATTTATATGTTAGTGTACATTATTGATATGTAAAACCCAAAAGTCAAATCAAAACACTAACATACCACTGCCTCCCCACCAAGTAGAGCTGGTATGATGAGAAGGATGAATACACACTCTAAGAGCTGTTAGAAAGAGAGATGGATACTGAGAGGAAGAAAATAAGAAATAAACTCTGAGTTACCACAAGCTAACATGGGCTACAATATGTTTCAACATAATGTATATGACTACAATGAGTAACAGTTACTTGTGTGATGGTTTTCTGGACAGCTTCATGTGCCATAAGCTCGTGCTGAAGGGAAGACTGCTTACTGATGAAGTACATAAAAAGCAGTTGCAGCTTAATAAATGTCGTTCTAGACTACATTTGAAGAATAACAAAAATACCCCAAGAACTGATCATATACATTCCACCCCCCCTTCCTAAAATACAGCCAGAAGCTGCTAGGTTGTACTGTAAAATCAGACAAATAAGCACAGCAAACAATCCCAAGTCTTAAGATTTTTACAGGGCATGGCTCATAGTATCAAATTATTGTTTGGCATACAGGTGCAGGAGTTGACTGATGCTCATATGGAAATTAGTCCAATTACTAAATTGAGGCTTATATAAAGTTTCAAGTAGCAAGACAACTTCAATCCTTCTGAAACACCTACTTTGTGGATTCCCACTCGTTTGCCTATATTGAAATGTTTTGGTTTCCGTTCTGTGGGTTAACAAGAACACAAGTCAAAGCAGACAAGAACATAAGTGGCAAAGGAAATTATAAAGCACTGAGTTTGATCAGACGTGCTAGCCAACATAACAGGGAAAAAATCCTCTTAGTCAGAGTTGTCAGAAAGTGTCGTTTGTAATAAGAACAGGAGGGGGAAAAAGTGCTTCTCTGTAGTTTACACTGACAGCTTCTCTTGAAATGTCACGCTGACAACCCAGATTGCCCCAACCACAACTACCTCTGATAGGAAAATCCACCCTCTCGATGGCTACAGAGATCTGAATGTAAAGAAGCAGAACTCATTATTCAGTGCAGACCCTTCAAAGCAAAGGTTAGAAACCAATTCCCTACCGCTTCAGTCAGTGAAGTTAAACACTGACTCCTCTGCACAGCACACAGGCTGTCCCACAGATCACCTTGCTCACAAGCACACATCATCAGCTTATATGAGCTGAGGAACTAACCCAGTTAATTCAGTGAACAGGATCACTCAGAGAGACCGGGCTTCACTATCCCGCAGCTATGGATACAGATGATCTGTGTATGTGCACGTGTTCTTCATATAGATGTATTTATAGACACATACACACACACACAGAGAAAGATACCACTTCTGGTATGGGAAAACCCCAGGGTACTGTTCACTGGGAACTGGTAGGATACATGAGCTTCCCTGGGTTTATTCACGTGCTCAGGCATCCGCTATATTGACGGCTTCTTGAGACAGGGATTATGCAAGGCAGCCCTTTGGTACTGCACAGCGGGGCTGTTCTTCTGTTCTCACCCCCATGGGTTCCACAGTCTGGATGCTACTAATTGTATCTTTTCGTAAGAGCACTCTGGGGAGTTTGGGAAAAAAGACCTGGAGGAGGAGAAGGCTTCCCAGGTTAAGCACTACAGGGCAGCAGGGAAAGTGTATCTGCTAGCTGAGGCTTTCAGAGTTCTGGAAGAGGATGGAAGAGTGAAGAGCAAAAGGCAGACAAGGAAGGACAGGAATGGGGAAAGATGTGTGTTCCCCAGCACTTCTACTTCAGGTCCACTTTAGAACACAGCTACAGTCTAGGCTACGAGTTACAGCCTTTGTTTTGAAAACACCTGAACCCACTGCGTTCCTATTCGAGAATTTACACTTGGCTTGCCCAAATAAAACTGTATCCCAAGGAACTCCCAGGCTGCACTTTCCTTCACACTGTGCAAACAGTTTAAAAAAAAAAATTAGACAGTCGTTAGTCACTCGGGTTATGCAAGAAGGTATGGGGCGGGGGGGATGGGGGGACGGGAGGGGAGGGGGGGGAAGGGAGGGGGCTATCCTACGGTAGCCACGGATTCCTAGAATGCCACGAAAAAGCCTGGCTGCTCTTCACTCGCAGCGACCGCAACCAGCGGCGCTCACTCCGCGGCACCGAGCGGGAGGAAGCCGGGAAGGCGGCCCGAAGAGAAGCCCCCCCCGCACGCCGCCCCTGGGCCGTGCAGCACCTGGGCCGGCCCGGCGTGGAGCGAGGATTCCTCCGGGGAACCCTCCCCGCGGGACCCGCGCCCCGGGGGCGACGCCGGCCCCGCAGTCCCCCTCCACGGCAGGCAGGCTCCCCGGGGGAGCTGCCCCTCGGCCCGCGGGCAGGCAGAGTGCCCGGGGCAGGCCGCGGCTCACCTCGGTCTCCACCACTTCGTGGTAAGCGGGCGGCGGGTCGAAGCCGCCGCCTCCTCCGCCGCCTCCGCCGTCCCCGTCGCGGGGGCCCTGCCCGCCGGCGGGGGAGCCGTGCCCGCCCGGCGGGCCCTGCCCGCTCTCCATGGGCTCGTAGCCGCCGTAGTGGAGGCCGGGCCGCTCGTTGGTGAGCAGCGCCACGGCCTCGTTGATGTCGTTCTTGGCCAGGCGCAGGGCCTTGCGGATGGCGGCCGCGTCCGAGAAGCCCATGCAGAGCAGCGTGGTCATGTGCTGCTCCTCCTCGCTCTCCATGGCCGCGCCGGGCCGGGGGGGAGAGGGAGGAGGAGGAGGAGGGCGGGGGGGGGCTGCGAACCGAGGGGCGCCGGGCTCAGGCGCTGCCCGCCCCGCGCGCCGCCATGTTGACGGGAGCGCCTCTCCCCTCAGCCGCCGCCGCGGCGGCCGCCCCCGCCCCCCCGCGCGCTCCCTCGCGCACACACACGCGCGCCCCCTCCGCCCCGCCCTCAGCCCGGAAGCGGCGGTCGAAGCACGGCTGAAGAGCGCACGCTGGGCCCGCGTCACGTGACGGGGGAGGCACACGCCCACTCCCCTTTCCTCCCCCCCCCCCGGCATGAATGAACCAGCGGGGGGCGGGAGAGATGGAATGCGAAGGCGCGGCCGTCGCCATAGCAACGGGAGCGGGTGGGCGTGCCCGGCGCGTGTCACGTGACGGGGCGGTGTTGCCAGGGGAACGGGACCCCCGGCCCGAGGGTCGGGCCGGGCCGCGGCCTGGCGGTACCTCAGCGGCCGCGCCGGGCCTGTGTGGCCGAGCCCGTCTAGCGGGAGTCGGGCTGCCGGGCGGAGGCCGCGGGGCTGGTCTGCTGCCCCGCTGCCAGTAGTTCTTCCTTTAATTACCGTTCTTACAAGTAAATGAGCCCCGCAGGGGCGCGGCTGGCGGGGCGGTGCCTGGTTCTTCGCTGGGCCCGAGGGGCGGCGAGGCGAGGCGAGGCGAGGCCAGGCCACGCGAAGCGAGGCGGGAAAGCGTCCGGGCGCTGGGCAGTGCCCTTCTCCGTGGCGATGAGACACGGTTTTACTGCCAAACGGAGCCCTGGCCCCTGCTGAAAGCTCCTGCCCTGCCGGCGCTGGTGGGGGACAGCCAGACGGCGAGCCCCGGGACGGAGGAGGTGAGCGGCGCCGTTTTGGGCCTGCCCAGGAGGAGTGTACGGGTCACAGGGGCGAAGTGAGAGGCTGTGCTCAGACTGCAGGCCAAGAAGCATTTGCAGCTTGCAGGTTATTTCTCCGTAAAAACGTGTTCTGTTAAGCACCTGCTGAAAGGGAACAGTTACAGGGCTGGACTTGGGAGGAAGGACACTGTTGTTTGACCCAGAAAAAAATCCATGTCTACTTTTTATGTATATATAGAGATATGTGTTCAATAAATAGCAAACAGAGGTGCAAATCTATATAGAATTAATTGGGGTGCCATCAGCTAGCAAGAAAACCTAAAATACATATATTTCTGGAGCTGAAAGCAGAAAATAAGTATATATATATTTCAATGCAGTGAACCCCAATACTGTGCAAAAGTCAATAGAACCAGAACTTCTGGCAATCTCCCAGGCAGTATTTGCCACCTCACTTTAACAATGTCTCTTCTATGTTCAGAGAAGAGGAAGGAGGAAAGATTTGTCAAGATCGGTGCTGGTATCCGCAGATACACACATTAGATTTTGGAGGGTTGTGTTTTCTGGCACACTGGCACTAACAGTGGCTGACATCACTGAAAGCACCAGTCAGGAATCGAGAACCAGCTGCCTGAAGTCTTAGATACAAACCACAGTCCATGTAAAGGAAACTGAAGCGTAGGGAACACCAGTGTGTAACCTGTGTGAACTTTCAGAGTTCAATGTCTGCTCCCGAGTTTGCCTGTGAAGAGACAAACTGATGGTTCAGTCTGTTGGACTGGCAGGGTTTTGGGTCACTTTTTAGATTGCATAATGCCATTAGTAATCTCATACTCCTGACAGGCTGACCCAAGGGGTAATCACAGCTCCTTGATCTGGCTCATTCATCTTTGATTTTTTTTTTTCTTTCTTTCTTTTCTGTAGGCTGACTTTCAGTAGAATGGAGGTAATGTGCATATGACTCTGAACGTCAGCGTCTGGATCTAAGGAAAGCCTTTCATTCATGCTGATCTCCAGTTATAAAAGAAACTGTAATGGCTGAAGCTTGGCAGGCTTGAGAAAAATTCCAGCACTTGAAATGCATTCAGTTAATATGCTGAATATTGACTTGCTGCTGACTCATGTGACCAACATTTAAATTACACGTTCTCATTTTCGAAGCGTGTTATAAATGATGGCTTAATCCTCGCAGCCTGATGAAGTCAGTTGGCATCGTTTTCCCCTACTAATGGAAGAAAATTTTGTAGGAAAAAGTAATATCTTTTATTAGATGTCATTATTGCTTTCAGGTCTATTTCCAGGAAGTGCTCCTGTAAATTTGCACTGAGCTAACTAATGAAAACATACCAAAAGTAATGGGGGAACTGATCATGATCCCAGGTGACTAAGAAAGAAGAGAATGCTTTGCTGTTAAGGTACCTATACACTATAGTCCAGCTGTCCTCAAGGCAATTTGAATTTAACAATGTGTAAGGGTGACACTTGGACACAGCAGCTCAACAGAACTGACAGTGAGGTGTACTGGTCCTAAAAGTAGTTTATACAGGCTTCACTGACTGCATCTCTCTTGAGACTACTTGAAGGACAAGATCATAGAGTCCAGCTTAGTGAAGGAATGGGTGCATCTTCTTCTGGAAGTTGTTATTCAGCCTGGAAGTCTCCATTTGCAACTGTTCTTCATGCACTGACACTTCAAGGAAGGTTGCAGAGAGGAGCACAGCCAACCTTTCTAACTGAGAACAAGCAAAGCAGAGCGATGGGGCACGAGGAGGTGCAATGAGATGAGGCAAAGGAAGACATTGTAGGAGGGAGAAAATATCCTCAAGATCAGCCTTTGGATAACTTGGAGTTTGTGCCTGTGTGTTTGCCAGTTTGATATGACACCTGTTTACTAGTCATTTGATTGTGTTACTCTACGGGAGAACACATCATATCTGTATGCTGAAGCATGCCTGGACATGAGAAAAGAGACATTTTTGGAACAGAAACTACTGATTTGGTAAGTGCTCATGCTGGGACATCAAACCTGGCTTTTGGGGTTGACCGTGGTGTTGTCAGGCAGCCTAAAAAATAGAGTTTGATGCAGAATTGAAATGACTTCTGTGGAGATGTTGCAGTGGGAGTGTTCAGTTAATTTGTCTCTTTGACCAAAAAGCCTTTTCTGCTTTTCTTCCTAAGCCTGTTTTAAAGCCACTCCAGTGTTTACATCCCTCTTACTATTTAAACAGCGAATGCAGCATTTTCCCTCCAAGAGAAACAGCTGTATTGTTCTGGTGGAACATACACATGCAGCCAGACTGAGAGATGACTCTGGCTTGTGGAACTCAGAGGTTTCCCTTGTTGTTAACAGCTGTTGGGGAGTTCCAACCAAAATCTCAGATGTAACCGGAAAACACCCTTTGCAAACCTGATTTGGTTTTGGTTTGTTGTACCTTCCCAGCCATGAATGTAACACACATTCTCAGAGAATTGGTAGAAGGGAATTTAACGTTTATTTCCAAATCTTTAATTTCATTTATATGTTTTACTCAGGATAAAAGAGTGTCTGTCTTGTATTTTGTTAGAAGTAACATAGGGACATGTTACTAAGGGAAGTTTATTATGACCTAAAACTTACTGCTCATAAATCTTTTAGCAATAATAACTAAATGGGGGAAATCAGGGCAGAATTTAATCCCAGGGTTCTACCACTACACAGTACAAAACCACAGGAGGAGTTGTATGGATACTGGAGTTAACGGTAGCTAGAAGAAATTTCTTTGTAGTTGCTGTATGAATGGGGAGTGTGCTTGAGCCTGTATGAAACCCAGCTCCTTTGTTTGGAAGAACACTCTTCTCAGTGATGTTAATAGTTTGGGATTAGGCACCTAATGTGGTTGGATCTCAGGATTATAAGAAGAGGCTTGTGTCCTATCTGCCAGATGGAGACAAGAAGGTAACTTGTTGGTCAGAAATACCTTGTTCCTGCAGCCCTAAACATACTAACAAGAGGAAGGTGTTTACAAAGCTTTCCATAATCCTCTGCTCTGGATGGCCAAGGCACTCCTTGCTTTTTAGTATAGCTGGCTGTTGGAGCAAAGGAGCTTGAAGAAAGAGGATCTGAGATATCACAGAACACAGCTTTTGTATTGTGAAGAATTGATTTAGGTTTTCTGGAACGACTTTATCCTCCCTTTTATTCCCTGTCCCACCCACTCTCTTCCAGTTTCCTGCTTCTGCTTTATTTATAGCTAAATGAAATAGGTGGGTTTTAAGAAGGTGCCTCAGGGATCAGATCATGCAAATCCTCCTGAATTACTGAAAATCACATTTCTTATATATAGATATTGATGAATGCTGTTTGGTTACCTCTTGCAGAGGGGTTAAAAAGCATTTGTGTAGTGAAAAACAGAGTTGCAGTGGACAGGTAACAAAAAAGATGCATTTGAGTCCTCAGGTAGCTGTGCAGCCTCACATGGAAGATTTTAGCAGACACAAGAAGTGTTTGAGACTCTTCACAACCACCAGCTGACAGATGAATGCAGTATACTTTTAGACTTTGTCTATGCTAGGAATTTTTGCTGCCTTCACAGCTTTTGGCCACCTAGAGAGGAGTGTAACTGGGGTAACTGCCAAGGCAAAGCCTGGTGCCAGCACTGATTTGCAAAGGGGCGGTTTACCTTGGTTTCAAGCTGGGACTCATGTACTCTAGTAATCATAATTACAATAGTTAGCTTTAATACACTGCTTTTAAGGTGGGTATCTCAAAAGCATCATAAGGGGGTGGAGGGCTATCATTAGCTCCTCAAAGGGTATTAATTTTTGCAAGGGGTACAAACTGTGGTTGGGCTGAAAGGGAAAGAAGGAAGGTGAACAGAACTCGTGGTGTTGATGTGTCTTCTCTAGCAAGTCTGTCCCCGTTGTTACTCCAGTGCCCAGAGGGAACAGGAGCTGAACCATGAACCGTTTTTTGTCTGCAGCAGAAGCTGAGTGCCTGCTGGCCTCCTGAATACAAAACTGAGGTTTCATACTGTTTCCCTTGAATGGAAGCAGCATGACGTGAGTGTGAAAAGAGTGGAACAGTATGTTAAGGGAAACGCAACTGAAAGGAGAGAAAGCTGACTCCAGGGGCTGAGCAGATCTGCCCCCTCTGCTTTACTGTAAGGGCTTGCTTTCAGCTCTCCACCTCGGGCCATCTCGTGGGTCTCAGGACATATCTCCACAGCTCTGGACTGGAAAACGAAACAATTGCAAGGCGGTTGTTGGTTCTTCCTGAAACAAGCTTCAGAACCTGTGGAAAATGAAAGCTAAGGCTGAACTTTAAAACTAGCTGAAAGCACTACGATGCAGCAATGCAGAGTGAAGAAGCCATTGAATAGAGTCAGATTTGGAATAGAGCCCTGAAAAAAACCTGCAGTTATGACTAATGCATTTTTAATGTGTGTGGTTGTAGGTAAAATCACTTCTTTAAAAGATCATTTCTCTCCCTGTGTTGGTTACAGTTCTTTGTCATTTTAAATAAATGACATGTTGACATATGAGTTCAGTGTCAGATGCAGTGACAGAACTATTTCTGAGGCTGGAGTGGCCCTGGCTGAGCTGCTGGCGAAAGGAACAAACA
Organism: Gallinula chloropus; assembly: GCF_964237585.1. Lineage (NCBI taxonomy): Eukaryota > Metazoa > Chordata > Aves > Gruiformes > Rallidae > Gallinula > Gallinula chloropus. The sequence goes on along the minus strand of NC_140091.1, from coordinate 5,371,339 downwards.
GCACAAGCAGGATATTCAGTGTCAGGCTGCAGCAGCACCCTGAGAGACCCACCCAGGGGCAGGCACTTGAATGCTCACTGTATCCTTTGGCCAAGTTAGCTGAGGAAACGACCTAATAGGAGGCTGTAGAGCTCAGTTTGTGCAGGGCACGCCGTTGACATTTTAGAAGTGAAACAATCTGAAATGGAAACTTCTGGTGGTCTTGTTACTCTGAACAAGCCTGTGAGGCACCACACAGTTTTACAGGGTAGCCTTTGCATGCTTTTCTTTGGTCCTCAAATCATCCCAGCCTCGCTTGCTGATCCCTTCTCCGGGATCCCTCTGATGCTGTGATACAGAGCCACTGAAGTTAACATGCTGCCCTGGGGAGCACGCTCTATATTGAGTGTCATGGCTGTTGTGATACCAATCCACTGTTGACAGGCTTTGCAGTCATTGCTATCAGTAGGGCTGCAAATAGGAGTAGGAATTCAGTGCCAGCAAGCGAGGGGCTGTGGGGGCGGCACAGCGTGGAGACTCTGTTTCAGCAGGTAAGAAACAGTACTGTGAATCCACTGCTGGCAGGATATGCTCAGCCTACAGACTGCATCATCCTAGCTAAGGGCAGTGCAGTGTGGTGACAGTGCTTGTAGTAACATGCACTACTCTGAGGGTGAAGGCTGTTTTCTGTTGTGCGTGTGTATCTGATATCCAGGAACAAAACCAGTTGGTGTTTCCCTGGCGTAGCCTGAAATGTGGTGCAGTGTGATAGAGCAACAAGGAACTCCTTGCTGGCTTTTTGTCCTGCTCAGATTCCTTTTGAATTAGGCTTTGACCTTTTAAGCAAGACCTGTTTCTTCAGTTTCTCATCGTCTAAATTCTGCATTGAAGCCTGAGAAACAAGGCTGTGCAGCCAGAGGTTTTTTTTAAGCTCTAATTAGTGAAGCACAGAATAGGTAGGAAGATGTCTGTTGAGGGAAGAGAATCACCAAATGGAAACTCTTTCACAGATCTGGTGCCTATGGTTTTTATTTTACTCTGTTCCAGAGCTATGCAAACCTGTGTGGTGCTGGGCTTACATCAGAACAAAATAAATGGTTTATACCATTAAACACTGGTCCTCAACTCCTCATAAGAGGCACCTCTACTTCCTGATCAGAACACCACCTCATTTGCCCTCAGTGATGTGGAAACCTGAAGTCATGTTCCTGCTGCCAGGGTTTTACAGCAGCTTGGCTCCAGCAGCCCCATGCAGGAGTTTGGAGAGGTGAAAGCCGCTCTCCAGACTAAAAATCTGGGGGTATTTAGTTGAAGCGGTGTGTGATGGACGAAGCTCTTTACCTTTTGAATTTCTTTCAGATTACCATTGCTTCAGGTTTATTTGCACAGGATTTCTCAATTTCTCATTTGGGTGGATCCTGGCATTTCATGCACGTTACTAACGTGCAGACCAAAGGGCACATGGAAATGAAACAGCTCTGGGGTGGGAAGCAGGAGCTGTCCTGTGCCAGAGGAAGGCCTTACTGCTGTGTGTAGGAATCTGCAGGTGGGACTACAGGGGAAGTGGAAGTTTTGGTTCAAACACAAGGGTTAAGTTTCCAGAAATACCAAGAGGTTCTTCAAGGCTGTGAGAGCCTAAAGCCTTGGATTTCTCCTGCCTCATCTGCCTGCTGGCACACGCACAGCCATGTTGTCCCTTTCACAATGGGTACGATCTGTCAGTGACTCATTTGAAGGCTCTTTATCTTTGCCAGGAAGGTGCTTCAGGGCTGAGTCGCACCCATGTACCAGCTCTGTTACTGTACCCTGTTATCAGCTTCTCCTTTCACTCCTTGGGTGCTCCCAGCCTTTGATCTGTTATCATATTGCAGCAACAACTCCCCTTGGTTTTTAATATGCATTACATTGTGCAAGGCTGTCCTCAGTCCCTAAATGCCACGGTCTCTGCTGCCTGTGTGCTGCTCTCACAAGCTTATTCATACTTTTTTTTTCCTAAACCGTGTTCCTAAACTCTTGTTCCCCTCAATCCTTTAATAGGAGAGTGGGAATCACTTCACTACAAGATGGCAATTGCCATCAGACACTGCATGGAGGTATAATGGTATGGTTCCTTCTTCCCTTCTCTCTGTTGCATGTGTCTGGCTGCTGCTTTTCAAAACCTTTGGGGCAGGGTCTGTTTACTCCCTGGAGTTGTGGGCTCTGACTGGTTTGTAAATCCAAATGTTAATGAACACTGACAAATCCTGTCCTCCCACAGAAGGTCTCCTGCTGGCTAGGCTGGATCTTGTTTAATTTGAGGTTGATTCTGTCAAAACTAGAGACCTCAATGGAAAGAAAGGTGCTCTGTGTGCAGCAGGACTGAAAACACTTTCTGTGTTTCACAGTTTCTTTACAGTGACAAATGGGCAGAAGCAGAGACAACACAAGAATTTAAAACTTACTTGCTTTAAATTCCTAACAGTGTTGAAAGCAAGATGACTAGCAGCACCTGAGCCAGTTCTGCTGGAGATTGTACTTATCAGATGACCTAACAAAGCCTTCCTGACTTGTAGGACTTGGGGCAGAAACTCTGGCACAGCCCATATCTGCATCACATCCCTAACACTGGTGCTCCTGACCATGATATGCTGATCCTAATGTGATTTAATAGTGACGAAATCATTTTCCTTCCATGGGCTGGATTTGGCTTGTTATATTTATGCCTTAAAACCTCTCCTCTCTCCCACACTGTGATCTATCCAGAACTGTTTGGCAAGTTAAAAGCTCTGCCTGGTGTGTGGGCAGGAGAAGGGCTACAGGCTGGTGTGGGACACGTATGGGATGTGGTCCAGGCTTCTGGGGAGGATGAGGCAGGGACCAGAGGAGCCAGTTACATGCTCAGCTCACATGACTTGCCCAGTCTGTTTCACAGACTTTTACCTACTGATTCTTCACTATAATTCAGGCCTGGCCTACAGTCACTAATTGTCAGTGTCCTGGGGCTTCTTCCAGGTTTTAATTGTCTCTATTAGTATGATGGATGCTGGAAATAAGGACACAGTGGAGAAAGGTGGTAATGTTTTCACTGTTGTTTTTGCTGGGGCTGCCATTAAAGCTGCTTACTGGCATTTGCCCTCCTGTGAAATGTGTAAATGAGCTATTTAGAAATGTGTGGAGAGATCCCACATCTCTAGCTTGGGCTCTGATTTAAGAGTAATCCAAACCAAGAGGGCAGAATCTGCCCAGGACTGTGAAGGAGGTTAGTGGCAGAGTCAAAAGAATCCACTTTAGAGCCTCAGCATTGTCTTTACAACTGGGTGGATATATGGGGGCAGCAGCGGGACTGGAGAAGCATATTTTTTCTTCATTAGCTCTGCCCATTAAAGTATCATCTCCCATTTTCAGGCTGAAGAGAGGCATTTTTCTTGCTGCACAGCCCCATCTCCTGTCTTCCCCTCCTTCTACACAGCAGAGGTACTCACACAGCTCTGTCCTGGGCTGCACTCGAGCCTCTGTCTTGGTTTGTCCAGAGCAGATTCAGCTTGGTATGCTGGGGGAACAGCTCTTTTCCTGGAGCAGTCCAGCCCCAGGCACTTGGGAATTAGTCTCTGGACTTCTCTAGCATTCTTCTGAGATACAGCAATTTGCTTTTGTTACTCCTCTACTTGTAAGGTGCAGATCAACCTCACTCTTTAAAGCATGCAGTTTCTAGAACAGCAAGATTAATAAGCTGTATTTCTAGTGCATCTGATTGTCTTTTACCTTTCCACATGTGGATTTGCTGATGCCTAATAACAGATGAGCTTCTCAGCCTGTCCTTAGTGGGAATATGTCTCTTCTGCCCTACTCCCAGTTTTACAAAGCAGAGGGAAATGATGTACCTTTGAGGCACCTCAGCGCCCGGCTTGGCTAGGGCTGACCAGAGGACTCAGGTATGATTAGACAGATGCAGATGTGCCCCAAATGGATAGGAAAAGCCTAATTGCCATAAGAAACAAGGTTAAGGAGACTCTTGCTGCTTTCCCTGAGAGCTCCTGGCATGCTGGTTGTATCTGCAGGACACACTGCCCTCTCATGGTCTTCTGGTTCTAGATCTGGGCTGAGAAACCTGCCTTTTCCGAGCATCCAGGGACAGTCCCTGGAGCCGTGGGAAATCTGATATGTACTGTGATTTAAAACTTTGCTCAGTTACAGACTTTGTAGGTGATTCCAAGGTCTCTTCCAGGACATCATGAGAAAGTTTATGTGGAACTTCAGCACCGCATGAAATCAATTGTGGGAAACAGGAGTGATTTTATAATTGCATACAAGAAAGTGGTGTAAGAAACAGCAGGAATCTGCTAGCTGGATTCTTGATCAGGTGGTGAAAAACTCTCATCTGTTTTTTCTTGTAAATGAGTTTTGTGTAAATGTTGGAAAATCGTAATTATAACATAAACAGATGTCATACTGGTGGTATGGGAGCAATCTGGGAACAGAGACTTGTCTGCAAGAGACATCTTTGACTTGATCTCAGTGGTGCCTTTTGGGGTCATGCTAGCTCAGAACCTGTCCCGGGGTGCTGCCTGTGTGATTTAGTGTGAAGCTGAGCACCGGACTGCTCAATACAGGTATTTTAACAAGCTGGGTGTAATGGTTTTGCATTGGCACATTTCTGCAACATGCCGTGCTTGTTCCTGTCCTTGGGTGGGTTATTTTGTACTGGCAGCGCCTGACATTGTATTCAACCTTTTTTATGACCTCAGGAACCTCATTAATCTGCTCTACCTCCTTTTTAGATTACGGAAATTTCATGTTCCAGCAAGACAGGGAGGCTAGGAAAAATTAGCTGTCCTTCAGAGCAGTTGTGCTCTTTTGTTTTGTCTTTTATCAAAATAATTGTTGTCAGCAAGAAAACCCAATGTGTCTTGGAAGTGTATGTACTCACCATGTGTATGTACTCTTGAAGGGGCAAGAGAACGAAAAAGGCAGAGCTTGGGTCAGAGTGCCCCAGAACCATGAGCATCGTGTGGCTGCACACGCTGATGGGTATCTTTCCCCTTTCATCTAAACACACATGGAGCCACAGAGCTAGTTCTAAAAAAAGGAAATGGTACTGTGATCCCAAATGTCTTACCTGTTTTACTTGAGGGGTCACCTCCCCTCGCTGTGCACCTCACCACAGTCTGTGGATTGCAGATCACCCCTGTTTCTTCACTGTCTCAGCACCCGCTGCTCTGTGCTGCCGCTGTCTGGCTCCCCAAAGCTGGGAAGTCCCCAGGGCTGTGCCCACATTGGGAGTCAAATGCTTGGCAAAGTCTAAACACCTACAAAGGGAGTGGGAGAGCTGGGTTTTCCCCATTGCAGGGGAGTTTGTACACACCTCCCAGAGACTGCCTGAAACCAGGAGCTGCTGGGAAAGGCCTGGGCAGGCTGAGGGAAGCAGAGGGGTAGAGTGGAGCAGGGTTACCCATATGAGAAAGCCTCCTGCACTCAGACCTGAGGAGTGGGCTCTGGGCTCTGCTCTCAGCACAGTTTTGCTGAGATCTTGAGGAGACATCTCTGTTTTAGGAGTCCACTGTCCTGGGGCACAGGGTACCTGCTCAGCACTCTGCCAGGCTGATGCTCTTTCTACATGCTTTTAAAAGGAAGAGAATCACTTTTGATCCAGTGTGTCCCCCACAGCACGGAGTGCTTGTCCTTGAAGAGCATTCTCAGCTACAGATGTCAAGTCTGGCAGCACAAGGTGTTCAGATGAAGAGGCATCCAAATGATGCCTCTGCTTGCTTGCCTTTGCCAATTCCCACTCCAGTAAATGTTGTTTTTATGCCTAATGCTTACTAGAGTGTCTTAAGGCACCTCCTTTGGGTTCCTAAATCCTGGGGTAGGGGTGTGTGGGGTAGGTGCAGAGAGACACTGGCGTAATGGAGCTGGTTACCTGACCAGCTCTTGTCCTGCATGAGGTGGAAAAGTATATGCTGGCTAAAAGAGCTTGGCTGGCAGTTGCCCCATAATGCTGGGGAGTGTGGGAGAGCCCAGAGCTCTCTCTGCCCTGCTCAGACTGACACCATGTCTGGCCTGTGGGTTTGGACAGTGGGAGAGAAGCCCCATGCCTGCTTCCTGAGCTTGCCTTTTCTTCTGGCAGCCCAAGGGTTTCCTCAGGCCATGGGCTACACCTGGTAGTCCTGGCCTGTGGACTGCCAGAAGTCAGGTTGTGGTGAGAGGAGTTGGAGTGCCAACTTTCCATGAAAAAAATTCATGATGGATTCGCCATCACAGGAGGAAAAGGGCTTCTATCTTGCTGGATCTCCCTTGCCTCTGCTTCTCCATGCCTCCTTTCAGGAGGGTGTACATGTCACTTCTGTGGTTTGTGACATTTTTTGGGGGGGCATTCTGCCATGCAGTGACTGCTCACATGTATTGGTGGTCTGCTGGCTGTGTTGTGATTTCCCTACTCCTGTGCCAGTGAGAAACCAGCCATCTGAAAGTGGAAAGTTCCTGACTTAGTGCCCAGCCTCATTTCTTCTTTCCGCGGCCTTGCAGGCTCTGTGCTGGTACTGTCTGGCTGGGCTAGCTGGAGGGAAAGGCGCTCTCCAAGTCTTGAGTTCTCTCCAAATCTCCTCTTGGTATTTTTATAGTGATTTACACCTTTCTGAGGCTGAGCCTTTGAACCAGAATTCTCTTTACAACTGAAATGGAAAGGGGAAAGCTGGAAAAACAGCCAGAGGATTTTTTTTGGGGGGGGGGGGGTGGGGTGGGGGGATGATTTTTTTTTAATTTCCAATGGAAGAAGCCAGGTTTTGAAGAAAAAAGCCTCAGATTCCTGCGGGCCAGATGTATGAAAGACTCTGTACATGTGGCAGGTCCTTGCTGAGCGATTCCCTGGCGCAGGCCCGGCTGCGGCTGTCCGGCCCGGGCAGGCCCACAGGTCGCCACAGGGAAGGCCGGAGCCGGGGCCTGTGCGCTCATGTAGACAGTTTGTTTTGCAGTTCTCATGCTTCAGCGTGACCGAAAACATACCCTGGCCTTATAGCTACAGGCAAAGTGAACAATGACTTAGCAACTGTTATTTATCCACTTGACGTTAGTCACTGGTGGGGTGAGAAGAGGCGGAGGTTGGGGCGCCGGGCCCGAGCCCTGCCAGCGCTGCGGCCTTGGCCACTGCCACCAGGGGACACTGTAGGACAGCCTATGGAGGGTGGGGGCCTGCCCGGGTTTGCCTCATCCCTCCCGCCCAGGCTCGGCCTCCCTCCCTCCACCACCTTGTGCCAAGCTCGCTGGCCTTGGCACCTCTTGCTTTGGCACTGGTTTCTTTAGTTCACTCTTCCCGGCTATTCGGTTTCCTCGGGCGGTGTGATGGCCCAAGGTCACCGTGTTGCAGTCTGTTGTGGTTGGTTCTGTCTCTGCTCCCCAGAGGCAGGTAGCCGGTTTGCTGGGACCATGTCAAGGACCTGAGTGGAGCTGCAGGACTTGGCATAGTCAGGACCAAGAGACATAAGCCAGATGCAACCTGCCCTGAAATTTGGAAGCTCTTAGAGTAGAGATTTGGGTTAGGGCCTCTTTAGGAGATTAAGTTCAGTCTGGGTTCAGACCGCTCCAGTTCCCCACGTTAAAAAAATGTCCTGTAATTCCATTCCCTGTAATAAGAGTGAAGAGTAAGGCTCATTGCTTTTGAAGTTAGTGCCTTGATGGTTTGTGCAATGACAGACATGTCATTACTTGCTTGAAATTAAAGAAGGTTGTCAGGTTGCTTTTTCAGATGGAAAGAGGCATTCCTTAAGGAGCTTGAACAGGTGGACTTGTGAGTGATGTGGGCTCCTGCAGGTTTCCTTCTGAGAGAAGCAAGTTGAATGACTTGTGTGTAAAAAGGGCCTCCCCTCAGGGCTGATCGCTGAGCCTGGGCTTGCTGTGAGGCAGAGAGTGAGCAGAGAGGCAGCATCCGTCATGGCTGGTGAGAGGTTCCTCTTGGCACCCCACCCTGGGCACCCCACCTCAGGGAGAGCAAGGGAGAGCAGGGTGGCTGTGCTCAGGTTCATATAGGTGGCCATGGGGGTGAGGGCTTGGAGGAGAGACTGTGAGCCTTGTCTGGGGACACTTGTGGTGGCAAAAAGGGGGTTCTCTCCTTACATAGAGAGGGCATCCTTAGGTCCAAACTGAAATGAACAAAATCACTCTGGACTGATTCTCTGTGGTTAAACCCATGGTACATGCTTTCCTTGTGGCTGCTCCCTGGCCACAGCTTCTCCAGACTTTTGGAGTCACTTAGTGAAGTGATGGAGAATTGGACCCTGTCCCAGAAGCTCCTCTGGTTTAGGATCCTCCATGGCATGAGGTATCTTCTGATTTACAGCGTTGCCTGAAGATCAGGACATGTTGTAGCCATCTGCTGTTATGTCTGTCAGTGCTAACACACCAGTTTAGAGGAAACACGGATCTGTATCTCTGCTCATGTCATTTGGCATAGCTGCCTTGAATTCAAAGAGTTTAGTCCAGCTGAGAATCTGGTCCTTCTTGTAGACACAGGGCTGTGTTTTATGCAGTGGTATTTCTGCAAACATCTTTGCCAAATGCTAATAGTGCACCGGAGAGAAAGTTCATGCTTGTGCTTTGGTGAGACCTGGTATGCTGAGGAACTCCACGTGTGGGGCTTAGACTAACAAACAAGGCTTCAAACCCCTCTGTGACAGGGAAGGGTTTTAGGTGGTGGTTTCCTTTCTGTTCAGTAGATGAAGTGCCCACATCAATGACTGTAGAATTTAGCTGGTCAGCTCATGAGTGCTTTTACACTTGAAGTGTTTAAAAAAGGGGATGGAGATTTTAGAACCGAAGAGTAAAGATGGTCTGGCAGTCAAGTGATGTTTAAGGATGAACTTAGTGTAGGCAATGTTCCCTTGTAATATGTCAGGAGGCAGCAGTCTGTTAATTATGCTTATGGTTAGCAGCCGATGCGTGTGCTTCAGCTAGGACTAACTGTGCTGATCATGATTGACTGGAATTCCAGACAAGGTTTAAATTCAGTGTGTCTTCTCAAAGGGGGAGATAAGTATGCTGAGATGATATTAAAAATTCATTAAAGTTTTATATTCTTTATGGTGCTTCTTCCCCTGTGATGGTTGAAGCATTTTTGTAATCTAGAGCCTGTTGGAACGTTCCTGGGACATTTCTTTCCTAAAGAATATTTTCATTCAGAAGATTACTTCAACTCACTGGGAATGAAACTTTTCTGCAGAGCCCCAGATTTCATGGACATGTGGCAGCTTGGTGATTGATGGATAGAAAAAGAAGGTGCTGAACCTCATAAAACTAGATCTGAATCTAATTTTTAGACACATTGATTTCAGTGAATGTCCTTATGGATTGAATCACCCCGTTATCCTGGTTGGATCATATACCTGCTAATAGGTCTGGTGAGAAACTTCTCTGGAGTTAGCTTGAAGTTAGCAACCATTCTGTGGAGGATAGGCACCTCCCACCCCTTTTTTTTTTTTTACATAATGCTTTTTGTCTGAATTTACCTCTTGCAAATATCTATGTAAACATGCATAACACATAGAGCAGGAGAGCCCAGGGCCTCATGGCTGCAGAGGAGCAGGAGGACACCAGCGATCCACTTTGAGGGAGCAAGCATGTGGAAGCCACTTGGTCTTGTGCCTCAGTTTCTCCCTCTGCAAAGGGCACACTTGGTAACAACTGCTTTGCAAGATGACTCCCACAGTGTGGCATTGGTGTCTCTCTGTTACACAGGGCTCCAGCAGAACAGCTCTGACACTAAGATATGATTTAAATTATTTAGGGTGTTGTCATGTGATCAGAACTGATTGAGTTCCTGTGGCTTAACAAGTTGCCATCTGTTATCATCCCCATTATGAATTATGCATTAGCTTAAATCAAGGCTTAAACCAGCGGAGTTCAAGCAAAGTCCTCACCCCAATGATATCATAAAACTGTCTTTAGGTCTGCTAGTACTGGATCCAAAGCACTGCAGCCATGTGAGAGACCATGCTGGTCCACCACAAGCTCTCTCTGCTGCTTCAAACCACCCTGGCAGGTTCCCTTGGTGATGGCAGGCTTTTTGCTGGGCTGGTGTCATTTGCCCTCCTGGGGCAGGCTCATAAACCTGATGAAAATGCCATTATCTGTGTCTTGGTAAAGTAGACCGAAATGAGACTGTGGGCCCACACCAGAGTCCCAGCGAGCTCAGGATTGTGTGATCAGGGCTCTGAGGCTGAAGAAGGCACAGTGACCCAGTGCTGAATTGCTGGGTAACTCATTCCAAGGCTCTGTGAAGCTGTGGGCCCTGGCAGTGCTCTGAGCCCCAGTTGGAACCTGGCAGTACGTGTGCATGTGGTGGTGGCAAAGTGGCCACTTGCAGTAAAGCACTTCAAGCCCAACTCAGACATTCATTTGAGTCCTCTGGCCTAGAAGCATCGTGGCCAGAAAGCAGGCTCTGCCAGAACATTCCCATTTCTCAAGCTGACCCACAGCGTGGCAGCTGGGTAGTGCACTTTCCCTGTGAAGGAGAGGTGCCTGGAGCTGCTCCAGCTCTGGGTATGGGCTACATCTCTCTTAGGCCCAAGTGCTGTGGCTCCTCTGTAGCTCAGGAAGCTCCAGCTGGCCAAGCTGTAAAGGCTCTCCCTTTTGGGTGTGCAGCTTATATTGGATCTACAGTGGTGAGAGCAGTTAGGGCCTGCTGTCCTTTGGAGGGTGCTGCTCCCTGATTCCCCATCATCTCTCAGAGCAAATTTACAGGCCAGGCTTTCTGTGCCTGTGATATGCCAACATAAGGCAGCCAGCTTGCTGGCCCAAGGTGCTTGGGGCAGTCTTGGCTCTTACTGCAGTTCTGGGCTTGGCTGAATTTATATGCATGTTCTGGGCAGCAGATTGGGTCAGCGACTTTGCTCTGATGCAAAGGTAGTCTGATTATGACCATCCATTTAAGATCAGAGCCTATAAAAGGAACATTTCTCTCAGTGGGAACAGGCAGTAGAGATTTCTGTAGCTAAATCAAGACTTACTTGGCGAGCGTGCGTAGTAGGGAACGCAGAACATTCATGGCATCCACAGAAGCCAAGTGCTTTCACACAGATTGTGTGGCTGTCCTGAGGACCACTGGGATCTGTGAGCCAAACAGGATGGATAGGCAGGGAATGAATGTCTCCTGGCATCAGCAGTGATTGCAATGATAATTCCTGTTTGGATTTTGGGTCATAAATCTGTTTGTGGCTGCAAGGACACTTCCAGTGGCTCCAGCTTTATCCTAGTCTTAAGAGCTATTTTTTTACAGCTGGAGGGTGCTTGTTCCATCAGCTGGCACAAAGACTGACTCTATGGCTCCCAGTTTCTGCCCTTGGATATCTGAGGGCAAAATCCTTTGACTTCAGAGGGAGTTACTCACACAGTGTCCCTGCTAGAAATAGAATGATGTCCTTCCTTTTTAAAGCAGGGCCAGATTGTCTTCAGCTTCATGTGCAAAACCCTTCCTGTGGGAGAGATCCAGATGGCTTTTTCTCCCAAATTCACAAGTGATGGCACCCCTTGCAGTTTTGCAGAGGGCTGAACGCTCTCTTCAGCTGAGGTAGGAATCCAGAGTGTTTCTAACCTCCTTTGGAAAGAGGGAGGTGGAATGGAAAGCAGTACTGCCACTGTTAAGATCTGTGTGAACTGAGCTGGGTCAGATTTGTGCATCTTCTCTCCCATTTTGTCCCAATGACTTTGCACTCTGAAGGTAAAAAGAGAATGGTGAAGCTGGGGATGCTGGGGCCATATTCCTTCCATAGCAAGGAGCAAGGAGAAAAGAGAGAAAGAGTTGGGATTTGGTGTGGACCACCAGGATGAGAGAAAAGCGAGACAAATTCTTGAACTAAGTCTTAAATTGCTCCAAACCACAGGGTATTGTGCTTGGGGGAGAGGCAGGGAGGGAATACTTACACAATTTCATCCTCAATCATGCAAAGGCAAATTGTTGCACAAAAGCACTGTGTTAGATATATTGCAGTTGGAGCCTAGTAGAGCATTTGATACAGGGTCTTACAAGCTCTTGCCCTCCCTCCAAAACTGTTTGGCTTGTCATGGACAGGAGCTTGGTCATGTGGCTTAGTAGAAGTGATAAATGATACATGGCTCTGATCATGCAGGTTTTCAACTGGTGTGACTTGATGCAAGTTTTTGATTCACCCATTTAACTGAGGGCTCCTCCTGTGTGTTAGCAGAGCAGTAAAGTAATTTTGCAAACATTACTGAGTAACGTGTCAATGAAACAATGGCAGAAACAAAGGAGTTTTAGTAGGATAAAAATACTGAAAGTGATGGTGTGTTAGAGGAAGAAAATACTTTTTTTTCTGAGAAAAAACATCTGAAAGCAAAATTCTTTAGGAAGGAGGAACTCTGAAAGCTTTAATGTGTGAGACAGCAAAGCGAGCAGGGTGTAGTTTGGGCTTGCAAACTTGGGTGAGGGTGACTAACAACAAGGTGACCCAAGCCAGGTTGCTGGGCCTGGACTGTAAACTGGGATAAGCTTCATAGCTCCCTGGAAACCTATATGGGTTTGGCAGTTTATCCCTGCTGAAGAGATGCTTGGGGTAGAATTTACTCCCAATTTACTATCAACTGAATGGAAATCTGAGGTGAAAATCAGCTGAAATTAATCTTCTCCCCATGTATTAAGGAAGGTAGTGTGCTTACTCCACACCAGAGGAGAAGGAGAGAGGCTATATAGGAGCCCACCAAAATCACAGCAGTGTGGGAGTATTCCTGAGCAGTATGGGAAGACTCAGCTCCCATGTGAAAGGAAATGGAGTGTGGCACTAAAGCCCATTCTTTGGGAACAGGACTTCTGGCTGGGGGCAGCCTTAATCCTAGAATCCTAGAATGATTATGGTTGGAATCAAGATCATGCAGTCCAACCATCTATCCTCCCTACTAGATCCAACACCAAGTCCAACATCCGCTCTTCTTTTAAACTACCTCAGGGATGGTGACTTAACCACCTCCCTGGGCAGCCTGTCCCAATATCTAAGAAATTTTTCCTAATATCCAACCTGAACTTCCCCTGATGCATTTCAAGACTGTTTCCCCTTGTCCTGTCACTAGCTACCAGGGAGAAGAGACCAACTATCACCTCACTACAACCACCTTTAAAGTAGTTGTAGGGAGCAATTCCAGCTCTCTCAGCTGCTCCTCATAAGATTTGTCTTTCAAACCCTTCACCAGCCTTGCAGCCCTTCTCTGGACATGCTCCTCAAGCATCTCAATGACCAAAGCAGTCTTTCTACCTCTGTATAATTGGACTCTGGGGATGATGGCTAATATTTCACTACAGGCAGGTCATGAGATTTTACCCAACAGTCCCACAGAAGAAGGAATTACTCTGCCTTGCAGTAGATGTGAATATTGTCTACCCCAACCAATTGTGGCTCAATATGAGCTTTCCTTTCAGACAGCTGCCCACTCACAATCCAGGGAGTCCAGTTACAATGACTTTACTATTCATACATAGCCCATCCTCAGCTCCTATCCTTGGAGAGATGCACGCACGCAGGGCATTTACACACTGTGGCCAGTTCAGGAAGGAACCTGTATGCCTCAGCAGTGTATTTCTCCATCCAACTTGCATCCAGTAAAGCTCTGACCACCTGGCTGGAGAACAGGAATACTTTGTTTATCATTCTCCCTGCTCCCTGTGAATTTCCACCTGCATCCCCTGCACTGCTATAAACCACAGCCAGTGTTGTGTGAAGGGCTGAACCCGAAACAATCCTGTGGCACAGTGCTTGGCTTGCTGTTTCTGGCACTGGAGAAGGGTGAAGGGGTTCTCCATCTGATTTCCAGTTTGTACTAAATGCTGCCTGAGCCCTTCTTAATAGCCTCCAGCGAGGAAATTCCAACTTACCACTACTCTTCAGTGCATTTTGCTCGAGGTGTGGCTTCTTACATCACTTTATTTGGCACTTGGCAGTTTGATCTTCTGGAGCATGTGCTGATAGCAGTGTGAAGCAGTGACTTGGGTACTAGAACAGCTTAAACAATGGCTAGTCAGAGGATGTACAAAGATGGTCAGACTATAACCTTTCCCTTATAGGCAGTAATGCTCATATGAGATGTTTTCAATGTGAAAGCCATTCAGTTTAAATCTAATCCAAGGAATTGGCAGTTCATAGCAGAATTGTATACTGTGGCTTCAAACTTCTGGACTCATGGAATTACCTACCATGTATTGAATTTTAGCTGCAGATAGTTGTCCTCTGGCCTGTCTTGTATGAACTGCAGAGGTTGAGTTCACATGGTGGAAAGCAGTGTTGTGTTCTTCCTCTCTTCAGTCTCTCCACAGCTCTCCTACTTGTTGTGGGATTATTCCTGGGTTACATCAGATTTGGGGCTGGTATCTTTTGCTTGTAGATTAAGGTGAAGAGGAGTGACTCCTGGTCACAGAATCACAGAATCACAGAATTGTAGGGGTTGCAAGGGATCTTGAGAGATCATCGGGTCCAACCCCCCTGCCAAAGCAGTTCCCCAGCTCATATTGCACAGGTTGGTGTCCAGACAGGTCTGGAATATCTCCAGAGATGGAGACTCCACCACCTCCCTGGGCAGCCTGTCCCAGGGCTCTGTCACCCTCACTGTCCATTTCAGGAGAGAACTGTGTGGTCAAAAGGGTTGTATTTGTTCCTGTCTTTATGATTTCAACCCAGAAAAATAGCTCTGTGATTGTTAAGGTTGTTCCTTTAGATAGTGGCTGACAGCAGAAAAGGGATCACGCTGTAAGCAAGGGGTTAGCAGGTAGGTTTCAAACACTCACTGAGCTTGGTCCTTCAGGCAACTCTTTAATAAAGAGTTTCACACCAACAGAAGAGGAGAGAAGAAAGGAGAAAGTGGAAGGGAGTGCTTATATTGAAATCTTTATTTAGTTCCAAAAGCCTGGAGCAAAGCATCAAAACACAGAGAGCCTGGTACAAGCCAAGACAGGGAATAGAATTTCCATTTTATTCCAGATGAGAAGTAGGTCTTGTTATAAAGGATTTGGGTGACAGAGCTAAATGTACTTTAAATTTCTCTTCCAATCTATTTTTAATTATTCATGTGCAGATTCTTTTGTAGGGTTAACAAGGCATTTGCCAGAAGCCAGCTCACAAAGGCCTGAGTTGTAGTTTTTCCAGCAGACATCCTGAAAAAAACACTGTCACAGGCAATCAGCATCCTTGGGGAGGTGGCCTGTTAGCAGGGTGTTTACTAATTGGGATCATTCTGCAGCGGATAATTATTTGTGACACCCACGCTGATTGGACCCACAATATCTTCCCATCCTGCAAATGGTCCCTGACAGTTTTGATGAATTTGAAGTTTGGACTCTGAATAAATCTAGAAGAATTTTTAAAAAAACAACCCAGGTTTCCACTGGAAAATGTGTAGAGAGGAGCAAAGCTCTGCCCTGGGTCAGCCCCCAAGAATGGAGCCACATGAGCACGCAGAGAGAGAGGCTGCTCACTCCCTGTGTCTTCTCAGCCTTTCTATTTTTTGCTCTTGTATTTAATTAAGAGACCAGGGGAGGACCAGCCATGCCAAATTAAAAATGGGGGAGTTGCTTTAGCTTGTACAGGACAAGGATGTCCTAACCCAGGACTTCTGGGCTTACTGGGAAACTGCAGGTTTATTGAAATATCCCTGGAATGAGTTCAGAGGCGGGTCAGGCCTTCTTGCTGGCAGACAATAGCAAAAGTGAGGCAGATGTCCCCAGAAAATTAGTTTCTAGAGGCTGGACCAAAATGTATTTTACATTTTTGCAACATTTGACTGCTACATTGATATGTGCTAGCATTAAACATCCCCCAGAAACCTGCTTTCTAGGGCTGCAGTTTGGAGCACTTGGTACCAGGTCAGTGTGGTCACAGCCAAAGTAAAGCACTCAACAGGTCCCAAATTATACTTTTTTCTCAACTGGGTCAACATCACAGCTTTTTTTTTCTCTTTTTCTTTTTTTTTTTCTTCTTTTTTTCTGGAGGAGTAATTCAATCCTGGCAGATTTCAGGTCTAATAAGGCAGCATGTGTCCACAGCACTTTATGGCCAGACCTTGGATCACAGAACTCTTGAGAGCATTCTTCCACAGTCCCCTGCTCAAAGTTTATTTGAGCTTCTGGCCCAAGCATAGATTGTGTAGTCCAAATAAGCACCATATCATGTATTGTTGCTCATTTGGCAGAAATGTGGTTGTCATGCTTTGTCTGGTTTGCATCTGCTTTGCACCAAGGTGAGCTGGAGATGTGGCAGGTTTAGTCTTTGCGGTTAAAGGATTCTGTAAACTCCACACAAGTGCACAGTATTTGCCAGATTTCAGACTGAGGATGAAGTTGCAGGGCTGATCTCAGGTCGTGGATCAATGACACGATATTCTGGGCTTCCCTGCTCCTACAAGGTCCTAAGTGGTCAATATTTTTTCTGTAGCTATTTCAGGAAGACTTTAACAAAAGCAGCACTGGACATGTATCAGGCCGAAGAATGGCTGCTGCAATTCCCATATCCACTGTCTGGACCTTTTGACTGGGAAGTAAAGAATTAAAGAAGCATTACTCTGTAACAAGCTTTGTCAAGCCAGGAAAGTTATTAGTGCTCTTAGGATAAATCTATATCCATGTCTTGAAATCATAGGGCCAGTAATGGCTAAAGCTTAGGAGACAAGGATTCAAAGGTGTCCCAAGGCAGCAAAGTTCAGAACAAAGGTCGGTCATCCTCCTGAGCCAGAAACTGTTTCTGGAGTCAGAGCTCCTTCTGTAATAGCCTTGCTCCATTCCACAAGCAAATGAACTTCCAGATGCAAATTGGCACGGAAAATCTTGACAAGCCATCTGTATCTGAGCTCTGGAAAAGGGGAACTCTGTGTATCATCTCTCATTTCCTCCAGATCCTCCCTGCCCAGCCCAGTGAGAAGCATCCCCTGGAAGGCCAGCTCACTGCACATTTTAGTGCTGGTCCTTGTAGAACTAACCATAGCAAGCTGAGTGGTGGTTTATGATGTCATTGCAAATCCTCCTCCCCGTGGCCTAATCAAAATGCAAACAGTTCTCTGAAGCTCTGGCTGGATACTGAAGAACAATCTTAATAAACTCATCACGCTGGGCCCTGTGATTGCATGGCATGCATTCACTGCTAACTGACCAGGTTAGGTGGTGGGAGACAAAGGGAAAAGCTGAAGGTGCTTCTTAGGAGATCAAAATCCACTAATTAAAAAAGAACTATATTCCCTAAAATATTTTTTTCAAGTATTTTTCAGCACCTTTGTTAGTCTTGTGTTGTGGTAAAGTGAGAAGACTTGCCCAAAGCCATAGAGCAAAGGAAGAAGTCCTGGCTGGAAGTGTTCAGGTACCTGTTACAGTTGCCCCTTGTATCTAACAAATGAAGTTAATTAACTGGTTCTAAAAATATGTTCAAAGTTTCCTCAGTAGTAAAAGCCAGGATACTCTTCTGGTCATGCAGCATTCCACCAAAGCCAGCAGGATCATCCAGGAGTGGTGTGGTCCAGCTTCCTGGCTCCTATCAGAGGATTATATGACTTAAATGGGATCAAGGACTCAAGTCTTTCGAGTCAGAGCACTGGTTACAAGAGATGATCATTTTTATGACTCTTACCAGGGGCAACCCATCTCCTCAAACCCAGCATCCTGCACATTAGCTTAACTCTGATAATCTTCTGGAGCTTTAGCAGATTCACAGGAAAGGGTGGACCTGGAAGGATTCCTGGAGGCTGTCAAATAAGTATCCAGCGTTTCAATTGCAATGAGCTCCAGTGCATCTTCTCGAAATCTGTTTCAAGTTGTTTTCTTGGGGTCAGTGGAACACAGTATAAATCCCGTCTCGCTCAAGTCCTTCAGGCAGAGAATTTGGGGAATACATATGGAAATGCTTTTGCCTGGTGTTCTCTACTCTGCACCCCTCCCAAACAGAACATACATTTGTGTTGCAGTATAAAAGAGGAAAAAAAAAACCCAACTCCAACCCTCCAGCCCGGAGTAATGTATACAATTCAATAATACATGAAATTCAAAGCCACACATTAATCACATTCATGTTTAACTTTCAGATTTAAAACCCTGCAGGTTGGCTGGCCTTTGTTCTGCTAAGTGGAAGGGGGCATTCCAGCCTCTCCGTGCAGAGTTCAAAAGCTGCCTCCGGTAACAAGTGCAATTGGCTTTATGGGCCTCATTGTGTTCTTCCTCCGGGGCATGGTGAGAAGCTACTGCACAGGTTGGCCCCTTATCAGGCTGTTCAAAGGAAGAAAAGTTTGGATAGCAAAGGTTTGGCAGGTCACTGCGAGGGGCTGCTTGCAGGTTCAGAAGGCCAAGACTGGAAAAGTGATGATGCTGCAAGTCAGAATCCAGCTGCGTTGGCAGGTCTGGGCAGGAGGAGCAAGTTATACAACAGCCTCTCCTTTCCTCCCACCGCCATCCAGTTTCCAAGGCCCTTGTTTTCACTAATGTTAGTTGGTTTTCAGGGTTCTGTGAACAGCACTTCATGTTGGAGGGCTTGTTTGTGTGTTGGGTTATTATTACTAACTCTTCTCAATTTGCCCAGGATTCACTCACTCATCTGTGGCTTCCTTGCCTCTGTGTTTGGACCCCCATTCTCCCCTCCTCATTCAGTCTCTTCAAAAGGCTGTCACAGTATGCCCTTATCCTGCCCTTTTCCCAGCCAGCCTGGCTTTCCAGGGCTCCACACAAGCAAAAATAGTTCCCAAGGGGCAGAGATCCTTATTCTGCCCTTTAGTAGCCTGCTGCCATAGGAACCAGCTGGCTTGCTAATATCTACACTGCCCTTCAACACCGGTGGGGTGCTGTGGCTAACTGGAGAATTAATTTATTTGCAGTAGCTGATTTGCATCAGGGTTGTAGTCTTGGGTGTCCCAATCACAGCAAGATGTGGCAGTGGTGATGGTTGTGCTCTGGAGGTTGTGCATGTAGCAAAATCCTCACCAGAAACCTGGTAAATGGCAATTCATCTACAGCATTTTGGCCATCAGGTAGTTTAAAGTGCATCCACAGAGCTGCAATGACATGTCCTCTGGCTTCCAAATCCCAGTGTGTCACCCCAGGTAAGACTTGAACTTAAGATGTTCTGCCTGAATGGGGAAGATGCAGTGAGCATCCCAAGAGTGCTTATAAACATCCCAGAAAACAGGATATGGGACAGACTTTTTAAGAAGTAAACACACTGGGTGACTCAGTGAGACCACCTATCCCCAGCAAATGTGCCTGAACTTTGAACTGAAATGGTCTAAATTCCATAAAGTCCAAAGGTTTTACACAGTGGAGTGAAATGCCAAATTCTGCAGGCATGTTGGAGGTAGAGCATTGGATTAGAAGCTGTATATATAGCGGTGACCTCCTGCTGGTGGGTCATCCAAGGACATTTTCTGTGCTGGTATCAGCTTCTGATGGTGTGAGTCATTAATAGCAAAGCAGTGGAAGAGTTTGAACCTGTGAGGTCCTCTCCAAAACTTAAGCAGGAGATTAAAGAGGTCTTTAACAGGGACTGGAACTCAAATGCCTGTTAAGCTCGGGTGGTAAATTCATCCCTCTCACTTGCAGAACTGTGGGCTGACAAACTGAGCAGAAGACTGCATGTCTGGAAAGACTTCCCTGTAGAATACAGATACAGAGATGCAGCAGAGGGCATGATTTTCCCATGCTGCCTGTTGGAGAGAGAATATTTTATACAACACTGTATTCAACTTCCAAGTTATAAAGTATATACTGTTCTGGTAGGGCCACGCTGGAGTTTCGATGGAGCAAATGGCAAAGCTCCCACTGACAGGGTTTGGCCCTCAGAGGCTTCAGCTCAGGAAGTTATTCCATTATGTATTAACATGTAGAAAGAGGAAAGGTTCCAACCTATCAAGTTTTAATACACACACTGTTTCCTATTTATGTCAAAAGGGTGAAGTGTGTCCTGCAAGCAATCTGCAAAAATTCTTCCAAAAGGCATGATTATTGGATATTATCTCCAGGTTTTAGTGAGAGGTCACACAAGGGACTGGCCAAATGTCCTCCCTGTGCTTCTGCACTCACCAAATACATAGCAAATACATGGCAAGATGCAGAGCAGGCTTTCCAAAGGCACTAAGCACCCTGCCCTCATTTTAGCACTGGCTTAACTAGACATCAGTATAAAGCCAGGTGTCTGACTTAGTCCTTGGTGTTTCATAAAGGTTGCCATCGAGGGCAGCGTTTGTTAGGACACAGTGAAAGATCTCAGGGAACCTCTGTTCACTTAAGAAGGAGCAGGACTCAGCTCAGCTTCTGATCTAAAGGCTTTCACACACAAGGAAGCATCTGTCAGCTGCCCAGTAATAACTTGCTGTTGGGATATTCCGTTCCTGTGACATTCCACAATAGATGGAAAATAATTAGATTTAGTGTTTTTCTCTTGAACTCGTGAGAAAGCTGCCCCATGTTTGAAAAAAAAAAAAGCCCCCCCAGGGATAAGAGCTGCATGTGGACTGAGAGAAGCTGGTGTGTGGTAGTTTGTCACATTGCAGTCACTCATTTCTGTGTCAGAGCTCCATGATACAGTCATTTACAATTTTTTTTAACTTTTCTTGTCTTTTCTGCTGCTTCCTTTTCACTGCTGTTTTCCCTAACAGAAAGGAGGAGAGGTTTCTGTCATGGCATTCACAGGCCAGTACTGAAATTCTGGTTTTGATGCCCACATACCATTTCTTCCTTCTGTTCTCCAGACTGATGGAAATCAGTCTGTATCCCATTGGCCTGAGGAAACAAGACCCGTGGTGGTGGTTTGCTGCTGGTTCTCTCAGCTTAGAGTAACATGATGTGAACTGCAGCTTTTATTTACATCTGTAAGGGTTAGATGGATGCTCACTCAGACACTAGCAGCTCCCATCTGTTAAAGTGGGTTATACCTGGAAGATGTCTTTACGATCAGCCAAACTGAACCAACGTCTGAAAACCCATCAGGAAAAGACTCATGCACTAATGATGGGAACATCCAATTCTTCCATATCTCTTTTGCTTATAAAAATATCATTTCTTCATGTGAAGTGAGGCCTGTGCAAACAAAATCCTGTCTGTGATGTTTTGGAAGCTGTAGTGGCTTCTGGTCAAGTCCAGGAGGGACAAAGTTTTTCCAGAAGCCTGGGAAGAGCCCATGGAGAGAAAGGACTGGGGCTCCCTGCCTCTGGTGCTGGACCTTGGAGTGCCTTCTACATCTTGTAGTAGGCGGAGTGGGACCTGCTGGTGGTGCTGCACGTCTTTTGTCTCTCACAAAGCCTTGGTAGGTGTCAGCAGTTCTCTGTGGAGGACCATCTGCCTGGTGAGATGCATGGCAAGCTCCCACGTCCCAGCTGGCTAATGGATGGAAAGGCAGCAGTTTATAATTAGTGGATGGAGAAAAGGAGGATGGTTCTCATCACATGAGGAGCAAACTCAGAAAATAACATTTTATTGGACCAAGGGGTGGGAAAACTGAACTCCTATGACATCTTGGAGAGGTGAGACTGGTGGTTGTTTGCTTTAGAGCAAGACAGAGGTGACTTAGAGCTTCTAGAAAGCTGTGTAGACCTTGCTGGGGTCAGGCTCAGCTCTTTGGCTTAATGACAGTGCTCTGGCAGAGCAGAAAACTGGTTCCAGTGCACCCAATTGTTAAAACTAAGGTTAGGAATACTCTTTGGGGCAGCCTGAGATTAACGTGGAGGAACAGCTTATATCTAAAAGGACTTTTATCCTCAGAAAGCAGTAGCTCGTGGAAGACTTGCAGTCTTTCTTCAGTTCATATAGTGGCAAAAAATACTTTAGCCACACTGCAGGCAGCCAGATAGTTCATAAAAAGATTCAGTAACTTAACATGATCTTACTTGTATAGAACTTGCTGCTCTTTGATCCAACTAACTCGATCCAGGAGGGCTTTAAAAGGAGAGAAATAAAGTGTTTCTAATTAAAAATTTGAAAAAAGTTCTCAAGACAAAAAAAAAAAAGCCAACAACAGAAGAACATCAATTGCAGAATCATTTAATTTAAAAAGTTTCCTAATTCTCCCCATGTTTTGACATGAAAGGTGGATCTGCGGCCAGCTTGTTAAGTGGAATCGCTTGGCTACTGGCCCACACACATGGGGTAGCAAAGCCAATTTCTGCCCTACCTCCTCACTGCGCTGCTGATGTGCTGCAGCGTGGCAGGAGCAGCCAGATGGATGCGAGAGGGAAGGCTGAAAAATTGGCAGAGTCAGCACTTGAGTGGATGCCATTTTTACAGCTGTTGGATGTTTGAGTTTGGGAAAGGAAAGCACACCCCTGATTTTAAGACAAGGATCATTCCAAGGCCTTTAGCGCCTGGAAAGGGCAATGACTGGGAGTGACAAAATCTTTGAGATTCTTCTCAGCTTCTTCTTGTCAACTTCTTAAGGTGACAAATTAGGAGAAAGGCTTACTTTGTTGTTGTTGTAGTTGTTGCTGCTGTTAAATCTTTGGGGGAGAAAAGGCTGTGTGATACTTCTTAAGTAGGTTTAGGTCAGGGCAAACCTCATTTGATCTTGAGTTTCACTGCAGTTTCGATCATTGTCTCTGGCATCTGGCGCCCATTTATAAGGTACAAAATAAGGAATCACTTAAAAGCATGCGCAAGCAAATGTGAAATTTGTGCTAAAACAATGCACTGGGGGATTTTAATACAGTAATTGACCCCTTCCTTGTTTGTCTGTCTAATGCTCACTTTGTTCTCTCTAGATCTCACAAGATATTGAATTTACTGGCTAGAGAAGGGCTGCAGACTAGAGAGAAAACAGAAAAATTTGCTGAGAAAGCAGAAGAAGAGGTTAGTGGAAAAAAAAATCTTGTTTTCTCTGGGCAAGTAGTACTTATTCTCTTTGTGATCAACACCAGATACTCTCCAGCAATGGTTTCTTGTCTTTACCCCACCCTAAAAGAGATCTTCTAACCAGAACTGTTGTGTTTTACTGGTTTTACAGATCTGATATAAAAAAAACCTGAGAGTGCCATACAATCTATTTCAGATAACAGCAGATCAGTACTGAAAACCTTACACCTCACAAATTCCCAGCTACCAAAGAGATTTATAGACAGTGGTGACAGCCCTAAGTGCTTTTGCTCTTGTTCTGCGCGTTTGTCATGCTGGAGGCTTTTTATATTTTGCAGGTAGATCTTAAATTTGTAATGGAAAAGAAAGCTGGTGAGTGTTTTGTGGCTGGCAGACTGGGAGGGAGGAACGATGCGTGTCTGCCTTTTGGGTGAATCTGGTCCTGTTCCTCAGCATTGGAGAGAGCTGCTGGTGCACTTGCTGAATTGAAATGGAAACAGGGGCAAGAGCTGCTGTTTCAGTGGTGTCTTTTCAGTAGTGTCTCCTTGTCTGCATCCATTGTTTGTGGCCAGTCATCTCAGACTCTTCCAGTCAGATCTTCCTGGTCTGGGTGAGATTACTTCAATCAACAAAAGCAATAATTTCAGTGTTTCCTATTCTAGCTTGAATGCTTAGGTCTTTGGCCTCTGATTTAGTTTCTTGCTTCTCAGATGCCAAGCAGCTGTTGGGTTCCTGTAACTGGGCTTTCCTAATTCAGGCAGTACAAGCTACCAGCACAGCATCATTCCTATCAGCAGGCATGCCTTCTGCAGCCTCTTTGTGTCCCAGCCTGTTAGTTTTACCTGTCCCCAGGAGCAAGCATTCAGCAGAGGAAGGATTGCACACCCAGGTCCTGATGCAGAACATCCATTTGTCTCACTTGGAAATCCCCAGTTTTGAGGTCTGATAATTAAGTGTTTCATTAAGCCTGACGCTGCGGTGGAGCCTGGAAAAATATGTGCTGTGTGTTAAGAGCGCTTTCACATGCTGTAGTGCAGGCCTCTCTGCTAGGAACAGCCACTGGGAGAGATTTGTGGCTGCTGTCTTGGATAAAATCTTTGTCTGGAAGGATCTAGCAGGTCTCTGAGCGAGGAAGAGGTGCAGCTGACGGCAGCATGTCCCAGCAACAGACTGAGCTGCACACACGCTGCACCACCTGCAGCCTCTTCCCCAGGAACCCCCCGGATGGAAGTGGAACCGGCCCGAGAAGAGAAGAGCTGTCCTTTGGGGAGGAGGATATTGAGGAAGGCCAGAAAGTCCCAGGGAGCTGGAAGACTGTCAGAAGGGAAAGGCAAGACTGGAAGGGTCCCAAAGACATTAAAAGTGGGGAGGAGATTTTTTTTCTGTGCATCTTTAGATGAACAGGAAGGCATTAGAGCATGACTGGTTCCCTGTCAGCTCCTTATCACCGTGTTCAGGCATCTCTCCAGAGCCCATCAGGAAAAAGAGGTTTCTCAGTGAATCATTTGCACTGAGTACTTCTGTGGACACCATACGTGCAAGGTCCTGTGGCTTGATGCAGCTATAGTGAGCCACGTTGCATCTCCACTCAAAATCAGTTTTGTCCTGAGAGAGGCACTGCTCATCATGACCCAAAGGATCTTCTTTTAGAAAGAACAAAAGAAAATGAAATGGCAAAAGGTTCCAATAAAGGGAGTGAAATCTTAGAAAAAGACTCTTGCTCCCAGAGTACCTCACCGCTGTCAAGTTGTGCTGTCGCCAGTCATGTCAGCATTGCATTGGCCAGTCTGCTTTTCCCAAGTGCCAGCTGGGTTTATAAAAACCCAATAACAGTAATAAAAAATAAATACTAAAACAATAAAGAAACTTTATACAGTGCTGAGAGCTCCCCGTTTAGGTGCCTGTGCGTGGGTAGGAGATGTGTACAGTTGCAGTTGGATAAAGGGTGTTCTGTGGTTGGAAGAAAACACTGTAGAGTGTTTCTGTTACACCATTGGGAATGACCTATGGGCTCTGCTTTTCTCTTCAGCCTGTTGTTTATTGCTCACAAACAATGGAAATAGCTCACATTTAAAGCGTTTGCTCATCTTAAACCCAAGACCCAATCAAAAAGGAACTCTTTGAAAGAAGTTTTCAGCAATAATTTACTTCACTATAATATGAACAAGGTTGAACTGAAACTTTTATGACCTATGACTTGTCAGATTTTTTCTTCACAGACCTTACCCTTTAGCACATTTTTCATGATAATACAACCCAATCTGTTTATTATTTTCAATTTAAAAAAGTAAAAAAAAGCATTGCATCCTCATGAAAATTGCTTCATTGTTGGGCTGTTTGAGTGGTCAGTGTAATATATCATTGTTTGATCTGGCAGAACCATCTATTTATAAGCTAGTATGTGTCAAACTATTTTTTTGGCAAAACTGGGAAGACACCTGGTTTAGTTTAGATTCCTCGCTATGCAATTCCAAACATCGCTCAGTCCTCTTGGATTGAAAACACAGGCTAGAATCCAGACTTAAGAGTGCTGCTGTCATTCACAAGATGCTCAAGGGCCTCTGCTCTCAAGGTTCATGAGATCATAAATTCTTTTTTTTTCTTTAATTTTTCTTTTTCTGGTAGTTCAAGCACAAACCCAAAGTAGGGTACGTATGAAATGTAAGTGGGGTGCAGTGGGTCCCATTCACTGTGAGAATGAGTGAAAAGTTCCTGAGTGAAAGTTTGCTCAGTGAGAGCAAGAGGAGCAGGTCCTCTTTGCAGAGCTGTCAGAGAAGTTGGGAAGACCCCACAACCCTGGGCTGTGTTTGGGAACAGGAACTAAAAACGTATTTCTGAGCTGATGATTGACTTCCTGGCCAAAGGCACTCTTCCAGACAGCACAATGATGCCTTTACAGAGGTGTCTCTGTAGTTAACCACTTACCTCCTGCCAAAACTGATAGATGACATGCTGTGTCAGCCCTGTAGTTTAATTCAGTTCTCCTTTAGAATTAGCTAGATCGTGCCCTTAGACAAGATTTGGGATGGATGTGTCACTGTTGCTTGGCTGGACAATTCAAGAGCTTCTATTGATGAATTCATATTAATTTCAACAGTGATTGTTTACAGGTCTCATAAGGGGCACTGGGATCATCGTGGCCAAGTGATTAGTATGATGAGAGTTGTAGTATGCAATACAGTGTGCATGTTCAGCACTCACATAAATGCAGTAGTAAAGATAAGGAAGAAGACAAAGTGAGAGGGAGAGAAAGGGAGGGGAAAGAGATAGGACAAAGAAAGGTGTAGATTCTGACCATATGCTGGTTAAACCAGTGAACCTGGTCCTTTCTGTCCAGCAACATCATTTCATTGCATCATTGCCACGTTCAGCCTTTAGCAGGATTTGTTTTTCCTCTGTGGTGGATCTCTTCTCTTCTGAGGAGCCCTTTGCAAGGAGCTGGCCAGTTGTCTAAATAGGCTCCAGCCCCTCTTGATTATTTTCTCTTCATCCTCCCGGTGAGGGAGATAGGTGGTCTGGAAAACAGAGTCCAAGTGAAATGGTTCATGCCCAGAGCAGCTAAGCAAAACTATGCTTTGAGGCCAACTTATTTTTCATAATTTATCTAGTAATGTAAGCCAATGCAGTAGTTTGAGACAAATTTATTTTAAGCCTTAAAGGGCAAAGGACTTGTGTATTTAACCACAGGCTAAGTTTGACTTAAGTACACTGAAGTCAGCGATGACTGTTACCTCAGTGACCTCCTATCTCCTACTAGGCAAAGACCTTCTGTTTTCTGCAGCCTCAGTAATACAACCTTGACACTGCTCTGGGAAGAAGAAATGGAGCTTGCTTGTGAGCAGAGGAGCTCATGGCTTGTTTCTGGCAGCTGAACTCAGTGCAGTGAGCCACACTGAGTCACCATTTTTGATGTGTCAGGTACTCAGATATCACTGAATGAAGAGCTAGGTGTCCAAAACCAGCACTGACATCAGACATCTGATGACATCAGACAGTTTGCTGAGAGGGCTGTGAGGGCTGCCAAGAGAGGTATCGAAGAGAACAGGGTGTCTGGAGTATTCCCCCCTCCTGTTACTTCAGGATACTCAAAGTACCTGCAGGCTGGAGTCAGCCAACTTTGCCTCTCAGCCCGAGGCAGTCAGGCGCACGGCGGTGCTGCGTTGCCCTGCTGGGTGGGCTTTCTGTACAATGCAGCCAGGTCAGGCCACAGCAGCAACAGCCACCAGCCACCCTTCTTCCTCTACAACCACCCTCAAGTCACTACACTCACTGACATGGATGAGGTATGCTTTGGCCCACAGGGTTTCTGATACACCTCTTTCCATTTCATAGTGGAAGGTAACCTGGGAGAGGGAAGGCAATTCTCCAGCTTTCCCATTGAAGCTGCTGGGGCCAGAGGGAGCTTTACTCCTGCCACAGAAAATATTCCCTTATTTTCCAGTGGTCCCTGTTCTTAAAGCTCTGGGTAGCTCCTTAATGCAAAACTCAGAAACTGCCAAGTTACTTGAGGTTTGTGTCTTATCTTCTTGGATTCTGATACTTGAAACCCATCCAGCTAGCACTAAATACTTCTTCTGCTCAAAATATGAAGTGTCACCTTCCTATTAACAGAGCGTCTTCTTTGATAAGGCCATTCCTTTTCTTAGCTGTCTAACCAGTTCCAGGCTATTTAAATCAATGGAAGTTATGTAGGTATGCATGACAAATACCTTCATGTAAAACCAGGCAGTAGCTGTGCTGGCCCAGTTGCTGATGGTTTCTGTGTCTGAAGAGGTAGATAAGCCAGGAACCTAGAGAAGGTGAAAGAAAACAGTATTGTTGGGAGTCAGTAAAGGGGCTACGTTTTCTGCTTTCACATTAGAGGTTCTTTAACTGTAAGATTAACTGTAACTCTTGCAGAAGCAGAGGGACAGACTATCCCCCACTACATCATTTCTTTGATCATATATTGGGTTTGAATTGTTGTGGATTGTAGATGTTGTGGATTGTGGGTATTGTGTGTGGACTGAGAACTGAGTCATTGAGACACTTTCATCTGTGTTTTTCCTGTGCTCAGACATCACTGTAGAAGCACCATTGCCCAGCTTCTTCAAAAATAAGAAAAACTGTGAACATCTTTCAAGCCTTTAAATGTTGTATTTAATTTTTAAACAGTTCTATTTCTGTGTCCAGAACCTGGGACAATTACAGACTTTAGTAGATCAATATCCCTTAATAAATGTAAACACCTCACACCACTTCTTAGAACCAGCTCGTCCTTGAAAGACTTGAGTGTCCTTCAGTTTCCTCTAAGGGATGGCATTCTTTTTGCTGTTTTGCCAGTTTTCAGGATCCCAAGATCTTTTATTATCCGAATCCTGGGCTTTTGAAACACTTTGTCACCTTTACCATTGCAGAGCTTTGTTGAAAACTTAATATTACCCAACAGTTAGAGAGCAGAGATTCATCCTAGTAGGGATATGACTCAAAGTACTTGCATTAACCTTAAGAATTTCGTTTTACCCTGCAGTCAATTACATGTCTTTGTCCTGCTCCCTTAATACTTCTCACTTCTCTGCTTCCTATGGTACCTGTTTGTTACAACTAATGGGCTCAGGCTTTTTATATTTGTCCTTAATATCATAAGGGCACGGGAACAACTCTTCCATATGCAGTGTGGAGTCCCAGCACAGGATCCTTGACTGCTTGTTAGCTGAGGAACACTACTTCCAGTTCAGTAAAAAGTATGTCCTGTTCCAGTGGTGGAGGCATAGATTTGTTTTATAAGTGTGTTCCACAAAACACCACAGGTTAGGAGATTCTGATTTTTATTTGGTGGTAATCTTGATCGATAGCAGATAAATCATTTACAGAAGAAAAATAAGTGGGAAGAAAATTTCACATTCATATTCCAGCTGTGCAAAGGGATCTTGGGTTTCCCCCCCTCCTCTCCATCCTCTCCTCACAGAGCTTGTCAGCAGTAGGAATTCAGAGTAATAAAAGCCAGACTTATTTCCAATGCAGGTGTTTCTGGAGTGATTGTAATCTTTCTGATTAACTGCATCTGCTAAAAAGATCTCATCATTACAAGCGAAGCAGAAGTTAGGAGGGAAGGTGCCCCTAAAGCAATGAACTGGCAATTAAAATTACATTATAGGCTCTGAGACATGGGATTGAACAGAGACCTTGGAAATACCATCAAGGTAGATCTGAAGATGTCATTATGCCACCAAAATCTTTGAAGCCCACAGCAGCATCCTGGGCTGGCAAGGGAGCCCGATGTGATTAGGTAGTGCTGAAATCCAGCTTTTGGAGATTAAGCTGAGTTACTAAGATTGGGGCCCTTATCAAACTCAGTCCCAGCAGACTGCCCTAAGTCATCAAGGAAATTGCTGCAGAAAAGTGCTGATCTTGTGAAAATAGCATTTTACTGATCGTGAAAGCCTTAGGATGACAGCCTTGGAGACTGGGGTCTGGTTTCCTCACACAGAACAGCAGCAGAGGGTTTGGTACATGACAAACCCAGCGGTCTCACGCTGTATTTGGAACAACAAGATTTAATTGACATGGAAATTGATTAACAGTTGCTAATCAAGGCCACATTTTCTTCTAGCCTCTCAGTTGGGGCATGTGGAACATTTGCAAATGGTTGTCATTCCAAGCTGAAGTTTTAGGGAGAGCAGGATAAATTTACATGTATATGCCCTAATCTACCTAGAGGTTTGCATAGTCTTCATGGCCAGGGTCCAAGCAGAGCCGTCACAAAAGAGCTCTCACTGTGAGAGGTGAAGTGGACCTCAGCTTCCTGCTGGCTACACTCTTCCCTTCTCCTCCCCCTTGCTGCTGCTGGCAGATCTTATTCCAGATCTTTCTTGGTTGCCTGGGACTGAGATTTCTTTCCTCTATTGCTCATCGCTGCCCTGAGCCCTCCAGTTCTAACAGGGTAATGTCCCCACAGCAGCCTTTGAGGTCAGAAGTTACTTACACACCTTTAGATGCAAAAATAGGTGATTATCCAGGACACTTGTCAGGATTTAAACCCCAGAGATCCAGTCCAAAACCCAGTTTTTGAGATAATCCATCCTACTTTGTGGTGTAAAACCAACTGACACATGGATGTGTGGCACAAACAAGTCAACTGTCCCTTCTCAACTAGAGGCATGACACTGCTTTGGTTTTCACATCATTACTTGTGGAGACAAATGAAAAGAATCCTTCAGTGTCATGCAGCCATGACCTGAAGTCAGAAGGCTCTCTAAGCTGTTACTGGAGGAGATCCAGTTGTAGAAAGAAAAATTCATGCTAAATCAGCTAGAGAAAGTTGACTGAAGTATGTTTGAACAGACAGATTGTTCAGCCATCTATGCAGCTGGCTCAATAGAGGAAACTGTTACTCCTGGGTAATTGGAAGCAACTATGCGTAGAGAGGTATAAAAATATATAAAAATATACAGTGCACAGCTTTTCTACTTGTCACTACTTCTCTTGGTGAGAAGTCTGAAATCCAAGGCTAGCAGGGGGGAACTCAAACCTAGAAAATCAGTGTTGGTGACCCCCCTTTTCCCTGATAATCCCTTATGCTGTCGTGGAAGTACATAGGTCTGGATGTTGCTGAGCACTTGTTCTGTGCAGCAGGAGATGGTGATTCACACTGTCCCCACTCTGTCCTGCATTAACAAGCCATACCAGATTCCTTTTGCTGCATCACCTGCCATGACACATGGAAAGCCACTTGGTTTAGTGAACCTGGTTGCTAAATCCACAGGTGGGGGTTTCATCACCAGCTAAATATCAGTGCAGAGCCACCATGGCTTGTACTTGCTAGCAAATAATTTCAAATGCCCCATTCTGCATTAATTTGCATTCTGGGACTTGCTAACAGCACCACATTTGTTTTGGGATAGCACAAGAAGGAAAATCTGTTCCCTTCAAAGGGTTTACCCTTCCCTGCCAACCTGTCTCTGTTGGGCCAGCAGAAGGACACAGCTGCTCAGGACCTGGCCTTTCCAGTGGCAACCAAAGGGTTAAACCAAGCCCCAAGCACTTGTTCTTCCAACATACCCTGCACTCCTCACTCTCCAGGATTTATGGTCATCTAGTCACATGTTTAAAAGATTATTGGAAAAATATGTAAATGAAAGTTAATAAGTGTAGCAGAGTGGTGTAAAAGCAGACTTATTAGCAACAGGATGCAAGGCTCTGCACATGCTACATTTCTGTTGCTGGAAACATCATCAAAGAGCTTTCCAAGGCTGCAAGGTCCAGATGGATTTTACATCTTTATGCACCAGCCCTGAGCCAAAGTTGAATTCACAGGTGAAGCTGACACCACAGCACATGGGGAGGTGCCTGGCTTGCACGCCTGTCCCTCACCCAGGCTGCAGTTCTGGCTCCCAGGAGAAGTGGGGGAAGGTCTCCTCAAAAAAGTAGTTTTGGGGAGAACTGTGCTAAAAATAACAATACTGTACTAAAAAAGTGGTGTGAAGGACAGCTTTGCTTCTACACTGGGAATTTAATGGGACTTTGTCCTTTAGGCTGAAAAGACACACCACAGCTACTCCCTTTCCAGGCCCATTGGAGCTTCTCCCTCTCTAGAGGTTCCAGGTCTTGCTGCCAGCAGCCCGAAGGGCAGTGCTTTAACCTTCTTCTTTTCTCCCACTGTTGGCAAAGAAGTTGGAGACTTAAATAGCAAAACACATCTGCTTTCAGCACCTACATGGCTTATGGCTAGGATTTCTCTGGCAGCTAGCAGCAGTGGCAACCAGCTTGGGAGGGTGGGACATGGAGTAGAAAGAGCAGAACCCCGTTTTCCCCAGGGTATCTGCCTTCCTGTTGCAGGCTCTGCTCTGCTGAGAGAGCCATCCTCCTGCTGTGGAAGTGATGGGGAGGTTGCACACACCCAGCAGCACCCCAGGGGGAAGAATGGAGCCATGCATGTGGATATTTTTTTGGGAAAAGGTCTAGATTGCAACATTTGGGAATGAATATTATTTATCAAACAGCTAGGAATACTTGAACCATACCCTGCAGAGCCCCTCTTGAATTCCTAGCAGAGGCTGTCAGATCCCATTCTGTAGCCTGGAGATGCACCCAGGGTCCCCACTAAGTTCCTAGTCTGTAATGGTGTTTGCTCTCTGACATCCCAAACAAGGCTGATCCCATTTTGCATGGTGAGCAGAGCGCTTGGGGCCGGGGCAGCAGGCAGCTCTGCGCTGCTGGGAGGACAACGCAGCGCGCCAGCGGGCCCCGTGCCCGCATCCACGCTGTGCACACACAGGCCAGGGAGTCTGCTGTACACATTCATCCACTTGATCAGGAACCAGATGAGTGTATCCAAGTCACCTTAAATCTGGGTTTTGGAAACCTCAAACCAAGACAGCTTGCTTTTTTTTGCTTTTTTTTTTTAAAAAAAGAAGCCCTCAAACAATAACAACAAACCCAGCATGTGACTAAAAGCTGGAATGAGGGACTGCCAGGATTTCTCTTGGCAACCCGTCATTCTAGGAATCTGCTTCTTGCCACACTTGTGCAAGGCACATTATTGAACATTTCCTGACTATTTGCCCAGGATGCTATAAACGCTGTCCAAATAGCAGGGTCTCGCCTGCCGCTTTGATACATCTGGCTAAATTGCATTAAGCAGCACGCCAGAGGCTGATGGAGTCCCCACAGGACGTGCTCCGTCTGTCAGGCTCTCCAAAGAGCCTGGGTGATGAATGATAGTGCTAACATTAAACAGCTTGCCTGTGATGTTTTTCAAGTGTCCCTCCCCAACAGCTTGCCTTCTGCCCTGTCTTCTAGGAGATAACCCAGCACAACAGAACATTACCTCATTAAGAAAGCTACCTCTAATTAAAAACAGACAGGGCATCACCTCCCTTATATTAACTTGAAGGGTCCACCCTGCCATTTAAATTCCTCTTTGGAAGATTAATATCTATACACACATTGTGAAGAGTGACTCTCTCAGAAGTAGTGAGTCCAGAGCGAATGTTGGACGTGATGAAAGTGAGCATCAACAATAAAAACTGTGATCACAGTGCCTTCACATGTTCATGCCACGCTCTGGAAGGGGGTGTGTGTATTTGGGGTGAATGAGACAGATCTCTCCATCCCTGGCTTAAGGGAAATGGAGAGATTTTGTCCAAACCCTGTGTTAAAACCATTCAGATGTATTGTTTAGGCCAGAGTTCTTTAACACTACAATATACCTGTCTGTACCCAAAAGAACAGCACACCAGCTGAGGTGTATCAAGACCAATTCACAGGACACCCCCGGGGTGGGGGAGAGCCTTCTACAAACATCCTGTCACATCAACTCCTCTGTTCCTCCCATTACTCTGGGTTTCAGGGTAAAGAAAGGCCAAGTAGGAGATGGATTTGGCTGGCCCCCGAATGGATGGAAAAGAAAGGGGAAAATGAATCATATCCATGAACTCACAACTCGATTTTCATGGCACTCGGGTTTTTTTTTCTTCCCTGATGACTCTCTGGTTTATTTTAAACCAAAGGTTTTAAGTTCAAAAATGACTTAATTTGGAATAATTTGAAGCAAGCCAGTGGCATCCCTTTAGTTACTTACTACTTACTTTGCCTTTTATTCCTTTAGAACGCTTGGCGCAGAGCGCTGCCCTGAACTGCACAGAATTCCCATTGCTGGAGCAGCCTGCCACAGTGGAAGCACTTTTAACCTCAGGATTTTACTGCCACCACCTGAGTGACAAATCTAAGGTCCCCAGCGATGAGTGATGCCCAGACAGCAATGGAAGCTTCAGCCAGCCCACTCCATGCTGCCCCTCAGGTATGCCAATGCAAACAGCTGGTGAAACATCTGGGGTTTTTGTGTGTGGATCAGTTTCCTGGGATGGTTTTTCATCCCACCGCCCCTGGCAGTGGTCCTGGCCCAAGTCTGGCAGGTGAGATGAAGTAAAAAAGAAAACAACCAAGCAGTACCCCTAAAGCAGCAGTAAGTACAACCTGCATCTGATCGGTGGGGGCACTGCTTTCAGCAGGAGAACAACTTTCCTATGCTCTTGGCTGTTCACCTGTAACCTCAGAGCACCAGAGCTCACTGCTTTCCCTTCCAGAGGCCTCAAGTTCAACCCCTAGTACTGACAGCCTGCCTGGGAGCCCCTTGCTTGGATGGGGTGTTCAGCTCTCACTAAACTGGTCAGTGGCCAAGATAAAGGAGTACCTATGGATTCACCTGGCCTTCAGGGAGCCCAGAGGTCCAGAAGCATTATGGTTATGTCCAATATGCATATGCCTGACAAGAGCCTCTTGTAAGAGTATTACTAACCTTAGCAGGTGCCATCTGCTCGACTGAATGAGAACTTCCCAGTTACTCAAATCACAAGTAAGTTATGCTGATTTGTGTGCTAAACAGCTTTGGGCTTTGTTTGGGTTTTTTTAATTAACAAGATGATTGCTGAAGCATTAAAAGCTTGCTTAGCAACCCACTGTAATGGAAAACCTTGACCACACAGAAGGTGCATTTTATGTTGTGAAACATCATGTAAGGAGTCAAATTCAGTTGTCTCTGGGTAGAAAAACCAAAGAGGTTTGTTTGGGGAAGGGAGGCATAGCAGGAAAAAAACAAAAAAGAGTATTTTGGTATGTATGGATGCAGTCTAGACTTCACAGCTTGCAGTGTGGCATTTCAGTACTGACTTTTACTGAGCTCTTCCATATCCCTTTTCCATTTCGGATATCCTGTGAAGCAGCTCCTCCAGAAGTCCTAACTAGTCAGTCTGTGACCTGAAGGAACAGCTGCTGGAAATGCAGATAGCATGGCTAATCATTTCAGGTCATGGTGCTGCCTGCACTTTGGCAGTATGTGAAGCAGGTATTTGGGTGATGTGGGGCCACGTTGCTGCTTAATTAGCTGGTCTCTTGGACAAAACATTTAGAACCACTCATTTCATCACTCTTTTAGTAGAAACAGGTATCCTGGAGGAAAGCTACTCATCTGCTCTGCATGTCTCTCCCCTAGCAAATGTTTTGGCTTAGAACCTAAGCGAGGGAATTCAGATTTAAAACTGAAACACTAGACTTAATGCTCACCTTAATGTGTGTGTAGGGACCTAAGAATGGATTTTGTGGTGAAGAGCCAATTTGGATTCGTGCCCAAATCTTAGTCCCCAGTGTCAAGGCTCAAGAATGATCAGGTGCAATCAAAAAAGTAAAAAAAAAAAAAGGTCTCATATTTCTGTCTTCTCCAGTTTCTGGTTCCTGCCAGTGTTCAAAGAGAAAATGTCCAGTACTCCAAGAACATCTGTTTTCCAGCAAGGCCCAAAGCATCAGGGAGACATGGAGGTGTACTGAGAAAACCTGTTATCAGGAGATCATCAGTCTAGTTATAGAAGGTCATCTGGAGAGGGCAGGAATCCTTAGCAAAGCTGGAAGACTTTTGAGGTGCTTCTGTCAGTAGCCAGAGCACAATTTTATTGGGTTCTCAGACCCACAACTGACCTTACAGCTGCGTGTGGACTCCCACTCCTCCATTTATGGTGGTGGTCAAAATTGCAGACAAATTCTTTTAATTAATTAAGCATTCTCCCTGTTGTGAGTGTGATCCAGAACTCCTCATGATGTTTAAAGCATTGCAGGTTTAAAAAACAAAACAAACCCAGGCAATAAATTACTTTTTCTAGTTTGCTTTTGAATAATCTGCAATAGTCATAAAATCAAAGAGGAAATAATAAAATCCAGTATTCACACATGTTAATAACACAGTGGAAATGGCTTTTAAAAAACTCTCAACCTCAGTCTGTGCTGCATCCTGCTTCGTAGTTCCTTAAGGGATCCCTTAAGGGATGTAAGCAGCAAGAGTTCTGGTAGAGCAGAGAGCAGGGTGGAATTCTGTACCTGAGTGGTAAGACCCTCACCTCCCTCCTAAAACTGACTAGTGCCATAGTCTCACCCTCACTTGCTCACAAGGAGATAACTACAAATTAAATGCCTCACTGCCACAGAGACTGGTAAAGGAGAGGGGAGAACCTGCTGATCTCAGAGCATTCAAGCAGAGCAGGTTTTTTGTCATGACAAGTGTCACGTGTTCCACATCTGTGCCTCAGAAATGCAGGAGTTGAGTTTCCAAGCTCACCTTGGGTTACTAGTGAGCTGTTGCTCTTCTCTGCCTACCATAACCTTTGTAGCTAGGATAAGGCAATTTGAAAAAACACCCTGCTTGCTTCCCTCCTGGAGCTAGGTCTAGGTCATCTTCCACCATTCTACTATTTTACATGCCAAAATTTGATGAAAGCTTTTGATCATGACATAGTTTCTTCTTTGCTTCATCAATTCCTCTAGTAGATGGGCATTTTTTTCTCAGCAACTTAATACAGTACCAAAAGACATTCCTTCAGTATATCATTTTCCAAGGTGATTGCTTGCAATTCTGCTCAGTTAGTGGAAAACTTGCCCCAGGAGACCAACAGAATCTGTAACCCTTGAGTTCTGACTCTTTATAGATCTAGTGTAAGGGACTGCATCATTCAGCTGCCATGTCTCAAGGAGAAGGCACATGGTTCTGCACATACCTCACACTTAAAGGCTGTGGAATCTTTTACAGTTAACCCAGACCCTACTTTCATTTTCAGGTAACTGGGCAGTAGAGCTGACCCCATACACCATATCAACACCATATCACCACCACAGAATGGATTTTCAATTTCAAAACAGCTTTCAGAAGGGCTGGGGCAGTCACAGCCCAGGAGCACCTTATCTTTCAACCTTCCTGTTGAAAATCACATCACTGGATCATCTTATCACAGTAGCCTTCAAGAAGGTAGCAGAGTATTTTGGATGTCTTTATTGTGCACAAGGTGGTACAAGATGAGAAGTAGAAGGATGAAACTGAGCAAACAGTGGCTGACAATTGTTTCCTGGCAGCAGGAGAACACAGTTACACAACAAGGAGTCTAGCAAGTCAGGGCAGGTGGTAGATCAGCTCATTTGGGTCTGTCCTCACAAATGCAAGTGCTGGGCACATCCTAATTTCAAATGTACCAGGAGATACTGTTTTTATAGCCCAAGTTACTTCACTCCTCAAGGTAATTGGTTTCAGATGAAAACAGCTACACTCCCTCATGCCTGCTTCTTGGCAGACCAAGCAGACACCTGCAGCAACCAGCCAGGGCATTTTTTGGGGGGGGAGTGGGTAATGCTTCTGTTAGTAATGCTTCTGTTACTACATTAGGCTGTTAAAGCAAGACCCAGACTTCTAGGGATGCTGTATTAGCAAGGGACATCTCCAGAAGTTCAGTTTCTCTCTAGATCAGTGAGTTCTCACCTGAGCCTCTGGCATCTTGGGGCAGTGCCTGTTGGATCTGAACACCTATGGCTTGGCCTGTAAGCATCACGGTCCCTTCAGGGCTGCCTGCCTGTGTCTGGCAGGGAAAGTCCTGTACTTGTGTGTTACACTAATGCAGAAACTGCTCCACCCAGCTTAAGAAGGCTTGTTTGAATGCAGTCAGTTACTTGTGTTAGCTTCTTTTATTGCAAGCTGAGGCCTTTAAATAACATGAGACTTGCAAACAAGAGCTGAGCAGAGAATGTTTCTCTCATTCCCTAAAACACTGGGAATCTCAAGCTTTTTCCCTGCTGAGAGTCATTACAAAACCAGAAACAGCTCACAATAGACTAAACTTATTTCCCTGGGACGTGGTAAAGCCCATCTTCCATCCCAGCCAGGCCTTACTCAGGCTATTCTGAGTTGTCTTGGCATTAAGTAACAGATGTGTTTCTGAGGAGTTCGAACTAAGACATTTTCCAGCAGAAGCCATGTCAAAATGGTCCTAACCAGACCTTACACCAGAGTCAATCAGTCATACCTTTGGGGAGGTTCAATGGTTAATTCCAGCTTCTAGTTCTGTTGCAGGCAGGATTTGACACAGCTGGGACTGGTTAAATAAGAAACTTGAGCCATACGATGACACTATTTCAGGCCTAAACATTAGCCTGGGCTAATGACAACAGATCTCTCTCCTCTCAGCACCAAAGGTAACAATCAAAATAGTCTTGAATGTGCCTTGCTCATTCACAGAGCCAGGATGTTTTGGGCTGGACTGCACAAATCCCCTAGCACCCACTCAGTTGTGATCTTTACTTGCAGCAAGTAAACAGGGCACACTCTTGACCTCAGTTTCTCACTAATAATTAGACTCCCTATTTTAATTCTAACCTTTCAATTCCCACAATCCCTTTTCAAAGGAGAAAGGACCCTTAATTCCCCACAAGCCCTCAAGAACATAAACACAACGCTAACCATCAGATACAAGAATTTATTTTCCTAAGAAAGCTTTTCCAGGGAATGAACTAGTTCCTGACTGTAGAATTAGAGTTTAGCCATATAAACTCACTTTGGGGTCTGTAGTACAGGATATGAACATGAATGAAACATTAAAAATATGAGTTGAGAAGAAAAGCTCTCCCTAAATGTCCCTTATTGTATAAGCTGCTATGAATTAAAGCCCTTTTCAGGCTGATTTTTAGTCATCAACATAATTATTTAGGAACATTTTCCAGACCAGTGTTTTTTACAAGTATTTTAACAACCTGCAAATCAGGAAACTGTAAATCAGAGAAATGAACTGAAATCAGCAATCACAAGGCAGGAGGCCCCTGGCTTAGTCTGTGACAGCATGCCACAAATAGTGGCAGCTCTGTTCCTGTGCTTGCAAACAGGGGGAGTGATGGCTAGAGATGGGCCTGAGCTAAAAGCCACCGGTGCCTGGGACATGACAAGGTTGGAAGAATTTGTCTCCAGTGCTGTGAGTCAGAACACATTCAGATCCTCTTTATGCTATGAAAGATGAGGCACAGCAACACCCTGGTTTGGGATTCTCTCCTTCCTCCTCCCCAAGCAGGATGTATCTAGAACCAAAAGCCCTTTGCAAGCATCTTCTTTTCCCCAGAATCAATCACTTCTGCTTCACTTCCAAATGCCAAACTTGAGGTAGTATGTTTCTAAGCCTTAGGAAGAGCAAAGCTTAAGTTTAGTGCCAAAACCCCCCACCAAAACTGTATACATTGTGGAGGTACACTCAGCAGAATACAGAAGCCTATTTCAAGGTGCAAAATACGGCCTTAGTTCCCCTGGAAAGTTGTTTTCACAGCCAGGGGACACAGTTTATTCACAGGTATTAAACACTGGAAGACTCTAATTCATCCTTTGCAAATACAGTTGAGCAGCAGCCCTTGGATTCTGTGGTCAGCAGCCTGTGAGGCAGATGTCTAATCTTTGATAATGATTCCTGTGCCAGAAACCAGAGTCACTCCTGTGCTTTGCTTACAGCATGACAGAAAGGTGAACCAGTGAAGTCCCTGCTCTGTTCTGGGAAGCGAGTGTTGTGATTAATGGCTTTTCTAGGAGCAAGTGGCAGCATATAGAAATTTAAAGGAGAAATCTTGCATCTTGCTACAAGAGGCTGAGAGACCACATTACAGGCCTCTGTGCCATTGAGAATGTGTCAACTGCTATTGACTAAAAGATGCCACAGCTTGGAGATCTCTACTCCAAGACATTCAATACTTGTCACAGCCAAAGCATGGATTTTCAAAGCCATTTCTACAGATACCCAGGTAGAATCATAGAATCACAGAATACTTTGGGTTGGAAGGGGCCTCAAAGATCATCTAGTTTCACCCCTCCTGCCATGGGCAGGGAGACCCTCCACTCACCAGGTTGCCCAAAGCCCCATCCAACCTGGCCTTGAACACCTCCAGGGATGGGGCTTCCACAGCCTCTCTGAGCAAGGTACAATACACTGTCATCTCTTGAGATCCTGTCTCCAAATTTCTGGGCTTTAGTTGCATCACCTGCAGAGAAACTAGAGACTGGTTTGGCCAAGCCTGAGAGGTGACCACAGAGCTTCAGAAAGTCAGTGGAGCGTGCTAAGGGTGCAAGAACAATCAGCATGGTAGCTGTGCTTTGAGAAACACAGCAAGATTCACTGCAGGTATTTTAACTAATGAGGAAGGAAGTGGTGTGTGTGCCTTCATACACCCAAGGAGTTTGCGCAATCAGGACAAGAGAGGAATCCCCTGACCTCTACAATGGTACAAGGTATAGAGACCTAGCAGTCCCCTAGGAAGAAAAGGTGTCTGCAGTTACAGTGCCTCCCCTGGGCTGGATTTCTAACCTTTCCTGTGAGACAGAAACCATCCATGAATGATGTCTAAAATCACTAAGGTGACTTTACAATGAGATGTACAGGTCTAGCAAGGTTTGAGAAGATTGCTTTTTCACAAGCTCCCAGCCCTTGACTGTCCCAAATACAGCACAGATTTCATCCTGTGGGAAGAGTGGCAAAGCATATTAAACCTCAGGCCTAGACTTCATTCTTGCAAGTACAGGGGTTTGTTGACATGGTGGCCTATCTGAATGTAGTCACCTAGTAGTTCATCAGATGTTCTTCAGGATGCTCTTCCCAGGACAATCTACAGCAAAGTTTCAGTAATTTGGAAAAGTCTAGAAAGATGTGGTACAACAAATAGAAAAAACCCCAAACTTAAGCAAAAATAGACAGTAGCAAAATAAAATTCCTATGTTTCATTTCCTTCTTAGCTAGTCCTTACCCAAGATGTCAAAAGTTTTCCTGTCCCACTCCTCAATAAAAATAAAAAATTAAGCCCTAGCAGAGCCACTCACACAGCCAGATACTGGAGGCTGCATTAGTATTACTTATGCTTGGCTGTAACAACACCCAGGGAATATATAAAAGGTGAGTTCCAGGAGCTCCTCTCTTATAAAAGGACAGAGGTGAGGGGGAAGGATGAGAGGAAGATAAATAGGTTGTGTGACTCTTGTCCTCTTCTGAATAATGTTTCTTCTATGAGTCTGAGAAGAGTCTTTCTATTGTTTCTGAGGGACTTTGTGTTTTTAATTTCTCATTCTATCTCCGGAGTTTCCCCATGGCTTTGCAAGTCTCTGTTTTACCACAGAATAGGTTAGTGTTCTCTAAAGTGAAGTGGTGGCTCTCCTTGCTGAACTTCCTTCCATAAGGAAAATGCAGTGGGGTTACCAGGAGGGCTGGCAGCAATTTCTTAAACAGTCTTTTGAAAGTTCTTTTTTAAAAAATCAAATAAATAATAAAAAACCCCATAGCAAACAACACACACAAAGATATTCAGTACTCCCATCTCCTCGTTCAGGCTGTCAGAAATGCTGGCAGCTGCTGTGGGGAGCTGAAAAAATCATCATTATGGCAGCTTGAAATCAAATAATATGTGCACACAAAAGGTTTTCATTTTGGAGCTATTGTGCCTGCTCTGTTTTGGAGGAGGGGTGAAAGAGACCTATTGTCTCTTAAAAAGCAAAATAGTGGCCTGGTTTTAGTTCTGCAGGAATGGGGTGATCTGTGTGCTATTAGCTGACAGTAAAGACATCCTCTCTGCAGAGCTTGCTCACTGCTCCGCTTAGTTTGCAACTGGTAACTGCCAAATCCCCACAGGGTAAGAGGCCTTGCACTCCAGCTGTTGGAGAAGTAATATCCCCCACTGCTCAGCATGATAGGAGAGTAATAAAAACATCATTTCTAATAGGAAAATGATGCTTGCAGAAACAAATAGCTTAACAGAAAGGGGGCTTTGGGAAGGACAAAGCCATCCTTAGTGAGCTTGTGGATGAAACCTTGAAGAGAGCAAGAAGTGTCCCAGAATCCCTCAAATCTAAGGAGACAGTGAAACTTTATGGGCATTTGTAAAGGCTATCTAAAGTCCTGTTAAACTTTTAACAGACCCTACAATTCTTTATGAAAAAGATGATTAGCAGCTTTCTAGAAGAAAAACACTCCTGTTTGCAAGTTATTACTGCAGCTTTTCCAAGAGCCTCCCTTTTGTTCCTGACTCTTCTTTTCCAAACAAAAGCAATTATTACAGAAAACTACTGGCTGTGGGCAGAAAGTATCCACAGTATTTACATTGTGTCTTTGTCAAGGACTTAACACTGAACACAAATGTGAATACAGAGCAGTCAAATGACACTTTTATAAGTCAATTTTTCATTATACAATCTTGCTTGGGTGCTCTTAAAAATATATAGGAAAGATTGTACCAACGCTGTAAACTTGGTAATCATTTCATCATGGCCTGTCTTGCTGTTTCATCAAGCCTGGTTGGAGAAGCTCTCTTCATGTTCATAGGAAATGGATTTGTTAGGGAAAAAAATTCCCTGGGAAGGGAGAAAATCTGGGTTGGTTGCTTGGTACAAAAGCTTGAGGTGTTAATTCCCAAGCGATCCCTCTCTAGCTGCCTCATGCACCGAGAAGGTCTCCAGGAGTTGCTCAACATCCATATGTTTCATCATAGTTGGG
This sequence comes from Gallinula chloropus, assembly GCF_964237585.1. Lineage (NCBI taxonomy): Eukaryota > Metazoa > Chordata > Aves > Gruiformes > Rallidae > Gallinula > Gallinula chloropus. Next base: position 5,329,294 of record NC_140091.1, on the reverse strand, counting down.
CTCTGCAATAACAACATAGGCAATAGGCTTCTTTACCCTTATCTGGCCAGGAAGTCCCTTTGCAGAGAATTGCTCTTGGCAGGGAAAGTGTCAGCATAGTTCATGCTGATGAGATCACTGTGAATTAAGCATTGGCTTTGGTGGGATCCCATGCTGCCTGTCTGCAAGAGAGACAAGAGTCGTGCCCATTGCTGCCTCTACTGTTTTTATATGAAGAAGTAAGATGATAATTCTGTCTTGATACCTTGATAACAAGAAAGGAAGTATTCAAGGGGCAGTGCTGAGTCTTTTTTGGATAAAATACATAATTGAGGATCTTTCTTGAGCTCTTCCACAACCTAGCAAACTCAGCCATCTTCAGATGTTTTGGAGAATTTGAATACCCTTTCCCCTGGCAGTAAGCACAGCTTCTCAATCCTCATTAACTAGGAGGTGCCACTGACTCTGAACAGAAGTGATTCCAACCAGTTTGTGAGACTGCTTACATGCATTTAGAGCCAAAAGCATTCTAAGCATCTTTAAAAGATATTTCCTTTTCCCTAGTTAAATAATCTCAGCTGTACGTAGATGCTGTTATAATAATTAGGGAACAAAGTTATTAATCACTTCTCTCTGTGTTCAGCTGGTTTTAATGAAGAATCTTATGTGTAGTATCAGGAATAGTTTGGACTCCCTAAATGTGTCTGTTTTCAAACAAGGTTCACAAAATCTGTCTCATTTGAAGCACCAGGACAGCAAAAAAATAATAGTCCTATAAAGAAAATGAAATAACCTGCAAGGTTTAATATGCTTTTCAGTGGTCAGGCCATGAGTGGATGAAAACTACTGTTTTGGACTTCTGAATACCAGGATAGAACTTCTGAAACCGTAGGAATTTGTCCTTTGAAACAGAAACAACCACTTCAGCAATAAGCATTGAAGGATCTCTGTGATACTGAAATGAACTGCTCTGCTTCCATTCAGCTGAGCACAATGGTACAGACATGCACTAGTTTTTTCATTGTAATGTTGTTTCTGAACCTGGATTCTTGTATCAAGTGGTATGAAACATCCCCCTCTTTTCCTTCTGGGATAACGATGCAGAGCTGTGCCTTGTTCATTTAGGGACACTAAAGAAATCTTGGTGTGTTTCTGACACCTAAGGAGAATGATGGGGAATATCTTTGGATATCCAAATATCCAAATACCTTTGGATGAAGCTTGTCACTTACTTGGGTCAGATTGTTTCATATTCAAAAAATCTGTGAATCTTGGATCAAACATGTTGCATTTGACTATATTGAAGATGGCTTTCATAAACAGCATCAAAGTCTGCATTGCAGATCTCAGTCCTAGGCATCTGTAAGGTACCTGATGTTCTAAAAGGTTCTAAAAGACCACAAGAAATGTTGGTAGTAGAGAAGGACTCAGAAGTGTTTCTTCGGTCAGATATTTTGAAGGATAAAGGACAAATAAAGCTCAGTTAAAGAACCAACCTCCCAAAAGAGTCAGTTCTGTGGATAGAGGACGTACAGAGAAAGGATTGGAATTGGGAAATGGGGAACTTCTGAGCTGATGTGGCCAAAAAGCCTCCAAACTATATGAAAAGAGGAACTGCCATACATGAACTTAATTGCTTCAAAAATTAATATCTCCTGGTGATTTTTGTAATACAGGAAAGGAGCATTAAGTCAAATGACCAGACCTCCATAATGTCCTGTCACTGTAAAAAACCACAGTCCATAATTCTCTCCAGAAACACACTGAGTTGTAAGGTCTAAAAGGCATGAAATGGGTGAAGTCTTTGTAATAAGTGACAACGTTCAGAAGGTCCTGGCTTTGAAGCTATCAGGGAATGAATTGCTTTTCCTGAATAGCAGGAGACCATACAGTTTGTTGTGATCCCCATGATTTATATGAACTTCCATTAGAAGCACATGAGGAAATTAAAACTGCATTCTGTGTGGAATTCAGAAGAATTCTGAATGATCTTCTAGTGTCAGCAGTTGCTACAGAGATGAGTTAAGTTTTGCAGTATCTAACGTGGTTGGGAAGAGCGCTAGAACATTTGTAGGCTTAAGGAGAGCTGCTATCAGTCAGTCTGACACTGTATTTACTTATTCAAAGGAGAAAGTTCTATCCAGAGAGTCTTCAGCCTGCTGCTCAGCATTATTACCTCAAAGAAGCGATGCTGAGAATGACCTAATGCAATAAAACCCATGAGCCCACGAGAGAAGGCGAAGCAGTTGCTAATACCTAGAAAACTCACACTGTGAAGAGCTCAGAGCAGGTTTGAGGGCTTGGAAACTCGTTGAGAGCAAGTGAGAGATTGTTGGGAAGTGTAAGGAGGGAACTTGGAGCTGAAACTTCAGGTGTGGAAGCTGAGGGGGCTGTTGCAGAGACAATGATTTGGCCTCGGAATGAGAAGCCGCTTTACACTGAGGGTTACAGTAAAGCTGAAGGATGAGTTAAATGATGCCCCAGATAATAAGACACAGTAGAGATGACAGAAGAGGAGAAAAGTATTAATAATATGAATGCATTTTACAAGAATATCCATGTGTGGAGGAGCAAGCAAGCATGATTAAGGACAAAAGTGGAAATTATAGTGTAACTATAAAAAGTTAGGGAAAATACTGTGATCTCTTTAATAGTGAGGTGGAGAAAAGAGATACTGGCTGTGATCCAGACAGCTCAGCTGTTTTGTAGAAATACCACATTTTGAGGAGCTTTGAGAGACAATTACAATTCTCAGGACCAATAAAGCACCAGGGGCCGATAGTGTTCCTGCTGCATTATTGAAAACAGGAGGGGCCTACACGAACTCAAAGACTTTAGAAACTGATTTGGTTTGGGAGCTTGAATAAATTCCAAGTGAATATGCCCAATTCTGAAGAGGGGAGAAACCAGAATGGAAGAAATGTTGCAGTATTTTCCCTTCTCTGTACAGCCTATTCTGTCCAATCTGCAGCATTAAATAAAAATGCTTTTCACAGAGAGGAGAAACTAAATCCATTATGTGCTCAAGAGAGGGCAGGGATGTGATTATGAAATCGATCTGTCCTGTCTGTCTATCTATCTATCTATCTATCTATCTATCTATCTATCTATCTATGTGTATGCATATATGTTTGCTCTGCAGCTTGAAGGGAGGTTTAAGAAAGCTTGTCTATTTGTCACATGCTGACCATCACCAGAAAAAGGATCTGGGTAGCTTGAAAACAGTATTAGGAGAGTGCAAATGTGAACTGGTTGATATGGAAGAGGTTGCTCATTCTGCTCTATTTGACCTTGGTGAAGGATTAAGCTAGAGAGATGCTTAAGTATCATTCCTGATACTTTTGATGTGACTGCGTAGGGATTAATGCACTCACTGTGAAATGCTCAGAATGGTGTGAATTTAAATGGTTTACATTTCATTTTTGACCATGCTGGTGAGTTAACTATCATGAGAGAGAAGAAAAACAGCTCAAAAGAGAGTTGGAGACCAGAAGGTACTGCAAATAATAAATAAACCCAAACAAACTCCAAACAGTGTTTAAATTTGAAGAAAATAAAACCCAGTTGTTAGCTTAAGATCATCTTGGGAAAGCTTTTCTGGGAGGGGAGTCAGTAAATACACTGGATTATGTTGATCTGAAATGGTTTGAGCACCTCAGAGGAAACTAAGGCTTGTTAAAAGTGAGAATGACGTTACTTTTTCTGCAGGTAACTCTGTGATCCAAAATAGTAAGAGAGACCAAGCTGCAGAAATCCAAGCTGTAGATCCTCTTTTTAGATGGAAGAATGACCACTAAATAACTTGAACAAAGCCTTGAGATAGATTTTTTTGGAGAATGTAAGGGAAAATGTGTGGAGAAGATTTAATAAAGATGAGCTTGAAGTGTATAAGGAACCTAATATAGTAAAGGTAATGAAATCCCAAGCCATTTTGTTGGCAGAACCTACATTTTGGATGATGGAAGACAGAACAGCTGAACATTTCTTGGAAGGCTGTTCTCATGGTATTTGACCTGGGTGCTGATCAAAGAGACAGCTATTACTGAGCACGACCAAGGGCCCTTAATGTGAATTAGTAGCACTGGAGAAAAAAAAATGCCCTTGACAGTCTTAGCAAATTATGAAAAAAAGCAGGGATCTTTCTGGGTCTGTAGAGCTAGTAAATAGCTAGCACTGCATTAAAAGTTGGGCATTGTAACAGAGTTTCTGTAATAGCAGCTGTGATGCACTAAAAGTGCACTGAGAATTTTGCATGGGGGTAGGTTGGAGGGTAGATCAGACCCAATTAGACATCAGTGGAGATCAGAAAACCAGGGCCAATATACTTGGGAGGATTTGAACTAGCAACTGTGAGAGAAAACAGATTGGCTGGAAGTCTGGACAGTGACTACTGGATGAGTTCTGATGGTTTTCTTGTGAATTCTTAGATAAGAAGTGTCCCTGCTGTAGATTAGGAGCTGTAAATACATGAGACTTGGATAATTCTGATATGGCTGTTTGGCCTTAATCTGTTTCTTCACTTCTGTATTCTCAACTGCTAGCACAATATTTTCATGGCTTGGACTAACTCTTCATGCTGTTGACTTGTAAGAGCACTTTTGTCCTTAGCTAGCCTGAAAATAGCTGTCCTGGGATGGGAGCCAAAGTTCCTTGAAGCTCATGGAAAGACTTGTGGATGAGGCTCTGTCATACGGCGGGTACTCAGGACCAAAGATTTTCGTGATTCTCTGCCAGATGCTGACCTAGTTCAGCAGAACTGGTCCCTTTATATTTTGCATTTCTTAAAACTTTTTATTCTACACTGACATGTAGTCAAGTCAACAGGAAGGGATTACTTGGTGTTGTGGGATATATGGGATTGCATTTTTGGGGAGCTGATATGTAGACATTTTCCAACTCCTGAAAGACTTTGGTTTAAATTCCTTGATGTTCTGTGATTGGAGGTTAATCTTCCTTCCTAGTATCCTTGCTTGGCAAAAAAAAAAAAATAAATCATCATATGTATGTATGTTTTTATGCATATATGTACACATACAAACATGATTGTGTATATATATATATATATATATAAATGCACATACAAGTCTCAGTTCATTACATTGTGATCCCCTCTCAGCTCACCCTGGCCCCTTGCTTATTCTCTGTGCCAGTCCCTCTTGCAATAGCTTTTTGACTCAGAACTTTTCTCTGCACCCCACTTCCTCTCTGCAGATTTAAAGGACAAGTTGTTCTTCCTCCAATGGCTTTTGTTCCCATGACTCTTTCTCAGAGTTTTGCATTAGCCATTAGTATCCTGTTGCCCCTGATAGCTCATTGAACTTGGTCTTGAGTCAATGGTCTTGTTTTGAACCGATTAGAAAAGATTTCCTTTTCTTTATCAAAGCCAAACAAAAACAAGGAAATTAAATTAAATACAAAACTATGTTTAAATAACTGTAGGGTTGTGACATGAGGCAGGAAGCTCAAAGATAAGGCTGATGATCTGCCCAGAACCTCGGCTTGGAGAGGCACTGCTGCAGGAATGGAGGCCAGAATGTCAGCCACCCTACAGCCTTTCTCTGGGGTTTAATCAGCTCTCTGTCCCAGCACTGACTGTCTGGTGGAAGTAAGAAAATAGCACCTATCGATGGGGCTGGGAGGAAGGGGCCATGTAACCTGGTATTGTGCTCTGAGATGTGAGCACCTTAATGCAGGGAGCTCAGCATAGGCACTGCAGGGAAAAAAGAGGCAGGAACCAGAGTCAGGGGATTTAAGAGGGCCTCCACGTGTCCTCACGGTGCGGCTCGGTCATCACTCGGTGGTGGCATAGTGTCTCTTGGGCAGTTCAGGGTACTGTGAGGGTGAGAATCGTTGCTGAACTGGGTGTCTTTCACTGACATTGCTCAACAGCTTTATTTATTGTGAAGCCTTTTCAGACAACTTCTACAGCCCTGTACAGGGACAGGGGAAGGCATCAGTTTATTCTATACTGCCTTTTGCTTCCTTGATGGGGACAAAAATCTGCCTGCACTCGACAGCAAAGGACTCTGATTATTGTTATTACTGAAAACCTCTTATATCTGTTGTAGTTTTCATCAGATTAGGAATTGGAGTTATGGAGTGACCATTCATCCTGAACCTTATGGAGAGTGTTCATGCTTCTCCTCCATGCTGGTGTCTGCTGATCTGTGTCTGACAGCTCGACAGAGCAGCAGTTGAATGAGATGGCTTTAGGTGTACTGAATTGTCTCATAGTTTCACTTGCTGCACCCTCTGTTATGATGTTACGAAGTTATGATGTTCCCATGTTCACCAGCAGACTGAGAGCCAAGTTCAGGGTTGAGAACAGCCAAAGGAGAAGTTTTTTCCCTGGGCACAGAAACACTGTACTGTCAGAATGCACAGTAAGAATGGCCATTCTTTTGACTTCCTTCTACTTTTCTAAGGCATAAGGTAAATCTTCCTTTTAAAAACCTGACTCTCTCCATCATCCTTACTTTATGTGGCTTCATTTAAATTGCACTGACTCATCAATATTTCTTTTTTCTTTTTAAATTTTTAATTAATGTGTTTAAAGTTCTCTCAAGAAACACAATGCAGGATTAAAATCCAGGGAATGGCTCTCTTTGTTGGAGTATTGCTGACAGACAATTGTAAAGACAAAAAAGCCATAGCTCTGGTAATAAAGATAAAAGGAACCCAAACCATAAAACAACTTCCTCACCTGCTATAAAATCAGTGTGGTTTGTTTCTTTCAGATTGGTTGAGCACTGGCAACTTCCCATAGTTTCTGTTGGGAGGTATTATGGGTATTGTGCCTTGGAAATCCTTTTCTCAGTTAACCAGCTTGGCAAAATGTGCTGGACCTGAGGGAATTATGGAGAAATTCCAACCTTGTTTTTTATATACCTGTGTGTATATAATGCTTTACAAATAGGAAATGTTGCTGGAATGCTGGCCAGTCAGAACACACCGGGGCAAGCGTGGTGAAGAGATGTAGCTGGCACAGTGAAAGGGCTTCTGAAGTCTCCACCCAGTGTAGCTCAAGACCCTGGGAGTGTCATGGGAAGAGAATCCCCTCTGGCTGGGCAGCTGTTGGTGAAGCAGCAGAGCTTAGCCCTGCGAGTGCTGACAGTGCCCAAAGACAACCTGCTTGGAGCTCTGTCATCGCCCTGCACAAAGCAGGTGCTGCCAGGAACTAAAGGGTCATCCCCCTTGTTATCTGTGGCTGTTACCAGGTGAAGCCCCACCAGAAGGATGGATGGTATAAATGAATACATACCAGTGATCCTTAAATTATAAAAATGCCTAAAGCTTGAGGCCACCTGGAAGATGGTATTAGGAGAGAAACAGAGATGACTAATGACTTTCTCCCTTTTTTTTTTTGTTCTGGTTGCTGTTGTCATTCCAAACAGCAACCCTTCACAGCCTTATCCTGCCTCATCTTAGCATTAGTTTAACAGCATGGATGGTTTCCTTTGCCTGTGGCAATTTAGGGCTCATTCATCCAGAAAGACCTGCTGCACTGTGTGTGAGAACACATCTTGGCAGGAAGGAATACCAGTTACTGGGCTTAATGATTGACAGAGTCCCTGTAATTGCAGGTACACAAGCTGATATCCTGATATCCTCTCACCCACCCCTGGTTGGGATACATCCTGCACATCTGTATTTGCAGTTTCCCCCCTCACTGGGAGAGAGGAGAGAGTTGAAAACCTGTTTTGATGCACTCTTCTTCCTATGCAAACCACTACCTTCTCCTTTAGGGGGTTTGTTCACAGAAGATCTTTTGAAGCTGGAGGACAGATGTGGTTTTTAGTACAGCCACCTTCTTTTTCTTTGCTTAGCTGTCTTCCCCAACTCGGATCCCAGAAGAGGGATCCCTGATCTCTCCCCCTGATCTTTCTTCTGCCAGTATCAGATTTTCTTCCCATGTCTTGGAATTCCCTCCTGTCATCCTTCTTTGCATTTTTATTCTCTTTTGGGCACACAATGCAAAGAGAAGACCAAGAGCAGAACCACCCAACGGAGACACAGAGATGACTGTGCAGTAAGCACACTCCTTCCTCTCTCACAGGCAAGAAAAAAAAGGGGACTCACATGGAAAGTATCCCGAAGCAAGAGCAGTATTTATGAATTAGATTCTCCAGAATACTCTTGCTGTGAGGTGGTGACCAAAAAATCTCTTTAAGCAGCAGCATCATGTGACAAGCCCAGAGCCTGAGACTGCTCCCCATTTGGTTTTCGTTACTTAATAGAAGTTAGATTGACAGAAAGCTCGTTAATGAAAGGCCTTAAGAAAGAACATATTGTTGATCTGGAAAAGCTGATAAACAACTGGCAGCCATGCATGGTATTTTCATGCTAAACCAACATAAAAAGATTCCCTCCCCTTTCTCCTCCAAACCCCCTTGTTTCTTTTAGGGATAATGCGAACATATGTTTTGTCCCCATGAAAGGGACGTGATTTTGATCAAGGCTTTGGCATGTCCAGTGAGCCTTAAGCAATTTTTGTGTTTGCAAATAACAAAAAATGATCTTTTTAAGATTGGCAGCCTCCTACCCTCACATGGAACAAACCACCTCACAGCTTGTACTGTTACACACAGGCTGGCGGCCGGCTTCCCAGTGAGCCAGAGGGAGTCTGCTGAGACCTGATCATCTCCTCAAAAGGAGTTTTGTAACCAAAGCAATGTCTTGCTTCCTCAACTGGTGTCTGCACTCAGATCTGGGCAGCTCTAAGGCTTGACACCAACTACTAAGTAGCCTGAGACACTTGAAAATGGACCAGTACCTAGACTCATCACTGAGTTTCTTTATTTCCAATGAAAATAAATAAACATGCCGTAAGCAAATACTAACTGTTGAGTTCTAAGTGTGTGTTACTGTGCTGTGCTGTTTGTCAGGCCTTGTTTTGGTGCATGTTGCTTATGATCTGCCCATGCGTTTGCTACATTTCCCTCTGGAAGAGTGTTTAGGATATTTCATCAGCCATGCGTGCAGTTCCTTTGTCCTCTTTTGAAGGAGTGATGTGGTTTAATTTATAAGAACCATGTTGAGAACATGTTTCCTCTTAAAAAGTGAAACCTCTTCTTACCAGTAATTCATCTGGAACTGGCAGGGACTGTAAACAACTTTGGATGGTTGTGAGGACTTTTCTTTGCTGCAGAAAGCCTATCAGTTCTTCATGCAGCCAGCCAAGGCAGCCTTCATGGAGGGGTTGGTGTAGTGATTGGGTCACTGTACATGGATACCACAAACCATGAGCAATTCTCACAAAGACCAGGTCTAAACATATGGTTGGAAATTTTCCACCATGCAGAGGTGGAAGGAAGCATTACAGTGATCTAGAGCATGTCCGAAGATACCCAAGATGATTTTAAGGAAGATGTGAAAGAATTCCAGTATTAATGCATCTTCCCTGCACAGTCTTGGGGTTCTTGCCCCTGGGTATGGTGTGGAGATTTTTGTTCTGCCTTGAGCCTCAGACAAATCATTGTAGTCTGTCACTTTGCAGCACTGAGAGGTGAAAACCCAGGGCTTTCTCAGTCATTGGACCTGCTGTCATCATATGACTGCACGTTCCACACTCCCATCAAGAAGCCAGTTACCTAGCCTGTCATACTCCCACCAAAGGACTTGAACTGCTCACAAGACTGGGAATGTCCACACTTCACTCATAGCTCTAGATCACTGTGTGTAACACAAGGGCAAAGAGTTGGCATGTGAAATCTCAAGGAAATCTTACTGACATTATAGTTTTTCCAATTCCAGATCTGCATATCAGGTACCTGTGTGGTGAGCAGATTGTCAAGAACAGCTTATAGGGAAATTAGTGGTTAAGAAACTAATCGGGTGCCTACCCAAGCAGGGATGGTGAAGCTTCTCTGATTGTCTCTACCTTGACTGATTTTTCAATCCCGGATTTGATGGAAATCTGGGCAGAACATAAAAGGTGCTGTGAGATGCCACATGTCTTGGCACATGGCTTTTGATATTGGCATGGAGACGGGGAGGCTGTGGCTCACATCAGTGTGTCTACATGAGCTCATCTCCGTGTGGTTCACATGCTCCCACTTTCCAGTGAAACAGGAGAGGGTGCCTTGGCATCACATGAAGAAGCTTTTTTGTCTCTTTCAAATGTCAGCTTTCCCTCTGGAGACTTGTTAAGCACAACATGACAGTGTCCCCAGGTCATGCATTACTCAGCAGCAACATGAGGCCCCCAGATGTGCTGTGGCTCCAGTTCACAGGATGTTCTTTGTCCGGGGAACAATGTTCCAGTTTTGGGGTTTTTTTTGTTTGTTTGTTTTAATGCATCTGGCTAGAAAAGACAGGAGCCAGTGTACCAATTTGACTTGAACCTGAGGTATCATTTTCAAAACAAAGATCCTCCTGTTTCCCATTCTGTCTTCAGCTCTTGAGCAGAATAAGGATTTTCTGCTTCATATGGGCATTAAAGACATGGTCTTGCACCACTGTCCTTCATGCCTGGAAGGTGCACAGAAGTCTGGGTGTATTCCATATCCTAAGTAGTCACTGATGCCTTCTTGGGTTATAGCTGATCCTTAAAGAGCAAATGAGTTACAACAGACCAAATATGTAAAAGCTGAAGTCGGCCTCCATTGTGACATGATCAGAGCAATTTCCTCTGCCACGATGGCTTTAAGTTGTCACAGTTTGCACACAGAGTAAGTGAGGCAGAGATGGGGCAGTTTTACAAAGATCTTCTTTCACTTCAGTTTGAAATTGCTGTAGCATAGGGACGAGTTTTGGGACTGCAAGGAGGATCACCATGTTTTGTAATAACTATAGATTTAAAACCTGAGTTTTCTGCTGGTTGGACGTGTGTGAAAGGCTGCACCACTTAAAGTTTTATCAGGCATGAGAGCACACAAAGGGGGGGTTGTACTCCACCCAAAACTTCTCATAAAGCAGTTTAGTTGCCCAGCTCTGAGTCTTCTCTGGGCTCATAGGCTCTGCAACTTCATACATGGTATGAATATGCCAGTTTAACTCCACTGATTTCAGCAGACCTTGGTTGCTTTTCCCCACACCAGCCCATCCGTGTGGCACAAGCTTTTTTTGCTGTTGCATCGACACAAAATTGTGAAGCCTAGGACCATGCCAGAGAAGACACAGTGTGCCTCACATGAACTCAAGATGTCAGCTGTCTATATGGAAAAAGAAAGCTGGATTTTGGCCCAGTTGAAGGTACTCCTTCAAGAGATGTATGAGGGATGTTGCAGAATTACTCTGGGATACCGTCAACAGTAACCCAAGAAATTGCTGCCTTCTATAAATGGAACTTTTAATGAGAGAATGAATTCTGAATTCCTAAAGACCTATGGATTGCTTGTGACTCATTGGGAAGCCCTCACAGCATGACCATCAGCTAACAGGAATCACTGGCTTCATTAGGAGCATGGTCTGAATGTCTGTCGACCCATGGATACTCTAGAATGTGAGTTGTTGTTACTGTGTGAGCATCCTTGCAGAGCACATCTTTCTGCAGAGGTCTTCAGGTAGATTTTCATGGCCCTTCTTCCACTGTAGGTACACTTGTATCCCCTGACTTCTGGGGTGTCTGTAGGCATCGCTCAGTTTTAATAGCTTTAAAAATTCCTTTTTTTTTTTGAAAACACAATAATTGAATACTTTTAGGAAATATTTTTAGGAGTTTGGTAAAATGAGGACAGGAAGGCACTAAAGCCTGGGTCATTTGATCCCCAAACTGTCCTAAAATAGAGTGTGTTTCTGTAACAGCTAATAGAGCCAACAGGATTTATATTGAAGTTATGAATTAATGTATCTCCAATTCAGGTGAGCATGCTTTACCCTTTAATAGGGAGAGGTGGTGAGATCTTGTCTAATAGGTGATGTGGGTGATGGAAACCATTAGGGGGGCCACAGGCAGCAGAATCAGCCTGACTGCAGTGGTGACCCGATGAGCTGTGCAATAGCTTCAGTGTTCAGCCACTCCATCATCAACAGGCATCAATGTCCCAGCATTTTAAATGTTCAGCTCTCTCAGGCTTCCTGACTGGGAAGACTTGTGGAAATAGAAATCTAGAATGCTTTTGAAAATCATGTACAAAGAGACAAAATGTTTTTCTATGCATGGATTTGTAAGGAATGTGGGCCAGGGATCTCGTCTTTGTCTTCCATCTAGTCCACAGACAGCTTTTCTCTCTCTTTACACATCCCAAATGTGGGGATTAGCACCCAGATCTACAGTTAGGAAATGAAATGGACTCTTTCCTGTTAAAATGAATTATTATAATAAAAAAACCCAACAAACTAGCTTCTCAGCTCTTTTCTATGTGGTCATTAACTGATCAAAGTAGGGTGGCATTGTCACAGAATTAATGATTGCTGTTTCAGCCTCAGTTGAATTACTGTGCTTGAACTCATGGGTTTGAGTTCTTTTATCATCACCCAAAATAACCTCTCCCAGCCCTGTGACATCAGATCCTTTGAAATATGAAAGGCTCAGTTGGGCACAGGCTGCTGAATTTTCCCCAGGTTGATTCATGACCCTTATATCCAAGAGGAGGGTAACAACTGCCATCTGATGTGGCTGACATAGGGATCTCCCAAAGGAAATCCCAGGGAAAAAAAGCATTCTGCCCTGTCTTGTCTTCTGTATCCCTGTCAGGGCATATGAAGGCTGCAGGAGCACAGCCTGCAAGATATGGGACGTTAAACAAGATTTTCTCTCTTGAAGAAACTGGCAGTAAGAACTCAGTGCCAGCTGATGAGATAAATCCCAGAAGCCACTGGTGCAGCCCCTGTGAAGCTTGACATAGATGTCCTCCACATGGAAGGCGGGTAAAGCAGAAAGGACTGGCTCCCTTTTCTACAGTGGGTGTAATTCTGAATCAAAGCTCTTTTTAAATGCAGCCACTATTGGGTTATGCTTGCTTTTAAAGTGGTCCCATTCCCCCCTGTTTTTGTAAAGCTTTCTACATTGTATTTCCATCCTTGTGGAAGTTAGATTGGTGTCAGGGGAGCCTGCTGTAGGTCCAGCTGTAGGTTCATGATTCCATTGCTCCTAGAACTGGATTAGGGATGGAAAAGTCAAGACCCAAGGGTGAAAACCAATGGAATACTGTATCTTTGCTCTATGGAATAACTCCTCTGTAGGAGTGCTGGGTATGCAAAGGGGCTCTGATGGCACATACCATGAGAAGCAGCTTCGAGCCTCCTCAGGCCTGCGTAGACATTGAAGTTTAGTCTGAAACCTGTGGTGGTGGTTTGCTTTTTTTTTTAATCCCCCTCCAAAGCCTACAGGAAGTTAGGTATTTTAACAAATATTTTAAAACATTTTAAAGGGAAGAAAAGAGCTTATAATTAACATCTCTCTTGATCTCCTGTTTTTTCTTCTACTTTTGAAACATCTGGACTCCAGCGTTGACAGATAAACTCCTTAATCTCTTTACTTATGGTAAATGTGCTCTCCAAGTTACATTTTTCACTTCTAATTTAGTGGCATCTGAAGGGTGGTGGTGGTGGGGGAAGTGAGCTGAAATATTTGCAGGAGAATTGGTGCAGAGACTTTATTGTTGGAAACACACCTGAGCAACGGGTTCCACCAGAACAACCTCCTTCCAGTTACTACATCTGCCTTGGCAGCTGGTAGTGGGTGAAGTCTTCTCCACTTGCAGAAGTCAGGCTCCAGGCAGGCTGAGCATGAAGGGGTTTGCTCACTGAGCCTGCCCAGGGCTGGTTTAAAAGCTTTATAACTAGCAGTGTGTTAAATTCACAGGCCTTCTATAGGTCCCTGTGCAAAACTAGGGCGGCACGGACAAGTCCCCTCTGGTCTTCAGTGAACTTCAGCTGCTGTGGATGAACCCAAATCCTGTCCATTCTCATGGGAATCACTTGTGAAGTTGCCAGGAAAAGCAAACTGTTTGTTTAGTGGCAGTGAATGTTCAATGGTTGGTGAAAGGCCCTTTGGCATATGACGCTATTGGTGTCTGAGGTTTAATGGAAGGTCGCATGACAAAAATCTGGCATATAATTGCACTTAGAGCTGTGAAATCCAAGATTACTTGCTAACTACAAGCCTGTTTTCTGAAATGTTTCTCCCATGACAAGCAAGCACTGTGCTCTGTTAGGAACCTCCTGCATCTCTTCAGATGGATGTTGTTTAGTCACGTCGGCTTTGTGGCAATTGGCTCTCAGGGGTGACTTTGACCATAGTAAATCTGCTTTCTCACTTTAATGGAGAAAGGCATATAAAATCCCAATTATGCCCTGAAACGTGACAGGCTTACCTCAATACTGGTGCTAAGGGTTTGGGGCTCCTTACCATTGTTGGGGGTTTTTGTCTTTAAAGCACCATCTCCTGGAATCAACGTAGGTGCTTTTGGTTTCTGGAATGAAAGTTTGTTGTTCTCAAAGTTAGATGAAAAATGCTTAAATATACAAGCCCCGTGAGCCACATAAAACAAAAGGCAAGAATTAAGAATATGGTGGTTATTGGTTTTGGTTGTTCCATGAACTGAATGATTTCCTTGGGAGTTGTCAAAGGAGAGAATGTCCTGACTCTTGCGTGCTTGGGGTTTCCAAGGCTCAGGAAGCAATTCTTCATGGAGCGAGGGGATAGCACAAGCCTGTGACTGGGATACATGGTAGAGGATGAAGATTGTCAAGACACCTGCACTGACATTTTTAAGGCAATCTCAGCTTTCACTGAGATCTGCCCCACACTTCGTAAAGGAATAATTGCAAGACATTTTAGCCAGTCTTAATTTCTACTTCAAGTCAGATGAGATCTCAGTAAGAAATGGGGACTAGAACTGAGCACACAGGAAAAAAAACCCTTATGGATATTATTTGAAATTCCAAACTGAATTTGGTTGGCCTGCATTCAAGAGCCACGCGTGTTGGCTTTGAGGAAACGGGTGCCAGGGTTTTACTAGCAAATAAGGATTTTAAAGCTCAAGGGCTGCAGTGAGTCACTGGAAGTGAATTTGGTAATTTGGACTATCTAATTCCGATTTTGCACCGTGTTAAGCACCACATTCCTTCATCTTGCAGCATCGTGAACTCGAGTTCTTGGCGTTTCCCAGTCTGTGGAGACAGGACAAGGGGCAATGGCTGCAAGTTGGAGCACAGGGAGTTCTGCACCAACATGGGGAAGAACTTTTACACAGTGAGGGTGACAGAGCCCTGGGACAGGCTGCCCAGGGGGTGTGGAGTCTCCATCTCTGGAGATATTCAAGACCCATCTGGACACTGACCTGTGCAATGTGAGCTGGGGAGCTGCTTTGGCAGGGGGGTTGGACTCGATGGGCTCTCAAGGTCCCTTCCAACCCCTGTGCTTCTATGAATATGAGTCGATAAACAGTCTCTGGCTTTCAGAGGAAAAACCACTCCAAATTCTCTGATTCAAAATCATGGAAGGTTCACCTAGCTATTCCAGGAAACAGGGAGCTATTGTGTTTGTAACAGTTCTAATTTAAAAGGATTAAGAAGCGTACTGCTGATGCATCGAAAGCTGTTACCAAGGAGCCGACAGTGAGAATGTTTGAGAAGATGGAGGCAGTTCTTCTTTGCCATAGGAATTTTGTGAGTGCAAACATATCTCTTGCTGGTATGCATGCAGCTGAGATGTGGAGAACAAAACCCTGCTCGTCTGAAGGGACCCTTCTCAAATACTTAGCTCGGGATGGCAGAAGATTCAGTTGGGAAGTTGAAAGTCCTGACAACTCCAGGTTTATCAAGCAACTAACACTTAATCCATGCCAGCTGCCTGTGGTTTCCTTCCTACCACTGCCAAACCAAGACTAAATATGGGTTTCATATTAGAAATAAATCTTGAAGTATATTACAAGATGGTCATGTTTCTTGAAGTATGCAAAAGGGTGAGGAATCAGACTAAACTTGGAGCATGGTGGACGGTTTTCTTACAGAATTAAATGCTCCCTCTCTGAATTCAGTCTTTTCTTCTGGGTGTTTGTCACCAGCTGTGACTGAATGAGCCATAAACTAGGGGGAAGAAAACTGGGATAGGACCTGGTATAGTGATAAGGATGCATATAGAAGGGAGAAAGAAAACATAGAATGCCTGAAGTTGGAAGGGACCTTTAAAGGTCATCTAGTCCAACCCCCGCACAGTGAGCAGGGACATCTTCACTAGATCAGGTTGCTCAGAGCCCCATCAAGCCTGACCTTGAATATCTCCAGGGATGGGGCCTCCACCACCTCTCTGGGCAACCTGTTCCAGTGCAGGTAGGTAATGATTAGGTATCTAGAAATTTGCTGATGTGGTGGATGAACAAGAGTGGTTGTTGAGAGCTGGGACCCTCTGCAGGTGTGTTGCTTTCCCTTCTCACCAGCCTGAGTGCCAAGAGGCCTTTTGTCTCTACTGCACATGAAAAGTTATCTCTGTTGCTCTCTTGGGCTGAGCTGACTTTAGAGGGTCCAGAGCTGAGCACTCTTCCCAAATCATGCAGCTCCATACTGGCCAGGGGGAACAAACAGACATGAGGTGAGGAGTTGGAAAGGGTGAGAACTGAGAATGTGGGATCAGGAGAGCTTCTTGCCTCTGGGCTTGTTGGCTGTCTGAACTACTGCACTGCACTTTTTGCAAGGAGGCAGAGTATTCACTTGTAGTTCCAGAAGCACCACCACCTGAGTTCAGAAGGGCTGGACCTGACACAGGATCTCTATGATGGCACAGGGGTGGAGCAGGAGATCCATGGAAACCATTGCCTTTTGTAAAGCTTTCTATAAAGCAATGCAAACCACAGGTTACATAATTGTTGTGAGCAATCCTGGTGTTTACACCATCAATTACCAAGTTATTTGGCAAGTGCCCACCTGCCACAGCACAGCCAACTTAACTGGCCAAATTCTGATCTCACATCCCCACAGCCCCACTGAAACAGCTCTGGATTTATATGGATCTGAATGAGGTCAGGACCTGGCCCAGAATCCACAGGAATGGTCAAAGTTGGTGTGTGGAGCTGCACACAAATCCCTTCCTCTATGCTGGTTGTGCAGGCTGGGAATCCTTTTAAGGCAGCATTGCTGTAACTTTTAGGTTGATCTAGCAATTGAAAAATATTATTTCTAGTTGTCAAAACAGAAAAAAAAGTACAAGAAATATGAATTTCACATCCTTGCACAGAGCTTCTGGCAGCTCATATTCTTTCTGCACTTGTAATGACAAATAATATTAACCTTAGACATTTTGCTTGGCACTTGGGATTGTGTTTTTTACACTTATTATTCCTCCCAGAACAGGGAACACTTTGTAATCACTGCCTCAGTTTTTCACCAGCCTCATGTCCAAAAACAAGGCTAAAGCCAAGGATTAAATGCTTTTTTTGCATGGGAACAAAAGCCACAAGAGTCACAGGATCCTCCAGATCATAAAACACCTTGCTTTGGAAGACAGTAGAAAATATCTCTCTTCTCTGACAAAAATAGCCTGTCCTGGGAGCCCTTTAAGATTCCAACACCAGGGTTTTTGGTCAGCCAAGGACTCTCTTTGGTTTTCTTCAAAGCTGTTTTATTTTCTGTGGCTTTTCTTCACAGTTTTGCTCCTTAGAATTTGTTTTGCTGAGGGTTTGCAAATAAAGCAGGGAAAGGAAGCAGAAGAGAAGAGAGTAGCTCCTGGCTTCAGGAGCTGCCTGGGTGTGGTATCAGTGAGGTTTTAAAAGTACACCAGAGAGGTGCCCATATTATGACAGCAGTATGAGACAGACTGTTATCTCCTACTGTGTCATTTGTCACCTTCCTGAGTGGCCTGAAGTGGCTGTTCTAGCTCAGAGCTTAGTGTGTCGGGTTCCACAGCTGCAGCCCAACACATCAGTGGTGGTTCCTGCTTTCATGGGGCCCCTTATGGACTCAGTGGGCAGGTAGGCACGTGGAGCTGGAGGGCTCCTCCATCACTGGGGCTGTCCTCTGCTTACCACAGCATAAACACTCGTGCTCCACAGCTTCATTCATAAATTCATCAAGCCCAAGTCAGCGTGTGCAGTCAGATGGCATCCTGTGTTTTCAGCTCAGGGTGGTCTTTGTAGTTTTTGGAAGAATACTCCAGAGAGCTTTTTAACAAAATGGATATCGTAGGAGCAACTACTACACTGAGGATCTCACTGTGAGATTTGTAAATATGCAAACCCATCTGGTTGGACCATATTTTAAGAGAGTATGAATGCTAGCTTATGTTATTATAAGGAATGGGAACATTATGATATGCTATAAATTAAACAGTGAGAGCCTGCACAAAGAGCTTTCCTTCTCCATCATGTTGTAGGCAATCTCTAGGAATACTTCTCAGTACACCATGGAGAAAATAACACATATTGTAAACCTAGAAAACCTTCACTGGAACCATAGCCTCCAGCTACCCGATTTTACAATAAAGCAAGAGCTAATCAAATGCCATGGAGCTGTTCAGGGTGCAGGGAAGTCTCCCACGTACCACAGATATTTACTGAACAACCTGAATATTTTGAATCAAAACAAATGGGGCAGCTTTATCAGTAGACTTTCTCTGCTTTTCTAATCCTGTTTCTCATGCGAGCTCATTGTAATAATCCAGGCTGGATGTTGTCCAGGCAGCTGGTGGATGCTGTCATTCTTCCATTGACTTGACACTGGCCAAGACTGAGAACCTGGAAGAATAATTGCCTTGACCACAGAGGGGTGGGAAAAGGCATCGCTGGCAGTTTTGGAAGCAATAATTATGAAGTCTCGTGCAAAATCCTCTCCATCTCATTCTGGGTGATTGGAAGGATTCAGCTCTGCATGCCATCACTGGGGGTTTTTGGCTTGGAGAGGTATTTGGAGGTTCATTCATTACATGTTATAATCCCTCCCAGTTCAGCTGTGCTGAAAGTGAAGTATTTACTTTAGAAATAACATCATCACTGCCAACAACTGAACTGCCTGCCCATTGTGGAACCTGTGAGGGGAATGAAGTCTTCACAGCACACTTTGCAATGCCCTTCTCTTGATCACTCAGCTTTTGCTCTCCTGGTACTACAGTGTATGTGTGACCTTCAGAATAAACTACGAGCACCACCAGATTTTTTTAACTAAATGGGATTAGATTTTCACATACTTCCCTTTTGAACTACCTGCCACTTGAAGCTGTGACCAGTTTTTGGGCCTTCTTGGCTAGGTCTGCTCTCTTCAGACTTTTGTCTTACTCTCTGCAAATTTATATTGCCCTGTTAACATGATTTGAGTCCAAACACTACATCACAACTGTGGGCTTTTGGGCAGCTCTCCAGCAGTGTGCTGAATCTTTCTCTTTTGCCTGGCTTTTAATAATTCTATTACATGTGGACAGACCTGCTGCTGCTTTTAATGCACGTCTTCTTGAAGCTTTGCAGGCTCCTTCAGATTTACACAGGTCTCTGTTATGAAAGGAGAAACTAAATCTCTTATCCGTTCCACTCCCAAATCTGTGTGTTTCTCTTATTTCCAAACACTTCATTTAGAAAGCTGGCCAGGGAAGCCTGAGCTAATGCCACGTGCCTCATGCAGTTCAGTTGTTTAGTCCAGGCAAGCTCTGCTTTTGTAAACTTCTTTAGAGATATAGAATTAAATGTGAAACATGAGTCAAACAGTTTTTTGGATGTGTTTAACTTGGAACACTTTGTAGTTGTGATGTCCTGATTCAGTACAAGAGAATGTACTTTTTTGCCCTCGAACAGCTTTGTAAGATGGCTATCAACTGGATAGATATGTACTTACTCATCATGCTCCCAGTTCATGTGCTTTGGTTTCTCCATCTCCTGCAAGGCAGACCAAGAAATTTTGCCAAGGGAACCCACATGTGTGTTTCTGTGATTTCAAAATGAAAAGAAAACCCAGATCTGCAGGAAATATTCTCCTCCTTGAAAGAATTTAGTACAGGGAGGCACAAAATCTGCTTTGGGCTACCACTGTACCAGAAGTGCTTTATGCAGGCTACATGTAAGTGAATGGTTAGGTCATCCTTGAGGATATCTATGTAGTGAAACTCTCATCTAATCCATAAACCTGTAGGTAAACCCTATCCCTGTTTAATATCCAAAGGCCACCTGGGGATTTGAAAGACCTTTTGGTCCAGGTATGAGTAATTCTTTACCCTGATATTTTCACCCCAAGGGTCTCTTTGTACCAGACTACTCACATTGATACTCCAGGGTCTGGTAAACCATTTTGCAGCCCTGTTGGTAAGTGCTGCACTTTATCCTTCTGGCTTCATCTGAATGACCTTAGGTTTACTCTTTCACTGCCAGGCATGGCTTGCAGACCTCAATACATCCAACAAGTGAGTAGCAGCAGAGTAGGCACATGACTTCTGGTCAGCCCTGCTTGGTAGTTAGGGCAAGGGGACCATCCTGACTTCTTGGGAGGTTCATCTAGACAAAACGTCTGTTTCATCAGTTTGAGGTTTGAGGAGAAGAGCCTGTTAGTGCAGATCAGACCATGGCATGCAAAAGCAATGCCTAGCTTCATTTGGATTCCAGAGACACTCTGGCTCCTTCTTTGGGGAGCCAAACTGGCCTCGCTGGCTTGCCCACTGGTTGTGTGCGTGCGAGCACTTGTCTCCTAGCTGAGCTGTCCACCCACAGCTTCAGCCTGCTGCCTCTTGAACCCTCAGCATATGTGCTGTGCTGAGGGCCCTTCTGTGGCTGATCACCTTGCACATCAAGAGCTAGAGCAGGGGACCCCCCAGGGAGCCCCCAGGCTGGGCTTTCCACAGCTCTGCCAGGGAGCACACTGCACCCCTCCTGACAAATTGTCTCATAGCAGTTCCCACCAGGTCCCTGGAGCTTGTCTGTGCTGGATCACACAGAGGTGCCAATCACTGGCCAAGCCTTCACGTTAAGGGGCTTTGCACTGAAGGTAAACATTCCTTATCAGCCACTTCCCGTCCTGCAGGCACGGTGGGAAGGATTAGTTTTGGCAAGGAAGAAAATAGTGGCAATCTATAGCTGTGGTATCTGTCCTGTATCAAGGTCAGAGCATTCCTGACCCAAGTTCTGGCTTGGATAGCGTGGAGCTCAGTGTGCTATATGGTTTAAAGGTTTTCTGCAACAAAAAGCTATTCAAAACTCTGATGGAAAACACAGAAAAGGCAGGAGGGCATGGTCTGTTATCATAAGTCAGCTCGTGGAAACTTGTTGCCAATTGAGCCAGTATTTTCCACTCATCTGAGATAGTAATGGAGGTCAGTGTTCATTTATTACCTCAGCTGCCCTAAAATGTCACCAGTGGTTGTTTATCTCAGCTATGCACCTCATGCAGCTACAAGCTGTAGCCTTGGCTGCCTGACAGTGCAAAACCAAGAGGGACTCTGTCTGAAGTCATGTTTTATTCAGTTACCTCTGGCCAGATTCATTGTGTTACCCTCACACGGTCATGTTGTTTGTAACAGTCAGCCAAAGATGCACCCATCTACAGCAGGAGTGACTCAGAAAGCCACAGTGGAAGTGAGAGGATTATCAGAGACCTGGTGTCTCCACCAGCAGGAAAGAAGTTGGGGCTGTATGAACAGCTCTGTGTTAGTTACCCCGGGATGCTGGGTCCCCTTGTGAACATGTGAGGCCTTATTTGGGGTCTCCACTGTCTGTGTGAAAGAACAGTGCTGATATGATCAGCTTTGGCAAGTTATTAAGTCAGACCTCTTGTCATAATCCAGACTTCTAGTTGGCTTTGGATAAACTAGTCAGTCTCTTCTGTGGGAACAGGGTTTAGGTACAAAAGATCCAATTAAAGCTTTTTTTAATGATACACCCCCCCTCCCCCCAACCCAAACCTGTAATTGGTTCTTACAGTAAATTATTGAAATTCAGGTTTCAGCCTAAAAACATTACCTTTGGGGCTTTGATATTTCTTCTCCCACTGAAAAACATACAGAGCCCTTTCCTCAGCTCTGCACCCAGACCTGTTTTCTGCCCCTTTCTGGAGCTGTAGGCACACTCCGGCTGCTGAACATGGAGTGTGAGCTCTACCCTGGAAATCTTCAGAGATGGACAAAAGTGCAATCTAGTGTTCCACCAGATTTTGTCAATGTTTGGATTGATGGACAGTCAGCAGAGCTGGAATTCTGCCTTTGCAATTGGGTGCTGCTCTGTGTTTTGGAAACAACTCTACACTGAGGCAAACAGAAACAGACTCTGCAGGTTGGACTTCCCTGGAGATGTTGTTTGGGGTAGAGAGGTTGGTTTGTTCTCTTGAAAGGAGTTTGATGGGATCTACTGCTTAAAAAGTCCTTACTCCTCAAGGAAGAGCCTGACTTAGTTACTTATTTTTTTAATATTATACTTTATTTAAATATTTTTGGTGAAGAAATTTGATATTTGAATGTGTGAGAGCAGAATTTCCATCGCAGCTCAGAACGGTGGGGGGTTTGCTGCTGTTTCCATTATTATTTCACTAATTTCTACTTCTTCATGATACTTTCACATCATCCTGCTGACCCCTGTGACTGGTGTGCAAGACCATTGCCTTGCATGTATGACCATCACTCTCCAAAATTCAGTTCTTCAGCTTTAACAGCCCTTTAATCTCTTGTGGTTTGTTTCCATGTTCTTTTTTAAAATATCTTGCTTGGCTGCTCTAGGTTTAACCCCTTTGAAGGTAATTTTCTCTCTTTCTTCCTTTTTTTTTTTTGCTGTTAGGAGTGATACATTGATTTGTGATCAGCAGTTGAGTAGATTAAGCCATCCTCAAACCAGCCCATGGTTCTACATTTGTACCCTGCCTTCACTGTGGAAAGCAACGAGCTGCTGAGCAAGCTGCTGCTGAAGGGATTAATGGTTGTTTATCAGCTCAATCTCAGTCAGTGCTTATGGAGGGATGTTTTTCTAACCTTCTGCTACGTGGGGTTGGAGTTCTGCAGGGGTCACTGAAAGGTGTTTGTCAGCCATCATGTTTAGCATCCAAGATTTTTCAAAACAGTGTGAGACTCTCCATCATCAGAGAGTTACAATGGTCTATTTGTCACTCTCCTCTGCTGGCATCTTTGGTATGAACAAGACAGGCTGTCATGGGACGGGGGGAGGTGGTGGTTCTCTTGCAGTATTTGCTGTCTTAGTCTTGTGTGGGCTTTGCTAATTGATATTTATTTCCCTTTTGATAGCAGATGTGGTTTTATTCTCCATTCAGGGAAATGTCTGGCTGTCTATAAAGGTTACCTTCTCACCTGTATTACGTTGGAGGAAAGTACAGGGAGAAAGTTGAGATGGAACCAGAAGTTCTACTCCACCACCTTTGCTTTCTCTCAGTTGATCCTGAAAGTCTTGAATGAATATTTACACCATAGTGAGAAAGAACACACAGAGGTTAAATTCCTGCACACACAGACAAGGATAGGGATCATAGTCACACCATGTAATCTTTTATGGGCATCTCCTGTTGTTGGCCAGGATATTGATAGTGGCCTTATTTTCCTGGAGACCCCGTTGCCCACAGAGATGTGTGCTGTGGAGGGAAACAAAAGGTGCTTTGCTATGCAGAGAGAGAAGAAGGCTGATCTATTTTATACTGTGTGTATGTGCTGAGAACTGTCAGACAGGAGAAACAGTCCTTGTGTGAGACCATGGGATGCTTCTTCTGGAGTTTTTAAGGGTTGGGTTACCATGTTTCAAGTAGAGCATCTTTCTCTCATTAAGAGCTATATTATGATTATTCAGTGCAAATCATGACCCTATTTATTTTTCTCAGTGTTTCTTTCTGGGTGTAGAAAGGGAAATAATGAGAGAAAGCCAGAACCAGAACAGATGCCTCCTGCATCACGTGGTGACCTAGAACACAGGTTAAGATGCTGTATGAACACAGGAAACTTCAGATCAGGACTGCAGTGCTCCATCTTTGTCCTTCCTCACCATTACAGATTTATCTGCTGCCTTTAACTATGGTAACAGTCAGAAAAACATTTTCTTTCTCCTTTTTTGCTTTCACGTCTTCAAATGCAACTTGCAACAGCCACCTTAGGGAGCAAGCAAAGATGCAAAGCACGGAGCAGTCTGAATGGTAGCTGTGTGTGGATAGCCAGGGATTTCTCTGAGAGCCCTGTGTCCACACTTGTCCTCTGAGATCAGGCCATGTAAAAGTCCATCCCTCTCCCTAAAACTGTACCCATCTAGCTTGGGGCATGGGGACAAAATGAAAGCATTGATGACTCCTGAGAAGCAGGGCTGTAGGTGGTACTGACTAGTGATCTACTGGTGAATAAAATAAACCCAAACTCAGAGTGGAGTAAACCCCATTTACCCACATTTTTCCTTCTATCCACACTGCTGCTATTGAGCTCTGTCTCTGCTGTGGTTGTCCTGCTGGTGAGGAACTGGGGAAGTAGGAAACTGAAAACCCATTTGGTTCAGATAATCTGTTACATGAACTCCGTAGTAGAGAGGGAAAAACACATAAAATATTTATTTAGAAAGTGCAGCTTGTTCCCATTTGTGACCAAGCAAATTAAGAAGATGGAGCTTTGTGGGGGTATTTTTAAATGGGGGAGGGGAGAACCCTGTAATCACGAAAGCCTGTGAAATAAGATTATTTTTTCCAAAGGAAAAGAGCTGGTTAAGGAATTTTAACATACAGGCTGCATGGTACAATCATACTGACCTCTCTGCTCTCTGCCTGCTCAGCTCCATTTCTGCAGAGCTTTCTGCCTCAACGTCCCCAGCCTCCTCCCTTTTCCTCTCTCCTCTGCCTTTCCTCCCTTTGGGATATGCAGGAAATGAAGCAAGGGGTCTTCCTTAAAAATCCAGCTTCCTGTGACCTCCCACCAGAGTGAGGAAGGTTCTTAACTCAGGTTGGACAAGAGGCAGCTGTCACCTCAAGAAATGGGAAGGGATCTGTGGGAAGTACTGTGTCCAGCTCTGGGCCTCCAACATAAGGAGGATGTGGAGCTGTTTGAGGAAGTCAAAGGAGGCCACAAAGGTGATCAGAGGGTTGGAGCATCTCTCCTATGAAGGCAGGCTGAGAGAGTTGGGCTTGTTCAGCTTGGAGAAGGGAAGGCTCCAAGGAGATCTTATAGCAACTTCCAGTCCCTAAAGGAGCTGCAGGAAAGCTGGAGAGGGGCTGGTGACAAGGGTGTGGAGTGATAGAACAAAGGGGAATGGCCTCAAGCTGAAAGGGAGGAGATTTAGATTTGATATAAGGAAGAACTTTTTTCCAGTGAGGGCAGGGAGGCGCCGGCACAGGGTGCCCAGAGAAGCTGGGACTGCTCCTGGATCCCTGGCAGGGATCAAGGCCAGGTTGGATGGGGCTTTGGGCATCCTAGGCGAGTGGAGGGTGTCCCTGCCCATGGCAGGGGGTTGGAGCTAGATGGGCTTTGAGGTTCCTTCCCACCCAAACCTTCCTGTGATTCTGTGATCAGCCGGTTGGTGCAGGGCACGATGGGCTGGACCTCTGCACTGACAAGAGCACTCCCAGGCATACCAAATGTCTGCTGAAAACCTGGGACAAACCAACCAAAATCCTTGAATTTACAGCAGGAAATGCCAGGTGAAAATTTATGGTCTGGGTTGTACGGGGCAGTAGAATTTGACAGACAAAGTGTTTCCTTTGGTCTTAAAAGCTCCGAAGTTCTTCACTTACTGGGGGAGAGTTAGCGTGAAGTAATACAAAAATGTTAGCTGAGGGGCCTTTCAGAGGAGCTTAAAAGAATTAGGATCTCCACTGTCAAATAACCCTTCATAATCTGTTGCAGGAAAAGTTGCTGTTAAGTGATTTATTTTCTGGCTGCCAAGTTTCACTCTTACCTTACTGGGAGGTGTTAACATTTTAATGCTGAATTAGTGTTTCATGCTAGAGAAGAGCTACATGGGTCTCATGCTTGGGAAGTGCGCTCCTTTGTGCCTCATTAAGATGATTCCCTTAATTTGTGCATCATTAAGATGATTCCTTTAATTTGCTAGAACCTGTGTAGGTGTCCTTTGGAGACATAAAGCCACTGGGAAGCTCAGCAGAAACATGGGACTGCAAGAAGTAACACAATGTTGATTAATTAGCACTGAAAGAGAGGGCTCTGTTTTTAACCTAGTCAGAAGAATTGATGGTGTGGTATGGAAAGGGGAAGAGGACATTTCAGGAGCTATTCCCATAATAGTTTGGGGTGGCCTTTCGAAGGAGCTGTTTTAACTCATTCCTTCATCCCCACAAACATGACATAAGAACCATTGGCAAAACTAACACACACACACACAACACACACACATGCTTCTTGTACAAAGGGCTAAAAAACCAGCCCAGATGTTTACAAAGCAACCACAAAAGACCGGAAGAAAAACAAACATACAGAGATGTTTTAAATGCAGAACAACCAACAAACATAGGGGAAAAAAATGTCCATGTTCCTGGCAGTAGCTTGTGAACATACTGAAGCCATTTCAGGCAGCCCTCCTTTAAAGTTGTCCTGTGGTGGGTTTGATTTCTCAGTTTCTATTCATCACTTAAGGTCAACGACTTCATCTTTTGGTATAGGTCTACCCTCCTCTAGAAAGGCAGATGGAGAGGGGAAGGCAGATCTACTGATGGTTTGTCCTGATTGGTTTACTCAGCATCCCCCTACTTCTCTCCTTCTGACAGCAAGGATGTAAAAGAGGGTGCTCTTAGCTTGTGCTTCCCAGTTAGCCTGCAAGCTACCTAGGGACTGTCATTACAAGAAGGATGTTGAGATGGTGGAGCTTGTCCAGAGAGGGGCAATGAAGCTGAGCACAAGTCCTGTGAGGAACAGCTGGGGGAGCTGGGGCTTTTTCGTCTTAAGAAAAGGAGGCTGAGGGGAGACCTTACTGCTCCCTACAGCTACCTGCTAGGAAGGTGTAGAGAGGTGGGAGTCAGTCTCTGATCTCAGATGGCAAGTGATAGGACAAGAGGAAATGGTTCCAAATTGCCCCAGGGGAGATTTAGGCCAGATATCAGGAAGAATTTCTTTACTGATAGAGTAGTCAAGCACAGGAACAGGCTGCCCAGGGAGGTGGTAGAGTCACCATCCCTGGAGGCATTTAAAAGCTGTGTGGATGTTGTGCTTGAGGACATGACCTAGAGGTGGGCTAGGCAGGCTTAGGCTGTGCTTGGACTCGGTGATCTTAGAGGTCTCTTCAAACCAAAGTGATTCTGTGATTCTGTTCTATGACTCTATGACACAAGCAGGTCCAGAAGTGGATGGCACAGCTGTGCGCATCGCTGTATGTCCACCTCCTTCGGGCTGCCCTCTTCTGGAGACTCACTGGTTTGGAAACACTTTCCTCCCAGCTTGAAACGCCTTTTGGCACCAACTTCTGGGATTTCTTTGCTCAGAGTCAGTGATTTTAAGTCAGAAATGAGCTTTTTTTCTAGGAGGTATTTTGCTTGTCTCTTTTGTTTCCTAAGCAAGAGTAGCTTGGAAATGTACTGCATTTGGACAGGCGCTTGGATTCATACAGGCACTCCTAAAATACAGCTTACATTTTCCAGATGGCTTAATAACAAAGCTGATTTCATATTCTTTGCACATATATAAAAGTATTAAAGGGTCTCACAAATTCATGTGCCTAGGTGAGGTGGTCCTGAACCCAGGACTACCAAATACCAGGCAAGGTTGGACCCGTACATAAACTTCCCAACTTTGACCTGTTGCTAATCAATGTGTTCGTTAGACAACAGTGAAGGTACCAGAAACAGTACTGCTTTTTGGTGAATGCTGTATACTTTACTCCTAAGCACTACAAAACACTGTAAAAAACTGTTTACTTTGGCTTCTGGTCTCTTGAATTTGCTGAAGGTGGTCATGGCTTTTGTCCTCCTCTACCTACGAGGCAAAATGCTTGAAGAGAAGAGGAAAAATGCTCCTTTCAGGCTGGAATGTTGAGGTTGCAATTTATCGTATGGGACTTGAAAGAGCAATTTTCAGTTCTAACTTGTTTGAAGAGGAATGGGCTGGTGAAAGAATTTAAGGGCACTTCTGAAATGCAAAATCTTGCCTGTCTATGGAATGGCCCAGAAAGGAAACATCCGTGAGGATCTATGGCTCAGATATTCCACGCTGCCTGGACAGAATAATGAAACACTTCTCTTGAGATTTACGAGCCTGGAAAATAGGCTGCAGACTTCCACCAGGGCCTGCAAATACTGTAGTTGGAATCTCTAGTACATCTCTTTTTATATAAGTGATAGAGGGTGGAAGTATTGGGAAGGAGTCAGGGATGAAGTGCAAATGCAAACGCAGAAAGTAAATATATTCTTTACTGTTGGGAGACTCCCAAGCTGTGTTTGTAAAAGGAGTTTTATCTTTCTGGTGCAAATTCCTTTTTTTTATAACTAAATACTACCTCTGACTTCCTTCATTATGCTGTGGGTGAGGTGTGCTGGGGGAAGCATGAAGTCTGTTGGAAGCTTCTCTCTCTTTAGCAAACAGGCAATGGAGTTGGGGTGTCCAGGCTGCTTCGCGTTCCTCCCTGAAGGCCAGGGGCTGTCAGGAGTGTGCTGTGGATGCTGCTCTGTTGCCTGATGTGAATCACTTATCACCACCTACAACTACCTGAAGGGAGGTTGTAGAGAGGTGGGTGATGGTCTCTTCAGCCAGGTGACAGGAGATAGGACAAGGGGAAATGGCAAGAAGCTGTGCCAGGGCAGGGTCAGGTTAGATATTAGAAATAAAAAATTTTACTGAAAGAGTTGTCAGGGCCTGGAACAGGCTGCCCAGAGAGGGGGTTGAGACACCTTCCCTGGATGTGTTTTAAAAAAGGGTTTATGAGGTACTTAGGGATCTGGTTTAGCATAGGATGGGAATGGTTGGACTTGATGATCTTAAAGGTCTTTTCCAACCTTGTGATTCAGTGATTCTGTGAATGCTGATCCGTCCCTTCCTGTCGAGTGAAGGATGAGTGAGGCAGTGATTTCCACACTTCAGGATAATGCCATTTTGCATTGGAGAGTGGAAATCACAGCATCCTAGAAAGCAGGATCTCCAGGTTAGCTAGACCACCTCTACCCTGCAGCAGCATCAGCTCTTAGAGGCGCGTGGCGGTTGTTACTCTGTCCCGTTCCTGAAAAATCGCAGCGCTTGCGATTCCCACCCCCAGTTTGCACTGACTGTGGAGCTGGATTTTTCCCTTGGCTGTAGTGCCAATCTCTCTTGCAGCAAGTGTTTTCTATCAAATGTGTGTCATAAACCGTGGAGCAGTTAATGTTGCTTGGCAGTCACATCTGCTGGCGGTATTGTCGGTCTTATTATTTTATCACCGCTCTGGTTTTTAAAATGTTCAACCTACAGGTCTGAGGGTGATTTTGGAGGTGAGAAAATCTTTGTTGCCTGGTTGAATGAAATCTCACCCAGCAGTCCCAGGTCTCAGTTCTGGGAGCAGAGACTCCAGAGTATGCACTCAAAGAAGGACTGGTTTGCACTGCCGCCTCTCAGCCACCTTGCTTGGTGCCAGACTCTTAGCAGAGTGTTAGAGGACCAGCTCTGGGCTCTGCTGAAAGCCCAGATGGCAATATGGGTGTCACAGTGTGGAGATGAACTCCCTCAGAAACCTCACGTTGAACTCCACTGTAAAAAGAATCCACTCTGTGAGGTTTCCCCAAAAGAGCTTATGGCCTGAGCAAAGAAAGTAAGTCTGTTCTGGTCAGTCTGTACTTGTCAGCCCGGGTCAGTCTGTACTTGTACAGCTGAACAGGTGGAATGAAACAGGAAAGCAGTCAAAAACCATGAAGGGGAGTGCACACTCAGCCCCGTAATTCTCCTAAAGTTATGGATGAGACTTTTTCTTTTCCTTTTTCCCTGGGTTCATCATTTTCCTAAGACATCTACAGAGGACAAGAAATAGATTCCAGTGGCTGTTTGGAAGAACTGCACCTTAAGGGCAAGGGATGCTCCACAGGTAATGCCTGTCTCTTACTCATCATGTCAGTACATTGCTGTCAGCCTGGTGCAGACTGTTTCTTGGTGGCTCTGCCTGCCTGATCCAGAGTGTATAAACCCACTGAGTATCGCTGGGTCTTTGACTGGTGCTTTCCTAGTGAGGCACCATGTGCAAGGACAACCCCAGTTGCATTTGCAGGGAAAATTAGAACAAGTGCCTTGTGTGTGATGATTGATACTGCCAGGCGGACAATAATTATGATTTACACATGATTTCTTTATTCTTGAGGGGAAATCCCAGTTGCCAAGTATGTTAACGATGTATGTAATGGTGTGTTAACGGACACCATTAGTTTGCTGGACAAAACTGAGACCTCTGCCAAAACAAACCTTCTCCACTGGTACGTTTTATAGATCAGCAGATTCTGAAAATGCTTCAGAGTGGAACTGAATTGTGGGGCACGTGCTTCTGGAATGGCTAACAGTTTCCTAAACCGCAAGTTTAAAGGTATCTGTTAGTAATTAAATGCACTCCAGCATTTTGTTAATTTCAGCCTGGTACAGTTTCTCTATGAGGTGCAATAATTGCAGGCCGGAAATAGTTTGTTTTAACGTTATGACTAGATTAGTACAGCAAATAGTCCCAGCTCCTAGCAGCTCGTGTTAACTTCCGTCACCGGGACCGAGCAGCTTGTCCAGGCTCTGGAATGCGCTCGTAGCCCAAGGCGTGTGGGGAGCTGTACCTCCCCAGATCCTCCCCGGCGCCAACGGGACCCGGTGCCGAGGTCGTGTGAGGTTCGTGGGAGACGACCCCGACGCACTAGCGGCCTCACCCAGTGGTCTGGCAGACCCTCTGGCTCGGGGTAACTTCTGAGTGCTGAGACTCCTGGTTCAGCTGCTTTTGGAAGTGCTGGTCTGCAGGAGTGGTGGAAAAACTTGTGTGCAGATGGAGTCAGGGCGGCTCGGCAGTTTTCTGAGGGGTGTCAGGGGCTGGGCCAGCACGGCTGGCTGTGGGCTGTACCTGGGCAGGGTTAAAAATGCTTGTGGGTACAGGTGGACAGCATTGGTGAGGCTGCATCTCGAGTGCTGTGTCCAGTTCTGGGCTCATCACCATAAGAAGGACATTGAGGTCCTTGAGCGAGTCCAGAGAAGGGCAACCAGGCTGGTGAAGGGGCTGGAGGGAAAATCATATGAGGAGTGGCTGAGGGAACTGAGGGTGTTCAGCCTGGAGAAGAGGCATAGGGGAGACCTCCTCACCACCTACATCTACCTGAAAGGAGGATGTAGAGAGGTGAGTGTTGGTCTCTTCACCCAAATGACTGATGACAAGATGATGGGGAATGGGCTCAAGCTGCACCAGGGCAGGTTCAGATTAGATGTTAGGAAAAAATTTTATACTGCAAGAGTTGTCAGGGCCTGGAACAGGCTGCCCAGGGAGGGGGTTGAGTCACCTTCCCTGGATGTGTTTAAAAAAAGGGTAGTTGAGGTGCTTAGGGATATGGTGTAGCATAGGACTGAACAGTTGCAGTTGATGATCTTAAAGGTCTTTTCCAACCTTGTGATTCTGTGATTCTCTGGGAGCTGCCTGAAGCTTGCCAAGAAGCATTTGCCCTGTGGAGGCACGTGGTGTCACATAACCCTGACCTGGGAAAGGCTCATCTCAGTTTCCAGTTTGAGGTCTTTGGTATAAGCCAGGGTTCACACAACATTTTGTGTGCAGTCTCAGAAACCTCCAAGGCACTGTTCATAAAAACCAAGCCATGCAGCCCACTCATTCCAGCACAGAACTTCAGGGCTCTCCCTGACTTCTTTCTGCTCAGCGTAGACGGACTCAATAAAGCTCATTAGAGCAGTTTATTGCCTTAGTTATGAGCCTTCACGTATTAATACAAGATTTTTGGAGCACAAATATGGATTAAATAAACGTCTGACAAGGCTGGAGAGATCCAGTGATGATGCTGGTTCTTCTCCCAAAGGTTTTCACTCATCTCAGACACGATAGTCTGATCTTTAACCGAGGCAAGAGTTTTGCCTGGGTAGTTTCCAGTCATGCTAATGGGAGCTGTGAAAACCTTGTGTGTACCAGCAGCAGAAGTGGCCCCTTTTTCAAAGGGGAATGGTTTGGGTTGTTTCTTAGTGCTTTACAATAACCAGCCACCGGACTCAATTGCTTTTTTTGTCCCACTTTCCCTCCCCTCCTCATGTCTTTATCTCTCCACACCATAAAAATACTGTGTTTTAAAATGAAATGGGGGAGACAGAAAACAGGAGAGACGTGTTTTGCATAGAGGGAGGAACATGTGTTAGGAATAAAGACTGGGAATGGGCAAACATATTGAAGACATCCATGCCTTCCCTCTCCCCCTTTTGCACCCTCGCAGGCGAGCGGGCGTGAAGCCGCTCTGGTGTCTCGCCTGGCTGGGAGGGGGCTTGGTTATGCCTGTGAAATCAAGCAGCCCTCTTCCCAAGGGATGGGTCGGGTGGGCTGGGAGTGGAGTGGAAGTTTTTCCACCTGGGGTTGTTTTTGGGTGGATGTGTGTGTGTGTTTTGGTACTTTTATTGGAGTTGAACACGCTGCTGGCACAAGCAGGTGAAATTCCTCTGGCAGAGCCAGAGGTGACCCTGGATGGTTTTTAAAGGGAGTGAGTTGTTCTCATTGCTCCTGGGAAGGACAGGGAAGCCCGGGTTAATCACATTCATCCTCTGTAACGAGCCTGTTTAGGACATTCAGTAATCAGACCTGGGTCAGTTCTATGTGAACTCTGGTTGGCATGGGTAATCCAGCATGAACAACATGACTTTCCCATGGAAATGTTCAGGTGACTCACAAAAACCTTGATACACCTCCTGACCTGTGCCCCTCACCTGAGCTGGGGTCTGAAGCCATTGTGGCTGTGTCCATGCTGTCCTGCAGTGATCCTAGGGCAGAGCTGAAGAATGAAGGGTTTCAGGGAGTCTGACTCCACTGGGGCCTGCTCCTTCTTTTCTTCTTTGCCAATAAAAATAAAAATATATTCCCCCCACCAACTCCTTAAAAAGGGAGGGATTGGGGGGGGAGAGGGAAAACTACAGAGATATTTTAAGTACTTGTTTTTCCTAAGGGATAGAAATGCAATGTGGTTTCATTCTAGCCATGCAAATATTTATGTGAGCAAGAGAGAAGCAAGATCAGAGAGAAAGACTGGGTTTGGTTGCGACACAGGCTTTGGTGCCAGAGATGTGGATTTACTCTTGGCTCCACCAGAGATGACCTGCGTAACCAGGAACCGGTCACGTTCACCTCTACGCCCAGAGCTGCCCATCTGCTTGAACTGATGACAACCCCTTATTTTTATCTTCATTTTATGAAATGCATCAGGCTGGGGCAGCTTCAGGGTAAAAAAAAAAGGAGCTTTTCAACTCCACAGGAACATCTGAGTGCTTAGGTGGTGTAGTAATAGTGGAAAATTACAGCAATTTGAGTTAGGGAGGATACCTCCAAAATTTGTACAGTACCGTGCGCGCTGAGCTTGATTTGCCGGCGTCTTCGAAGCGCTACTGTAAGGCAAACAATGGTCTGCATTCAGTAAGTAGCTCCTCAAATTTCCTGTGGATATCCCCAGCAAATCTGTACTTAAATAAGCAATAGTTTCTTAATCCTGGGCTGCAAGTTGCTGGGGCAATTTGTACCCAAGGTGAACGCTGAGGTTAGGGAGATGTTGAGATGTATACAAGAAGCTTGCCATCCAAATTGTTTCCATCTGCTTGCATTACGCCCTGCTCCTGCAGAATAAACCAAACATTTTAGCTTTCAGCTATTTCCTTCTGGAGTCTGTAAAGCTACCTGTTCTCAGAAACATTATTTGGTGTCTTTAAGTGCTTTAGTCTGATGTTTTTGACTGTATTCAGCCAGTCAAGAAGCCGCCTGTAAATAAGATAGGGAGGGTGGTGGCTGGAAAATAATGGGAGAGCATTTTGATTGAATGAAAAAATCCATGCAGTTGGCATCACTCAAAGCATAAATACATTTTGGATGTGCTAGAATTTCTTGACAGTTGTCTAGTTTTGCCCTATGGGGGTTTTTTCCTGCCTTTCCCCTGTCAAAATTGCCGGATCCACAGAATTTAGTAAACCTTGTATCAGCTCGTGCCCAGCTTCCTCCACATTTCTTGTGCCCTGTCTGACCACCCTGGCACTTCAGCTCAAACAGCCCAGAGCAAGGCTCAAACCTGTGTTTCTGGGGCTGTGGGTGACATGTCCACCCCCAGATCTAACAGAAATGAGCAAAAAGTCACTTTGTTTTTCCTTCTTTCGCTAAGATGAATGTCAGTCTCAGAAGAGAGGTGTGGGGGCAAAATACATCACAAGTATTTCAAAGACCTTTCTTTTTGACTTTTGCTTCAAACCCCAGAGCAATTCAATATCTGCTCCAATCATCCTGTACCTTCCTCAGATCTTAAAGACCAGAAGGGATTGGTCCTTTCCTCCAGAAAGAAGTCTCTCCCATAATTGAATGTATTTCTTCCCAGAAGTGAAAAATAGATCACGCCCTTTCTTTTTAGTTAATCTATTTATGTGTAGCTCTGAAGAGTGATTTTTATATGCTAGTTGCCCAGTTGCCCAGACATATATGTTACCTTAAAAGAAAAGTAATTGATTTTTAGCCAAAAGGACAGAAGAAAGGTTAGGAATGTGCAACACAGTTTCTCATAACTTTGGAGGAGGCAGATGTTTCTCTTCTGGTTCCAACCGTCATTTTCTTTGCATGAAGAACGAGTTCTTTAAAAACCAAATAAATATCCCTTTGAGAAGAGTATGGTTCCTGCTGTTATTCTTTAAATTAACTCTTTTGTGGCTGAGGCAGGGCTTAGTTTGTTGTGTTTTATGGCAAAAATGGAAGAAAATGAGATGATAGTGTACTTCTTTCTATAAATGGCTTCAGTTACTGTGCTCAAGGACTGGTCAGAAGAGCAACAACAGCAAACCCTCTGACATTTGACCTGATATGTATTCTTATTGCTCGTTCTAAGTTGTGTAAATAGGACTAAAAATACTTTTCTCTTGCAGTTAAGATTTCATAACTGTGAACAGAGCAGCGCAGATTTCACACGTGTGAAGGTAGCAGGGAGAAGAGTTGTAGCTGCTAGCAGTAGCCACCAGCAGACTTCTACTGAGGTGGCAGAAGGGAAAGACAAGCAGGGGCTGCTCCTTCTGGAAGAAGGGTGGATGCTGCCTGTCCCTGGCTGAAATGACTCATCCATGCACTTAGGGCAAGCCGTACCTGTGTTGGTGATGGAGACAGTGGGGTGCCCTGCACCTCCTCAGGCACTTGAACCAACACAGAGGGTAGACTTAGGTAAGTCTCTGGCAGACAGAAAAGTGGGAGATGTCTAATTTCAGGTTAATATCCATCCACTGCTGTCAGTGGGGATGCCCCTGAAACTGATGCAGCTCATTCCCTGCTCCACAGCCCCCGTTTCCCAGGGAAAAGCACGGAAATGTTTACTGGGGCAGAAAGCCTGGCAGGGGAGACTATCTGTGTGTGGCTGGGAATGGACACTGGGAGATCTCTAGGGCCTACTGAAGCAAGGCCAGAGGCTGGGGGTCACTGATAAGGTAACCTTGTCCATAGTTTGGATTTAGTCATTTGTCTTCATAGAGTCTGACTGATGGGAAATGTGGACAAAAGCCTCTGTGAAGCTCTGCTTGCCATATGTAGCTGCACAAGGCTACTGGCCTGTTTACCCACCACATCTCTGAGAAGCGTTTGTTTCCTAAGTTTATAAATCAACATGGGGATCCCTTTCCAGAGGATGGAGGAATAGCTGAGGAGTTACAGAAACCACTGTCTGAAGTGTATGTGTGTTTGGTCACGGTGGGATCAATGAACTCCACCGTCTTCCTCTCGTCCCTGCTCCGTGCTGAGTGCTGGGCAATAAGGACTTTCAGAAGTCTCCTCTGGGAAATCTTGGGAGGAAAGAGAAATGGGAAAAGGAGACAGGTAAAAAGTGCCACGGAGGGGTGAGACAGCAGTTGTCTCTAAGGAAGCCTGTGGTAGTCAGTGAAGCAGAACTAATGTGTGGAAAGATGTGACATTCCTTGTGTGTACTGAGCCCTGATGAGAATTTGGGCAAGCCAAAGCAGGATCTACTGGTGTAATAGTCAGGGGACGAAGTCTATATGGAGTCAAGACTAAAACTGTATCATCCAAGCAAGACCAGGACTGAGTGGTTCAGCCAGCTGTCTCCCAGAATCACTGGCTGTCCTGCCCAGGGAGAGC
The DNA here is from genome assembly GCF_964237585.1 of Gallinula chloropus. Lineage (NCBI taxonomy): Eukaryota > Metazoa > Chordata > Aves > Gruiformes > Rallidae > Gallinula > Gallinula chloropus. The sequence goes on along the minus strand of NC_140091.1, from coordinate 5,293,265 downwards.
TTTATGTGTCCTGGGCCCCCTCCCAAGAAACCTGTGCTGGGTTGAGATGAAGATGGGAGGGTAAAACTGGAGGGTTTTCCAGAGGAGAAAGAAGGCTTTTCACGTGTAAAATCGCAGGTGGCTCTTTAGGGCCGCCCGTGATTTATTGTTTCCACATTGTGGGAGTGGGGGGCTCCCAGCCCACCCACACACAACCTTTCTTTCCTGTAACAAACAGAAGAACAGAAAACATATGAGTGAGTCCCACATGTTCATACTCAGCTGACTTCTTCCTCACCTCTGTGATCAGCAGTGTCCTTCTCCTCAGCTCCATTTCCAGCTGAAGGAGCGTTTGGTAGCAAAGTACTGAGTCTGCTGGGTCATCTGTGGACCTTGTGGCCTTACAGAGATGTATGGCACAGTGAGACCAAGAGGTTCAGTTCCCCTTTCCAAAACATCTTTATCTTTTCTTGTTACAGGAAGGGTTTCCATGCTGGTCATAGCTCTGGAGGTTTTACAGTGAAGATTTACAGTATTTTCCTCTGCTCTCTCACATTTCCTTCTAGACTCTCCTAAGGGCCCAGCGTTTCATACCTCTGGCAAGAACCTCCTGTTTGGATATCAGCTCCACTGATCAAGGGGAACCTGGGGCTCAGTTGCTCCATTCTGCTGGGTGTTGGTGTTTTCATCTCGGGCTTTCATGTGGTCTCACCTGAACTTCTGGCAAACTCTAGCTGCGTGCAGAGGCACTTCTGCCACTTCTGCATGATATTTTTCATTGAGCCACTTGAGAGTGAAGAACCTGTTTCCTGTTTAGAGCTCAGAGAGCTCAGCCCAGCCATTTCCTTGCTATGGGTTTTGGAAAGGATCACCGTTTACGTCCTTCCAAGCACAACGGAGGCATCTGAGTTCACATCTGACAGATTGGTACAGATGGATCTGCCTGTTCCTGCCTGCGTTCTGCCTGAGTAGGGTCAGGGATCCTGGCCAGATCCAGTGCTGTATAAAAGACCAGATTAGTGCACACATGATTTCACCCTACCGAGGTATGTGGCATCGAGCCTGGAGATGATGTCTGCAGCATAGACATCAGCCCTGTGTTGGTCTGCACGTGCCCTGGGTAAACCCCTGTACTGGAGCATAAGGACTCCAGAATGTCCTGTTCCTCACATGATTAGTGAAAGGCCAGGCACAAAGTCTGGATTACCTGCTCCACTTGTCTTGAAGGCAACTTTCTGCCCACAAAGCCACAGGGCTGTAGCAGAGCAGAGAGGATCTGAGGCTGTGCATGTGGATGCACCTGTGTCTGTGTAAGCCTGGGTGATTTTTGGCTGGTTTGCACCAATGCATTTCCAGAAAGTGCTAATCCTGTATAGCCAGGGTGAAGTTTCCATGCATGGGTTAAACCAGAGGTTGTACCTAGCTTACCCAGGGAGGTTTTCTGAATGCTTTGCAAGGCATCTGGTGTGACAGGGCTCTGCAGGAAAGCTGAAGAGGTGCCTAGTTCTGGGGTTGGTTTACACGCTGCATCTTTCCAGGTAACACACTTCTCAGGCCCACTGCAGTGTGCTGAAGTGCCTTGCATGACCTCTTCTGAAAAAGGGGAGGTGGTTTGGTTCCTCAGAGCTGCTGGTGAGGTACCGGTAGCCGCGCCGCTGGTGTAGTGGTATCATGCAAGACTCCCATTCTTGCGACCCGGGTTCGATTCCCGGGCGGCGCATGAAGTATTTACAAGGGGGTGGATTAAAGCTAAAGGAAGGAAGGTTTAAATTAGATATCAGGGGGAAGTTTTTTACAGAGAGAGTGGTGAGGGGCTGGAACAGGCTACCCACAGCGGTGGTGGATGCCCTGTCCCTGGAGGTGTTCAAGGCCAGGCTGGATGGGGTCCTGGGCAGCCTTGTGTAGATCCAGACCTGGAGGTTGGTGGCCCTGCCTGTGGCAGGGGATTGGAGCTCTATGATCCTTGGGGTCCCTTTCAACCCAGACCATTCTATGATTCTATGATACTGCACTCCATAATCTTACCATCAAAAGTCCTCCATCTGCACTTATATTGCCATCATATCTACTTGATGCTGCTGTGAGGCAACGGCAACTTCCATTCTCCTTCAGACCCCAGGAAAGATTTCTGTAGAATTTAGGAGAACTTCTGCCACAACCTAAGTAAAAATGGGCATCTGTCCTGCTCTGACACCAGTGAGGAACATTTCAAAGGTTATCTAGAAGTCATTTTTGTACAACTCCACCAGCTTAGTTCAGTTTCATCCTGAAGGATACTTCCATGTAAGAGAGTAGTGCTGATGCTGAAAGGTATAGTGTGTTCTGGAAATGGAGGAAGTTCTTTCGCATATAAATGTCTTATTAAACCTTAGCACACATCTCTTAGCAGGCAAAAAGTCCATGCCCTGAGATCTGAAAAAGCATTCTGTGTTGTAGAGGGAAGGATATTATATTCAATAAATCATATGGAACTATTTATCAGCAATCACTTCTTTAACTTTTCCACAGTCTTCAGTTTCAAAGCACATTTTGAAGTGACTGAAGTTTGTACAGAGCAGTTTATTTAAAAAATTATTTTAGGAAAATTACCTCAGGGTTGATTGTGTATTTATGAAGGGTTTCTCTTTTCTTTTTTTAAAAAATATTAACATAATGTAAGAAAATGGCTTTATTAAGAACAGTGGAAAAATGCGTAGAGAAACAGAAAAGATTTTGTGGCAGCCAGTCTGCAGTGGGAAAAGTCGTGCTTGTCATGCAGTCACAAATGACAAAGTCAGTGGCAAGATCCTGATTTCAGTGGGCTTTGCATTGGGCTTTACCAGTGTGGGATTGTCCACAGCAGAACTTGAGTTGTTTCTGGTTACATCTCCATCCTCCTCAGCGATGGTATTTAGATTTCTCTGTTTTTCTCTCCTGCTTTTATTGCCCTCATTTACCTACCTCATCCTCCTTGCTTGCTGCTGTCTCCTTATCCCAAAGCCTCCCCTGATCTCCAGTTAAAAATGAAAGCAAAATGTTCAGGTTTCAAACAAACAGATGGTTTTTACCCTGCAACAATCATTGCATGATCTCTTGTAAATCCATGCTGGCCGCTTTGTGTTCTGGACATTGTTCATTCTGGGAGCAGTTATGGTCTGCTGCAGTTTAATGATGGTGTCTTTCAGTACACAGCACGGTGTGGTGCTAATAGTGATGACTTTGGGAGTTTCTAAATCATGAAATAAATCTGATGGTGAGTATTTGGTATGTGGTGTACAATCAGCTGGATTATGGCTTTTCCCAGCAGGGTCAGTCTGTTTATAGCAAGCCCACAGGCTGGAGTGGAACCAGCTTTTTGCTGTAGGTTGTAGTGGGCTTCATGGTTGTTTACTGGTTTGTTTGGGTTTTTTTTTAATAAACCTCAGTGTTTTCCAGATACATAGCATCTATCTGAGCTGTGCTGGTACTTCATGGGCTTAGCTTGGGGTCTACAAATACAAGCCCTGACATGCTGGGATGTCAAGGTGCAGTTCGGATGCCACAGGGGCCAACAGGGCCCTTTCCCAGGCATCCGCGACTGATGAAAGGGAAATTGTTTGCAGTGACTTGGAAGGGATTAAGTAGACAAAATATGAATGTTTGAATAAAGTAGTAGCCACAGCTCTTGTGTAGACAGTAAACAATGGTTTATTGACAGTAAACTCTTGCTCTTATGGTAAAATGTCTTGAATCACTTATTTCCTGAAAGGCTCAGGCAGGGTGTCTTTGGTCACTCACACATGTTTTGTACTTATCTCAAATCAAAACATCCTGATTTCCAGTCTCTGGAACACATTACTTGTCCATGCTTCCCCTGTTTGAATAAAAGGTGGCAATTCCAGCTATGCACTCATCAAGGCTGTTTTAGGTAGCATCAGATTAGAAATTAGGAGAAGTTTCTTCTCAGAAAGAGTGGCTGGGCTTAGGAACGGGTTGCCCAGGGAGGTGGTGGAGTCACTGTCCCTTGAGGTGTTTAAGGAGAGGTTGGATGGAGTCCTGATAAGTATTCAGTTGGTTTTCCACCTTCCATGGTCCCAAAGCTTAAAATAAAAACCTCAAACAAGCAAGTTGATATGCTGGATAGAGGGGACTGGTCAGGCTTCTGCAGGTTGGAGCATCAGCTGATATCCACTGACTCCTCAGTCCAGCTACAAGAGTTAGGCCCATCTAGGACTGTAGCTGTGTACCATCTTCTCAGACCTGTCTCACCTTTCTCAGGCAAGCTGCAGGAGACCTCAGGGAAATTGTCAGCTACCAGAAATACAGGGACAAGATTTTTCCTCTGCTCATACTTTATGATGGGTCTAGTAGCAGATCCCAAAGTCGCAGTTAGTGGACAAGGACTTCTTGGGAGGATAATTAACCTGCCTCATCATCAGTACCTGGAGAAAGAATTAAGGAAATTCTGGTTAAATCAGGGGCTAAAGGAGCAATATTGCCTCATGTCAAATACTCTTGCAGTACACTGAACTAAATCTTAACTCATTTTCTAGGTTGTCTGTTAACAGATGTAAATCCCTTTCCCACACAATAGGGTGGGGTATCGGTAACCAGAGTGTTTGTTTAGGGTCATTTGGTCCTGAGGAGATGCTGAGGCATCTTTTCTGGCTGAAGATGAGCTCATTGATGAGGTTACTGGCTCCCAGCCACATCCTCCTGATGTCCCCCTGATCTCTACCTGCCCCAGCCTCAAGTGTGCAGGTGAAGCTGCATCGGTCCTTGCTCTCTACTCTGATACTGTCAAAATGAGTCAGAAAAAAAATGATTCTACTAGAAATAGTTGAGGGTTCTGGTTGTTTTGGTAGCAGTGGCTTTAGGTGTGATTGCACCATCAGTTGTGCTGGTGGATCTGATGGGAGGGCAAAGGAGTAACCAGGGATGCACTGAGAGTAAACCCAGGCAAACTGAACTCACTTTCTACCCATGCAGAGATGTGTGAAGGAGGCAGACATAGGCTGTGAGCACACTGGGTGCTCCCTGGATGGATGTCAACTGCTCTGTGGTACCCAGCCACTCCTGTGGTCTGTGCACAGGTAGCAAACACATCCATCTTCTGTTGCAGAGCAAAATGACCCCGGGTCCTTCCACTGGGCTGTGAAGACGTGGACATCAGCCAGTAAGGGTCACCCAGGGCATTGCCCATCTGTGAGGCAGTGCTGGGTGGCTCCTGCAGTGATGGAGCTCAGCTGAGCCTGTTCATTAGGAGGAGACCACAGGGCAGAGGTGGGAAGCTGGAGGGCTGGACAGGGCTGGCAAAAAGCCGTGTGCAGGGGGGAAAGCAGTGGGGAAGGACCAGAGTTGGGGGGGCTGCCTTGGTTCTTCCTCTTTAGAAACAAACCCCTTCATCAAGATTTTCCCCGCAGTCCCGAATGGCCCAGAGCCTGGACTGCTCATTTCAAAACTCTTTCTTGCAGCCCTCAGCATTCAAAGGACTCAAATCCAGGATACTTCCAGCTTTCTTTTTTGCAGTGGGGGACTTGCTGTGACCCTCCCTTGAGGGCCCTGGCCTCAGGAGGTGCAGATTGCTGAGCACTGTGTCAGCTGTATCCGAAGTGGGTTTTGTTTAACGGTCTCCGCTGCTGTTTATATTTTCTAATGCGCTGCGGCTGGTGTTTGTTGCCATTAAAACTTCATTTGTTTGGAGGATCTTTTCAACAAACTGAAATCCAATAAATCACGAGTAAAATATTTATTATTTCAACTGGATAAGAAGGAGTGGACAAATTTGTATTTCTGCAGCAGCATGTTCAATGGGAGACCACGGGGGTGCGTTACCCACAGGACTTTGGACCCAGAAGAGCAATTAGTTGGCTGGACAGGACCAGCTGAGTGACAGCTTCAAATTGGGAAGCAGAAGTGGAGCAGAAATACTCTGAGTACTCCAGCTTTATCCTGTCTACCCATGTAATCACATCCACAGATGATGGTAGTGAGCTCAGGGCTTCTGGATTAAAACTGTCAAAAATACAAGCCTCTAATGCCTGAGTTAGAGATCCTGGGTGAATAAACTGGTCTCACTTACGCTGGTGGCAAAGCTGCTATTGTCTGAGGTCAGGATTTCACTCCAGGTCTGGTTTAGTTCACAGACAGTAGCAGACTCCAAGCTTCCCATCCTGCTGTAGGGTATGTTACACTAGCTGTGGTGGGACAAATGACATGGAGATCTGGAGCGGGATGTGGAAAATGTCATCACAAGCATCATTGCATTAGAGCTGTGTGGCTTTGTTTGTTTGTTGAACAGTGAACTCGATTAAAAATAGTGTGGGATTTAGGGCTGTTCTTGTACTTCTGCGTTCAGCCAGTGGCTTTGGCTGAAAATGTGGAGGGAAATATAGGAAAGTCAGTGAGTGATTTCAGCATTTCAAATACAGAATACATCCCCCTCTTCACTTGGAAATGATGGTTAGGTTTTTAATGGGACATTTTTTTCAGTGCCAGAAACACAATTTTGCTTTTGGGCTGATCTGAAATGAGCTAAATCTGTCCACGAGACTATGGCAAAATCTCTTCATTGTCCAGTTTGGAGCTCTGAGAACAGGTGTGAAGTGTGGATCCAAACATTTAGGAGATGTAGGATATATCCAGTGTTTCAATGAAGAACTGGTACATGTGGCAGAATCTGTCTCTTCAGTAAGGAAGATGCCCTCCTGCACCTGCAAAACAGACCCATACACATTTGTACATGGAGTAGATCTCAATTTCAAGCTGCTCAGTGACTGGACAAGAGGCAGGGGGCACAAACTTGGATATAGGAAGTTCCACCTAAACATGAGGAGGAGCTTCTTTACTGTGAGGGTGGCAAAACGCTGGGACAGGCTGCCCAGAGAGGTTGTGGATTCTCCACCTCTGGAGACATTCAAACCCTGCCTGGATGCTGCCCTGTGCAGCCTGCTCTGGGTGATCCTGCTCTGGTGGAGGGGTTGGACTGCGTGACCTCCAGAGGTTCTTTCCAGCCCCTATCATTCCATGATTCTGTGATCCCTCATCCTGCATGATAGTTTCCACCCCACCAAGTCACAAAAGCCATCTCCTTCACTAGTAAGGCCTCTAGGTGCTACTATAATACCATAAAAATGCAGGATCCTAGATAAAATAAGTCAGTGTCCCATCTGTCAAAAACAGGACGTGCGGCAACCCTTCCCAGTGAGTCATCTGTTCAGCATTCTCAAGTCTTTGAGACCTCTGCACTCACCAGGGAGCTCTGACATTTACCAATGTTATCTTTCTTATTTCAGTTTTGGCACCTTCTTCCTTTCCTCAGAGACTGGACTGGGCAAAAAACACATGAAATGAGCGGCAGACATCATCTGTCATCTTTTTCTGAAAGGTTACTGGGCTCCAGTGTGTTGTTTGGCCACAGATGGTGGTAACTTCACCAGAAAAACACACACACAGAGAATAACCCCATAGTGAAGGAATTGTTAACCAGGCAAGAGTTTTCCATGAGGGGTCCATTTATCGAAGAGGAAGAGTAATCCTTATTCATAGTGACTTTTGGGATGACTAAACCCTCAAGAAGCAGATTAGAAAACGTTATGAAATGCTTTGCTTACTATCATTTACTGTGAGTCAGCAAAAAAGTCATCACCCCATTGGCAATGTTCCCATTGAGGTCAAGGGAGCTGGGGTTTCACCTCTGGAAGTCCTGCTCCTCAGGAGGGGCTCTCCATCAGTCTGTATCCACCCGTTTTCACTTCTGTGAGCAGTTGAGAGTCCACTTACAGTGTTTCATAATACAGGAACAAAGGGGTTATTCAGTGCAAATGAAGGGGGGAGAGATTTAAAGCAGATGAGAGTAAATACTTGCTGCACAATAATGTCAACACCTGGCTTTTTATTGTCGGTAGACGTCAAAGTGCTTTACAAGAGTGGCCAGTACCAGCATCTCTGTTTAACAAAGAGACAAAGAAAGATAACACTACTTGTTCAAGGTCACCCAGCAGACAATGCCAGAAACAGAGTGGAAAATATCCTCCTACATCGTGCAGTGGCTTCTGGTTAAAATCAAATTACTTTTATGCTACAGAGCTCATCACTCCAGGTCAGCACGACACCAAGAATTCAGGGGTATGGACTGTTTATGTGGAGAACAAGCACATGGCACTGGGAAGATGTAAAAAAGAATTCAGGTCAGACAGCAGCTCCTGTTCTTGTAGGGATCTGTCCGATGCCAGAGAACAGGGCCTCTCTGGCTGCATGACAGGTCTCTTTTTAATGATGATGCAGAGCATGGAGCTGGTTTCTGCCAGTCAGGGTTTTCCTGAAATCCCTGCTGACTGTCCCAAGTATTTGGTGGCCTGTGTAGAAAGGGAGCTGTCGTTTTGGGAGTCTGCCTTGTCCAAGGCAAGTAAAGGTGTTCTTGGCTCCCACCAGAGATATTCCCATATAATTCCCATCCTGGAGTTATTGAGGAATGGACTGAGGCCTGAGCTAAGTGTTCTTGTGAGGCTTCAGGGCTTACCCAACCAAGCAGGCAGGACTCAGAAATCCTTACACCTCCATGCCAGATCTGATTTTGTCCTTTCAGGTGCATTCCAGGAGGCTTTTGCCAAACCCATAGTAGGTGTGGTTGGCTCAGCTGAAGATGAGAGGGTTGTCCTCCCATACTCTTGGATACTCACACAGGGAGAGTGATATTTGTTCTCCAGCTGAGCTAATGTCCCTCCTTTTACCTCTCTTCAAGAAGCTTGAGCCCCTGGTAGCCCATTAACCCTTTCCAGACTTACATGGGTTTGCACATGTGCTTTTTAGTGGCATAATTCTTGGCAAGAGAGGCAACCTTAATATTGCTGTTGGGCCTGTGTGCACGTCTGTTGTTCATCATGTGTAAATTAGATGGAGTACCCTGAGCTGGAGAGAGGGAGACTAATGATTGCCATATTGTTTTCAGTGGTTGTCAAGCAAAAGAAGCTGTTTGAACTTTTCCCTCAATGATGCTTCTGCCTCTTGCAGTGATTTTAGAATCTTTTCTACCCTTTGCAAGGTGATTGTATTTTGTAACGATGCCTTTGCCCCCTTTGCCTTCCCAGGGGAGTGGGTGAGCAGAGGGAGGGAGGTAAGACAGAAAAACTAACTCCATGTGCAGCAGTACGAGGCGTGGTAGCTGCTTCTCTTCCTCCTCCTCTAGTTTCCAGCAAATTCCCATGTGCTTTCAGATATTTCATTATGTGTTGGTTTTAATTCCTCTTCGATGCACATATTGACATGTTTCTCTCCATCTATTTCTGTCCTCCTTTACCCAGTAAAATGATCCCTCTGGGAAGGCAGAGGTCCAAATAGAAGGTGAAAGGAAGGAAAGCTTCTTTCCTCATAACTGGAAGCAGAGTGATTGATCGTGTGAGACTCTGAGGCAAAGACCCTCTCTGGGGTGGAGATCATGGCCTCATGGATGGGCAAGAGGCTGCAGCTGAGAATGGGGACTGTGTTTGGAGCGGTGCGTGTCTGGCCCTCTTCCCAAAAATGAGGAGAGAAGTGCAGCATTAGGCATTGTTTTCATCCTACAGGATATTCCAAGTGCTGAGCTTTGTGACTGAGGAAAAGACTGTGTCCTGCTACGACTGCCTGGCAGAGCCCACAGTGACCGGAGCCGACCCTCTTACTATCGCTTTCGATACCTGCACCTGGCTCTGTCTTGCTCCACAACCATGAAATGGACAGTGGGAAAAACAACAGAGAATTGAGAAATTCCTCACATTGTTTGGATTGTTGGTAATAAATCAGAGGGAGGGGAAAAGGCCTTTGGCAGGGTGATCCCACCGTCTTAATATAAGAAATGAGAACAATCACTAGGATAATCAATCAGGACTCCTTGGGGATGTAGCAGAGTCCCCATCACTGGAGGATTTCAAGATGTGATTGGACAGGGTGCAAATAATCTCATGTAGGCTCCTTTCCCTCAAAAGGCTGGACCAGATGATCTCTTGAGATCCCTTCCAAACCGGGTTGTGCTGTGATTTTTTGATCATCAACATGCTGGTTGGCTGGGTGTGTAATGTTTTCTAATCAAAGGTGTCCTTCAGTTCTTGCCACAAGTGAATCTCTGCTTTCCTCTATTACCTAGGCTCTTTAAAATCTTACCTTGCAGGTTTAGGGGGAGTTGAGAGTCCCCTTGAGATTATCTACCTGGCTGCCATCTGATAGGCTTTTCTCTCAGCTGTATAATTTGATCAAAGGTGGGGCTCTGGAACATGCAGTGGGTGGAAAACTTGCATTGCTGCAGGAGAACAAACTGTGGAAGCTCACCCTCTGCAGGACCTTCCCTCTGATTAATAGTCTGGCTCAACCTGGTGGCTCCCTGGATTTGGAGACATGGAGATCTGAACTGTACCTCCAGTGCTGCTCTGCTGTGTTTGGTACCTCGGCTCAACTGCACGTAGGACTTGTGTCTGTGGGTTGGTTGTTGTTTTCAGTCTGATAGTCCAGAATACGCTGCTGGAAGTTCCTAGGACAGTTTGGGTCAAACCAGAAAATTACAAACCAGGACCCCTTGCCCCCTGCCACCTCTCTTTGATTTGATGAGAATCAAATTACCAATGGGAAAGTCTTTTAGTTGGAAAGCATTCTCAGGGGAGAAATGGTGAAGGACAAGATCATGAAAGCTGAGACAAGATGTAAGAGTGTCATAAGCACAGAGGCCAAACTGGAAGAGAGTAGAGAGCTGGCCAAGAAAATGTCATCGGTGACCCTTGTGAACACTGCTTTGTTGGAACAGGGAGGATGGAAATCATCTTGGAGATGATCCAGGATGCTGGAGATAGGGAATGCACCTGCTGTGCTTATCTTGTCCTTGACCACAGATGAATCCAGATCCTCCGGAAACTCCTGAAATAAAGTAGGTCCCAGGAGCCTTATCACTGTGAACATTTCAGCAAGGGGATATGTCAGCTGACTGAGTGGGTTTTCACATTTTTGGTAATATTTGATTGTTTTAATTTGCCTTCAGAAGATAAAATTGGCCACATCTCAAACACTGGGAATCCAAGTGGAGGCAAAGATGGCAGGGAGAGCTCACAAGGGTTGTGGGAGGAACCAGATCAAGGAGAAAAGTGAGCAAAATTGATGACATCTATAATGTGACCTGATAGCTTAGGTGGGTAAAGATTGTGCTTGGAAGAGGTCATGAATTTCCTGGCTTCACAGCAGACTGTGAAGACAACATCACTCAAAGCCTTCTATCCTCCAGGATGCAATTTCCTCCCCGGTCTACTGACAGATCCTTTTCTGCTGTGTATATTTTCCTTTCAACCAGCTCAGCACAAGTACTGAAAACTGGCAAAGCAGCTCAGAACAGATCTTGTACAAATTCCTACTTCCTTTGCAGGTTGTTGAGACATGCTGTAACAGAAGATTACAGATGAAAAGGGTATTTTCTGTCAAAGATTATAAAATATTTCCACAGCTGACCAACTGCAGTGCATTCGTCCTGGCAGGTCCTGAAACCAACATTTTAGTAGTTCTCCAGAGAGCCAATTAACTTGAATACTGGCACAGCTTGCATGATAACCTTGACTTGCTTGCTGTTAATGAAAGGAGGGCTTGAATGGAAGCTGTGGGTTTGATCATTCATCTTGATGGCTACATGGTGCAAACCTCCTGTTATGTAACAAAATACCCAGACCTTCTGTTTATGACTCCTTGTTTACCCCTGCAGACTCAGAGACCCTTGAAAGAGTCTCATAAATTTCAGTGGGGATTGGCTATAACAGGCTGAGTTCCTGAAATCATTCCTTAGGGAAATTCTTCCCTGAATGCATGCCCAGTGGGAATGCCAGCTGCTTTATCAGCAGTCTTGGGGTCCAATGGCCAGTGGGGTCATCGTTATTCCACACTCCTCTATGGGCCTGGGCATTTGTTCTTCACCTGTCTTGCAAACACAAACCTTTGAGTTGAGGTTTGGCTTTCAGGGTGCGTTTTGGTGAGTTTGGGCTGTGGCTCATTCCCCAATTCAGATGTGCCTGCTGTGCACATTGCACTTAGAAACTGCTAAGATGAGGATGAAAACCAGGCTCAGGTGCGGTGCTCTTGGGAAGGGTGGCAGGGTGACACTCCAAATGTCTTCAGAAGAGAACCAAATCCTTTCCAACTGGAGAGATCTAGTATAGGCAGGCAAGAATGTCAAGATGTCCTGAAAGTGGCTGTTCCTTAAGCTAAGATGGTTGATTAGAGCCTGAACTGGAGCAGTGTGACCAGGAAAGAAAGGTGCCTGCTTTGTGCAAAAGGCTGGTCTGGGGACCTGCTGTGTAGACACAGCCTTCTCTACCCAGCCAAAAATTAATGTGCTAGCTGGTGCTGTGAAAACCTGGCTGCTCCAGAGGTTGTCCATTCCCTCAGTGGATGTCTTTGTAGCTTCACACACCTCTGAGAGCAGAATCAGCAGACATTTGGCTCTCACAGGTCAGGAAACGTGTAGTGCACAAGTCAGGGACAGGTGGCTGCTTTAGGAACAGCTCTGCTGGCTGAAGGAGCACCACATTGTAGCTCTTCTGAGGGGACAATCCTCTGAATCAGTCATACACAGCTACAGCACGAGCTGCTCTCTGAAGTCGAGATGGCTCCTTGCAGCGTGGGGTCCCTCTTAGCACCCCTCACTGAGAGCAGGTTGGGTTCTGGGAAACGCCCTGACACGGTTCTGCTGCTGTCACTGCTTTGGGCTTCAGCAGGGCAGTCGGTAGAGGCAGCCTTGGCCTCTCAGCAGCAGCCCCTGTAGCTGTGTGGGGTCTCTGTCCTGGCCTCCTGTAACGCCTGACTCATGTCTGGAATAGTGCGTCATCATGAACTCACCTGAAACCACTTTGGGTTGTCCTTGAAGAGGGAAGGTTGGATTAAATGGCTCCAGGGGTCTCTCCCAACCCACATTTTCCTGTCGTTCCAGGAGTGAAGGGCAGTGAGCTCAGGACCCCTGCAGCACAGCCTACCTGTGTGTCTCCACGAGGTGAATAGGTGTGTTGTGTGGACAGCCAAAGGCCCTGACAGACAGTCCCTAGCAGACATCTGAGCTCTTCCTGCCCTCAGCTATCAGCCTGTGTCTCTGCCAGAGGATATCACACTTGTAGCAGCAGGAGGGAAGGTGTGAACTGGAGCAGCTGAGGGTGCTTGAATTGTTTGTTTCTACAAGCTGCATGTCTTGGGCCGGTCGTGGTTTAGACCATCACAGCCAGTTGCTCAGATAATGGGAGACAGAGCTCTAACTTCATGCAGCCAAGCTTGGAAAACGAAGCCAAAGTGACTTGAGCTTGACTTGAGTGTGGAGAAGGGATGCTGCAGCCCTCCATACCGTCTGAATGCTAAACAAAGCAGAATGTGGCCCAGAAACCAAATGCTTATGCAGTCTCCCACCTCTAAATATTAGCTTTGAATTGGCTTTGATTTTTATTGCATATTTGTCCACAGCAGCTGTCAGAAAGTTTAAATGCTGGAATTACAGCTGGAATAAATACATCCTTCCAAGCCCTTGCCGTGGCTCTACCCGTTGGGAGTTTATGTAACATACTGAGTGGTACAAAAACTATGCAGAGAGAACATTTTGCTTCCTGGAGATTTCAGCTCGGTTTGACAGCTCAGTGCTGACTCACTGTCAGGACCAGCTTTATGTCTTGGTGTAGCTCTGGAGTAACTAAGTGCCCAGCAAGTACAGCCATCGACATTGCCACAAATGGATGTGAAACCTGACTGTTACCATCCTAAGTGTCTTTTTTTTCCTTGGCAGTGCAGCTGCATTCAGCCAGAGGCCAACTTAGAGCAAGGCAGTAGGTGAAGAAGCAGAAAAGACCCCAAAGTGGTCTCCAAATGCTGTACCAAGATGAAGGTTTCTTTTAGTGCTATTTTTAACCAATACTCTAATTTTATCTAGTTTCCTTACATAACTTTCGGAGTTACAGCTGAATAAACTTCCAGGGAAGAGAAATTTTTCTATTAGAGCTCCAACTTTCTCCAGACTGATTCTCTGAAATCATCCACAAAAGGCTTCCAAGGCATGTGTGCAGTGTGGGTCCTGTGTCTATCAAGACAGAGATCCAAATTCCCTCACAGCTGAGGTTGTCCCTCATTCTGGAGATGGCAAAAAGAAGTTCTTTTCTTTGTGTTGCTTCTGGCAGGGAAATGCAGTTTGTTGGCAGCGATGGAATAGTTTCCAGGTGGGTTTGGTTAGATGGGGTTAGCACACCAGAAGCACTTCTGCACTCCTGGCCTGCCCCTGCTGCCCCTGCCCACATCTCCCAAGCTCTGAGCACATGGACAGTGAGCTGAGGTGCCCTGTGGCTCTGTCTGCTTCCCCTCCAGCCAGTTCAGGGCTGGCAGTGGGGCACGATGGAGACAGCTGTAGTTCTCTGCCTGACCCGAGCTGGTAGCTGCCTCAGGCAGCTGCCTACTCTGCCTGCACCCAGAGCAGACCTTTGGTGCTGTGAGGGTCAGGGTGTAGCTAAGGTTAACTGTGTTCTGGCTCTTCTCTTGTCCAGGGGCCATGGGAGGCAGATCACGAGCTAGGAAAATGTTGAGGATTTTCTAATGCTCTCTAGGGACCAGGTGGGTCCCTGGCTGCTGTGGGATATGGCCAGAGAAAGGCTACCTTGTCTTTTCCCAGTTCCCTTCCTATGTTTACATCTGCAGGAAGAAAATCACCAGAATCCAGGCCAGATGGCTTCTCCAGCCCCTCCCTGCATCTAAATGTGGCATCCTAGAAAAGCCAATCTGCTGACCAGCCAAGCGTGAGAGATGGGGAAAATGAGGGATAGAAGAAATATGAACCAAATCAAAACTAACATAACTTTTAAATTGGGAAAAGTGGCTGGAAAGCGATGCACCTGCACCTCTGCAATTCTCAGGACTGGTGAATTAGCACGTTGTCTAGCTGTCTGTGTTTCCCCAAACCAGAGGCTGCAGTTGGATGGCAGTTCAGGGTCTTTCTTATGCTAAAAACATACATTTGGCTAATGTACTTGAGTCACTGCTAGCCAAATGCAAAGCCCAGTGAAGCCAAGGGAAGGTCTTCCACCGACTTCTTTAGACTTTGGATGACTCTGAACTATATAAGCAAAATAACACACAAGAGCCATCAGCATTTGCCCCTTCTTGGAGACGCATCAGCCCAGAGGGGCTGTGCTCATGTATTGTTGCTGCATCTGACTCTGACACCCTAATAAGGAGAGCTCAGCTCATCATGAGGCAGAGTTTGAGGTCTTGGACGTGGAATTGTTTATTGAACAGTGACAGACTGCAGCACATCGCTTCTAGTAACGATAAGGGGAGGTTTATGCAAGCACACATCTGCACTTGGCTGGCTACAAAGCGTGGTAATAATGTCATGTTCCTGATTAGCCATAAATTTCTCTGAAGCAGTTGCTGAAGTAGGAGTGCCTGTGGTGACTGCTTTCTGCTGCTCAGCTTGTGCTGTTTCCTCTGCTCCAAACTTGGTGTGCAGCAGACTTGTGTGTAGGTATTGCTGGTCCTTTTTCTTCTCTTTCTGTTACAGTTTCACTGTTTTGGTGCTGCTTGGACTCTGCTGGGAATGGTGGTATTATAGTCTCTGTTAAAGAGAAGTGCTGAGAAAGTTGGGCTGGTTCAGCCTGGAGAAGAGAAGGCTCCAGGGAGACCTAATTGTGGTGTATCAATACTTAAAGGAGTTCTGCAGGGAAGTGGGAGAGGGGCTGTTCACCAGCATAGGACAAGGGGCAATGGCTTCAAGCTGAAAGAAGGCAGGGTTAGGTTAGACATTAGGAAGAAATTCTTTACTCTGAGGGTGGTGAGGTCCTGGCACAGGCTGGCCAGAGAGGCTGTGGAAGCCCCATCCCTGGAGGTGTTTAAGGCCAGGTTGGATGGGGCTTTAGGCAACCTGGTCTAGTGAAGGTGTCTCTGCCTGTGGCAGGTGGTTGGAGTTAGGTGATCTTTGATCTTCCAACCCGAAGCATTCTGTGATTCTATGATTCTGTGATATGTTTCTCTACAACACAATGACCTGTGTAATTAATTATCCTACAGCCCCTTCAGTCACGGGCATTACCCCTGAGAATGGTAGGTGCTAGTGGGTGCAAACTTGTGCTCATGTGGGGCTGGAGGTGCTGGAGAGCATATTGTAAAGACATCCCAACTTATGGCATGTGAACTGGCTCACCTGTGGATGGCCAAACCATCTCTAGTGTCTGGACAAGCAATCCCTTCCCCATGCAATGCTGCACAGGGGTAATGTGGTGAGGCTCATCTGGATAGGGCCGTATGGCTTTCCTGGGACACTGTGTTCCTGTTCACAGAGCTCTGGGTCTTGTTCTGTTGTGATCTGCAGCTACTGAAGCAGACTCACAATATTTAGGACTTTGGCTGCAAACAAAGGCAGGTTTTTCCTCACTGTTCTGCATCTCCCAGAGGTTGTAATGGAGATTTTGATAGCTCCTGTGGCATATAATCCAGAAAGGGTTTTCTGTGTAATGCTTCTCTCTGAAGACCAGTGGTTATTTCCTCAGGGCAAGAGGTAACAAAGGCTTCTTGCAGCGTGAAAGCCTTCTTCTGAAATGAGAAGCAGGGAGCTGATATTAGATCTTGCCCTAGGAACATGATTGCAAAATGCATGTAGCTGCTCCCTGGTGTGTCTTTACATCAAAATTATTTCATTATTCACCGTTTTCTTCGTGGTCTTACAAGTCTCCTGTTACCTCCCAGATTGTGAAATATGCCTAAAAATGGCCAGGTCTTAAGACAGAAGGAAGGGGAACAAACACAAGTGAGGGCTCAGAGTACTGTTTCCTTCCATAAAGTATGTCTACTTATCCCAAATCTAGGCATTGCTAGTAGTTGGTCTGACATAACAGTAATATAGACCAGCTTTCTGCCTTTTCCAGGGTTAACTTTGGATCCCCAATACAGTGAGAAGAACTCATAATTTCTATCCAAATGCACTATATCATTTACCTGATCCAGCTACAGCTTATTCTGACTTTGGTATCTGAAGAGAGTCCTCCACAGAGTCCTTCTGGGTGGGAAATGCAGTGTGAGCAGAACCTGCCACCACCTGGAGAGGGTTATTTGGAAGCAAGGAGTGAACTCATGTGCTCAGTGTCACTGTCTTTATTCTTGCAGAAGGCTCAGGAAGCAGCCAGTGGGATGTGCAGCCTTTTCTGTGTTCAGAAGAAAAACTTGGAGCTCCTTTGTATGAATTAGGGTAGTCAGAGTGACACTATCAGCTGAATCTGAGAATGAACTGAGGGGCAGAGAGAGTCCCCCCACGGCTCCCGGTCAGCAGCGCTGTGTATTATTTTAAAGGACCCTTATGCAAGAATTCTATTGCATTCTCAAAGAGGAGATTGTTTTACTTACTTGATGTGGGAATGTCCTCAAATTACAGCCCTTCCTGCTTATATTATTACATTCTAGGGCTCATCCTGCTGCAGTTACTCTGTGCTGTATGGGAAGCAGGACCCACGACTGAGAAATCCACAGCAAAGCCGGGTGTTACAACAGAAATCTCTTGCCAAAGAGCCTGAGCTATTTCAGACTTCTTGTTACAGCCAAATGCAATTAATAGCTACTCAGTTGTGCTCTGGAAAAAATGTGTGGGAGCCAGGTCCCAGTGTCCTGGAGCACAAAGTCCCTGTGGAGCTCCAGAGCAGGTACAGCATTGAATGGAGGTCATGGTGACAGGGCATTGATGATTGATCCCCTTCATCCGGGGAGATGAAGGGGAAACAGGCTCATTTTCTCCAGGAAGTGGAATGACTCCATCCAAACCTGTGTCTGAAATCTTGACCAAGATGAAACATTTGTGTTCTGAAATTTCCCTCTGGGGGTCTTCTAGTCCTGACTGCTCATGTCCCTACTCCCACCGGTGGCCATGCTTCCCAGGTGAACTCCTAGCCAGTCATATCACTGATGGATCACCCTTTCCAGGGGTAGGAGAGACCACAGCATCTCATGGGAAATGTAGCCCACCACACTCCTCATATACTGAGAAAATAGGGCTGTAATGCAGAGTTGCATCTCCCATGAGGCATGGGTGGCACTTGAGCTTTGAAACATTTTAATTTTGTCTAAAAATATTGTTGTTTTGAGGAGCAGAAGGAGTTTCTGACCCACTTTCTAGCCTGATGTAGTTGAATGCTGAGGTTCATGATCTCAGCAAGAAACGCTGGTTTCACACAGGAGTAACATTTCAGCTCTCTGGTTGTCCAAGAAATAATAGATAAAAATTATTCATAAGAAACGTGTCTGACAGCAGTCTTGAGACAGCATTGCATGGAGAATAAGGTTGGAGCTTTGCAAATCTCCTGGCATCATCTCTTGTTTGTGAAGAGCACTGACAGCCTGGTGGTCCTTGGATGAGGAGAGGAGGAGGTGGGTGCTTCAAGTCTCAAGGCAAAAAGTCTGGCTGCCTGTGTAAATTAAACCACAGTGAAGCAGAATGAAAGCTTCTGAAGCAGCCAGCTCCAGTCAGAGATGCTGCTCTTGGGCTGGGTTGCAGATCCTGATGAGGGACATGTGCCTGAAGCCTGGCACCCTCTGGCTTTGCCTGAAGAGAGGTTTCTTTGCTGGGCATGTGGCATTTCTCAGGCTGCACTCTGGGCAGGCCCTGCTATATTTAAATACATTTAGCTGGTGAGGGACTGAAGGGCCTCAAGAGTTGCAACTTCCTAAGGGCTATTCTGCAGATTCCTTCCTCCTTTCTTTTTTTTTGTTTTCCTTTAACGGAAACTCTCAATCTTCTTAGGAAATAATCCTTTGTTTATGCCATGAAAAAAACCTGTGCTCTCCTGGCTGGGAGCATGGAAGAGCCAATAGGAAGAAGTGCCACTTGTGCCTTTTGATACAACTGAGCACAGCTTAAATAAACACTTGTTTATTTTTCTACCTTTCTGTTGAATTGCAGAGTGGCCAACAGAGAAGGTAAAAGTCTCCAGTTCAAAGAAGGCAACTTGAAGCATAGGCTGACATCCTGTTGTAAATATAGAACTGGCCTCATGACAATGCCCTGCTTGGGAACAATGGGAGCAGGGCTGGGAGAAAGAAATGTGTGAATTAACAGAGCCAGGCAGATGATTAACAGCTGATGGAGGAAAAGGGCTGTGGGCAAGGCTGCCTGATCTCAGGGCTGCTTCTGACCTGGCCTTGGAGCTGTGTGGTATCTCTGCTTTGCTTGTGTGCCATCAGTGATGCCACTCTGGGGATGCTAAGGACATGAGACATCCTTCTGTGCCAAACTGTGCACTCGATTTCCCCCTCTCTGTGCTCAGGCTGGGGCAGAGCAGCAGCATCTGCTTTTGCCTCCATTCTGCCTTGCAGTGAGGGCAGGTGTCTGCCCTGCCCAGTGCTTGGAGCAGCGTTTGCAGTTTTGGGGTTTGCACCAGGAGGGACCAGCACTGGGGGAGCTCCAGGCAGACTGAATCCCTGCCCTCAGGACAGCCCTGGACAAAGTCCCTGTGAGCCAGGTGATACCTGCCCTCCATCGTGTTGCACTGGAATGGGCAGGGGAGACCCATTCCCACAAGCAGGATGAGACCCCAAGACATTGCCAGGACAAAAATGAGAAGGTTCCTCTCCATCAGGCTGTGCCATGAGGACACAGAGTCCCAGGCTGATGAGGAACCTTATGGACACTTTCTGTGATACCTGAGAAAACCTGTTATCCCATAATAACAAGTGGCCTGTGGCTGTCAGTTTTTCTGGCTGGGGACCTGGCAGAAGTTACCAGCACATGTCCCCACCGAGGAAAAGCAGACTGGGAGGGAACAGGAGCCATGTGCATCTATAGCTGGTCTTCACATCTACCACACACCTGTGGGGATTTCTTCATGACCTTTTGGGAACTGATGGCTGAAGTGGGTGCACTCCTATGAGTCAAGGAAAGATTTTCAGTTTGGTGGCTGCTTGAATGAACTGGGTTGAGTTTTAAAAGCTCTGCAGGGAGAAGCCCAGTTTAACTTTGCTTCATACTTACTTTTCTTTGATTAACTGTACTGTTTTTGTGACTGTCTTGTGGAAAACGATGGCTTGCACTGAGTCTACAGCTCTCACTTCACTTGTGTCCTAAGCCACCTTTCTCTCCTGGGCTGAGCCAGCAGACCAGCATCCATGGTGACAGCAAGTGACTAGCACTAGTCTACCTTGTCTAGCACACAGAGCGTGGCATCCCAGAGCTGAAGCACTGGGTGTTCTTCTTTCCTCTCTCTGTACAGCACAGGGTGTGCCCCATTTGACCTAAATATTTGTGAAGTTACATCCTTGGGACAGGCTGACAAAAGGTTATAAACTCGTTTGTTTGCATCTCTTTCTAAGTCGGGCAGGCTGCAGTGAGGCATGACATCTGCCTCACACGGGGTCCCTCACACCTTCCTCTGACGCATCTGCTGCTGGCCGCTGTCTGAGACAGGATACGGGGCTAGACAGGCCGTGGGCCTGACCCACACTGACAATTCCTGCTTCCTTAACCTGGGAGGCTGTGGCTGCTGCCACATCGTCACCTGTAGAATCCTAGAATCATAGAATCATAGAATGGCATGGGTTGGAAGGGACCCCAAGGATCACAGAGCTCCAACCCCCCTGCCACAGGCAGGGACACCAACCTCCAGGCCTGGAGCTACACAAGGTTGCCCAGGGCCCCATCCAACCTGGCCTTGAGCACCTCACGGGACAGGGCATCCCCCACCTCTCTGGGCAGCCTGTTCCAGCCCCTCACCACTCTTTCTGTAAAAAACTTCCCCCTAATATCTAATCTAACCCTTCCCTCCTTTAGCTTTAGTCCATTCCCCCTTGTCCTGCCATTATCTGCTCTTTTAAAAAGTTGAATCCCCTCCTGCTTATAAGCTCCCTTCAGGTACTGGAAGGCTGCAATGAGGTCCCCCCGCAGCCTCCTCTCCTCTCCTCTCCTCTCCTCTCCTCTCCTCTCCTCTCCTCTCCTCTCCTCTCCTCTCCTCTCCTCTCCTCTCCTCTCCTCTCCTCTCCTCTCCTCTCCTCTCCTCTCCTCTCCTCTCCTCTCCTCTCCTCTCCTCTCCTCTCCTCTCCTCTCCTCTCCTCTCCTCTCCTCTCCTCTCCTCTCCTCTCCTCTCCTCTCCTCTCCTCTCCTCTCCTCTCCTCTCCTCTCCTCTCCTCTCCTCTCCTCTCCTCTCCTCTCCTCTCCTCTCCTCTCCTCTCCTCTCCTCTCCTCTCCTCTCCTCTCCTCACGGACCCGGGGGCTCACCCATTTGGGTGAAGCAGCACGCAGTGTCACAGGAGATCTGGGGGCAGCTCTGTGTTGGAGGAGCTCTGTATGCTTTGGGGTTTGGTCCTCAGCTCAGTGAACCACTGTGAATGAGCACAGTGCTGTGGGGGTCAGGATCTTCCTGGTGATGTCAATGCCATTAGGTTGTTTTGTACCTGAACTGTGCTCGTCTTTGGAGGATGAGGAGAAAGTGTGACTTTTGAATGCTGGTGGAAGGAAACTAGGCGGTTTAATCCCAGAGGTGAGGTGTCTGTACACTGTAGCACTGGGTTTTACTATATCCCCAGCAATGGCTGCATTTAATTAGGGTTGTGGCACTGTTATTTCTTGCAGGAACAGGAGGAGTGAGGTGCACTCGCAGTATTTAAGCATAAGACAGACTGGAAGGAAATTTTCCACTCCACTCTTTAACTTCAACATTGGTTAAATTCCCCAGCCACTTCAAGAGCATTTCCTAACCTGGGTGCCAGCTGTGTCCACATCTGGGCTCCCCTGGGTGCGAGGCTGGTCCTAGCTGTGCAAAGATGCTTGTGCACGTATGAACCCTGTATAAGAACGTTGCTGTGTCTCAAGCCAGTGCTTGTTACAGACCAGTGGCCTTGAGCAGAAGACAGCCTGTTGTCTTGTCCTTCACAGGGTATTTTACTTTTTAGGCTGCAGCATCGTTGGGCTCAGTGATAACCATGTGCCAGTCCCTAGCATGCTCCCTCGTGCTGTGCTAGCAAGAGAGCAGCTGAGTGTTTCATGGCCAATGCAGAGATTGCATTAAGCATCCTGGCTGTGCTGGAGTTTGGAGTGCTGGCTCTGAAGCACACCTTCCCCTGCTCTGTGTGGGCAGGGGCTTGTGGGGAATTAGAGACAGATATTGGGGTGCACATCTACAGGCCTGTCAGCTGGTGGGTGGGAGAAAGATCCCCAAGTATTCTTGGGAATGACAGGGGAGGGAATCCCCTGCAGATGGGAATCTGTGCAGCCCAGAAGCACCAAACGTTGTGCAGGGTGTGAGGCTGGTACTGCCTGTGCTAAAGCTGGTGTGTAACCAGCAGTGTTGGGAGCCTGATCCCACCACTGCTTAGGTATGCTCTGTTATCAGAGCCTCTCAGATGTTTTCCATCAGCTAATCTTTAACCCTTTGCAGATACAGACCAATCCTGCATTGGGTCAGAAAGAAATTCTTCCTGTTCTTTCTCTGGAGGCTTTTTGCAATGAGTGCCCCCTCCTCTCCCCCCCCACCCCAAAAAGCCCAAACCCACCCCAACATGTGGAAATTATTTAGAAAGGAGCAACAACTGATAACCCTGCCCTGTCACCCAGGGGATATTGAGCAAGACAAGGACAAAGTACCTGTGGGACAAAGAGATTTGAAAGAGCCTGTAGATGAGACCAGACAAAAGTTTTCAGGTATCTGCACATTCCAGTGTCCTGAACCAGGTCAGAGAAAGTTGAGTGTTTGATGGGTGTAGAGGCCTTTTCCTGCCTTTCCATAGCTTATAGCGGCTCACTGATAAACTACATGGATCTAAGGCTTCTGAGTCCTTCTCGAAGTGTTGGGTCACTCCCAGGGGAAAATTCTTTTTCCTTGTAACTAATCTGAATGTCCCTCACTGCAATTTGTCCTTTCACTGTGCATCTTTGAGAGACCAGGCTTCATCTGCTCTGGTACCACCCATTCTGTACTAGAAGCTGTGATTCCCCATCGCTGTCTCTGCCCCAGTTTGAACAAGGCCAGTTCCATCCTCTCATGTCCTTTGGTCCCCAGACCATCTTGATGGGCAAAGCCAGGCTCACTGGCTAACTCCCCTGAGTGTCATGTCCTGGGGAGCCCAAACCTGGCTGCAGTGTTCAGACCTGGGCTCACAAGTGCTGAGTGCAGGGGAAGGACTGTTTCCTTCAGTCTCCTGGTTAGGCTCTTGCAGTTGCAGCTCAGTACAGAGCTGGCTTTGTCCCTGGAAGGGCATGTTGCTGATGGGGGCTCAGCTTGTTGCAATGCAATAAATATCCTCTCCCACTGGCAGGCAGATCTACAAAATGTCCCTGGCTGACCTCTCCTGAGTCTATATAGGCAACAGGGCCAGATAAGGACTTGAGCAATCTTGTATAGCTTCTATTTTTTGTGCAGTTCCACCTTGCATCCAGTTGCAGATTGACCTCTCTCCATCAAAGCCTTGCTTTAAGTGTCTGTAAACTCTGTGTCTGCTCCAGGAAATGAATTTCTGGGGTCTTTTGTTCCTAGAAGACTGGTTCAGGTCTCTGAGCAATACAAAGATCTGGGAGAAGTTTTGAGGGAAACATTGTCCTTCTTGTACAGTCTTATTTCACTGAACCCAGAAGACCAGTTCTTGACCAGTTCTTGACCACTTTAATTCTGACTACTCGTCCTAGTAGCAAGTGAATAGCCAGGAATGCAGCTAGAGCAAGAAGTGAGTAGCCTGCTCCTGTGTGAAAGCTTTCCAGCCCAAGGAGCCGACGTATTGATAACTGCTCAATAAATATGTTCTTTGTTTTGCCTGTGGGGGCTGGAAAGTTGGATTGCTCAGAGGAGAAGAAAGATCAATGGGGACTGCCAAAGGGTTATTGTCATGCCTGGAATCTACAGCCAGATCCCCAGCTGCTGAGCACCAGTATGGCTCCATTGACTAACTGCAGACGAGGTCCTGGGGTCCAGCAATGTATGAAGGTCAGAAGCAGAGCTAAGTATTCTGCTGTGTGTTTAAGAGGGTCCTTTTTGCATCATCCCAAGGCCAGTCATGTCATTCCTTCTGCTCCTGCCCAGCTACTGGGTCCTAATTCTGTGCCCAGGATACATAAGACTCTCTGTTCTTTGGGCTCAGCCCTGTGTGTGCTTCCAGCTACCACCACGCCTGCTGGTACTGCAGATTCAAGTCCTGCCACCCATTTCCAATCAGGACCATGGAGCCCAGAGTCCCATCGGGGTCAGGCTATGACCTCAGATCACCTGTGCTGCTGGGAGTGTGAGGTTGTGTGTTTGAGCCAAGGTCACCAGGTAGCTCTCAGCCTACGCCCTGAACTTTTGCACCACGCTGAGGGGAAGGTGGATAATTTGGGGGCTGTGAGAAGCCTGAGAATATAGCAGCATTCCTGTATCCAGACTAGGTGGGGCGGCGACAAGGGGATATTAGCTCTCCCTAGCAGTCAGTGTCTGAAACTTCCTTGTATTGTTTGTCCAATGCTAAGAGTTTCCCCCCAACGCTATAAATAGCTTTTTGTTTGTAAGTTCACTTTGCATTCAAGCTTCCTCTCTTGGTTTTCTCAAGAGGTTCCTTGATATCTTTAAATTTGCTTTAACCACAGGAACAAAAGGCAGCAGAAGTCTCCCTGTGTGAAGATGGGGAGGTTTTCACCTCAGAAAGATGGAGAGGGAGGAGGCAGGCTTTAATATCTCCATGTCCTCAGTGCAGGTTCCACTGGTGAGAGCAAGCATCGTGTTCAGCCTTTATTCCCTTTACCCAGTAAGAGCAGAAAGGGAATGCATTGTCCTCCTGGGATCCCAGGGAATAGTTGGCAGTGATACCACACAGCGAAAAAATGTTGTTCTCAAAAATATTCCAGCAACCACCAAGCAACAGCGATCCCCGTGCCTCTTAGCTGAGCCCTTGGCAGCTGTTATCTGGACCAGATGTTGTCTTAAGTAAAAGATGCAGTTTTCTGGGGCAGAGATATGTATTATTTTTCTTTCTCCTGACAATATTCCTCGATTGATTTCTTTGCAGAAGAATGCACTGCAGAATGTTAATAAATAGCTGTTTATTTTGACAGCGGTGTCGAGAGCATGCTAATGTGTTATTGTTTGTACTGTGGACACTCAAGACATATAAAGGGAGTTTGTGTTGCTGGTTCCAGGCAAGCAGGAGGGTTTTGCTAGTGGTGGACCCGGTCCAGGGAATGTGCATTACATATGGGTGTTTATATCTCGCTCCGTCTGTAAGAGTTCATTTGGTTGATGAAAGATTGTTTGCTAGCACTCTCGGAGCTGGCAGGATGGTATTTATACCATTGTCAATTCTGATAAACGTTTCAGATGTTACAAAAGCTCAGGGAAGAAAAAAAAAGAGTTAATTAAATTTCTTCTCAATGTGTTTATGTTCCTTTGCTGGCCGTTGAATCTGGACTGATCTCTGCTCGGTTTCTACTGCAGTGAATCCGGTTTGAAGCCAGGCAGTCCTGCAGTAGGTGCCAATCTAACCCCAGCGGTGTGGAGCTCAGCCTGGCATGGAAAACCATCTGGTACCTGGGGCAAGGCAGGTGATGTGGTAGCTGCTGGTGGTATAGAGCAGTGTAGGTATGACTGATAACTGGTGCTTCCTCCAGGTAGATCCCAAAACTCAAATCCTGGGTGCAAGTGGAAAAATCACAGTGTTAGAAAAGCCCTCCTAAAATGTTGCCTCCCCCATCTCCTCTGAGCCATGGAGGTAGGCCAGCTCTGTGCACATCAGTCCTGGCTCTCAGCAGGAGATGGACACATCACAGTCTCCCCAGGCTGACTGATGCAATCCTGCACTATCCTCACTGCCTAGAAACTTTCCTTCAGGTATAACCACAGCCTTCCTGGCTGCAGTTTGCTTCTTGACGAAACTACAGTGGACGCGATGATCCTGCAGCACATGAGAAGTGCTGAACACTCTGGGTTTGGGGAAACGTTCATAGAATAGAATCATAGAATGGTCTGGGTTGGAAAGGACCCCGAGGATCAGAGAGATCCAACCCTCCTGCCACAGGCAGGGCCACCAACCTCCAGGCATCATCTAGACAAGGTTGCCCAGGGTCCCATCCAACCTGGCCTTGAACACCCCCAGGGATGGGGCATCCACCACCTTTCTGGGTAGCCCATTCCAGCCCCTCACCACTCTCTCTGTAAAGAACTTCCCCCTAATATCTTATCTAAACCTTCCCTCCTTTAGCTTCAATCCATTTCCCCTTGTGCTGCCATTGTCTGCCCTTTTAAAGAGTTGATGATTATGTCTCTTCTGCCTGCCTTTAGCTAGCAAACAGCACAGTGCAACCACCTTGAGCGTGTAACGCCTCTATTTCATATCTTGAAGGGAAGGGAGATTAGAGCTGTGAAACAGGGCCTGTTATTCCTACCTAAAAGAGCCATGAAGACATGTGAAAACCAGCTCCTGGGTGAAGGAATACATTCCCAAATCGACACTCTGGCTGGTGCAAGTGCACGGTGTGTGGTTGAACCATCTTCACCTCGCTGAGGATACACCCCACAGACACCACGTGTTAACAGCAACAGCAAAGCTTGTGTTTCTTTGCCCGTTCCACATTGGAAGAGCATGGCACCGAGTCACACAGCAAGTCTTATCAACAAGCAGGGCTGTTACATGAGATGTTTTAGCCCTCACAGGCGTGAGAATGTTTCTTAAGACAGCATCTGAATTTATGTAGTGTTACTCAGAGGTGGATACATTTTCCACTAGCAACAGCTACAATAAAACCAGATTGCAACCAAAACTAAAGGCTAAATGGAATCGTAAAAATGAAATAAAAATGAAGTGCTGGTGGACTCCCATCTAAATCGGATTCAATTAAAGAAACTCTGGAGGCCAAAATTGCACTTGAGGCAATTGTGAAGGACAGGCTTATAATGTCATCTCTGAGTCAACATTCAGATGATTTACTGGCCCTTGGAGGGAATTAATTCCCCTCGAATTCGCACAGAGGAACAGCCTTTTCAGCTGGAGTTTCTGAGTTGGTCTGCCTGTTTACACTCCCAGGTTATTTTGGGCTGTTTGGGACCGGTGTGAGGCAGTGGATGGAGAGGGTGTGCAACAGTGCCTGCTCACATCCCTCGAGTGCTCCCAGTGCTGGGTGCTCTGCTCACTTCCAGGACAAAGCTCGGCACAGCAGGGTGGGAACAGGGGTTTTCTGCTCCAGATAATCACAGAAAGAAGGGTGCTGGGGGTGGGGGGGGAACTGATCTTTAATCCATCTGGCACTTACAGCATAGGGATGGGGGATCTTTGCAGAGGGTGCTGTTCCCACTTCAGGGCTCCTGCCAGTGCCTTGAAATGAGTGATCTCTGGCTTCCACAGGAGCAGCAACTTACTGAATTAATGCTTTAAAACGTTATTCTTTATTCTGGTGGGAATCTGCCAGGAGGGTTTTTTTTTTTTTTTTCTTTCTTTATGCTCTGATTTGGCATTTTCTTGGAGGGGTAATTGTGTAAAATGCCTGGTCAGGAGTTTTCTGACTGGGACTTTGTCATCAGAAAGTGGTAGCGTAGGATAACCTGCCTGTGTTTGCATGCAGGGGGGGGCAGTTGGTAAATCTCCCAGGCCTCAAAATGTTTCCAAATGGTTTCAGAAATGGAAAGCACAAGGTCTGGATGGATTTTTTTACCGTTTTATCTTGCTTGTCTATAGCATTAAAACCAGAATGAACATTGCAGTTGATCCATGCCATTTCCCCTCCTGAAGATGAAACCTTTGGAAGGATTTGGGAGCTCTGATTTTCCATCCCATCTCAGGGTGGTAAAGCACTCCCCTGACTCTGGTCTTATGTGAATACAAAGATTTAATGGAGTTTTCTGACACCTCGAACTCAGTTCCAGTTAGGTGGAGGAAGGCCTTGCTGATCAGCTGGCTATGGTGCCATTTGCCACTGTGTTTTTCCTGTATGTGTGGTTGCTGGAGTCCCAGCAGCCCTGAATGCTTGCAGACATTTCTTTACCCCTGGAAGAGAGCTGTGGCCTTTTCTTTCCGGCAGCAAACCCACCCTTTTCCTTTTAACTGGGCTCTTTGTCATGAAGCCTAAAACTGATTTTGATGGACCTGATCTGGCAGGAGGCCATGGGAGCAGAACTAGGAAAAAATAAACTGGTTAAAATATGATGTACTGGGTGATATACTGGGGTATCCTGGCTTTACCTGCCCCATGAGGTCTTCAACAACTGCTCGGTTACCAGAGAACAGAAACAGATACATACAAAATAGTGCAGGGAGGTTTGACAGGCAGAGGTAGAAGGGAAGTG
Source organism: Gallinula chloropus (assembly GCF_964237585.1). Taxonomy (NCBI): domain Eukaryota; kingdom Metazoa; phylum Chordata; class Aves; order Gruiformes; family Rallidae; genus Gallinula; species Gallinula chloropus. Next base: position 5,265,096 of record NC_140091.1, on the reverse strand, counting down.
AAAGGAGAGAGATGAAGCCATCCATGAAAAAGACTTTTCTAGCCTAGACGTGTTTGAACGAAGCCAAATGTTTCCTTGGAGGCAGGTTTTCTTCCAGAGAGCCCCAAATCTGTGTCACCTGAGTGACAGATGCCCATTGACGTGACTGTTTCCTCTGGAGGAAATCATTTACTTTCTGTGAAGGTGTGGGTATGGCCTTCCCTGCTCTGTGTGCCAGCACTTCCAACAATTATGGCAGCAGATGATGCAAAGATGTCCTGGGCAGAATTCCTTCCCTGGGTGGTGGTACAGCTTCCCACAAAGCACTCAGTGACTCTGCGTGTGCCTTCAGGCTCAACCCGAGAGGGAAAACATCGCTGTTGGACTCATGTCTTGCTAAAGGAATTCAATGTTGGGAATTTTCTGGGTTGCATCTGCACCCTCTTGAAGTTGGTAGCCACAAGGTCAAGCACATCTGTGCATGCTGATGCCCACGCTGTGGTCCCAGAGCTCTCTGCGGAGGGGGATGGACAACCGCTGCGTTATCCCGCGGTGCTCATGATTCGGGTCATACGGACCATCCCGGGGAAGAAAGATGAACTTGCATTTTTCTCCAGTGATGATGGTGATGTCATGATATGGTAAACAAAGTATTTCATCTTTTCTCCTTTTCTTTGCTCGGTTCCAGGAGCTAGTCAGGGGTTTGTGCCAGAAAGCTGACTTCTCTCCTGGCTGAAGCTTGAGGGTCCATCAGCGCTGAAACATCGCTGGAATGTTCTGTCCTGCAGACACAAGGGAACAAAAGCCTCTGAGGAGGAGGAAACACTAACCCAAGAGCTACACGCTTTGTTTCTGTACCTGTCATGGTTATTTATTGTTTCAGGCAACTTCTGAATTTATATAGTGCTCCTGAAAACTGGGGCTGAGATCTGAATTAAGTAGATGAACAGACTCGCAGCACCTTTCTGTTCATTTTGGAACAGTGATGGAGTGGAAGGTATAGCATCTGAAATTAATGGGTCATGTAGCAACAGCTAGAGATGCTTTTAACTCCTGCTGGTACAGCTTGGAAAGCAGCTGGTGTGGGGGCTGAGCATAAAGGCAGTTTGCTTGTGATTACCTTTTGTTGACGTTGCTAAAAGGCCTTGTCCAAACAAAGCCATGTCTGAGCTTTGGGTACCACAGGCCTTCTCTACCCTGTCACACTGCCTGACCCTCACAAAAGCTGTATTTTCAGAGTACTTCTCCCGCCAGTTACACAAACATCAGAAGACCTGGGATGACGTCCAGTCTGGTGCCCTCTGCTCCTGCTGCGCATCCTCTCCTGGCTGTGCTCCCTCACTTCTTCCTCCTCTGTTCTCTCTGCTTGCTACTGATGCTTTGGGATAAAGTGACTCAGCAGAGAACGACAGAGAGTGACGCTGACTCAGACACAGCCGTCAGTGCTCAGGAAAGGGTTCAGACTTCTTGGAACCTCCATTTATTATCCTCTAACTATGCCTAATATGGCCTTCAATCTACTTCTTGGTTTTATGGAAACTCTCTGTGGCAGTAGGCTCGATGAAGTAGGAGGCTTAGAACAACAGTGGAGTTAGTTGTGGATTAAGATCTGTGTACCAGGAATGGATCTGCACCCATGGGATGTCTAGAGGTTGTGGAGGCCCTGTGACCCATAAACACTCTGGGAAATATTCCCGATGTGGGTCTCCATCCCACCTACACAGTCAGCCTTTCTCTGCCTTCCCAGCAGTTCCCAGTTACAGGGGGTGTCTGTAGTGCTGGTGCCATGATGCTTCTTGCGAGGTGACAAGGTGCAGGAGGAATCCAGGAGTTGCTGAGGGATGAATCTCAGCTATGTGCACGTTTCCTCACTGGAGGAAGTGTTTGCTGGCAGCTGTAGATGTGCTTCTATCCATCAGGGAGGTGTGAGAATTCCAGAAACCAGCCCCTCTTCTGAGCTGCAAGATACTGAGATGGGGAATCTTGTTTTCATAAAGTCCTGTGCAACTGGCCCCTGAGAAGTGTGCTGTGGCCAAGAAAACTGTGTCTACTTGCACATCTTCACGTCTTCTGCTTCTGAATGTGGAGCAGGCATGTTAAAGATGGGTGTTTGTGCTTAGGGTGGAGAAGCCAAAGCTGATTATATCTCAGAGTGGTTTTTTCCTGTTACATAGCTGCAACGTAGCAAAAAGAAATATATTTCTCTGTCAAGTATATCTGTCAGCACTGATTTATCCTTGGGTACCTCTCAACCTTGCACTGGGTCAGGGACTGGATTTTTGCTCTTAGATCCAACCCTGCTCCAAACACGTATCTTGGATAGAAGACATTAATTTAATTTGCCATCATCCAGCTAGGTGAGTGATTTGTCCACATCCTACTTCTCCTAGGTAGCTCCTAACTCTCTTGAGGCCTTTGGTGTTGCCTGGCCTGCTGCGTATGGGGCAGGGCTGGGGGGCAGCAGATGGTGCTGTCAGGCCATCGCTGGGATTCTCTGACCAGGTGAGAGAAATGAAGTCCTGGGCATGCTGTGCTGTGGTTTATTTTCATAGAATCACAGAATGCTTTGGGTTGGAAGGGACCTTAAAGATCATCAAGTTCCAACCCCCCCCACCATAGGCAGGGACACCTCAAGGCTGCTCAACGCCCCATCCAGCCTGGCCTTGAACACTTCCAGGGTGTGGACATCCACCACTTCCCTGTTCCAGTGCCTCACCACCCTCATAGTGAAGAATTTCTTCCAATATCCAACCTAAACCTACCCCCTTCTAATTTAAAACCATTTCCCCTCGTTCTATCACTACATGCCCTTCTAAAAAGTTATAGACTCATAGAATGGTCTGGGTAGGAAGGGACCCCAAGGACCACAGAGTTTTACCCCCCCTGCCACAGGCAGGGCCACCAACCTCCAGGCCTGGATCTACACAAGGCTGCCCAGGGCCCCATCCAACCTGGCCATGAACACCTCCAGAGATGGGGCATCCACCACCTCTCTGGGCAGCCTGTTCCAGCACCTCACCACTCTCTGTAAAGAACTTCCCCCTAATACCTAATATTCTTCCCCAGCTTTTGGAGGAGGCTGTTTGCAAAATGGTTTTGTCCCTGCCTTAATCACAGTGGTTAATAGTTAGGTCTGGGATAGAGTTGCTCCCTCAGAAATACAGTTTGGCCTAATGTTTCCAGAAAGGCCTCACAGCCTGCAGACAGACTGTGACCCTCTCTCTGTGAGGACTTGTGTGTACAGCGTGTCACCAGATCTATAGGCCCCCCTCTTTGGAAAGGTCTGTTGGGTGATAGAAGCATCTGCGTGGTTAAGAAAGGGGGGCAGGAATCATAGTAATGCAACCCTTCCCTTTCAATACTTTTTAATTATGTAACAAAACTGAAGTAGAAAACTCAAAGGGAGTGAGAAAAAGCTCTAGAAGATATTTTCAGTGGGTTGGGTCTTTCAAATTCAAGCTGAAACGGGGCCAGAATGGGAAGTCTGAAAAAATCAGACTGAAAAAAATCCCTCCCTGGAATTTATTAATCAAAGCCTTTTTTTTTCCCCCCTCAGAAAAACACAGTTAGAAACCTTAAACTGCATTGAGTAAGAGCCTCTCAGTCAGCTGAAAGTGTGGAATGATGTGCTATTTAAAGTCTGTAGGTGGAATGCATAGACACTTCTGTTCACCTTTGTGCTCTAGTGAGTTGATCAAACAATTAAGAGGTGTGCTAGAAATAATGAGATGAAACATGATCAGTGGAGAAAAAAGTGGAAATTTGCTTTAAATAAAAAGAAGAAAAGGAAAGAAATGTAACCAGAGGAACGGGTCCCTGTGGAAAACTGGTGGAAGCTCCGTCACTTGGATCATTTGAAACCAGGCTGCACATTTCTCTTCAAAATATGCTGTAGGTGTGTTCCCCTGGGGAGGGGCAAGACAACCTAATATATCTTCTCCATTTCTAATTTCTATGCTTCGAATCATGTAGACAAACCTTGAAATATAACCTGCAGACTGCTAATTCCTTCCTTTCTTCCTGTCTAGAGAGAGATGTTGAGTTGAAGGCAATTGCCCAACATTTTGACTATTATTTTTAGCCCTGTTTCCTAAGGAAATGAAGCTTATGTGAACATAGTGTCACCGTGTCTGCCTGCCAGTCCCTTCTCTTTCCTCCTCCCCCAGGAAGTTCTTGGCCAAATTTCAGCAAAACTTGGGGTAGGGCTGGGGACAACAAAGACATTACAGTCCTTCAGGATTTAAGGGTAGAGGAAGCTGTAGGGAGAAGGAATTGTATCGTTAGACAGAGACTGCTTTGAAGGTGAACCTAGATTTGGCATCCCAAAGTTTGCAGCAAGCTCAGTGTGGGGCAGTGAGCCTGAGGAAAGAGGTGGCCTTGTAGCAAGGCAGTAGCTGTTGGCTGTGATGGGGCTGTGTGGGGAGTGTTTGACTGGAGGAACTGGGATGGCAGCTTCTCCCTGGTCACAGCTCTGCAGCCTGTTTTGCGTGCCTGCCATGCCGTGCTAATGCTTTCCTTCCCGTCTGCGTCGTCCCTCTGGGGTGTACTGGGGTGAACCGCTGGCAACGGGGCTCCGACGCGTGGCCTTCAGGCCAGAAAGCAGACCTTCTGGCTTCTCACAGGAGGGCTTTTCCCCTAACTCCTCCTTTGAAGTCCCCTCACCCTACGCCTGAGGAAGCTGATGTCATCGGAGGATGGGAGGCCGTGGCCGCTCTCGGCCAGTTCCCACCTTCGGAGGAAGGAAATTCCTTGGGGCAGAGCTGTTTATCTGTTGTCCCCCAGAGAGCTGGACCGAGAAATGATGTGGCTTTCTAAAAGCCATGGATTTTAAATTCCCCCCCTCACCTCCCCACGCTTGCTGTGCTTTCATTGTGCCAGTGGCTGCCTGGGGACAGCTCATTGATTGCAGTGTCAGAAAGCTGAAGCCTGGCGCCTTAATTACTTTTACACCTTGCTTGTGGAATTTGCTCCACTGAAACACAAAGCCTCACGCTAGCTGGTTTCTATGGATTGATTAAGGAAGAAAAGCCCAACAAACAACCCCCCCCTGCTCCCCCTGGGATTAGCAAAGGGCAATGAGCCAATGCAGCTCTGCAAGAAGGAAAAGGTGGGACTTGCTGCTCCAGAGGATGCAAAGGAAGAGGCCCTTGGCGCAGCCTCCGAGCCCTGTTAAACAGAGCACTGAAATTGCTCGTTGTGTTGGAGTGCAATGGCCAGAGCAGGAAGGATGGAGGGGGTCTCAGACTGTCACACCTGAGGCTGCACATGGGTTACGTACACAAAGCTGCAGAGTAGCAGGGCAGAGGAATTCACCTCGGCCTACAGGTACTCACTTGCAGCACGTGGTGGTACATACCTGTGGGGGGGTCTCTCAGGTGAACCCACCCCATAAGAGAGCTCTGGCTGAGTGGCTATGGGAAGTGGAAGCCAGCCTTTGAGAGTACAGAGCAAATATAAGGTACAGAAACAGAGGGAAGGAAAAGTGGATTGCACAGCCTGAGCATGTCTGGTGTACCCCAGACATCTGCAGCCTACATGGAAAACTAGAGACTGGTTATTGCTGTTGAGTTAAAAGAAACCTTTGGGATCACATCCCCGGGGTGTTGTGTACCTGTGACCTTGGGTACCCATCTCACAGCCCTGTGTCCACAGCAGGCAGGGCCAAAACCCATGGGGTCCATCTGTAAACCCCCACATGAGGCAGAAGCTGCCTGCTGATGTGAACAGTGTGCTGTGCCAGAAGCCCAGGAATGGCTGTGTGTTATCACACAGCAATCCTCTGGTTGGGGATTGTCTCCAATGAAGAGCTCACTTGGCACCCAAGAGGGACCAGCCTCTGTCTCAGATCATCCAGAGCTGCCCCTCTCACCACACCATGTCTCCACGTCCTCTTAGATACTGAATAGTCTGTTCCTTCCTTTATCCTTCCTCTATCCCAGGTAAAGACCTCAGAGAATTCAGCATTAGGTCTCTCCTCTCCTGCAGAAGGAATGTGCTGACACACAGATATCGCAGGGCTGGCAACCTACGCTGGAAACACAGTTACTGGAGCCAAGAGGTTTCTTTTGCTGGTGCAGTTTATCAGAGCTACCCAAACAAAATTAGCTATACTGGAAAGAGAAAAATAAATAACCCCTCCTTTTGTAGCACTGCATCCACACCAGGGCTTTTTGTTGGCGTAGAGATCTCTTGTAGGGATGATGTATTTGTTTTTTTCACGCACTTAGCTGACATAATTAGACTTGCAAAATGTCCTTGTGAAGACTAGTGCTAGCAGAAAGGGGGTCAGCTTGCTTCAGGAGCGTTTCCATAGACCAGTGAGAAATGGGGTTGTCTCAAGATGGTGTATCACATGTGTTCTCCACTGTTGTAAAGGATTTCCCACAGTGCAGAGAAGAAAGACATCCTAAAAGCTTTGGTTTGTCCACTCATGTCTGTTGATCCCTTGTACCTCTGTGTGGGGAGCTTGTTCACAAATTGCTGTAGCACAGGGATTGGGGCGTTGGTGGAACAAGAACATGGAATTTATTTGCAGTTACTCAGGTGGATGAAGAAGTGTGGAAAGACAATACTATAACCTGATGCTTGTGATTGTTTCAGTCTGTTAATTAAGCTGTGTAAAAGTCAGGACCAGTGTGTTGTTCTAAGCAGCGTTGAATGGATGTGTTTAAATCAAACACTGCTCTTCATCCTGAGCAGGTGGAACAAGCAGGGATCTGTAGTCATAGAATCACAGAATCCTAGAATCTCTTGAGTCAGAAGGGACCTGTAAGGACCACTGAGTCCAGCTCCTGGCTCCACACAGGGCCAGCCAAATCACAGCATGGCACTGAGCACATCATCCAGATGCTTCCTGAACTCCGTCAGGCTGGGGGCTGTGACCACTCAGCTGGGGAGCCTGTGCCGATCCCTCTCAATAAGGAGCCTCTTCCAAATACCCAACCTAAACCTCCCCTGTCACAGCGTCACACTATTCCCTCAGGCTCTGTCAGTGGTCACTATAGAGAGGAGATCAGCACCTGCCCCTTTGCTCCCGCTCATCAGAAAGCCACAGACCACCATGAGGTCTCCCCTCAGCCTCCTCTTCTGCAGGCTGGACAAACCAAGGGACTTCTGCCTCTCCTTGTAAGACTTTCCCTCCAGACCCATCAGCATCCTCATCCTTTTGCTGAAGTGAGAATATTGATGAGGGGAAACACAGAAGTAGGTGAAGCCACAGCAGGTTGGTGAAGACGTGTAATTGGTTCACACCACCCACCCCTGGGACTGGTGTGTTTGGGAAAGGGGAGTCACTTTGTGTGAGTGCCACAAAGCACCACAGTAGGATGCATCCCAGTAGGATGCCAAGACATGATGCTAGGGTGCAAAGCCAGTGTTTCTGGCTTGGGAATGAAGAAGGTGCTTTTTCTGGGAAAGATGTCCATAAATCCCTTTCCTCATAAGGCAGAGCCCTGGCTCGATGTCCTTTACCCAGCTGCATGACTTGAGAGGAGGTTTTCTGGCCAGTGAAAACAGTCAGTTCCAATCAGAGCCCCCTGGCTATCTCATGGGATGCCCCAGATCTTAGCTCCCATCCCTTCATCTCTCCTTTCCTTTTGTGTAACCAAGCAGCCCCATGAAGGCCACCAGCAAGGGCTCTGAGGGCCACCACTGTCTCTCTGTAGTGATCAGCATCAAGCCTGGAAGCTATTGCCCAGCTTTGAAGCTGAGTGGTCACCCTTTGTGTCCTGAGATGGAGAGATTGTTTAGATAACACGCTACTGGATGGAAAAAGTTTATCTCCCACTCCACAACCACAGCTTCAGCCTAACTAAATTAAGCTCAGCATGGGTATTTAGGCTCAGTTCTGCAATATAGCATTGCACCCTGAGGTATGGTGCCTCCCGGTTTGTTGTGATATTAATCTTGGAAGCAAAACAAAATCCTTTACAAAAGATCAATTTAGTGCATCTCCTTTGTCTTGGCAGAAGACAAATTGGAGCTGCAACATCTGTTTTTCTGAAGGGATAGTACTTTTCCACTCTTGGTTTTCTCTGGCAGCTGCACGCCGCCTGAAAGGCTGAAGTCAAGTACTTGTCAGTGGTACCTCTGACACTGAGCAGGATAATGGGCCTTAGAGATGAGCTTAATATTTCAAAGCACTGGGCAGATTTTAATTATCTTCACCATTATTGCCTTTAGCCCACCAACGACTGGGGATAAGCCATGGGGAGAAACACCGAATCATGCAAACACTTTCATTTAGCAGAAAAAAGCATTCTTAGGAGGAGTGGCTGGAAGAAGAATCCCACCCTCCTCACACCAACCCCCCCCCCCCCAAAAAAAAAATGGAATGGGAAATGAAACTTGAATGTTCAATAGGGATGGGAATTAATCACAGGGGGGAAAATACCAAGGGAAGCGCTGGCTTTTCTCCATCTCTTGATGTTTCAGATGAAGATAAGTTGTTCTTTTGTAAGAGATGGAGAGATATATATTGGTCAAACATAAGCAATTGGCCTTGATTCAGGCACAACTGAGTAAAATTAAAGGGGTTTTTGATAGAGAGAAGCCAGACCAGACTCTTCTTTGTAGAGCTTTAAGCTCTATAAATCCATGATGTTAACTATTTTCCCTACTTTATCTAAGGAAAAACCCAAACTGGCAGGTGATACAAGTTGCCCAAGGCCATATAAGAAATTAATGGCAGCATCAGGAATATAACTCAAGAATTCCTGGCTTTCTGCCCGGTTCTCCAGTTGTGCAGCCCTGCGAGATGCTGATGCTGCAAGGGAGAGGCTGAACCCCTCACTATCTGCTCTTCCCAACTGCAGCCAGCTGCCATGCCCAGGCAGCTCAGGCAGCCTGCACCCCCTGCTCCGTGCTGCTGCCACAGTCCAGCACCTGAACATGAACTTCCCACCAGCATTCAGGCACTGCCCGGCTCTGAAGGCTGCAGCAAGGACCTCAGGCTCTTCTTCCTGCTGGGCAGCATAGGCAGACCTTCTTCTTCTTCTGGCTGGGTCACTGCCCATCCTTGGGACATCCCCATTTCCCTACAGGAATTGCAGGAACAGGCAAAGGTCGCAGCCAGGATGAGGGGCTGCAGCTGGGGAAAGTGAAAGGGTGAAGGAAAGTCTCCCAGTGCAGGTTCAGATGACCTGACTGGTCACCTTCTGGTGACCAGACTGCACTCATGATGCAAAAGAAAGGAGAAGGGGCTGAGAGCAGCACTGTTAAGATCTCTAACAGCGTGTCAGCACATTGGTTGAGCACATCCTAAAACACACATCCTGCTGACCACCGTTAACCATACCGGTTGTGCTAAACAGGGGCAAGGGCTCAGCTGAGCCAAGCCTTGTGGAAATGGAAGCCTGCACATCATTTGAGATATGACTTTGTAAACCACCACCTATCCTAGTGGAGATAAGATCAGTCCTTTCCTCAGTGTATCTAGAAATAAAATATTTGTTCCCAAGAGTAATAACATTTCAAACACAGGGAAAAAACCCACCAGGAAACAGCACACCAGGAAATCAGACAGACAGAGTCTTTCTGTGCTTGGGAGCCAATGTGACCCATTAATAGCAACCTGCCAGCCCAAGTGCATCGTGGTGCTGTCAGGCCTGGGGGCTGAAAGGTGCAGACTTGGGAGGAGCAGGGAGGACTAGACCCCATCTGAGATCAGCAAAAAGATTTTGCTGGGCTCAGGGTTTGCCCATGTTTGGACTCCAGATCATTAGGACCATCTGATTTAGCTGCTGTGCTGGCAGGGAAGTGACTACTAAGTTTTAATCCTGGGGTGGAAACACTTGAGCAGTAAATGATGTAAATGTTGACTGTGTTTTTTCACTGGGATATTGGATATACAGCCAGCCCTGCAAACATTTGAGTCTCTGAGTAGTACCTAAAAAGCTGATGGGCACAAGCCCATGTCTTTTTACAGCAGTTACTCCTGCATATGTGAGTGTGAGTCTCAGCTTAATACGTTACCTCTGGATTTTTGAGGTTGAAAGCAATGTGTTATCAGATGGATCTCGTCTCCTGTGTTGTGCTGGGACTATGTTCATGCAAAGACATCCTCTTTTCTGCCCTGCTGGGGCCAGAGCCAATCCCAAATCCAAACAGGAATTTATATCTTTTAGAGCTGGTTGTATCAAGCCATGAACCTTTGAATAGGGTCCTTCAAAGGTTTCTTTCAAGCCCCTTCTTTGAAATGCAATTCTCCCCTTTTTCCTTGAAGTTTCTATTCCAAGGTACCTCTAATCTTCAGCACCTGATAAGAGCAGTTCCTGGGGGAGTTGCTGGAGGGGCTCTGTGGGCACACAGGCACCTGTGAGAGCAGCAGGTGTGACATCCCCAGGGTCCCACTCAGGGCTGGAAAGTCCTGGTCTGTCTGTCTTGCACAGAGGGGGAAAAAAAAGGCTTGCAGCCCTTAACCACAGAAAGCAGGCTCCCATGCTCCCTCCTGCTCCCTCATCTCTGCTGTCTGCCCCAAAAGATCCAAATTCCAGGCAGAGGATCCCAGGTCATGACATATTGGAGATGGTCTTGTTCTTTATAGCATTGTTCAGGTGTGGGAGGAGAATGGTGCTTGACTGAATGATGGGGAAGGTGAGAAGAGGTGTCAGGGCTGGTGGGCTGTGGTGGAAGGGCTCCACATTGCAAACTGGTCAGGAGGGAGGGAGCTGGGGGTGTGAGGTCAGGAAGAGCCTGCTTAAACACGTTCTTAATCCCTTATGCTTTTAATTAATCCTGCCTAACCCATTGCCTAACTACTAAGAGAAACTAGACCTGTGGAGGTGGAGGGTTACTGATTCTTGGTGTTAATCCTGCAGATCTGTGGAGATGTGTCTCCACGACACTGGAGAGCTGCAGTGTCCCAGACTGGAAGAGGGCAGCATATCCTCACAGGTCAGGAAATGCTGTCTTGGGCTGGAAGCTGCGAAATGAAATTGCACAAAGAAGCTATTGAAGGGCCCCGTTTCTCAACCCTTTCAGAGAAAAAGTGACAGCTTTCTGTAAGCCAGTTATTCAGCAAGGGGGTGGGTGGGTTGTTTGGGGTTCTTTTTTTTTCCTTTTAATTTAAAAATCAGGCAGAAAAAGCCAGTGAGATACAGCCTGAACCCTCTGCAATGGAAATGGGGATGCTGATTGCTTGTGGTGTGCTCTGTTCCCTCTGTAGCCTCTCTCAAGTATTTTTTCTTCTCCCTCCCATCAAATCCTTTTATAAAATAATGAAAAGACACAACACTGTGACACTGATATGGTGAAATTCCAGCAGAAAACCACAGGGTATGGCCAGCTGGGGCATGAGAAGGCAGAGAGCTCTGAAATGGGCCTTGCTGCTGGAGAACTCGCAGCTCAGACCTTCTGCCTTTCTAAGCAGCCAAGTATTCCTTCAATCAATACACTAATGGACCTGATTGAGACCTGCCAAGGAAATGTAAATGGCAATATAAGTGGCAATAAACTGGGCAAGGTTGAATTTCCAAATCTAGACCTGCAATCTCAGAACTCTTTAGGTTTTACTCCAGTTGTATTTGAAAAATAAGCTAAACATTGGCTCACCTGGAAGGATGCTATTCGCTGCTTCTGCAGGCAGATGCTTTCCTAAGGAAAAAGTGGGTTTGATCACATCAGAAAAGGGAAAATACCTTCTGGTTATGGATATCCTCAGCAGGATGCTCTGAGCACTTGTGGCACTTGTGGCCCGGGCAATAGTTCTTGCAGGTGGCCACAGGACTGGGCATGCTGAGCAAGGAGCATCGCTTGAGCCTTGTACCACTATGGGCAGGGAAGGAGAGGGAGGTAGGGGGTACCTGCAGCCACCCCTTCACATCTTGCTAAAGGGACCCTTCTTGTTTCTGGGAGCAGGGTGCTGCAATCACACCCTTTGGTGGTTTTAGGGAGCAGGGTGCTGCAATCACACCCTTTGGCAGTGAAAAGTAAAGGAAAAATGAGAGAGGCCATGTGTCATTTCTGTGTGGATGCTGTCACTATGAGCTGCATTTCCAGTTGTTGATAGTTGGTAGATTAGCCTTTTTCTATATTTTCTCAAATCAGGAGCTGCCAAACTGTTAGAGAAGTGCCATGAACTTGTCAAAATGGCATGAACTTGTCTGATCTTGACTGTTTCTGTGTAAATTCGGAGCTCTCATTTGCTCCTTGGTTGTCTGGAGACAGAAGGAATGGCTTGGACTGTGGGGAAGTCACATTTCCCATCTTTAGGTGCCACTGAAGCTTGAAATTAATTGTATTATTTTATGACAAAATAGCTTTTTATCCATTACCCACCCTGAGCCACACTTCCCCTGTTGCTGGTGCAGTAACCAGCCGTCTCGTGGGCCGAAGCAGGGTTGAAGAATTCCCTTTTCTTTCAAACAGCATTGCCCCAGCCCTGTTGGGTTCAGTGTTTTCATTTACTGCTCTCAAAGCTGAAACACATTCCAGATGTGATTTGCAAGGGCTCCCACAAGGTCACAGCCACATCGAGGAGCTCTGGCTGGCCTGCAGTGACCCCAAGGTGTCCTAAGGTGGGGGGCCCTGCTCCCTGCTGCCAGCCTGGGCTGTGGAGGAGAACATCCTGGCAAATAAATCCTGACTTCTCCTTCACTGAGAAGGGCTTCTCAGTCTTTTTGGGAGAGAGGAATGAGCTCTGCCATCACCTGGTTTGTTTCTTGATGAGTGTGCTGAAGGCAGAGGGTGGTCACAAGGGGAAGGGATGTTTGTGCCTTGGGGAGGGGACAGCAGATGTGATCAGTGAGGGCTGCAGGCCTGAGGGGAAGGGTTTGCAAACCACAGTGTGGGTCTGGCACTCCTCTGTGGGATTATTTTCTTCTTTTTTTTTTTCTCTCTGAGGTGAATAATAAAAAGGAAAGAAAGAAATGACTTCCCTGATGATATCATTCACCTCTCAATCCCTTTAAGCTCACCAGACCTAAGTAACAACACTGGTGTCTATTAAAAATAAATGGCTGTTTTTTTCTGCTACTGTTCCCTCAGGACAGATTCAGGCTTAAAGCATAAAGACAACATAAATTCCCTTCTTCCATGTGAGCGTACAAAGAGCCTGATTTGCAAAGGTCCAAGTGCAACCAGGAGTGGGTACCATGGAAAACCCAGCTGCAGATTCCTACTCCTGGAAACACTTAATGCAGATGTTGTTTCAGGCAGGGTCCTGGTGTGAACAGAGCTGTCACAGCCCCGACTGCTTGTGGGACTGAGGTTTAATCCCTCAACAGCAGCTTCAGGGGTAACCCAACATTTGGGGGTTGGACTCGATGATCTCTTCAGGTCCCTTCCAACCCCTTGAAATTCTGTGATTCATTATTTTGGCCATGTTAACCACTCAGGCTGCTAGGTAGAAGTTTTGGAGACCTGGCTAATTAGCCTTTCCTGCCCATGCTCCTTAGGCAGGGCTGAGATGCACTGAGCTGGGCAGGTTTGTCAGTCCCTTCTCAGAGGACCTGCCAGAGAAATGGTTTCTGTAGCTCTGTTGTCCAAAGGCAGTGATGGGTTTGTAGGAAAATCAAGCATGGTGTGGTCACTATGTTTCAAGATACAATGAAGGATTTTTTTCTTCCAAGAACATGTCTGCTTGCCCTTTGAACCCACGTAAACCCATTATTTTCCTACTACATTGTGTGTCAAGGAGTCCCACTGCCTCCCTCCCTCTATGTTGTGTGCATATGGGTCTCCTTTTGTCTGATCTGAATCTACCACATGGAAGCCCCCTTCAATATCCCTGTTTTGGAGCTGGAAGACAGACCTGTGTTTCCAAGTTTTGGGCTAGTTCAGAAAGTCTGGGGTAAATTCTGTGCACTTAAGCCATAGCTGGGGACTTTTTTTCTGAAGGCCATGTTGTATCATCAGCTTGGTAGGCTGAATAGTGGAATCCCAGAGTAATTTCTGTGACCCATCTGCATTCATACTCCTCAGTACAGTTTTTGTTTCTTTAGTCCCAGCTGAAAACCACCTGCAGTCCAAGAAGCAGGTCTGGTTGCTCTGAAAAACCCATCTTCAGAGTCCACGATCAGGAGAACCATAGCTGCAGACAAATCCTATCCAAGTATCTAGTCAATCCAATCTACTTTTTTCTCTTTCAGCCATGAATCATATCTTCATTCCCTTGAAACATCTCTTTTCCTTCTCTTTTTTCCCAATGAGTCCTGACTTTGGTGCCCTGAAATGCGCCACAGGACTATAGGTAGCACTGCTGGCATTGGAGGAGGTTCCCAGGGGATGATTCCCCTAGCAGTGCTCAGCAAGTGGCCCCCCCAGCTACACATGCACAGCAGAGCACCCCAGGCTCCTCCTTGGGAGACTCCTGGGCTTTGCTAGCAGAGGCACCGCTGAGTTTTGACCTCCTGGCTCTTTTTCCATCTCCGCCTCACCTCTCGCCCACCTCCTGGGGATTGCTCCCTGCAGCACGTTTGCGAGTGCGACGCACCGTTAAGGCTTGAAATGACCCAAGTGATTGGGAGCTGGGAATTGCTGCGGCCTCTCAGGAGTGAAATATGGCTTTGTGTCTGCAAAGAGGTTAAAGCTGCTCCCCAGCAAGAGCAACGGAAGGAAATGCCCTGTAGCTAAGTTTCATTTCGGTGTACAGTATGAGAACATGTGCAACCCATTACAATAAAGCCCTTGCTGGAAAATGCCTAACCTATGCACTGTAAAACCTAATTAAGGGATTCCTTAAAAAACAAAGTTACCAACCAGTATCAAGGAGTGGATAATGAGAGGCTGCTTTGTGTAATCCAAGCCTTTATCTGTAGGCCTTCGGGGTGTCCGTGGCCAGAGTCTGTCCCCTCGTTGTTGCTGAGGCCTTTATTGCAATCACGGCCCCTTCTGGCGCGGGAGCGGCTCACCCATCTCTTGTGAAGCCGGCCGGCTCCACTTCGCTTTCCTCATGGGCCCAGCTGCCAGTTCCTCAGACAGACCCACTGGCTGTCGCCTTGGGGATGGGTTTTCTGCACGTGTTGGAAGGACAGCCCATAGGGATCTGTGGCCAGCCCAGGCAGAATCACAGAACATTAGGAGCTGGAATGGACTTTGAATGATCATCCAGTCCAACCCCCCTGCCAGAGCAGGATCACCCAGACTAAATCCCACAGGAACACGTCCAGACGGGGTTTGCAATGTCTTCTGAGAAGGAGACTCCACAACCAATCTGGGCAGCCTGTCCCAGTGCTTTGTCACCCTCACAGGGACAAAGTTTCTCCTGATATACCCATGGAACTTCCTCTGCTCCAGCTTGTACCTGCTGCCCTTTGTCCTATCGTTGCCATCCCTGAGAAGAGCCTGGCTCTGTCCTCCTGACTCTCATCCTTTACATATTTATAAACATTAATAAGGTCACCCCTCATTCTCCTCTCTCCAAGCTGAAGAAGCCCAGCTCCCTCAGCCTCTCCTCAGAAGGAAGGTGTTCCACTCCCCTCATCGTCTTGGTGGCCCTGCACTGGACACTTTCAAGGAGTTCTATGTCCTTATTGAACTGAGGGGCCCAGAACTGGACTGGCAGGCGCTGAAGGCAGCAGACAGCATACAGGTGATGGAGATACCATACCTGGCAGCACCTGGGCTCAGAGGCTGAGGGAGATATTATCACTTCAAGGGGCTTTTCTGAGAAGGGGAGGAGGACAACAAGAAATGAGAAAGCTGGAGGCTGTCTTTCACTGAGACCTGCTCCAAGCCCACAGCCCGCTGCCTGCTCCTTTGCCAGCTGACATGGGTGGAAAGGATGCAAGGCCCTGCCTCCCCATCTCCAAGGGAGCAGCTCCAAGGGGATATCGCTCTTAGGACCACACTGGAATGGCGGTGGCCCTGAGCAGTTTCCCAGTTTAGCAGGCAATAGCTGTGCAGATCCTCTCCGTGACACCCAGAGCACGTGTGCCATCCCTGCAGTCATGCAGGAACCATCCCGTGCAGTAACTGCACTTCTCCTGACCTGAAAACCAAATTAACTTTCTCCTGATGATCCATGGGTGCTTGGTGCCATCAAGTCTCTATTTATTTTTGGTCATCTTGCAGTGGGGCCAGCCCCAGTGCAATAGCCTCCTAATTCTGATGTGTCCTGGTGTGGACAGACCCCACCCGGGCAGCTCCCAGCTCCTCGCTTCATCCCTCTGTGCTGCTTTTCAGAGCCTCGGAGGGACTCCCTTCCTCCTTCAAAAAACCAGATAAAGCCATGTAGAGGATTCTGGGGTTTCAGTATGTGCTGTAACACATCCTCACGTCCCATCTGAAGTAGATGTAGGAGCTGGAACTTGCTCCAGCTCCAGTAGGAGTTCCAGTAGGAGCTGAAACTTGCCTGGGACTTTGTGGCTGGACATAAGCCAGAGACATCTTGCAGGTGGTGAGCAAGGGCAGATTCTTTCTGCAGGCCAGGTAACATGCAAACACTCTCCTTTCCACCGAGCCTGCAATGTGGTTGTGGTCATTAATGAAGGGTCAAAACCAGAAGCTCCCCATCTGTATGTACACAAAGCCAAGGGGAGCAGAGGCCGAGCCCTCTGTTATCGCTGTCTGCATCTCCCCCCTCCAGCCCGGCAGCTGCGCCTGAGTTTTACAATATCTGTAATTAGTAGTTTTTACGGTGTGCTCATTTGCTATATTCTAGGTAAGGATCAGTCAGTGTTTCCATTATGTACCCCTCTGTTTCCAGGGGTTTATAACCAGGCTATAAAAACACACTCTGGGGCAAAGCTTGCCACATAAATTCTCAGCGGAGAACCTATTTGTGTGTTGGGTTGGTTTTGTTTTGCTCTTAGAAATACAAATTTGAAATGTGTGGTAAATACAGGGGAAAAAATAATCATCAGGTGGCTTCTTCAAGCATGTGTTTTGTCAGGTTGCAATTTAGCAGAGGTGTATTGCAAGGGGGAGTGATTTTGGTGGCTTTTTGGGTAGCCTAAGACCAAGAAGGTTCCTGTAATTGAACTGAAAGGCTGTCTGTAAACTACAGCAGTTCTGTTGCTCTGCTTTCAGCTCTGATAGCACACATACAGACCCTCAGCTCCACAAGCTACACATCCCAGGCTTGGTCTGTGCATCTAAACACCCAAGGAAATGGGAGATTTTGGATACAATTAGGATAGGAATGAAAGGTTTTGATAGATAAGTGGAATAATGGAGTTGCAGTAGGGGTTTGGGGTGGGTGAGGGTCTGACTGTTGCAGTGCCAACAGGGCTAATGGTCTTCACTCAGTGTGATTGCAAACAAAGATTTGTTGATGTTTAAGTTTTCCTGTAAAAAACAGGGTATGGCACACTGCTGTTGTCAGGTAAGAAATGCAGTGCAAAGAGTTTTATGGCATAAAAGCATTAAATTGTACCCATCAGGGTTCTCTATCTTGGTGATAGCGCTGCTTTATAAAAAGCTGTCTCTGCTCCCAGCAGTTAGAGGTGGATGAGCTGCAGCATCTGCCTGCTTGTCACCATGCTGGTTATGCCAAAAGTCACCCTTGGCACGTCCAGAGAAGTGACAGGAGAGACACATCTGTTGGGGGTGGCTGTCCTACTACCAGAGACGCCTTGAAGGGGACACACCAAGGGGCTCATTGGTTTCAAGGGCTCATGATCAGTTAAGAACATTTACTGTGTACCAAAGGCCAAATTTTGCAGCCCTTTCCCTACATAAAATATAAAGTACTGATTTATCTCCCTCAAGAGCAAGGGCTACAAAATCTGCTCCTCATCTTCTTCCGACGATTTTGCGGTATGTTCCTCTGATCCTCAGTCTGATCCTTTTAATTTCAAAAGCTTTAATCAAAACCTCTTTAACAATACATCCAGTTACTGGTTCTGTGGTTTACATTTCATTCTGATTGATTTTTTTTAAAAGGATGGTTGCATTAAGATGCTACGGCTTCTGCTGGAGTGATTCATTAATATATGCCTGGGATGGCACAACCCCAGTCAGATTGAAGCTCTGTGTTGACAGACCACTAAAATAATACCCTGCGTGTGACTTCCCCGGGAGTAAATCGAGAGGGAGACCTTAAACCCTTGTAGCATCATGCACACATGCTCAGTTAAGGCCTGGAAACTCATAGGTAGAAGGCAGAGCCCTGTGTCGAATGGGGCTGCTCAGTGTGGCTCTGCTGATGGATTCAAGGTGGATTTGGGTTCCCTTCGTCGGGGGAATCGATATACAGATCGATCTGTATGGGGGTGCAGTTAAACTGGGGTGAGCTACTGCCAGATGAATTGAGATAACAGGGGCTGGGTTTAGGGTTTAATGATAGGATTAGTACAAGCACCACTTCTGCAGGAGCGCTGCCCCATCAAGCAGAGGAATGTGGCTCCATGTGATTACCTTTAACTGGGCTCTACTGGAGGCACTTGGCTGGTGTCTCAGCGACCTGGCCTGCCTGGTGCCCTGCATATAAAAATTGTTGAGTAACTGCCTTATTTTTATTAACTGAGATACTGACCTGATTGCAAAAGTCCAAATGATGCAAAAGATCAACAGCTGATGCAGTTTAAAATCACAGCTCCTTCCTTTCACCGGGGCTCTATGAAGTCACAGCATCCTGACAACCACATGAGTCAGTTGAAGCTGTGTTATCTTTTCAAAATTGACTTTTGGCATTTGTTTCTCTCGAATCAAAAATATTATTCATTTCCTCCATGCTCCTTCTGAAGTATCTCTGCCAAGAATCGTGGCTAGCACCGAGAAGAAAGGAGGTTTACTTAGGAAAAAAAAAAAGAAGCCTTTGTCTTGAGTCATCTAAGTGCAGTGATTTGATGTCAAAGGAGGGCTTAGCCTGGGTCTGGGTTAATCTCATATTTTAACATTGAAATGACACAGGTGGTAAATAGTTTTTTAACAGGAGAATAAAAATGGTCAGGAAAGTTTAATTTCTTTTAGCCTTTTAATGATAGGAAAGGCTGTTTCAGGAGGTGCAGAGACAATTTAGGGATGAGGCGTTATGTGGGATAACCCCGCAGAACATCGCTCATGGGGAGTGAGGGCAGCGCTGGCTGGAGAGACAGGGATTGAAGTACTGCTCCCCAGATGGGGCTGCTGCTGTGCCAGGGGGACAGAAGAGATACAGTTAGGAAAGGATGGATTTGGTACCTGCAATGAGAACCAGCACTGGGCTGTATCTGTCTCTCTGATCCTAGGGGTCTGGTGGCAGCAGCTAGAGGCTGGATGCTCAAAGTGCAGACATTTGTTCTTTACCTTTTTCTGCCCATCCCATAGAGCAGCGTGTCCTGCAAGGGGAGCCCTGCATGTCGTTGGGAGAGCCTCAACAGGGTGCACAAAAACACCTTTTCTTCCATTTGCAGAAGAACTTTGCAGCATGGCTCACTGATACAGTGAAATATCTGTCACTCTTGGTGCAACTGTTGTCCTTACAGAAACACTCAGCTGTGGCCTTTTGTCTCAGCTGGCTGGCTTTGGGGCTCTTTACAGATCTTTTGTAAGGCAGGGTGCTATTTAAATCTGTCTCTGGGATAATGAGGAAGGAGGAGTTGTTCCTACTAAAGGTTTCCTAGTGATTTTGGAAGAAAAGAATCCTTTGAGTTACTCAGGACAGTTTCATTTTGTGTTTTCTTTCTCTCTCTTGATCCAGGCACCTTCACACCTGAGGGCCCCTAACAGTCCTACACCAGGGCTGCTTGGGCAAGAGAACATCGCCTTGGGAGTGCTCACCCTTAAAACCCCACAGTGTTCATGAGGAGCTGGCTGTTGCTGCTAAATGTAAGTTGTTTCTTTTTAAGGAAAAAACCTGTTTTCTTGAAAAAAAATTGTTGCTTTGAAGAGAGATCTGAACATTTTCACCAAAGGCTCAGAAACTCGAGGAGGGGAGACATTCCCTCACAGCCGTAGCTGAATGACAAACAATTTCTCCAAACCATTTCTGTGTAGATGTTTTCCTTTCCCATATTCTTTACTGTTGTAAATTAATGTAAGAAAGGATTTGGCTGGCTTGGAGCGGGGCAGTTTTGGAAACTGTCTTCTCCAGGTGACCACTTTGAAACAATCTTATATAAGTCCTGTGAAATGAGTCAATCTCAGCCCAAATCCCAGAACAACTTTGCCTGCATCAGAAGAGAGTGATCAAAATCAGTGCTCTTGCTGGCTGTCCCTGGAGAAAAGTCCCAGCCTAAATGAGCCATGAAAACTGAGCTTTCACCATGCTTTGTCCAGCCAAGCATTGCACCATATTTTTTAGCAAAGCACTGGGGAAGTTTGTTCAGGGTATATACAGAACATACTTATATCTTCATAACTGTCCAGCCAGCCCCTTTCAGGGGGCCTAAACTCTCTATATGGAAGAAAAGAATTCCCTCCTGTGCTATACCTAATGCCATGGACCTGAAAGATTGAGGGATCTTTGCACTGTGGAAGAAAATAAGAGGGTCAAAAAGGCACTGGAAAGGTGTTTGTGTAGGATCTTCTCAGGTGTTTCTGTCTTCATCACATACATTCATGATGTGTTACTGCGAAATTATTCATCGTGTCCCTGCTAAAATACTGCTCTGCTTCAGGTTCTCTTTCCCAGAGGAGTTTTCATCTCTTTTCAGCTCAGTTGCTTGAATGAGTAGTCAGCTAGTGTATCTGTTAACTTGAATGGGCTTGCCTTCTTCTCCATCACTTTTAATGAAGTTCACTCCCAGTCCTTTGACAGACCAACTTGCTGTGTTAGTGAAGTTTAAGGAAGCCTGAACTTCCCTGCTAAGCTCAGATGAGGGAACCCAGATTTGGAGGAGCCAGCTGACCGCATTTTGGGTCCCCTTTTCTTCCCAAAACATGAAATAGCTTTCAGCTGGAGCTGCCCTGCCCCACTGATTGAACTCCCTCTAGAAGAAGTATTGACACACAGCTGCACCCTCAGGTGGCACCTCTCCCTCTTCTTGGGGGCACCCCATCTGGCCATACAATTTAGCCCAATTAACAGCCCTCAAAGACCAGAGAGCTCTCAGGGGGCTGACAGGAAAGCATCAGGTGTAGTAAAAAATCAGTCTGGGTAAAACATCTTGCTGGTGCAGTTTTCTATGATAAAGTTCTTCTGAGGCTTTGGGACAGGCAGCGGGAAGCTTTCCCCTGGCAGTAGCATCTGGGAGGTGAGAAGTGATGTCCTGTTTTCTCAGTGATGGGCAGGCTGCTCCAGAGAAGTGCTGGGTAGCACCAGGCAGCTGGAGCAGCAATCGCCTGCTCCCGGTAGGAGCGAGACAATAAAACTTCCTCCCGTCTCCCGGGCTCTGCAGCTTTCTGATGTCAACAACAGCAGCAGGAGGCTTCAGGCACGTTCCCGGCAGCTGATCATATTTATCAAGTTCATGTTCCTTTGCTTTTTTCTTCTTATTATTATTTTTATTTTTTTTTTTCTTTTTTCCTTAAATATCAAGGTCCGGGAGCCACAAGATGGCCAAGTTCCAACTCCGGCCCCTTTGAGCATAGAGAAATGTGTGCTGGGGGCTGGAGCAGGGACATGCTTTCTCCATGTGAGCCAAAGAACAAACAGCAGAGTCCTCCATGGGGACTGATTGTTGACATGTTTATGATGATGAAGTGGGGTAGAACTCTCAAAGGGGGATGCTAGAAATGAAGAAGTAAAGTGTGGCACTGCTGAGGGCTTATATAATGCTAAATATTGTAGGAAACTGCAGTTTCTTCCTATTTGTGACCGCTTCACTGAGCAGTTAGAGAAGTCCCATCCCAGCTGTACATCACGCCTTCCCCATTTGGGGCTGTAGCCGTAACAACAACAACCCAGCAGGCGCCAGGAGTACAGAGTGATTGGGCTGAAGTTACAGGGACTCTTGCCTTAATTTATAGCCCTGCTCAAGAAAGTGTGAAAGATATGATGCTATGT
Source organism: Gallinula chloropus (assembly GCF_964237585.1). Lineage (NCBI taxonomy): Eukaryota > Metazoa > Chordata > Aves > Gruiformes > Rallidae > Gallinula > Gallinula chloropus. The sequence continues at coordinate 5,243,309 of NC_140091.1, read as the reverse complement.
GCCTGGAAACCCTCCCCAGAGGACAGCTCACAAATGCTAAGTGGGTATCGGGATACCCCGGCCAACTGGGGCTTGCCATTTTGTTTGGGGTCATGGGCAACAGCACTTTGTCTTCCTCTGCCTGTGCACATGTGTGTCCACGCTATGACATGATCCCTGGTTCTGCTACCCGAGGTCAAACCTCCCACTTGGCACCTGAAGGAGAAGAGAAGGATGAGGGAGCCTGGTTAAATTCTCCCTTGTGGTGATGCACATTCTTCTGTCTGTGGCAGCGCCCGTGGGACACTCTTCACGGGTGGCTCTGTGGACTGTGCTTTCCCTGGGACTAAGCACATAGCTTTGGTGGGAGCATCCACGCACATCACGCTTCCCAGTACCAGGGCCCTCAGTGCTGGCTCCTCATTGCAGAGCTAATCAGGCTCTGGGTGCTTGTTTTGCTCTGCCCTGTTCCGTGCTGGCTAGAGGAAGCTAATTGAGGTTCTGTGCTATATTGCAACCATAAAGCACCTTGATCTTAAGCTGATTTGCCCAAAACCAAAGTGACTGACAACATGTGTCCAGGGCTGCACATAGTCAGCTGAGAGAGTGTCTGTAAGACACTGGATTAGCCTTGGCTCATGTTTGGTCAGCTTGGAAGGTGTGAAAGGGAAAATGTGGATGTATTTGCTTTTAGAATCATAGAATCATAGAACCACCTGGGTTCTTTAGATCATCGAATCCAACCTCTTGCCTGTGTAGACAGGAGTTTAGAAAAGCAAGGAGCTTCGCCAGCAGTTCTACCTGTTGGGCTACCCACAAGCTGAGCAGCTTGAAGCAGTGTCTGAGCTCTGACCCTCTGCTCCACACTGAAGTAGCTGCTTGGAAGCAAACTAGGAACGCATATTCAGTGGCTGTGCTCTGCAGGATCACTGGAGCTGTTACCTTTCATGGACCCTGCTGTCTGACTCGGAGCACACCTTGTCTGGGGGCAGGACAGCTTTCACCCTGAAGGAAAGCAAAAACAAAAGGAAAACATCTTTTTCAGACAATATTCCTGTCTCTTAACCTGCTGGGGGTTTCCCTCTGGGCTTCTTCAATGTATGAGACACGGGAGCTGATGGCTTTGCCTCTGAATTCTGTGGCTACGGTGCTGGGGGTTGGGTGTCCCTTGCTGGGATGACAGACTTTGGACAGATGCTTTTGCACCAAAAGATAAGGGTGTTTTTTCAGCAAACATGTTTCTGGCCTTTTTCTCCCCAGTAGAAAATTTAACTTCTCAGCAGCTAAATGGAATTGCCTGGGGGACAGGGGTTGTTGCAGGAGGAGGGGGTGTCTCTCGAAATAACCACCACAGGAGGACTTGGGATTTTAGTACATCACAGGATGATGTGTTTTCCCCAGAAAGCAGAATAAGTACTGCAGTGTGGTAGCACCTGTATTTCTGTATCTGGTTTTTGGTCCAATGTGTTATTCCTCATTGATAAAAGCATGTCTGCCTCACTGGAAGCCACTGTGTTTGCATTACTGCTTCCTATCTACCGGCTTCTGGCCCCACCGTGGGGCTCCTGATTTTCCCATCTCTGGTTTTTTTCATCTCATGTATTCCTGAGCTGTATTGACTTGACCTCATGTCCCAAACCACTATCTGATATCAGTAACCATCACACTGTGTCCTTTCAGTCCAGCTTTCCTCCCATGAGGAAGGGAGATGAGAAGCACCGCCTGAAAAGCCATAAGCAGCTCCCTGTTTTCTTTTCCTCCTTTCTCTGTGCTTTTTGCAGCATCTCCAGCTTTATGGTCCTCTGTGAAAATGTAGCAATCCTCCTAGACCTTTTATGTAGATGTTAGGGGATTTAGACCTGTGTTTTTTCAGTGATTTCTTCACCTTTTAAGAAAAAGTGACTTCTGAGCACTCTGCACCTTCAGTTTATACTCCCTTCAAGCTGAAATCCTCACACACCTGCCTGCATGAACGAATTTTTCAGCTGTACTTCCATGCTCTGGAAGGCCCTGAGTGTCATTTGCCACGTGTCCAACATCTCTCAGGAGTGTGATGCAAGGGTGAACGCAGACCTTCCGTGGGGTGGCAAAGGGTGTTGTGGCATAGCCATGTATCAGGCCAGGAGTCTGGAAATCCAGCAGAAACAGGGCTGCAGGATGCCTGTCTGGCTTTGTTTTCTCTGGTGCTGGTGGCTCCACGCTACTCTCTGCGTGTTTTACATTTCAGACCTGATTTACTAGAAGAAAGTCACCAAACAGAAAAACTGACAAACAAACCACAGAGAACATCTGATCCGATCAGCAAATACGTAAGCCTGTTAGTGGCTGTAGGCACAGCAAGGGCTAGCATTAATGGAGAACATATTTGTTATTAAATCCCATCCACATAAACCAATCCGAAACAGATGTGAATGTTAGTGGTATTAATAAGTGGGCAAGCTCCAGGGATCCTGAAGGTACTGCTGCATGGGGGAGTGGGGACAAAGGGACATCTTTGCTATCATGTGGGGTTTATAAGGAGGACTATGTTTGTGCACTGCACCTTGATTTGCATTCCTTGTTGGGACTGAAAAAAGCAGCACGTGAGATGTGGAGAGAGGGGTGCTGGATGGGGACAAGGACAGCACCCTTGAGGAGGGAAGGGTGCTGCCTGGGAGTAGAGTTGAGCTGAAAGAAAACCAGGTTCTCTGCCCCTCCGTCTGAGTGCAGCTATCCCAAACCATCCTGCCATGGCCAGGAGGGCAAAAAGCAGGATGCCCTCAGGATTGACGAAGTTTCCAATTGTATGAGATTATTTTCACTGCTTGCAGACATCCACTCCTTTCCCTAAAGCAGGAGGACCCTGGACCTTCACAAGACAAGGTTCCTAGGATTTCTTACATTGCAAGCCCCTGTATTTTCCCTAGCCATCTTCCCTGAAACAGCTGAACCTTTCTTTGGCTGATGGCTCAAATAAAGAAGGAATAACAAAAAAATTCAGCCCAAGGCAAGACACTTGGCATGGAAAATTGCAACCCAAGTGGTTTAAGTTTAACAAAGTTATTAGCAATTGAAAACAGGGCTTCATAATTGGAAATGTTTGGCAAGCTCAATAATAGGTTGTGCTACCAGCCCTGCTTCTAAGATGTGTACATGTACAGGGACGTGCATGCCCCCGACGCGAAGGGATGCAGTTGCTTTAAGATGCTTCTGGCTGGAACATGCACAAATGCAATGGCACACTGATGTCCTCCCTTCTTATTCACCTCTCTCTTCTCAACCTTAGTTCTTCAAGTTTTCGTTGCCCGTCCTTCTCTGATTGTAATTAAATCCAGACTGTGGATACTTCTTGTCCTCACTGGAACAAAACACTGACTCTTCTCATGCTCTGAGGTTTATTATTGAAGGGAGAATTGACAGTGGCTTTTGGGTGGTGTAAAGGCAACTTCAGGGGTGCTGGGAAAGTACCACAGATGCTTCGTACCTCTGCTTTTGTCTTGAACATTGCAGTGGGACTGGGATTGGCTTGTTTTCAATCTCTGTGCATGTGCTTGTGGCCATTTGCAGGACTGCATCGCATCAGGTGGAGGTGACAGCTTTTTGGGTGACACGCCTGACTGGATGACACCTACCTGAAGTGAGAGAAGTCAGTGCTGAGCTGGGTCAGCTGGTCCCATTTGCTGTTGGCCTTCGTTAGGGCTCTCTAAGGTGTCTGCTGCTGCTCCAATCAGGCAACCCAATAAAGTTTAAACTCTCGATTACCACAAGCCCCACTGCAGCCAGGAAACGACGTCGAGTCATCATACTGTTCGAATTACACCAGTATTGAAAATACATGAAAGCCAGGAGCCAGCATTTTCCCTTCTATATAAAAGGGGTTATGACCATATTAAAAAACACAACAAAACCTACTAGCTTTTAACAGGAGATGGTGGAACAGAGGGCTTAGTGATGCTGGAACAGCCAAGCATGAAAGTAATTACATTTGAAACAAGGTCCTGCTCTTTCTTCTGCTCAGCAGCATTATGACCCCCGCTCCTGTCCCCTCTGCATCTCCTCCAGTGCCTTTCATTTTGGAGGGGATACAAGAGCAGCTTTGGGCTATGTCTGCTGAAGGGCAATTGATGCTGTTGGGATTGACAGGTGAGGGGTGAGAAGTGCCACAGCAGCTGGCTAGACCAGAGACCCTGTTTCTTTTTTGTCATCGTGTGACTGTCGTCAGTTGATGTTGGTCTTAGTGACCTGGCTACAGGCTGCATAAAATCTCCAGTTTGGCCAATGCTGGTTTTGGGGGTCTCTGTACCTGGGGTTCAACTCAAATGTGATGAAGTCTTGTTTTGCAGAAGATCTGGGTTGCCTTCCCCTGGTATCAGCATAAAGCAATGGGATGGAGGGGAAGCTGCCATCCTGCTCTGTGAGACTCTCAGACACTGGGCCATGCAGTATTAGACCATCCCTGCCCTGATGAACTACTAAGGGGAAGAAGGGTCACTTGCTTTCCTCTTTTACAAGTAAAGCAGCAGCCAGATATCCTGATGTTCATGTCTTCTCATGACCACAGATGGTGTCTCTGCAAGGCTGGACTTCACCACCTGCAGCATGCCAGTGAGCACTGTTTCCTGAGGACACAACATCACGTCCTTCTCAAACACTTTGTTCTCTCTCAACTTCCAGTTAGATCTCACTGTTGCTAAATCTGAACCGACTCATGCTTTCAGATGCTGCTGAAATCCCCTGAGAGACTTCCTTCTTCTTCTTCAGAAGCACTTGTGCACTGGAAGCCAGGTTGGATGTTAACTGTTTGGTTTTAACTCTCTCCAAGAGGCTCTGGTGCGCTCATGGATTCAGATCTCAGGCAAACAAGCCCTGCTGAAAGCCAAAGCTAAGCCTTCAGCCCTTTCAGGCTTCTTGTTTGTCTCAGTGTTATGAATGGTGTTTGCAAGCTTTTTCACCATCCCAGCTCAAGCAGTTGGGGTCCTTTGCCATTAGTAATGTTGATGTATCGCTACTACGCTACACACTGAAAGTATTTCTCCTTTCTTACCTCCCCATATGTGTGCAGTCAGGAACAATTACTGATGTCAATCGTGTCTGCTCACTTTTTTCTCCCCTCTTGGTCGTGCTGTAAATCATTTTCACATTTACAACATTAGGAAGGCGCTCTGAGCAATCATTCTTGTGGTCAACAAACTGTTACTGCTTCTCAAGTGTCATGGGTCACTACTTAATTACTGGATTTCACTCCCAGTTAAACCCATTAATCTTGTCTCCACCACCTTCCTCCGGTGTCCTGCTCCAGCATGTTTTATGTTAGGCACTTAGGACTCAAAGTGCTGGGTGTTTTCACAGCATTGAAGGTTCTGTAGCTGGGATTTCTGGGCTTGATAAGCAACGGAGGCTGCCTTTGGACCGAGTCGCTCTAAGCTGAGCTGTTCTGCAGCATCGGGGGTTTCCAAACAGATGCACAGATACTGAATACAGCAAAAATAGTAGGAGGGGGAGTTCAGTGGTAGCGCTGAGCTTGCACAGGGAGATGCCACCTCAGCTGCAGGAGTTTCCCAGGCTTCATCCCACCCCAGTGTTATCGCTGCCTCCTGCACACTTGGCAGCTGCTCTCGGCCGCTGCCTGACACCGGGATGGGTATGAGCACAACCCGGAAAGGCAGGGTAGCCTGGGAAAGCAGATGTTAATTTATGAGTCCTGAAGGTTCATGAGGAGTTGAGCTTGGCTGAGAAAGGTTACTCATGGCTTTGAGAGGGTCGTCTTCTGCTCTCACTTACTCTGCCCTTGAGCAGGGTGGAAGCCTGTCCGTGCTGGTGGCATGGCAGCATCCAAGTTCTCCCCCATCTGTTACTCGCATTGATGGGAATTCATAGGTGTTATATTGGACAGAGAAAGGCTCCCCTGTTGTTCCTTACATGAAATTGCAGCAAAAACATATTTAGAATTATAAGCTCAAAAATGGAACATAAGGGCTACAGAAATCTAACAAAGCTTGTTTCATAGGCCACATCCACAGTGCGTCCATACAAAATGCCACATGAATCACACTTAATTTACTACAGAATATATTTTGCTATTTCAGAAAAAAAAAAAAAAGGAGGGGGGAAGCAGCAAGCTTGTGGAGGACAAGAGCTTTGCTGCATTTTAACTGTAAAACTTCCACAAATGTGGAATCTATTAAAACCATTATTTGTTTATGATGTGAAAGTGGTTAGTCTGTTCCCAAAACAAAGCCATGAAAACACTAAGCTCTGGGACTTTTCAGGAGGATAGCCACTGATTCTTGATTATAATAATTTATATAATATGACTTTTTTTCTATTATATATATAATTAGCGCTCAGTTGCCTTAGCCAGAATCAAGATGGTGTTACACGTTCATCTAGTAAACACATCCCCTGCCCTGAAGAGCTTCTAAGAATACAGGACCAGGATGACTATACCCTGGCTTTGCAGTTGAGGAACTGAGATGGAGAGGCAGTGTTGCTCACCCAAGGTCGCAGCAAAGGTGTTGAGCAGCAGCTGGGGTACCTGGGGTCCAGAACCTGGGCATGGCTCTCACCTGGAAGCACATGTCTGGGCTGGTCAGAACATTTCAGCCGGAGTGTGGGGATGTCCATGTGGCCCCAATTACAGACCCAGGGCCTTGGTTTCAATTCCTGGACTGGATATGATAACAGGATGCTGGGATATTTAGGCTGTGTTCACTGCTGGGAATGCTTTTTTCTTTAGAAGCAGAAAAAAAGAGTTTGTTTCCCTCTAAGATGTCAAATCATGGCAAGATGGGGATTGGGACTTGTTCTGTTTGTAGAAACCTTGCCCAACTTTGGCTTCTCACCACCTCCTTTCACAACACTGCTTACTTTTTGATTTTAACATCTTGCCAGTGTTTATGTACTCCATGCCTTTTGGGGAGGACTTTTGGCATGTCCTACCCCTGAGCTGCTTCTCGCCTTTGAAGCATGGGGTGTTTCTAACAGATGGAGAATACACAGCTAATGGTTGGTTCAGGTGGCCCTGCAAATGCCATCCATGAAAGCTGCTGTCAGTGGGAGGAGATTCTGGTCCTTCACTCATCATCAACCCAAATACCTTTAAGTTCAGCAGCATGTCAGAGCTTCTGTCTTATTGCTCAAATGCAGAGCAAGGGGCTCTCAGAGGTTTTCTGGTTTCTGTACTTTAAGCCCATCTTTTCCTTTAAACAACATTTGATTTGAGGTACAAAAATTCATCAGTCCTCTTTTGTGACCCAGGAAGAGCAAGTGTGGCTGCCTGCAGTTTCCTCAGCCACCCTAACTTGCCTGCTTGTTTGAATGTATTGGTAATTGGCCTGGGGAGGAGGAGGCCCTTCCTCTCTTTTGGAGGTCTGTTTTGGGGAAGAGACAATTAACAAAGCAAGGGAAAAACACTGAGTTTTGGGAAGCTTTAGTGTTTAAATTAGATTAAGCGCTGAACTGTTGCAAAGTCATTGTCAGGCCAAGCCTTACAATGTCAGGCCAAGCCTATCTTAGAGAAGAAAATCCCATGAACATTCCCTAACTGTGCAAGCTCCATCCTGAAATCTGTTAAGGGCTGTTCATCAGGCTGTCCCTGAACCGCTTCACTCACAGCCTGAATTTGCTCTCAGCCCAATCACATCCCCATGTCCCAGTGCTGTTACCTTATTCACTGTTCTTTACTCTCACTGGAGAAGTGTGAGAACTGCAGTCAAAGGGGTCTCTTCGCTCTCTGTGTAAGCAGGCCATGCTCTTCTGGTTTCAGCTCCTGAAAGTGATTCCCTCTTCTGCTAATCCCAGAGTCCATCCTTTCACACGCTGCCCTGTGAATTTACCTTCCTTACGTACAGCTGGACACAACACTCCAGTCCAAGTGCTACCACTTCCCTCTGTCTACTGGAAGTGGTACTCAGTGCTCCCAGGCCTTTCCTCTACAATGAGGTTGCAGTGATAGGTTGCCTCACACCTCAAATGTGCTGGCATTTTCTGTGACTTCTTAAGGTCATCCAGTCTGTGTTAAGCTTCTCGTTCTCCTCTCTGCTTAGAGTGTTTGAAATGGGGATCAGCAGAGGGTTTCATTAGCACCTTTCTCACGTTATATGCCATGGTCATGAATGAGAATACCTGGCAAGATGAATTCCTAAGAGCCAGTGCTGATGAGTTCCATGAGTAATTCCCTTTAGCTAAAGAATTTCCTTTTCACTTAATGTGTTTCCTTTCATACAATTCAACACTTTATGTCCTTTTCGGATCTTGTACAAGTTCCTATTTTTTCCTGTAAAGAGCTATTTTCCATGTGGTCCTGTATGACAAACTTCACTGAAATCTGGATCAATTGGATTCACTGTATGTCCTCTAGGAAGTCTCTAGCAAAGAAGCCAGATGAAATGAGTATGTCTTTGGCAAATCCCAAAGTTGTACTCCATCCCAATTCCCATATATACTTGAATCTGTGATTGTTCTTTCCTTCGACCATTTTAAAGCCCAGTGTGCTATTTAAAATGGTTAATGGCAATTAATTTTACCCTCTGTGTTAAAGCAGGGTATTTTTAATCTTTGTCCAAAAGTGAATCTTGGTCTCCAGGATGCAGCTGACACTTTCCTGGGGCTGAGTTTGCTAGCTGGTTGGAGAGGAGGTTACCTGCCTCATTGGATCCCGTGTGTGACGAGGAGTACCAGAAGGTCTCAAAAGACATCTGGACATTAGAGACTCAGGTCATAGTATTGTGGAATCACAGGATGGTTTGGGTTGGAAGGGAGCTTAAAACCTATCAAGTTCTAACCCCCTGCCATGGGCAGGGACACCTTCCACTAGTCCAGGGTGGCCGAAGCCCTGTTCAACCTGGCCTTGAACCCTGCCAGGGATCCAGGGGCAGCCCCAGCTTCTCAGGGCAACCTGTGCCAGGCTCTCCCTGCCCTCACAGGGAAGAATTGCTGCCTCAGATATCTCAATCTGCCCTCCTTCAGCTTGAGGCTGTTCCCCCTTGTCCTATCACTCCCTGACCTTCTAAAGAGCCCCCCTCTAGCCTTTCTGTAACCCCTTTAGGTACTGCTTTAGGAACTTGCTATAAGGCCTCTCTGGAGCCTTCTCTTCTCCTAGCTGGACAAGCCCAACTCTCTCAGCCTGCCTTCATAGCAGAGGCGCTCCAGCCCTTGGATTACCTTTGTGGCCTCCTCTAAACTCCAATAGCTCCATGTCTGTCTTGTACTGGGGACCCCAGAGCTGGAATAAAAAGAGTTTAAATAAACTTGTCAGAAATGAGTGTCTGACTGGTGGAATCCTGAATCATGAGAAGGGAAATGTGAACCCACATGGAGTGTGGCAGCCAGACAATGATTAATAGATCCAACAGGAAGGTATGGCTTGGTCTGGGATACTAAGGGTGCAGAAGAGAAGAAAGAGAAATTCAGCTTTTTTACTAAAAGGAGAAAATTCTTCCCAAAGAGTCTGGCATGGAAAGAGGCCTGGAACGGATGGGAATCTGGATCTCCAAGTGAAGGAATGTGTGAGATGAGTCAAGAGGGAGAGGGAGATTTAAGGAAGAGGAAGATTTACTTCTGTATCACAGATGGGGGAAGAGATAGCAAAGGAAGTTCTTAATACCTTGGAAGATTTCAAGCTGATGTGAAGAAATTTTCTTGATTTTAAAAAAGGGATCTAAAGGTCCATTATTGTTTTTTAACCTTGTCTGTAGTAAGATCTTTACTCTGTCTTGCTAGAAGTTGCCTTTATCATCCTCCATTACATGTCTTAAAGGTCATCAGTCTTCCTGCACACCACTGTGCATGTAGTTTTCTACCACATACAACATGTAGTTGAATCGCACCCAGATCCATATAACACAAGGCAGCTCAGAGGAGGGTGAAGGATGTGCAGTACAGGCCCTGTGTGGGGTTTCTGCGGTAGGCCCAAAACGCAGCTGCAGGGGCCAGGCCCTTAAAGTGTTACTGGGTTTGCTCTCTGCTCTTCGTTTGCTGCCTCAGGGTTTCTGAATGCCAGTGAGGAATGTACCACACATACGTGGTATCCCAGGATTTGATGTAATTTTAGACTGTCTATACCCTTTTGGGTTAACTTTCTGTTAATGCCCAAGTGCTAATTTTACTGCTCTGGACACCTGATGAATATTAATTTCAAGGCCACATAGCTACATTTGGAAACCAAATTTAAAAGCTGATGAGGCAAGTAGTATGGCTTAGAAGTAACTTGCTAGCTTCACAGAATCGTAGGGATTGGAAGGGACCTTGAGAGATCACCGAGACCAACCCCCAGACGGGTCCAAACCCAACGCAGCAGGGATGCTGTGACCTGTCACAGCTGTGTGACAAAGCTCCGATGCAAAGGGCAAGGTGCTTTGTTCCACCCTGTGCCTCAGTTTCCCCAAAGTGAAATGAGGCAACCATCTCATCTCCTGATGTTTTTGACCAATGAGAGCTGGATGTGGTGACAAGTATCCTATCAAGTGCGTGATGATATTATGTTTTCTTGCCATTATTTGAATCCAGCAAGATTTCCATGTCCTTTCTAGCTTGACAAACTCAAGAAGTTAGCTGTGGTAGCATAAATACACTCTAAAAGGGAAATTTCTAGTAAAAAAGAAGACAGATTGACAATTTTTTCTTTTAAAAATTAGTATGCTGAATTGAAAATTGTGGCAGATCTTTTGGACAAAGCTGGAGATGTGGATTGCCTGGGCCTCTGGTGCTTGTCAGGCAGAGAAGTCTTCTTCAGCCCATCCGACTGCCCAGATCTTTGCACATTCAAGTAGAAGTATTGAGTGGTATGAGGCTGGGGGAGCCTGAAGACGCATCACAGCAAGGAACACCGAGTCTCCTGGCTGTGCGGAGGGAGCGTGGCTGCCATGCCCTCCCTCATCCCCTTTGCAGGGTTTAGGAAAACCAAAAAGGGCTATGAAAAGCTCCTCCCTCAGTGCAGCTCTGCAGCATCAGAGGGAATGAATGATGTGTGTCCCGTGTCTGTGGTGCATTTGTGGGCTTGAGGCAGCAGGTTCCCTGGGGTGTGTCCGTTTTGCTCCGAGCAGTTCGTAAATCTGGTAATTGTTAACAAAGGATATTCTGTTAAATGTAAATAAGATCTGAAATTTAATCTCTATAAATGTGGTTCGTTTAGCCATTAATTTTATGGATTGTTGAAGTAATTAACAGCGCATAAAGACGACTTCCTCCAATGCAAGTGTGATCTTTGGCTGAATGGACCTTTGTAGTGATCTCCAAGACGGTGTTGTAGAGCGGAACTGGCATTTCATCTTGCCTTTATTTCCTTATTTTAGCATGTTAAAGGGTTTCCAAAATGAATTTTTTATGTGCTGTCCTTTAGTAGTTTAACTTGTTTGTCTTTGTGGGTCACTATAAATCAAATTGAAATGCACGTCCCTCTCATAGCAAATGATTTAAGTTGTTGACCTGTGTGAACACACACTACCATATGCAGACAGGCTGTCAGGTTACCTATAGCTGGACAGAATCTGCAGCAATATCCAGGTACGTTTTGAGGTGATTCCACCTCATTTGGTTTTTTCCCCCTCCCTTCAAACACACCCTTTCCCTTTGGCTCTCTGCATGCCCAGTCAGTAGCTAAAAGCATTTTAGAAATGAAGTTCTCTATTTATTCTCGTGTTGGAAAGTTACATTCTCCCCTTGGGGAATGGTCCAAAGAACAGAACATCCTGTCCTACATTGCTGCTACTGCTTGATCTCTCTCCTTTACCTGTAGACTCTCCCACCATTTGTACTTACACAGACCTTTTGCAGTTTCATAACCATCTGCAGATGAAAGCCCCTTCTGCCTTCCTTCTTGGGGTTTTACTTTGAGAAAAAAACCAAGAAGAAGTTTGCTCTGAGAGTATGGGGAAGATGGCAACTGCAGAGAAGGCAGAAGCAGCAAACAAAGTTCATGCAGCTGCTTCACTGTGCAAAACCTTGCTCTCCCCATGGTGTGAGGACAAAGACGTGCTTCAAACGTAAGTGGAAGAGACGGGCAGAACCAAAGGCTTTATTATATTTCCCTCCTGCTGATGAAAGCATAAGGACAGAGGACTCATATTTCTACTATCTCAAAACATCCTGAACCCCCCCGAAAGGCAGCCCAATCTAGCTGTAGATTTTACATGACCATCACTGGATTTTCTTGCAGTGTAGATGTTGTGTATCTCATGTGTCCGTCCAAGAAGCACATACTTGATACGAGCTGTTGTGTGGCTTCACCTACCTATCAGAACTGTCACTTGATTTCTCTGGGAGAGTCAAAAGAAGAGTAAAAGCCTCAGCCCCTTCTGCCACTAGTGGTGAATTGTCTGTCAGGATGAGCTCTTTCCATCTGTTCCGTTTGGATTCCTGTTGCAGAGAGTTCTTCAGAAACACAACAGATTTTCAGGCATGTTTTTCTCCTGGTTAACTTTATTCAAATAGAATTATAGAATCATAGAATGTGTAAGGTTGAAAGGGACCTGTAAAGGCCATCTAGTCTAACCTCCCTGCAGTGAGCAGGGACATCTTTTCTAGATCAGGTTGCTCAGAGCCCCATCATGTCTGACCTTGAGTATCTCCAGGGATGGGGCCTCCACTACCTCTCTAGGCAACCTGCTCCAGTGATTTACCACCCTCATACTGAAGAACTTTTTCTTAATATCCAACCTAAATCTCCCCTTTTCTAGTTTCACACTGTTATCCCTCATTCTATCACTCTATGACCTTAGGAACAGTTGTTCCCCAGCTTTCTTACAGACACCTTTCAGGTGCTGTAAGGCCACTGTAAGGTCCCCCTGGAGCCTTCTCTCTCCAAACTTAACAAGCCCAACTCTCAGCCTAAATTTGCATCCTTTAGTTCCCAAGATATCTTTGCAATGTCAACATGTGTTCTGGTAAAGATTTGTTTAATAGGTAGCTAGAGCTCAAAGTCTTGCTGTCATGATATCCTTACCCTTAAAGAAATTAAGGGGTGCCCATTTGGCATTTATTACAACAACTCTTCCTTCCTTGTCTGAAGGAAATGATACCTTATTTCTCTCATTAGAGTAAAATATAACCCTTTTAATGTGTTGGTGTATCATTGCATAAATTACGAGGACCTCTCTCTGTTTATATGGAATGCAGACTTTTCAGAACTGGAGCACATCGACTCTGGGCTCCGAAAATAAAAAGCAGATGTCTTTCTCCCTCTCTCTCCGAAGGTTAAAGCTTATCAGGGTATTTTAACTCTTGAGGTCCTGTGGCAGGCAACATCTATTGAACAGAGGGAGCTGGCACTCTCAGGTGCATGGGGCATGCAGTTAATCCTGGCTTGCTCTCAGGATTTATGGGGCAAAGCTGACTGTGACACATATGAACGGGAAGGTTTGCCATTGTTGGGTTTTCTGTCATGTAAATGAAGGGAAAAGGTGGCCTGTCAATATCTGCCTGGCTGTGTCACTGGCTCCTTCTGAAGCCCCCGTGGTACATGTTCTCATGAAGTTGCTTGCCTGGTTTGCTTATCAATATGAAATATATTCTCCCCTCTGTACCCATCACCATGTGGTTCTTGTATGTCACCCGCTGCATCTAAGCAAGTGGCAGGAGTCTCTCTCTGAGTAATGAAACACTTAGGCTAAACATGGAAAGAAGGACGTAAATCAAAACACTCCCTTACTCATAACCTCTGTGCAGAAGAGCAGGAGACACAAAGCCACCCATGCCACGTTTGGGGATCTCCTGGGTAGGGGCAATCCTAACATGTTCCTTTAGGTAACATTTCCAGATGTCTGGCAGCCTTGGAACTGCACCTGGAGCCTGAGCCCTCAACGAGGACATAGTGGCTGAGAAAAGTAGTGATTTCATCAGGAGAAAATAAACTCAGGGCATGGATATACCTCCTCAAGGGCTGTGGGGTGTGTGTGGAGGAAGAGTGGCACTTAAAGAATCCACAGAAAACAAATATTCATCATGAAATACTAATTTAAACGAAGCACGAGAGCCAGGCAGATGCTGCAGCAATGTGTGGCTGGCCTTGGACTCCATGGTATTGCCACAGTGGTTTATAGTGTTTGGAGGGAGAGTTATGACGCAGAACAAATGAGATAAAAAGCTTGTTTAAGTGTGATTAAATGGGTCTAAAAGCTGCCCATTTTATGGGAAGGAGGTGCAGGCAGGGTGCCAAGCTATAGCATGCTGTATGGCTCACCAACTTGTTGTATCCATATGGTTCAGAAGAATCTTTTTAAAAGTCATAGGAACAATTTATGGACCTTCTCATCACTGGGCCTAAGAGTGTGAAGGGAAGATACACCCAGCGAGGTCATAAAACAGTACCAGCATCTTCTTCCTTTGAAGACAGCATTTAGATGTTCAAAATTGTCATTCTCTGACATCACCCCAGTAACCATTAGCACTGGTGGAGTGGTCGTTGCCTTGACATTTCCATATGGAGCAGTATTTGTTGTCAGCCAGCTTCAGTGAGACAGGATCACCGAGACTGGATGCTCATGTGAGGCAAGTCACGTTGCAGATGGATCAGATATCCTAGCAGTGAAAACGCTCCTTCAGCCAACAAGTTTCTTCTTTGATGGTTTATCCCAGAGAATTGAGCTGGTCAGAAATGTTCCCCTGTAACATCCTTCCTTGAGCCTGGCTTATTTTGCTGGAACCGTGCTGAGCACAGTTGACTTTCCCCATGCCTGAGGAAGAGAGCTTGAGGAAACCCACCTGTACTCCTGGCAGATCTCTTCCAGGAGGGGAGAAACACGGTGTGTACAAGTCTCTGGCTCCGGAGCGGATGCACCTGGTGGATTTGCCCCCAGGCCAGGGATGCTGGGAGCTCTGCAGCTGCCCGCTGAGGCTGACAAGCTTTGACGTGCATTTCACTGGGAGGCTGCAGCAGGGTCTGGGGAGCTTCTGGCTTCCTGGAAATTGCTGTCTTTTCAAAAACCTGAAAAAAGTTTCAGTTCAATTTGGATCAAAATCAAAATTTATATATATATATATATATATATATATGTTTAAACCCTCACATTTTCAAGGCACTGGAAACACTGCTTTTCAGCCAGCTCTACTTGATAGTTTTATAGGGCTTTGCCATAATAAAAGCGAAGTGAGACGAAACAGAAAAGCCCTGCTTAGTAACAACAGGGGATGGGGGAGTGGGAAGGGAGGCCTTAACCAGAGACAGGCTTGCTGGGCGACTGTTCTGCCAGCAGAGGACAAAATACATGTGCCAGAAGCATGATTGAAACCATGTGGGTACAAGGCTTTGCATCTTGGTAGTCCCACAGTCCAGAACAAATCAAGGTTCCTCTTTGGAAACTGGGGTGCTCTGTCTGGAACGGTCACTGTTCTCTTTGGCCAGGTGGATGCTGGATGATTTCTCAGGCATATCCGAACAGATGCTTTTAGCCTCTCACGGCTGTCTTCCCACATATGGAGCTTTGCTTTGTCATCAGACCCTGCCAAAGATCCAGTCCTCCTTTCAACAACAAAGAACTGTTTTTATTTACTATGAAATCTGGTCTGGCCTTGGTTGCTGGTTTTGTGAATTATTCATCTCGTGTCAGTAGTAGTGGAGCTCCTCTCATGTTAGTGTTTCTTACCAGCAAACTATGAAGTTCACTTTTTTGTTTGTGGGGGGGTTTTTTGGGTGTTTGGTTTAGGGTTTTTTTGGGGGGGATGTAATAAGGAAGAAGGGACTTAATAGTTCATGGGTTTTATTAACATTAACAAGCCAGGTGACCATTTCCCCCTTAGATAATGGCTTATCCACCCTTTGCACTGGGAGTAGATGTGTCCTGTCCTGTATGGGGGACTGAGTGATAAGTACCCTTGCCTTCTTGCTTCCTAACTCAGCTCTTCCCTTCATGGAGGTACCTCTCTGAATTGCTCAATTATAGAGATAATTGATATAAATAAATATAGATAATTGATTGGAGGGGACTATCATCAAAACTAGAGCAGATCTGGATCAGGTCACACCCAGGCTTGAAAACAACCATGGATGCAGATGCAACATTCTCTCTAGATAACCTTTTCCAGAGCTGCACCACTTTGTTAAGGAAAAAGTTTTAGTAATGTTTGAGCTTCCCATAATGCAGCTGGTGGTGTGCCTTTCATTAACTCTCTCTCCTTACCTAGAACTATTTGGCTCCCTTACTTTTGTAAGGACCACCGGCCTCCATGTAGCTGTAGGTGGCTGTTGGACTCCCCCTCAGCCCCCTCTTGACCAGACTCCACAAGCCCAGCTCCTTTATCCCATCTTTCTTCCCAGATGGCAATGAACTGCAGAATCATTGATTGCCACGCTTTGAGTCCAGCTGTCCAGCCCGTTTTCAACCCACACAATGATCTACTTGTCCAGTCTGTACATCCTCAGCTTACAAAAGAGACTGCCATGGGAAACAGCATCAAAACCTTTCTTAAAAGTATATTACAGCACTGCTCTCACCTTGGCTATACAGCCCATCATTTCATCACATGAAGTGATCACATCAGTCAGGCATGGTCTGCTCTACATAGATCTGAGTTGGCCATTTCCTATTTATCTTCTAGTTCTTCCCATGTGTGGAAATGGACTCCAGAGGATGTGTTTCATGGTTTTTCCAGGGTTGGAGAAACACACTGCCTGAGATCCTTCTCTCACCTCTCATGTAGGTGGGTGTAACATCAGCCTTTTCCTGGCCATTAAGGACTTTCCTTAATCACTGTGATCTTTTACAGGTAATAAACAGTGGCCTCATAGTCACATCATCCAGTTTCTCCAGCATCCTGAGGTGAAAACAACCCATCTCAACTGATTGGAATGTTTTCCTCTACCCTGTGTTGTCTCTAACTTACTGTTCCTCCACTGCTGGCTGTCCCTTTCTTTCCCAAGCAGATCTGGTTTGTACAGAGGTCTAGGAGGAAGATTTACTGGTGAAGACAGAGAGAAAAAAGAACTTTAGTACTTTGGCCTTTTTCAAACTAAAAGCTTTTGTCTGTGAGGAGGTCTCCTTCCCTGCAAATTGCAGTTTTTTTGAATGATCCTATTCTATTTGAACTGCTCGTAATGGGACTGTGGGGTAACGTGTCGTAATCACGCGGCGCTGCGGACGGGACAGGGATTTGGTTTGCTCAATATCTGGGTTCTGCCAGATCAGTCTCATATAACACCAGTCTTTGCACAACGTGGAGTCTGTGTAAGGTCCTTTCAAAGATACAACTCCCCAACTGTCCATGTGTATTACATTCACCAAGAATGCTGTAAAATTGTTTCCTCTATGACTGGAGTCCAAGGGAGGATGAATTCTCTATGCAACTTTGATATGCTTGTATCTCCTTGTGTTTTCATGGATATTTTGGGTAGTAAATCCCTTATCTCCAGCTATGTGAACAGTTTACTAAACATCTGTCAGTCCTACCCATGCCCATCTGGCTAATCTGGAATGCTGACATGCCTCCAAACCCTAAAAAGTGCTTAATGATCTGCATCTCTGTGCTGAAAATGCAACGCAATATAACTCAAAAATTGTGAAGTGTCTGCACTTTATTGGAGTAAACTTGATTTGCAAGGCGATCTTTAGACATAGGAAGAAACCCATTTCCAGAAGGAAAGAATTAGAGATGGGTGCAGTTGTGAAGGGTAAAGCTGTGACTGAGTTGGGCCTTGGAGGTCAGATGGTTATCAGAACCGGCTGAGCTTGAAACACGAAGCAAAGAGTACTCCAACAAATAGGTCTGTGGCATTTAGGCACTATATTAAATGGGATTGGTGGTACTTGCTGCTTCAAGTTGTGCCATGAATAGCATGAGTAGCCTTTCTTGTTGAAAACTGGCACATCTGGTC
This sequence comes from Gallinula chloropus, assembly GCF_964237585.1. Lineage (NCBI taxonomy): Eukaryota > Metazoa > Chordata > Aves > Gruiformes > Rallidae > Gallinula > Gallinula chloropus. The sequence goes on along the minus strand of NC_140091.1, from coordinate 5,225,548 downwards.
CCCGTGCTCGTTGGAACCAGTAGGGCATGTAAAAATATGCTGTGTTACTGGTACTTGTTTTGCAGTCTTTACTGGAGGATTCAACCCAGGCTGGACATTCACAGTGTTACATGATCTCTCCTTTCTCAAGCTTCACACTCAGCAACAGACCAACTCACATGTTAGAAAGCACTGATCATCAGGCAAAAATGGCTTCTGCTCCTCCATAATTCTGTGTTCTGTTTCCTCCAGAGTCCCTGGGTCAACAATCTCTCTCCGGCACCATAGAATCACACGATGGTTTGGGTGGGAAGGGACCTCAATGCCCATCTAGTTCTAATGTCCTGTCATGGGCAGGGACACCCTTCACTAGCTTGGGGTACCCAAAGCCCCATCCAACCTGTCCTTGAACCCTGCCAGGGATCCAGGGGCAGCCCCAGCTTCTCTAGGCAACCTGTACCAGGGCCTCACCACCCTCAGAGGGAAGAGTTGCTGCCTCAGATCTCATCTCAATCTGACCTGCTTCAGTTTGAGACCATTCCCCCTTGTCCTATCACTGCATGCCCTTGTAACTAGACCCTCTCCAGCTTTCCTGTAGCTCCTTTAGGGACTGGAAATTGCTATAAGGCCTCTCTGGAGCCTTATCTTCTTCAGGCTGAACAAGCCCAACTCTCTCGGCCTGTCCTCATAGCAGAGGTGCTCCAGCCCTCGGATCACCTTCGTGGCTTCCTCTGGACTCTCTCCAACAGCTCCATGTCTGTCTTGTACTGGGGAGCCCAGAGCTGGATGCAGCACTGCAGGTGGGGTCTCACAAGAGCAGAGTAGTGGGGAGAATTAGCTCCCTTGACCTGCTGGTCATGCTTAAGATGAGCTGCTGGTCATCTTTCTGAAGTAACACAATTAACTTGCACAGAAGAAGAGTTGGTTTAGCCAATCTACAGAAGGAGAAATGGAGGAAGAATGAATTTATGGGCCGGGAGAGGCTGATATCAGCAATGTTGGGGGAGCTTGGGTTTGTACTGGCTCTTTTTGGGTCCTTATTCCCAGGCTGCTTACCCTGTTACTGGCTTATACTGCCCACCACACTGGGAGGGGAGGCAGAAATAAGAGAAGGGGGTGGATTTAATTCAAAATTTCAAAGATGTTGCTGCTGGGTTTGCAGATGGTGGCAGCAGATGACAGCAATGAGCTCATTTTCCCTCTGAACATTTATTTCATCCCTGGTAAAAAATAAAACAAAATCTTAAAAGAAAGAGTTCCTACAAGAAATGTGGAGTTTTATCCCTCTTCATTGTTTTTCCTACCCAAAGCAGGTAACCAGAGCAAAAGAGAGTAGACTCTTGCAATAATTCTTGGACAACACTTTGCAAATATCTCAGTGGTGGCCTGTTTCACACAACTCCTCTTTAGGCCCAGAACTGAGATAATCTCTGTACATCTTAGCGCAGCTCATCCCCTGCAACAGAACTGCCATTGACTGGACTAAGTTTTCCATTCTGCAAGTCCCTGGCACCAATTCTTTCTATTTATCTTGTCTCTGGCAGGGAGTTTCTATGTGGAAATCCGTGTGTTGGGTTTGAAAGACCTATAGTTCCTCCTGCTATGGGCTGATGCATGGCAGAACAAGGAGGGTTGACTTTTCTCATCGCTGGCTGCAGCTATTCTCCTCTTGGCAGCTGTTTCTGAGCTTGGGTTTGCTGGTGCCTCCTGCCCCTTTCTTCCATGGGGACAGAGTTGGAATGTAAGCCATTCGGCTTCCCCACCCCAGCATCATCTGGTTGGTCAGACAACATTCAGCCAGCCAGCCAAAATATGACAGTATGGGCAGTTAGGCTGTGTTGGACCCAAATGTGGTTGCCAGCCCTGAGCTAACTTAAGAGCATAGGCTGAGCTCATCGTGTCAAGTGAACTGTGCTCTGTCTTGGAAAACCTGATTTTTCATTTCATCCCTGTTCAGCAATGCATCTTTGGAGCTCAGAGAAGGGACCTGAGGACCTGCTTCCATGTGTTTCTGCATGGCAATTTACTTCCCCTAGCTCAGCCCAAACAATGAAAAGGCAAAGAGAAGTGTAGCCATCAGATACATTCCTGTCTTGATGCTCTCTTTGATCTCAGTTTGCTTTTAGATGTTGTGTGTCTGAATGAGACAGTTGTGCTGCCAGGAGGAAAGAACCACCACATTCTCCTTTTTTTTTTAGGAAGGATCCAGTAACGGGTGTTTTTCCCAGAGGTAACTCTCCTTGCATGATTCATGCTCATGCAACACCTCTTCCTCCTGCATTCTCAGTTTTCCACTGTGTGTTTCTGGTGGGGTGATTTGTGCTGATCTTAGCTCAACAGGCTTTACGGGTCCCCTGGTTACAGCCTAATAAGTGGGGCGAAGTTATTAAAGGAAAAAACAAAACCAAACCAAACCCATCATGACATTTCTTAAAATAACATGAATTGCCCATTCAGCTGTTCACACACTGCAGAGTAGAACCTACACCCCTTCTCAGGCTGAAATCCTGCTTGAAGCCTGGATCCCATTGAGGATTTAGGACTGGATTCTCATTTATACTGAGGTCTCTTGAGCCAGCAAGCACAGGATGTAAATTATTTTTATTCTCACTTTCACATGAGAATTAGGCCTTTAGAGTCAACTTGAGTTACCTTGTGCTGGCTGCATCAGTCACATAGGACCACCTGTTGTTTCTTGGTTAAGCTTGGCTGTATTTATGTTTTTGGCAGGAAGGTTTCCTTTGCTGTGTGTTTTCATAACCCTGGCCACTAGATGCTACTGCAACACAGATACAGCCATGGTGAAATGGAGCCAGCCAGACCTGGGCCTGGGAGCTCAGCATGGAGGGGTCTTTCTGGACCCCTGCCTCCTCATGCCAGTGTGATGCCCGTGTCCAAGCTGCTGTGGAGCTGGCATGGTGATGCTTGGTTAAGGGACAGACCCAGGGCTGGTACAGATGTATAGGATGCTGTGGTGACGCCAAACCAACCTCTTCCAGGAGCTGAACCCCAACCCATAAGGGTGTGGAGGGTGGCCACCATGGTGTGTGTGCACCTCAATGTGAAATATGGGAGAGGACTGCATAGGGGAATGATGCTTTTGGTCACTATCAGCAGTAGAGCTGTTGCTGAAGGCAGGATGTGAGGTACTGCTGTGTTCCTCTCATATGGAGTAGACCTGAATCGCAGAGTTCAGGACTAGCAAGAATGCTTGGATCTTCTAGGCTGACATCCTCAGTCTAGTAGATGTTAGATTTCACTGCATAACCTGTTATGGAGACTGGCTGGTTGTGTGTTAGTGAAAAGATCACCTCCAGAAAAGCATCTTCTCAACCTCAAGACATCAGGAGAGGAACACCACCAATTTTCCATGGTTGTTCATGCTCCATCTCTAACCCAGCTTGTGCCTTCCCACTTGTTTGAATTCTCCTGCCTTGGAATATTGAAGAGGTTCTGCTAGAATACATACAACCAGGAATCAAATGGAACAGAAATATGTGTGATAGATCTGCTCCCTATTTTTCCACTGCAGTTTCTTTCTGGTTTATATTTGGGGTGCTTTTTTTCCCTGGAAGAAAAGGAATTCTTAGTAAATTGGCATTTTTAATTAAAGCAACAAAACAAAACTTGTTCTTATTGAAAACCTCAAAATTGAAAAATCTGGTTTGAGGAAAATCCCGTTTCTTAGGCTGGCTTCATTTGATACCTTATATCCTCAGCATGATGCTGTCTTTCATAAGGCTTAATTTGTGTAATAGAAGCCAGCAATAAAGGCAGCAAATACTCCCCTTGCCCTGTTGCTAGCTTTAGTTTATCTGGGCTGGCTTCATCACCTCTAAGGAGGCAGCAGAGGGACAGTTTGTACAACTCTGCCTCAGAACAAATATATTAAATGGAGACAGAGACTCCTCATTCTCACGAGCTCTTACTTGTCGGTCTGAGCGCTTTGCTTGCTGCAATACGGCCTGAGGACCCACAGGTCTTATGATTTCCGACCCCCACTCGGTCCCCGGTGCTTCTCCGGTTCGCACCACGGCCAGTCTGGGGCTCTCTGCACACTGAAATCTTTGTGCTAGTTTATTATTTATTTTCTCCTGGTGAATGGGCTGTTTGCCAGCAAGGCCAGGGCAGAGTGCTGTGTGTTTGGTAGCTCTGAATCGTTCTGCTGCTGCCTTCTGTGAAAGAGGAGAGAATGTGCAGGTTTTTGTTGGTGTCCTCTAATGCTCTGATAGCTTTGCTCTTAGCTGCTGGGGGAAAAAAAAAGAACCCCCACCCCAATCTTTATCTATTGAACTTGTAAATTTTGATTACTCTTGACATGGTCTACTGTTTTATGCTGGTTTAATTGCTCCCCTGCCTCGTATCCAGTTGGAGCAGGAATTCAGAGCTGATTCAGTTTACCGTGCACGTAATGCAACTGAAAGAGAAGCATTTCACTAGAGAGCTTTGCCATTGTTTACTCGTGTTTGGTCCTCATTTAACTGATAAACTTTGCTTTTCTTTCTAGCTGAACACAGGCTACAGGCTAGAACAGACATGTGTGAAATACCTTAGGATTTATTATTATTTTTCATCTGCTGCCTAAGAAGCTTGATCATTGTATTGAGCTCATGCAGGATCAGAGCATGGTTGCAGTGCCTTACACCCTCCTCCAACAACATGCATTCCAGGGAAGATGAAATTACTAGTTAGGTGACCGCAGCAGATGTCCACAATGGGATCTGTCCTGTGGTTACAGTGGTGTTAGACCTGAACACTAAATCCAGAAGTCAACTCACACCTTTCCCAAAAGCTGTGTGTTGAATAGTGTGGGCTGAATTTAGGGCCATGAGGGGACCTGTGCACAGCTGGCACTTAGTTGTTCTTCTAGTAAGGTTACAGCTACTTGATCTGTTTTAAGGCAGAGGAGTGTTTTTTCTTCCTTTATGTTGTCTTTCAAGGACTTCAGACGGTTGGACTTGATGACCTTAGTGGTCTTTTCTGACCTATGATTCAATGACTTGCAGAGTTTCCAGGTCACCAATGACTGCTGGTGCTGGTAATCACTCAAGGACAGAAATAACTGTCTTTTTAGGTGTATATCTAAAGTTTCTGCTCAGTAGCATATGTTCCGATGAGAGATTGCTAAGAAACTCTCCATCCAACCAATAAATACCTGAGATGCTGATGTTTGCTTCTTTGTCAAATGCTGAACCTCAAACATCACTCCAACCTGAGGGGCCTTTAAAACCACTCCCAAAACCTGGCATTTCCATGCTGGTGAGGAAGAACTGTTTAAAAAGCTCAAAGAAGAAAACCTTTGGAAGCTCTTTTAATGGAGGCTGAGGGAGGAGAGAAGTTTGGCAAGGCAAGATAAAGCAGAAATATTATGCAATTGTAATACTATCTCTCACTGGAACCATGCTAAATGATTTGTAACACTCTGAGAGAAGAATTGTGCACCATCAGCATTAATAAGCCTGAGAGACAGAGTCTGGACAACACAAAAAATCTTAGATTTGCATTTGGATTGTGACTAATTGCCTTCAAATTTTGCATGTTTTCCTCAGATTGCACTTCTTTCTAAAGCCACTAAACCAGACCAGTTCATTCCTGCTACACCAGTAAAACTCTGCTTAGAAACTTTCCAACCCAAAGGAAAATGCCTGATTTGTAGTCCAGTGTCACCTCTCAGCCACACAGACTGATTCTGATGTACAGAAGTATCAGGATGCAGTTCATCAGAGTGCCACATTGCCTTTGTTGTTTGAATGCTACTTTGGGGGAAAATAGTTCAGAAGAACTGATCCATGTTCAGGCTTGGATACTTAAAAAAAGAGCAAGACTTAAAGTACTTTGTCAGCCTGTTTGGTATATTGTAGTAGACTGGCTGGTGACTATGTGTGTCACCATCTTCTTTGAGACAAGAGATGTGTCATGGACCTCATAGTGCCAAACCTTTCAAGATATTTTTCTTCAACTTGAGTGATGGATAGTGCTTTCAGAATATGACTGCAGGGATTTGTGCAGTGGCAACACGACATTTTTCATGGTCATAAAGTGGTTACAATAGATCTGAAGTGCTGTGAACCGCAAATAGTTAGGAACAAATTTTATCTGCTACTCAAAGTTTCATGTAGATTTCTACATCTTTCCTTTAAACAATTGTTATTGTGCTTTTTGTGCAAACATTTGCTTACTAGCTGAGCCTGGAGGTTACAAGTTCAGGATTTTCCCTGGGCAGGAAAATGGTCTTTATTACTGATTGACAGTGGACCTATTAGGTCCTCCAAATAGGTTTTTCCTTTGGGAATGTTGATCTTTAACAACTCCTTGTTTAGATGATCATGTTCTTTCCGTCTCGTGGGCTTTACTCTGTGTCAGAGCACCCTGTTTTGTTTCTGCAGTGGCCATGTACTCCCTTCAGGGTCCTGTTATAGGATAATTAGCCCCTCAACTTCTTTCTAAGTCCATGCTTGCAGCTATGAGATCTTCTGTCCTGAAGACATGTGCCAAAATAAGTTCTATCCTGTTTCTATAGAACTTATTAGCCCAGGAGTGGCATTGCCTACCTGCAACTTCCCTGCTTGCAGAGGTAGCCTGTGTCCAGGAGCTCCCAGGAGCACCTCCACATGAGTGCAGTGTTCCGTCTTGTGGCAAAGTTGCAAACCTTCCTGCAACCACAAGACCTAAGAGTTGCAGAGAGACAACTGTCTCTGTGTGATGCCAGTGGTGTGGTCCAGAAATAGTAGGTATCATTTGCATTTTTAATTTGTCTTGCTAATGCTTAATGCTTGTCACCTCTGAGAAAGGAAGGCTGCATGTCTCCTGAAAGCATATGAAGGACTATGCTGGAAGCCAGCCTCTGCATCAGTTGGTACATGTATCTGGCCTTGGATATTTATCTTAGCAATGTCAACACATAGGTGCTGGTTTTGCATACACCACTTTGAGACAGGGCAGGCTTGGCTCTGGTCATAATGCTCTCTTTAGTTCTCCTCGGTTCTTTCTTTTCTTCTCTGCACTGACACCTCAATTTCTGTCTGCTAGCTTGTTACTTTTCTGGCATCCATAGCTCTGTGGGCCAGTCAATACCTTTTAAGAGCCTCTAGGACAGGACACAGTAGGAGAGCCAAAGCTTGGGCAAGGGATGTCCAAGGGAAAGCCAACCAGGTGTCTGCACTCACTGCCTCTGCTGCTGGCCAAGCCCTTTGTTTCAGGTTGGGAAGGCTGATGCTAGCTGGCCTGCCAGAGTTGTGCTGGGTGGTGGCTGCCCCCCTCCACCACCAGACTTCTGCATGTTGATGTGATGGCAGGTATTCCTCTTAAAGGTCAACAAGCTCTGTAGGTTGCTTAGGAGGTTTCTTAAGTTCAGTCCCTTTCCCTTCCTCAGATCCCTGACATACATGAACATGTTATGTTAAAAACCTCTTTCACCCTGTCCTAGTGTGCTTAGGTGGTCCCTTCCCCTGAGGGCCAGACTGGCAGAGGAACGCACTGTTCTGCAGGCATCGGGGTGGGATGATTTGTGAGAGAGGGCCCAGGTCTGTGCTATTTTAGCCAGTGTTAAGAATGTGCCCACTTTGTTTGCATTTTCTCTGCCACTTTTGAGCTTAATCCTACTGGTGCCAATTGTACAGAGCTCCAACAAAGTAATTCCAGCCTCTTCTTTTTCTGGGGATGATCAAATCTACTCCTGAACTAGGAATGGAAGGACCCCTATTGCAATGGCAAGCATCAAGCTGCTTACCCTTCTTGCAGTGACAGTGGTCATGCACATCCGTTCCTTCTTCACTGCCCAGAGTAGAAACATCCATTTTGGAACAGGCTGCCCAGGGAGGTGGTTGAGTCACCATCGCTGGATGTGTTCAAAAAAAGGGTAGATGAGGTACTTAGGGATATGGTTTAGCATAGGATGGGAATGGTTGGACTTGATGATCTTCAAAGATCTCTTCCAACCTTGTGATTCTGTGTGATTTACCAGGAAGGGTTAAGGATTTTCAGCATTTAGCATGATTAGGTACACACTGGCAATGTTAAAATTCATACATCCTGCTGCTTCACTGAGGACAGCTCTGAGGTGACCTCATGGAAACCTCTCAGGAGTTTCTGTATGATTTCACATGGACTTATTCCCATGGAAGACACTGAGGGCCGAAAAGCTGCCTTGTAGCCAGCCAGCTCGTGCCTTTTATGAGTCCTCAGCAGATGAATGAATCTGGTGCTTAAGCAAGAGAAGGGATTATTTGTTCTACCCCCGCATTTCAGAGATTTGGACCATGCACTGCATAATTCTGACAATGTCTTGTTCTCCATCCAAAGCCGCTTTCCAAGCGTTCTCTATAGCCCAACATTGCTCATCTGGGAGAAGCAAAGAAACCTGAGTAAGACTTTAAAAGAGCAGGACAGAGTGATGAAAAAGTATAATGTGACAACGTTGTATCAGCTCAATCAGAAAGGATTCAAAGCATCTTCTCTCCTTAGGAACCCACAGAGACCTTGGGCAGGCCACCACTGCTACACAGCAGTTTCTAAATGCTAACTGTGTACCCAGGAGGCCTCTTGATGTTGCTAGCCAAATCTACGGGCATGTCTCTGAACCCTGAAGTGGGGACCTGTCCATGCCAAGTGACAAGAGCAGAAATCCCACCTACTTGTCTTTGTGCATGGGGTTTGTCTAAAAGCTCCTTGAAATCCATTGTCTCGTGGCCATACTGCAAAATACAGTTTGTGACCGGATCAAATAAATGTTTTAATTCTTTTTCCACTAATTTAAGGCCAAATTCTGTAATCTTCTCAACCATTTGCATTATACAAGCCCATGCACTGAGAAAAGTGAACAACTTAAAAGACCTAGTTTTCATGAAGTAGCAGAAAGAAACCTGAATGCATTTTAGGAGCTAAATGTTCTTACCCTGCACATGGCAAAACAGGAAGGAAACATTTTCCCTCTTTGTTAGAATGGAAGTTTCTCAGTCACAGCAACTTCATCTTCCAAGTTGCAAATATTTCAGGTTTTACTCAGAGCTGAGTAAAACTCAACGGTGCAGCCTCTTCAGTGGGAAATGGGGGTATCAGTGCTTGTTCTTTTCAGTTTGGATGCCATATCAATATAAATAATTAATATTGTACAATTTCTCTCCCCTCTCCCCCTTGCTCTCACCCACCTACCCACACCTCGGTGTGGACAAAGTTTGCTCTGCATCCGTGTAGCCAGCTGGTTTGAACTCCAACAATAACAAGGCAAAGCCTCCCAAATCAAAGATTCTTGGGCATTGTGCAGCCAGCTGAAACAGTCAAGTATCTTCAGTCTGCAAAAGCCCAGGGTGTAGTGGGGGTAGGGTGGGTGACCTTTTATTTGTTGACAGGAGTAATGAGTCTTCATTTTTCCTTTGGTAGGGAAGGCGGTGACTGTAGCAGTGTTTCTTCTGCTGATGATAAGAAGTGAAAATACAAATGTGATGGGGAAAGAAATTAATTGTGAGGGCCCTAATTAAAATCACTGGGAGAGGTATTGCATTACAGTGCAAAGAAGCAGATGAATATGACCTTTCTGTGAACTTCTCAACCCTACTAGAAGCATAAATTTAAAGTCTCCTGGCGGAAAAGTGTTCTGGCACTGAACTGGTGTCTACAATCAGGATTTTGTCTGCAGGTATCAATGCACAAAATCTCTGCCTCGTGGAGCTCTGAGTCCCCTGAGGCTTCTTATGTTTTGCCTTCGTTTGCTATAGTCCATGTCAGAGGGTTTCAATGGCCTGGCCCGGCTCTGGCTGCTCCCCTCTCCTCCCAGCCTGGAGCGTTTCCTCCATGTGCAAGGAAAAACTCTCGCAAGAAGGTGGTCAGAAAGGCCACGGTAACTGGAGCAGAACGGAAAGCTGTGTGCTGCAGAAATGCTTGCTGAAGATATATAACTTTTGTCTGCTACCAATTGTCACAAACAGTTAAGGCGAGCAATTTATGGCTCTGTAGCTCACACTTACCCTCCTAGATTTCCATCTCAGACTTCTACCTGGCATGTGCACTGATTCCTCCCCATTTTTAACTCGGGGCAGGGCAAATCAAGCCTTATGAAACAGATACACTCCTTTTCTTTAAGGAAGGGGGTTTCTTCTGGCCTTCCTCATCATTAACCAAATGCTTTTGCTGAGTGACAGCTGTTTCTGCTCAGAAACGGGACACAAAGTTTGGCTTTGTTTTGATCCGGGGACGTTTATCAGAGGACTTTGAAGCCTACACCCTTCATTTTCCCTTTCTCTATCTCCCTGAAGCTTTGGGGTTGAGAAGGAGCAGGAAGAGGAAGGCTTTAGCTTTATAGCTAAAACCTCTGTTTTAAAACTGGTGCACACTGGTGATATGAATATGCCACATGGTGTCTGATGTCCTTTAGCGACAGCAGATTTATAGCTTTTTCCCCTCATAAAACTCCTCTCCCCTGCCAAAAAAGGTCCAGCTGGAGTTATGAAATCAGTAAACAGAGACCCTACAACAGTGAGGAGGCTTGGCCTTTGCAGCTCCCTTGATGTGTAGCATGCACATCACAACCTTGCAGGCTGGAAATCACACAGCATCCCTGCCGTACCCTCGGACAGGCCCCCTGTTCCTATACAGCCATGGGATCTGGTAGCACGTGCGGTCCTTGTGTGCTGCTTTGCAACTAATAGGAACTTCATCTTACTCAATTATTATCAAGTTTTATTACAGTCTATGTATAGGATGTATTTAAAGGGCTCCAGGCCAAACCCCTCCACCCTAACTGTGAGATATTGCACCCCTGAAATTTGAATGCCTCCAAGAAGATATAATCCCTTCTTGAGTGCTTGGGAAGCGGTTAGTGGAGCTTGGATGTCACCATGAACAAATCTTACTTAATAATTCTTCCAACTGGAAATGTGTTCTGAATCTGCTGTGACTATCTGACCACTAATGGCTTTCGTGTTGCTCACTGTGAAACTCGTAGGCAATTAGGGAAACGGAGACAGATCTGATAGCTAATTGCTGTAGAAATCATCCTCCAAATGCTTGAAAACCAGAATTCCTCAGCTGAGATCCACAAGTGTCTTCATGCAAAGGAAAGAGGTTCCCCGGTGGCCCCTGCTTTGGTGAGGATTTCAAGATGCTAGAGCAGTTCTGGGGGAGTATTGGAAGGAACCGTGCTGGGACAGGCAGAGACAGTATGGCTTTCCCATCGCTTCAGAGACCTTCAGCTACATCCCCAAAGGCACCATAGGCTCTTCTGGCCTTGGGGAATTTGCAGAGTTTGTTGGAGGGCTACCTCAGTCCTGTTGCCTTTGGGGAGCAATTGTGGCACGAGCAGAGTGTAAGGGCCACATTTCCAAGGACTGGAGAACAACTTCATCTCCAGCTCCCCTTTCCAATTGCAAAGCCCACTATGGATATGAATTTTCTAGCCTTGACTCGTGTGTAAGCTGTAGTTCTCAGTAGCACTTGGGTGCCTAGGAAGCCCTCCTAGGAGTGTGTCACCCCCCTGTTTACAACTCGCTGGTGATGTGTCACACCACAGCTCAATGAGAGGGTGGTTTGGGCAATGGTTACCAGACCTGTGTGTGCCAAACCCTCCACTGAGACAACCGAGTACAGAGTTTGGAGAGTCCAGGTGGAAAAGCTCAGTCTACTCCCTGTCAAAAGACATCTTGAGGCTCTGCTGAGCTGAAGATGTTTTTAGAGAGAACCCTTGGACTTTAAGGTTTGTAGGTCCTGCATGTTCATTGGGCCCAGACCTGTAGAGTACAGTAGAGTAGAGTAGAGTAGACCTTGCAAGTAGCTGGTTCTCATCTGTTTGTTGCTTAAGTTTCTTAGTGAAAGCATCATATGCAAAAATCTAGTGACCCTCAGATGCAAGAGGGACTTTGATTCAGCAGAGACAGAAGCAAATCAGAAATAACTGCTGCTGCCAATGCCATTGAAATGGGTTGTGTTAACTCTGGATGTGATGAGTGTGAGATCACAGAGGGGTCTGATGGGGTATAGTTGCTCATTTTTGGGAGGAGAGTGCTGTTTGGAAGGCTGGCACTTGAAAGGCTTTTCTATGAATATATGTATATTGATGTTTTATAGCTGACACCCTGGTTTGGGGTCAAGGAAGGGAAAGTAAAAATGGAAAAGAAAAAAGTGCAGTGAAGAAATGCACATGTTGGTGAATATGGGATGAAACTCTAAAGAAACCCAGAGAAATCCCTGTGTGTCTCATACTCTGGAAGAAAAGATCAGGGCAAAAGAATCAGCATTTTTTGTTATGGCTTTACCAATGCACTGGAGGAATGGAATGAGAGGACTGCCCTGGTTGGCTTTGTTTCTGCACCAGCACATCACCCCTGGCTTTGCACTCTTTGTGCTGACCTCTCTCAGCCATGGAAAATGAGAATTTAGGGACCAGATCTGAGAAAAAGGGGGAGTAGAAAAGAGGACCTTTGCATTTCAGCTTCGGTTGCAGCAGCCTGGCGCAGAGCTGAGACAGGGCGGGCTCCTTCACCGAGGCCCCTCCAGCGGCAGGACACAGAGGAGGCTGTGTGAGCTTCCACACTGCTTAACATTTGTATTTATTTATGCACTGCATTTAATTCTTTATTTATTCTGCATGTGAGCGTGGATTTAATGCTTGGCTCCAGGCAGTCCTGTGTTTATCCATGGGGCTGCAAATGTTCAGACTGACAATAGGTTTTAACCCCAAGTGGAAAGGGGCACCTCTAAGTCTGCCACTGTAGTACCCATTTGGACACTGAGGAGATGCTGGTGGCTTTGCTGAGGGGATATTTGCTCCCAGGAACAGTATTGGGTTCACTAACTCCTTGCCCAAGGGCCAGGACCATTCTCTGGTTGGTTGTGGCTCCTGGAGCATGAGGTGCAGAGATGGAGGTGCTGCTGTTTGCCAGCTGAAGGAAGTTGGTCTTGTGGGATGGAGTTAATGGGACATTTATACATGGCTCTCTTGCTTGGCCTCTGTTTAATGCTCTTGCTATTCTCAGCGACAAAACAGCCCCTGAGGCGCAGATGCCACCAAGTGTAGCAAGGGAACATCCCTGTGGATGCTCTGGCTTCTGCTCTGCACTGGACAAAAAAGGCAGGAAACCAAAACACCCTGTCCCAGAGCCACGTCCATGCCCTTGGCCCCATTCACACACCACATGGAGCACAAAAGCAGCAGGGAGTCAGTGTGTTACCATTGTTCATTGTTAGCAGCTTCAGATCTGAAGCCGTGAATGGGGAGCCAACGTCCCACTCCAGCTTGCAGAAGCCATCCAGTCCCCTCCCTGTTCATTGGCAAACGGAGGGATAACAAAGGGCACTGCTGGGATCCAGCAGCGTTCCAGAGCTAGTTGAAAAGGAGGAGAAACGGGGGTTTATGAAGAAAAATTGCAGACCTGTGAAGAAAAATCTACAACCAAAATAGCTGCAGACCCAAGTTGCTTCTGTTTCCCAGGGTGGTACCACGGGAAGGTGGGTCCTGAGGGGTGCACACAGCTGCTCTGCATCTTGCAGAAGCTGGATAAATGCTGTGAAGATGTCAAAGGATAAAGGAAAGAAACCAAACAGCCTGTCAGTGCATTCAGTGGTGAAAGGAAGGTGGGGCAGAGATGAAAGAGAAACAGCCATTAATTAAATAAAGATTGGGGGTGGGGTGGGGTAGAAGCTTGTACTACTTCCATTTCCTAAAATCCAAAGCTTACCTAGACCTTAGTTTGTTTTTGTTTTTAAATAATTTTCTGTGAAAGAAAAGGTTTAATGATGGAAAATTACACTTTTGGACTGAATCTTTTGGGTTTGGAAAAACTGCTTTTTTTTTTTTTCAGTAACAAAATCTTTCACTTAAAATATTCCAGAAGGATGGGGGTGTTTGTGTGAAGAGCTGTAACCAGCAGAGGTGATTCTCAGGTTAGATGCCTCCCCATGCTTTCACCTGCTGTGAGGACAGCCTGATGCCTCCTTTCCTTGTGAACTCAGTCACACGAACGGCCGTCCCCCCCATTTTGCTGTGAGGACCATCAAATCCAAACCCTTTCATAATAAGGTTGGTCAGTGGTAGTTGACAGCTGAATTATATTATTCATGCTCATATGGTACCACATCTTTCAGCGTTATGAGCCAGGAACTCCAGATGTGGCTCGGAGCGGTACTTTCCGGAGGACACACCATGTGCATGGCTCTCCCCATCCCCTCTCCACTCAGATCCAGAGCCACAACCAAATGTGAGACCTTGAATGTCCCATTTCCATCTGCAGTATCGATTGATGGGACATAAACACTACCTGTGGGGGTGAAGATATCTGCCAAACTGTCCAGAAATAGCTCTTTGCTTGCATTTCACCACACACATCCCCCCTCATCCTTTTGATCCAGATGCTCCTCTTCATGCTGCTGTGAGAGGTTAATATTTCTGACATGAATCGATAATGTTGGATGTGGAACTCATTTCTTGGCAAATCAGAGCAAAGGAAGTAAACAGTGCCTGTTTGTTTTGACTTTCTTCCCTCGTTAAGTCTGGTTTATTTTAGTAGATGGTCTTTTGATTTCATTAATTGAAATATGGCTGGGTATGAAATGAGAACGAATACACAGGACATATGATTGATATATACAAGAGGGGAGGAATATCCTTTGGATTCCTCCAGCCACTAAGGAAGTTGTAAGAGGCAAAGTAGATCTTCATCTCTTGGCTCTGTAGCTGGAGGGAGGAGAGGCTGGTAATTTTAGCTCTCCATGATGCTTTGCAAGAATTCAAGGTCTATGACAAAGCTGGGTTAATTAATGATAAATAAAATGTGGTGAAGATAAGATACAGCAAGCTAAAGGAAACTAAAGCAAAAATACATATTACAAACCAATTATTACAGAAACATCCAGTATATTTTACTATGTCTCCTTTTTTGTTAGCAAAACATTTGGGAATAGGGGTTTTTGTGTATTTATATCTCAGAGAATATTAATTACTAATTGGACTGTCAACTTGAGGACTCTTCAGACTGGTTGTGCTGATTTTCCATAAGGCTTTCACCAGCAGTGCCACGCTGCGCTGTCGTGCTGTCAGGACAATTCGCCCAGCTCATAACCCAGTAGCCAAGCTGAAATGAGAAACAAGTGTCTGTGACCCTCGCAGATGGAATAGTAAATGCATCAAAAATTACAGCTTGAGGAGGACAACATCTATTTCTAAATCAAGTTTGGGACCTCAAAACCATTAGAAGGAATGGAAAATACAAGAGGCAATATTCCAGAATTTTGAAAAACAAAACACATTCTTTAGGATAGTCAAGATACTTCTTTTGGTATTTTTGCTTAGAAATCACTTTAACTTTCATTGTTTTATTTAGTCTTACAATTCCTATATATATTTTAAAGCAGTTGCTAAATAACACTATCTTTTTAAGTCTTCTTTTGGGCTGAAAAACATAATTTCATTTACCCATAATTTAATTTATTCATAATTTCATTTATTCATAATTTTATTTATTCATAATCTCATTCATTCATTCATTCTGCTCATTTTTGACCAACCAAATGCTTTCAAATTGGCTCAGAATTATTGCTGGGTTGCTGGTGATGGTGGTGGGAGATTGCAGATGTCCATTGGGAAAAGCAAAGTTATCTCCATTTTGGTTTGACTTCATCCAACTTCTTCCTTTAGATTTTCTCTTGTCTTGCTGATGACAAGAAAACCAACTGATTCACCTTGGGCTGAGGCTGTGATCTGAAGCAGCAGTTAAGCTGCTTCCAGCAATTGGATTACGAAGGGATTAGGCTGGTGGCTGCCAAGCTACTGTGTCTCTGTGCCCGAGCCCAGAGTGGGTATGGCACCCACAAATCCGGGATTCCCCCAGGTATTGTGAAGACCAAACCCATGGCTTTTGGCTTGAACATTGGAAACACTCCGTTTTCTCCCTGTATCCTCTGTCTTGCACAATCTGTAGGAAAGGAAATTGTTACCTGCCCTCCCCAAAATTTCCTGCAAAATACCTATTCTACTTTTTACTGGCTTTCCTTCTGTGCCACCCTGCACAGGACTGGTCTTTCCTGAACTTGAGAAGAAACTTTGTCGAGTGCTGACGTGCACCATGCAGCTCTCTACGATCACCTCACCGTGTGTTTCCGCGACAAGAAAGAGTTTTTATGACCTCCACTAACTTGGGAACCAGCTGAATTCACAAATACCTTTTTTTTTCCCCCAGCCCTTGCATGATGGGATTGCTAAAGGCAAGCAGACAGGCTTTTGGAGTATTTTTCCACCCATTAACTGGCAGGTAAAAGGCCATGAAGACTGGGCAATGCATAGCACCATGTTTTGTTTGCTACCTCACTGAGATAATTTATGCTTCGCTGGGAAGCTCTGCAGAGCCCTTATGTAACTGGAGGTCTTAAACATGTGTCATAAATTGCTTGAAAATGAGAGGAAACTTAACTTTCCTTATAAAAAGACTAAGGGCTGTAATTTATGACTGTAAACAAGAATGAGAAGATAAAAAAATTAATTAAAAAGGAAAATGTCAAGCTCTTTTTATTCAGAATTTGAAAGGACCTGAAGTCAATTGTTTCCTCCCGTGGAAGGTCTGGTTTCTATCAACTAGGCAGAAGGGCTTTTGTTTCTAGCAAGTCAAATCAACAGGCCAGTAAGAGTAGCTTTGAACTGCAATTTGTCTTTATGTATTTCGAAAATGTTCTTTCGACGTGTTTACATGTTGGCTGGGGCACTTTTGCTGGAGTCAGCTCTTTCTGGGACGATTAATCAAACGATCAAGTCTCTGATTAATCAAAGCCCCTCCTGACAATGCAATCCTTTCTTTCAATCACCTGCTGAGTCTTTACTAAAACCCAAACAAGCAAATGATTAAACTTTTTTTTTTAATAGGAAAGAATGAAAAAGAAATTTAGAAAAAAAAAGAAAAAAAAAAGGCAGCATGTCTTGCAGATTTGGCACTTTCTGAGGTACATACCTCAAGGAGAGAGAGATCTTGGACTACATTTGTGATGCAAACTGGAACCTTTGGCTACCAAATGCAGGATGTGGTGTATCCTGTTCAAAGAGGCACATATTTTGCATGTTTGTGTTGGCTCCTCTCAATCAAAGCATGCTGTGATTCAGCTACACTAAAAATTAACAATCTATGTTATAGCCATGTATTACATTACGCCCCGTTTTTTGAAAAAATCTTTTCCAGAAAGACATCTTCTAAAGGGAAGGGAAGGTAGGTAACAAAAACCTTGCAAATGTTTTCATAATAATTCTTCGATGGCAATCAAATCATGCCACTTTAAAAGATCAGCTGAACTATCTGTAAATATTTTCTCATCTCTGCGGAGCGGTACAAACTCCTAATAAAATGCATCTGTCTCCGTTTCTGCAGTAAATTGGAAGTGGATTTTTATGGCAGTGGCTCCTTGATGTCACTGCAAATAGTGAAGAAGAAAAAGAGTTAAAATAGGAGATGCTGTCCCGCAGCAACTTGGGATTTTCATGAAACTGGTGTTGTGGTTTTTCTTAAAGAGAGAAAGCAGACTGCATTAGATGAGTTGATTGTAAATAGTGATGTCAAAAATCAAAGACTGAAATCTGCACCGTGATGGGCAACATCATCTGAGTCTGCTGGTGGCCTTATTAATGCTCTGATTGCGGTCTTCTTTTTGGCTTCTGGGATTTTAGACTCTATTAATAACCATTCCTCACATCTTTCCTTCAGGGAGGCATTTTATAAACCAATGAATGAGGTTTTACATAGGTGCTACCTGAATTCAGTTCACTTAGTTTACAGGTAAAAGCAATCTGAGCTATAAAGGAACTAAATAACCACGTCAAAGATCTGAGGAGGAGGTGCCCAGGCTCTCCTGACACTGACCACAACCCCAGGCTGCTCCTCTGACCAGGGAATCACATCTTTCTCTTCCAACCAATCCCTCCTGCTTCTGCAGATTGGATTACAGGGCTGCCCCACTGCGTGTGCACGTAAAACACCTCTTGGTTAACTGACAGAGTAGGAACATGGCTGGTTTTGTGTACTCTATATCAACACTTGTTAAATCTTCAGATTTCCTCCAAGTTACTCCATATTCTTGATGTGCAAGTCTTTCTGTCCATCCCTGGTTTTGTTCGCCTACCACACCTCTTTCTAAATCACTAATTACTCTTGTTGCTTGCTGATGAGCCAAATACATTTGGTTTTGTCCTTCCCCAGGGTGGCTGTTAAAATCCACAGTTGCCTTTATTTGCTGAAGTGGCCTTAGGAGAAGACCTTGCTCAACAAATCTAATGACAACTTCTTAGTATTTCATTTTCAGCAGGCTTTTCCAAAGAAACCCCATTTTGTTTCAGGCAGAACTCTTTATTTCAGATAATGCAGTTTGCAGGCTTCATAAAACACCAGCATCGTGTTTCTGTCTTTGTGGCCTTTAGAACAAAGTCAACCAATGTTCATTCTTCCAGTTGCAAAACTCCCCCTCGAAGACAAACCCCAGAAAACATGTTTTTCTCCCTGTTTGTATTTATCTTGTTCTGTTTTCAATAACCTGTGCCCGGCATCTCGGGTATTTATCACCCCAGAGAGGATAGGCCATGAAAAAAAACAACACAACAGCAAAAAAACCCAAAAGCCAAAATACAGATCTTGAGAGAAATTGTTTTCTGAGGAGTGAAATGGCATCAAGGACCCTCTTAGTTCTACTGAGAGAAACGATTGTATGTCAAGTCATGGATGGCAGAGGAGTACGATATTTAATGTCTTAAAAACCATTCTCTTCTTCACTTGATCATGGAAAAGACTACTGGTGGTTGATTGATAGATTCATGAAACTGGTCAAAATTGTCTTCTACATAGCTATTTCTGTCTGTACACCTAAACCCCGATTTTAGCAGGAGATGAGCCCTCAGCTGCTTACACTGAAGTCAGAGAGAAAAAAATATGGAGAAATAGAGACATACAAGCTAATGCCACTAACAATCTGACACATTTAAAGATGCTGAGCAGCACTTTGTCATTCTGTACAGTTCAGATATTTAAACAAGTAGGGAAAATTCATCTTATTCTTGGCACAGATCTTATCCATTTATTACATGCTATCTCCAAATATGCTGAGATGCCAACTAATTTCCAGTTTTTATCAAATTTTAACTTTGGAGTATGACTTTGGGATATTATGTTCAGAAGTGCGTGGAGCTTTTGAAGCAGAATTTCCCTGGATTTAATATATCCCTTTCAGACCTTTGCCTTTAGATTGAAATTCATTCTGAGCCAGTAATATTATATGTTATTTCTAAACCTCTTAAGTTTATAAAGCACATAATGAAATAAAGTCTTCAGCCCAGGTGGAATAATGAATTAGCATTGAGTTCCATGTGAGCAGCAGAGCTGGTTGCCCTTTTTTTTGTGCCTTTGCATCATTCAGGATAGACCATGGAACAGGATAGACTATGGCATGAAACAGCTACAGAGTCTTGGCAGTCACTGAGGCACTCGGCCCCTTCCTGGGAAAGCAGTTCTTCCTTGGCAGGGTGAAGATGCTCATGCTGGAAGTATGGGGGGAAAAATGACCGTGACCTGGAGATGTTTTCTTGGAAGCCTTATGGGTCATGTCTATCTGTAAATGAATGAAGGAGCTCCTTCTGATGTGGTGGTTATCTGGACCATCACAACGGCACAACATTAATCATAGCAATAAGTAAAAAAGAGAAAAAAATAAAAGTACTTTGGAGGTTTTAATAAACCATTAAGATCACCATTCTTTATTTAGGAAATTTGCCATCTCAGATCCTCAGGCCAGTTCTGTACTCATCCAAATGTATCTGATTCCAAAGTAGCAAATAGTTTAAATTAAGCTCAACATTCCGAAACTGTTCCTGTTGTTTTCCTGGATGCAGGACCACATGAGGTTTCCTATAGTTTCTTGTGCAACATATTTATCTGCAGGACAGTTTTATCTCCAGCTCTGAGGTTGATAAGTCTGCCAGACACAAGAACCTAAATCGAACTAACCCCATCATGGGTGATAAAGACAATGAGAGAAATGAAGAGTCACAATATGAAGAATTAAACTGTTAATACTTGCTCTTTGTGCCCATATTATACCAGAAAAAGCAGTGCTGAGGTACATTATCTGAATGTCCAGGAATTAGAGCAGATGTACAGTTACAGTTTGGGCCAAGAAGTTGATTTTCTGGTTGTTAAAGCAGATGAGGGAGTTGCTGGAGTGCAGGCTTGCTGACTGGGCAGCACTCAGTAGCTCCATCACACCACTAAGTGTGTTTGCTCAGCACCGTTCCTCTGTATTTCAGGTGGGTCTTGCTTGCCAGAGGGGAAACCTTGTTTATGTAGCATGTTATGGAGGTGACACGCTCTTTGCCCCTGTTAGGATAACTTTGCTTTTCCCCCTGAATCCAAACCCAAAGTCACACTGGTTGAAAGAATACAAATGCTCTTTTTGTCTGGGAAAACACATAGCAGGAGTCGGTCACTTACCCTGGCCCGTCTCAGGTAAAATTGGGCTCCAAATTGGCACAGCAAAGAAGCAAGCAGAGATTTCAGCTAAACCACAACTAATGGGCACTCTGTGCCAGAAGGCATCTCTGCTGCTGAGCCCCGGAGTGTATTTTGATCAAGGAGATTAATTTTGGAGAAGCAAGGGTTCGGCTGTGCCTGCTCAGGAGAAGGTGACTTTGCAAGAGTCAATTGATTTGTGTCAATCTGACAGGTAGACATTTGGCCTTAGCACTTTCTGCTGCAAGCAAAGTATGTTTCGTACCTATTAACCACTATTCCTTCCAGGAATTGACTTGTCCTGGTAGTTCTGCCAAGCGATTTAGATGTGAGCCCATCACTGACGTGCGGCCTGCTTTTATATGCGAGCCCATCACTGATGTGGGGCCTGCGCTGCCTGCTAAGCCTGCGCTGCCTGCTAAGCCACAGCTGAGTACGATCTGCTTTATATTCGGTTTTCACACTTGAGAGAGCTAACACCAGGATTTTGTGAGAAAAAAAAAATAAAAATTAAAACAATGGAACTGTTCAGAGCTGTTTCCTTTGGAGATGTTCAGCGCTGATTAGATCTAGCCGCACAGCAGGTAGCCACCTAGCAAAGTGCTTAGCAAGAGCTGCCTCATAGCACCAGGCCGTGTGTGCGACGCGAAGGGGTTTTTTAATTCCATCTGTCCCACACAACTGTTTTTTGCAAGGCTTCCAAAAATCACATAACCCCGTGCCCAGCCCCAGCTCGGAGAGCAAAGTCCTTTTGTTTATTGTCTTTGGGCCTAGCGTGCCTGCAGCTGTGCTGGTGGCAGCACCGACCCCTCCGACAGCCCCCCTCAGTGGGGTGAGCGGTGACTGGGATCTTCCCACGTCCAGCCTTCGTTTCTTGGAGTGACGGTGGCAGAAAGTCACGGTGACTCTTCCCTTCTCCTGACGTGCCCTTTTGGAGCCTGGGGATGGCTGCCCCTGTTACATGTCCCCCTGGGTGTGGGGCTGGCTGGGTTTTTTCCACACTGCACTCACTAGAAGGCCCACTTCATGCCTCAACTGTCAACTGTGGTGGCATTTCTTGTGGTGAAGGTCTTTCCCAGATCCTACAAGCTGGTGGATCTGGGCATCAGAGAAGATCCCGTACTAACTGTGAGAGGTTTCTTTTTAATGCATTGGACTGGTACCATCTCTTTTTTTTCCTCCCTGCTATACATCTGCTGCTTCTCATACCATAACATCTGCATTGCAGCAACGTGTAGGCTTTCAAATGGCAGGACTGGTGAGAAGGAGGTGGAAAGGTGTGCATCTCACTTGTGGGCCTCCAGTCAGCCTCTCATGGAAGCAGCTGGACAAATTAAGCATACACTATGTAAAATAACAACATAAATCCATTTGGGCTGACATCTTTCCTTCAGTCATATAAGAAAATCTGAAGCTGACAGTATCTCTGAAGTCTATTTGTGCTGTGAGGCACGTGAAAAAAGCTGAGGGGAAAGGATTTACCTTCTTAAAGATGCAGCAGGCTCATGTTTGCTGGCTCTCCAGCACATGTCCCCACGGCAAGCAGCTGGCATGCTGCAGTGCCACACATACAGTGGAATGTGTCTGGCACAGGGGGCTTTTTCAGCTTATATTTTCTTTCCTGGCCATGCCAGGAGACATATTTGTGCTTATTGCAGGGGCTGGGAGTTCCTCCTCTGCAATGAAGCCAGTGTGTGTGAGCCACCTTCACCCTAGCTGGGAGCCACTGTCACGGTGCTGGCCCTTTCCCACAGCGGGAAGTGAGCTGTTTGGCTTGGACTTGGTGGTATGGATGGTGCCACCTGTGATTGCTCTGCCAGCAAGAGCTGGTCCTTGGCAGCTGCCACTGCCTCTTAGGAGTACCTAAGTGCCTCATTCATGGGAGGGGGAAGCCAAAATGTGGCTGCACTTGCACAGTACTCCTCAGGATGATGGATACATTTGCATGCCTGACGGCTGCTCCAGTACACCACCTTGGGGCTGATGGAGTTAGAGACAATTGAGGAGGCCTGTCCAGCACTGAACATGTCCCAGTCTTTCAAGTTTGGGAGTAAAATGCATTTAGCACCCTCCCAAAAGAACAGGGGCAGTCTGATTTCCAAGGTTTCACAGTGCCTGCACAGCAGCTTGCCTTACATCCAGCAACCATCTTCTGTCCCATCAGAGAGGCTGACCTCTAACCAGATGAACATTTGTTTTCTGTGAGGCAGAAAACTGGGGGTTGGACTCAATGATCTCTTGAGGTCCCTATCAACCCCTACAATTCTATGATTCTGTGATTTCTCTGGCAGCATTGAGTGTGGCAGTCTTAGTGGTGGCAGGTTGGCCTTGTACAACATGCAGGGTCTGCAGAAGTGATGAAATCCAGAATATAAACTGGGATTTTTCAGTTCTGATGGCTATCAGATAAAGAAAAACAACTTCTGGCTTTCTTCTGCCCTCTATGTTCCCAAACAAGAAGCATGTATTCTACATTTTTAATTAAGATTTGGGCTGATATAGCAAAATTACTGCCTCTCCCTGTACTGCCTTTGTTGAAAAGACAGCTGAATACAATTACTAAAGGAAAACTTTTGCCTTGATGATATACCATTCATTTTTAAACTGTGGTCTTCCCTGATGTCCAATAAAATAACAGAATATAAATCACAGCAGCCTAAAGACTCAGGCCATCATTCTCCAACAGGTGGCCTTGGAGAAGACAGAGATTTGAGAAGATTCCCCAGCAGTGTGGCTAAAATTGTCATGTTTTTTAACTTTGTCAAATTTATATGAAAAAGAAAGTCGTGGAGTCTTTGCACTTTCATTGAATCAGCACCTGAAGCTATAAAAGAGCCCTTGCTTCCTTGAAGCACAGCCAAGACTTGTTTGAAATCTGGTCCACCTCAGGGACCATTCTTTGAATTGAATAATAAAAGCCAAGTTGAGGGGAATTCCCCAGGTGTCAGGAGTAGATATGAAAGGTTGGCATGGCTTTTTCTGTATGTACCATATGGTTGTGTCTACTGGTCAGAAGGGCTATATTGTATGACCCTGACCCTTGCCAGGAGATCCACAGCCATACATTTGTGCTGCAAAAAATGGCAAAACCAGGCATTTTCCAGGAAAAACCTCTAATTAGCTGGATTTTTTTCTGGGTTCCTTCGGGAAGAGGAGTTGAGATTAATAGGAAGTTTAAATTTGAAAGTTTCTTTAAATGATATGTAAGTGCTTTTTATTTTGAAACAAGAATGTTCCCAAGAAATATATATATAAAAAAGAAATATATATCTTTCTTCCCTGATTATTTTATATAATTTTTAGATTTTGAGATCAACACCAGTCATTTTTGTTAGTGCTCTATGACCCGGTTCGGTACTGACATGCTGAAAATTAGACATATACTGAAGTACTTGACTAAATCAGGGATCAGAGCTCCTTAATGACATGTACATGCACACTCTACCAGCCAGCCATAAGATTTTTTTTGTATCTATTTACGTCCCTTTTTCCTCCAGTGCAGAAAATGATGCCAAGATACGTTTCGCGCTGGTCTACCACACACTGAGATTTCCCCTACCCCCAGCCCCCTCACAGAGAGCACTTTTGCTTTCATTTATTACTTTCATATAACTTTTTTCCTCCTGTGTTTCACAACATTGAGCAACTTCTCCCTGGCTGCAATCACCGGGGTCCGTTTGGCATCACGGTGGAGGAATCCCAAGCATGTTCCACCATCGTGCAGCCCCCTCGTGACCTGTGGGCAGGCTTTGGGCAGCCTCTCTCACCTCTTCCCTAAATTTTTTTGGAACAGAGCTGGGTAAAACCCAGTTTTTCCATCTCTCAACAGCGCTTTGTGATTGCAGCTTTGCTTTTCCCTTCAGTCGCACAGTGAACCAGTAGGTCTCATTTGAAATGAATGAGTGGGAGAGAGAAAGGAGAAGAACAAATACCTTACAGTCCCCTGGTGAGCGAAATACTCGGACTGCCAGTGCTCCAGGCTCAATGCCCAGCTCTAAAGGCTGTGCCTTTCATATCCCAGCTGGCCTCCCCACCCCGGCCTACAGGATGCTCTGGACTGGGGAGAGAACATGTTCCCTTTCTGTACACAACCAAAAATTCCTCTTTGCAAAAGAAGTGAGAGCAAACCCACCGTGTTCCTCCAAACAGTTTCCATCTCAATGCAGGGGTATTTTTCCACCTCCAAAAACATTTTGTAAGAGATTTCCAGCCCGTTCCCTTCTGTGGCCTTTAAAAGCATGTCAGTCATTGTAGTTGTTTCAGTAGCTGGTCCCGTGGGAGCGGGTTCAACTCTGTTGATTCCAATGGCACCTAATTTGTATGTGTTTGCATGTGTACAGATACATGTAATGCTTTGGAAGACATTTATGTGCCTGATATAATTAAATCCAGTGGTCTTGTATTACTTCAGATTTGGATAGTGGAGATATTATGAGAATACCAGATCTTTCTTTATGGAAAAGTCTTACAGAATTTAATAAGAAAACAATAACCATTCTTAGACTTTGGAGCTTTTTGAATAGGATTTAAGAGCAGATTACATCATAGCAATTCTATAGAATGTCTTAAAAAGTCTTTGCAAGAGGGGATCGTTCTCTATCAAATTTTAAAGATTACTCAGCCCATAGATCATTTAATTTCTCTCCAACCCTACTGGTTGCACTCCCATTAATTTGGTAGGGGTTTCCCATATGGCACATATTATTTTGGCCATAAAAATGCTCCCTGAGGCAAAACGGGCCATGAAAAGCGTCCAGCCTCAGCTCGGCCCAACAAAATTGCATTAGCTTCCATCGAGGCTGAGTCAGGTTTGCAGAACTGCTTTGCACCCCTGTTCCTTGCATGTACTTGAGAGCTCTTTGCTCAAGGCTGCACAGTGGTGGAAAGGTGGTTGGTTCCCTGCCCTGTGATGATGCTCTCTCTGGCTCCATACTGGAGCTATCTGAGTGCCTGGGTGTGTGGTCTAGCAAGCTTGCTAGAGCCCATCACACTTAGTGGGATAATGAAGAGATTAATGGTGTGATCAATTAGAGCGTTTTAAATTCTAATCAGATTTGTCTTCCAAGTTTCCACTCCTCTGAGCCTTCCCCCTGCCCCGTCCCTCCCTGTGAGCTGCAGCCAGCAGTGTTTATGATGTGTTAGGAGCCACCGCATGCTCCCCCCACCCCGACGCTGAGGCTGGCCGGGGGTGGTGTTTTTACTCTTTCGTCTCCTTGGGGCCTCACCATGTTCCTGTCGATGTGCTCAGCCATGTTCAGTGACCCTCTGCATCTGTCTCCAGCGCCCCATGGAAGTGCATGAGGTTAAATAACATCACTTGACCGTTACCCTTGGCCAGGAACAGTCTGACCTATTATCGGAAGCTGATCTCCAAAGGGCTGTAATCAAGGACTAAATCTTTTGGGTGGGCTCGTATGTCTTCCTTGGCCTTTGGGATACCAAGGGTGCACTTTCTGGCTGATGTACAGGGGTGGGTGGGTGGGATGCCTTTCTCTTTTCACCTTACCATTGACCTTATGATTTATTTTGTTTAACCTAAGCCTACTGAATTCCAACCCTTCTTGTACAGCCCAGTGCAACCTGCGATATAACCTTACACCTAATTAGGTAAGCACACCGTAAGGCTTCGCTTACCCTCCTTTTGCAGTGATTTATTTTTCTTCTCATACCCTTATGAAAGTGGACACCACCAGTGGATGGTGGGGTCAGACTTCACCTTCTCTTGCATGAGCTTAAGTAAGCAAACGTCTTTGAGGGAACTTCAAAGCAGGGGATCAGGAGAGGGGCAGCTTTTTAGCCCTGTAACTAACAGCTTGGCATGTTGAGATGGAACCTCAGCACGATGCTGGTTGTGTGGTCGCATGGATATAGCAGTGTGTAATATTAGCCCAGAAGAAAGCATGACTTGGGCATAGACTGGTGCAGCTGCAGTGCTGCTGGTGGTCCAATTGTGATTTCCAGAGCTGGTTATCTAGTTTTTTTATTTGTCTTTTGAGATTTTAAAATTATCCATTGTGGAAAGTCATGTATCTCCACCCAATGACATTGCCTGCAGAGTGCCTAGGCCCTTGATTTCCATGAAGCTCTGCCCTTTTCTGCCAGAATAGCATCTAGCCTGCGGTACGGACCTTTTGAAGCCTGGCTAGAAATCACTTAACAGTGGGAACTTACTTCTATAACAGCACAAATAATTTATAGCAAGGCCTTTGCCATTATTATTCTGCTGCATTTCTTTGACATATAAAATGATTTTATATTGCATATTTTCCCATGCCCTTTCCATGCTCACACTGTCTGCCTCGACTCGTTGCTAATGACGTTTGTTGACAAGCTCAGCGCATTTTGATAAGTCTTCTGCCAAAGAGTCTCTAATAAAAATAAGAAGAATGACAAGTGGAACAGCGCAAAGAGGATTCCAACAGCAACAACTGAAGGTTAAAGCAGCATAAAACAGGGGGCAAACATAACAAAAACAGAATGCAGAGAGCCCAGATTGCCTTTGTTGAGAACATCTAATGCTTAATTTTGGTTTATGGCCCTGGCTCTGGAGCGATCCATGCAACTTAGATCCTCGTCTTTCGCAGTTGTTTGAATCTGCCTTCAATCCCTCATGGAGCAAGGCAGCTGTGTGTGTATTTTACACCTTCAGTCTTTGGCTTTGTCTGCTTTAGGTCTTCTAAGAGCCAGAGGGAAGACGTGTCTCCTGTCTGTGGAAAGGTGACCACAGAAGGCTGGCTGTTCACAGCCCCTCGGCACAGCTTGCTGCCAGAGGGCACAGATGCCGCAGCGGTGAGGTGGGGCAGATATAATGGAGAGCACACAGCCAAGCATTTGGGACATTTCCTGGTTTGGCATGTCAACTCTGCACCAGCCGGGTCCTTATGTGGAGCTCCACATGGCTGGGGAGAGAGGGTGGGAAGCAGCTCTGAGGGTGAAATTCCCAAGCATGGCAACAGCTGTTCCCAGCACTGTGTTGAATCGGGGAGTGGGAACAGACCTTACTCCTCTATCCATGTACCCCTTCTCTGTCTCCTCCACTTGGTTTTGGAAGACACCTATGATTTTTCAGCTCTGTGCTTCTCCCCCCTCCAACTGAAAGAAGAAACTCCATCCTGAGTTTGTCTCTATATGGGCTACACCAAATAATGATGTCGCAGTTGTTAAATGATGACCTCATAAGCCATCTGGGCAATCAGGATGGTTGGCTGGAATATGTGCCTTAGAACTACGGTCCAGGGGGAATAGGTGTGCACCTGAATTGGCAGTGGATGCCCTAATGGATGGTTTCAGTGCACCCTCCTCATGTCAGGGCTTAGTGCTGTCAGCTGGCATCGAGTGGAGGCGAAATCGGTGACGGTACCATTTAATGCAAAATAGCCTGCTTGAAATTCTGAAGCTTTCTGCAGAATTTAATAAATCCTTTCAGCTGTTTTACAGAAGGTCTTAACAACCTTTTCAAAGACACAGGAGGGCCCAAGTATCTAAATAGCTTTCAAGTCCTTGGCCTGAGATCCTGTCGGAGCACAGCTGTGTCTAACCCCACCGTGAGAACCAGAAAGTGTCTGAATTCTCCGTTTGTTAGCACCACAAAGGTCTTGGTTTGGCACTTCTCCACTGTGAAAAGTCCCTCTTTGAAGCAACCCCCCTTTCAGCATTGAGGACTGAAGCTACAGGTGTCCCGAGAGCTGTCCAGGCGGCCTGGATCAGGGGACAGCAGCAGCTGCAGGGAGGGGTGGCCCCACGGGTATGTCCCTTGTGTCCCTGGTGTTATCTTCAGACACTTCCTAACGCTGTTATCTGAGACAATTTTAGCAGCTCCAAGGGGGAACCGCCATTGGGAAACATAACGTGACGCCTTTTAGCCAGGAGTGAAGGATCAGGGGAAAATCCTATCTGGATTCCTCTCCTCGTGCCACAGAAGATATTTTTAGTGCCCTCCAAGTCAGTTGGGAGCCAGAGGGGAGGACTCTGGTCTCCCCTGTGGTGTTTTTCCAGCATTACCCACAGCAGTGGCATACAGAACTGCTGCTGCTTGCTCAATAAGGCACCAGTGGGACTTTTTGAACTTCTTCACGCAAGTTCAGGTTTTTTTGGGGAACTTAAGTACCCCCAGTTTTCCTTAAACTCCTTTATAGCTGTCAGACACTGAGTTACCAGCTCCCATGGGGTCTGTGTGTGAAGGTCCCTTGGGACATAGGGGAGTGTCAGCCCTACAGTAAGGTTCATGTTAGTGGGTCAACCTGGAGCAGCTGGAAAAGAAAACCCATGTGAAGCAGCTTTCAACTGTGGGCAGGACCAGCATGGTGGGTTGGAGATGTGGGCCTTGCTCGTCAAAGGGCTGTGAGGCATCAGAGTTGGAATCAGTGAGGGTTTTTGTGAAGCTAGAGGGTGCTGAGGATTTGGTTCTGTCATATGGGCCTGAGAAAGCTGTATCCTGCACCCTTAAAAAATGCCAGCAGTTGAAAAAGGGGCTCAGTGTGCAGTAATGCCCACCAAGGCATCTGGGCATCATCGAGCTGTAAAGGGCCTCCAGGGAGAAATGCTGTGGGGATGGAGATACCTCTGCCGTGCTCCCAGCCTTCCCATGGGGCTATGGGAGTGCAGCCCTCTGCTACCTTGAGCTCCTAAGGAGTGAGTGCACCAAGGACTCAGACTGTGAGTCCTTCTTGACTGGACCCTGTGGTCCTGGACATTGATTACAACTAGTCTAGATTAAACACTGAAAGCTAAATGCTGTTCCTTGCAGATCTCCACCCTGCTAAACCTCCTGGTGACACAGATCCATCAGTGCAGCAGGCCCCATCTACCAATACTTTAGAGCAAATGACACCTGTCCTCACAACAGGAAAATCCTGTCCTATAGGAAGCCAGTACTAGTACTATCACACCCCAAACCTCTTTTGAGTAACAGCCTTGGAGCCCTGATGGTCTGGAAGGGTTTTATGGTCTAAATATCATGCCTGGGCCCCTGGAATGGGACTGCAGACATCCAGCAACTTGGCAGGTAACAAATCTCCATGCTTCAGAAGGTGGATGTCGTCATTGCTTGGCTTCATGGCACCAGCACCTGGTTTGCTGGAATTGGTTTATGTCTGTCTTTCCTCTCCTGGCTCTTAGGAGGGATCTGATGACTGATCTCACTCAGGTTTCATCCCCACCCTGCACATCCTACATTTCTCTTCACCTGCAGTGCCCTGTGGATGTTTGCTTTCTTCTGCCTTGCACCACTGGGACTGTGCTCCTTCTGGCACAGGGTCTTCACACCCCTTAGGTCCCACATTTGCAGGTGGAAGAGGGTCAGAGGGTCTTTGTGCCTTGGTGCTGCTCCTGGCTCCAGGAAAGGTCTGTCCTGGGGCAAGACCCAAGTGGGGCAGCGGGGCTCTGCCATGGTGTGCTGGGGCTCCGTCCCCACTACCCACCCTGGGCATAGTATGGTGCTTTTTCCCTTCAAAATACATTGATTTGGTTGGTTTGCAACCATGTTTTGTCTCATAAACTTTTCATCTGCCAAAAAAAGAAACAAAAAAGGCAATACTTCAACAAGTTTGAATCAGAAAGCTTTCTCTTTTTTTTAATATATTTTTTTATTTGAAACATCTCTTTAAAAACTCCACTGAAAATTTCTGCTTTTCAATCCAAAGTTTTGTTGGTTTCTTTTTTTCCTGGAATATCCTTCAATTTTCCTTATATAACCAAGCAGATCTCTCCTGCCACCCCTCTAAAAATAGTCTGCAAAGAAAAGAAATAATTTAATTTTGGGGTCCCAACAGAAAATGCTGCAGACTTCTCAGTTGTCCAGAGAAAATTGTCTTTTTCTTTTCCCTTTTCCTTTTGTTCCACGTTTTTTCCCCTTTGTTCCATGAGGTCATCTTGGGACAATTCCTCCCCTCCCCAGTTTTCAGTGTTAGACAAGTGGACCAGAAAAAACATCCATTCAGCTGCTCTTAACCACAATCTAAATGAGAATGAGAAGATATTTCAGCTGTTTCTCTTGGTTTCCATTTTTCTCAGTTTCTGGCTCAGTAGCTCCCAGAACCTATTACACTAATTGTTCTTTTCCAAAATCTGAATGTCAACAAAAGGCAGGGAATGAGTAACGTTGTCAACTGGAATTTCCACTACTTTAGTTTCTTCCTGGCTATGATTTTTGTGAACTTGTTTGCCCTCTGAGAAATTCAACGTTTGGTGAGGCTTCCCAACCATGTTTGCTCTCCTCTGACAAGTGCAAAATTCATTATCACAAGTGATGTTTCAGGGTGGGGCAGAAACTAATGTCTCCCTCGTTATATTGTTTCCAGGCTGTGATGAGATAATTAAAGCATCTTACGTGGAGCTATAAGTGAATGGGTATGAGGTCAAGCCAACCCTGTGAACTCTTTGGTGCAAAATCACCTTCTTGGGTTTCCACAGGAACTTTTCTTTCACAAATATGCTTAATGCCCATCCAAAATATCCTCTCTCCAGACAAAATTTATTTTATTAATTAATTAATAATTGCATTTAATAAAATAAGGGAGCGCTCGGGCTTTGCTCAAGACAATTGCTTGTCAGTATGGTTTTCCCTAATGGGAAGGGTCTATCTCAGCAGCACTTTAACTGGTTGGTTGTGTCCAGGACACTGAAATGTATTATGTGTGGTACAAAAAGCCAAACTCCTGTAATGACATTGTTATATTATGGGCCCTGAACTATTTGAGAGTTACTGGATAAGGTAAAATCAGCGTTCATCTGCATTTTGCTGGTAGACCACGTTTGCAGTCAATAGAATAAACCAGGTGCTTAACATTAAGCATATGCTTAAGGCTCCTGTTAAAATACTGTCTAAATGCTACTGTAGGTTGAGGAGGGACTTAAAATCTCCCTAGTAGTGAGATGCAGCAGGAATATATGGGAACCTTGGATTTAACCCAGTCATGACCAAACTAAACCCAAGTGAAGCCCTTAAATATTTCATTCCTATCCTCCTTCAGTGTTCTCCTTTCCTTTCTCTCCTGCAGCCTCAGGACTTTGATAAAATGGCACAAATAATAATACCACACCCCCCCACACCCCCCCATGTTAATTGTTTGCAGCTCTGGGGAACTTTTCCCTGACGTGTCCCAGAGGCGGAGGGGAGCCAGGCGCCGGCAGCTGGTTTCACTTTGGAGCCATGTACGGGGCTCGCAGCTAATGCGGTTGCTATACATTTACTCTGAAACTCTGTCTTTGCACCCACACCAACACCAGCCTGATCTTGCTCCCAGTCTGCTGAGTTCTGGTTTGGTTTTATTACACATACACACCTTTTTTTTTCTCCCTTTTCTTTTTTTTCCCCCTTCTTTTTGTCGTTTGCAGGCTCGGTAAACATCTTTTCACAAGCAGGAATAAGGTTGTGGACACTCCTGGCTGCTGCTCCCCCTTTTGCTATCACTCCTTCGTGTGTAGAAGTTTAGCAGGGGGTCCAGGAGCTCAAATGGAAAGCACATGGTTTTGTGACTTTACAATTGAAATAAAGAAATCTAATATGACAGGAAAAGCATGTTGTTTATGGAGCTATGGATTTCAGTGAAGGGCATCCCTAGCAAATCGTAATTAAAGCTACCATAATGATCTCCAAGTTTCATTTTGTTGGGCTGGGAGGGAGGAAAATACAGATATTTTCAGTGGGTTCTGCTGAAACAATTTATTGAGACCAGCAGATGGTTTTAATGGGCTGATGAGCTGGGAAAACAGTCAGAATTGTACTCCAGTCAAGTGACTGTGTAGTATCGGAGTGCTGAACCACACCAACATCTCTGTCATTGTATTTAATCTAAGGAATAGCATTTTGTAACTGAAAACATAATTATTGCTCTGCATATATTTACATGCTCACTTCAATAATAACACCCACAGTGCCACCAGTGGAACAACTGAAAATACTTTTAGCCCTATTTGTTTATCTCTCTGGGTTTTTTTTAAAGACTTCTTTGGAATAAATCAAATATTTGATGGTAAAATCTTCTGCAACAGTCATGCTGGCTGTAGGGAGGAAATCTCCATTCCTTAAAATAAAAATAATAAGGTTTTTTTCACAAGAAAAGACTTTTAAACAAAATTATTTTCTACCTTTCAAGATACATTTTAGGTTTTTTCACTGGAGTTGCCTTTGAAGTCAAAGACACAAAAACAATCAACTTTAAAATTAGCACATAAAATTAATGATTGCTGGAGTTGGCAGGCTGACTGGAAAACCAGGGCTCTTCTGGCATTTTCATTTGGAATAGCTTCAAAGCTGCTGCCTGTGTTTGACATTAAAAGCAAGAGCTGAAGAGTGAGGGAGAAAAGAGGAAAATGCCTCCCAAATATCAGGTGCAGAGCAAATTTCAAAGTATGGAAAACCCTGTGCTGCATTTGCAGTCTTAGTCTTGGGGACATCACTATAAGGGAGTCCTCTTGCAAACCTCTGAATATGGGATTTGGGTTTTTTCCTTCAATTCTTGAGGTTTCTGTTTGGTTTGTCTTTTTCTTTAGCATTTATAGGTAAAAGTCAGCAAGGGGATGGTTTTGGGGGAGCAATGGAAGAAGCCACTAATACGATCAGTCATAACATCAGTAGCTGTACTTACCCTGGAAGAAATAACGCACATAGGGGAATGGACGGCTTGTGTTATGAAGTCACTGTTGGGTTTGGCTAAAATTCCTTAAAAATCTGAAAGTGATTCCTTCAGAGACCAAAACTAGCAGCCCAAACATTGCATTAATTTTTTTTGTTTTCCCAGCAAAATTAAGCAATATTTGTCAGGGAGAGAAAAACCATCAAATTACCTGCCTTATACCTTCATTAGGGGAAAATTAGGCATTCCCCCTCCTATGAGAAGCCAACTGGGTGTGCGGTTGGTGATGGAAGACAGCTGCAAACAAATGTGTTGAGTGAATTAATGTGCTGTGTGATGGTGGAAAAAGAGTTCAGCTCTGCAGGAAGGGTTTGGTTATCATGCGGGTTGAGGAAGGCAGCAAGGAGGGCAGCAGAGACTGTCTGCAAGTTCAGCTACAAACTGTGCGTTAGTATGTAAAAAAGAAGGGAAGGATGTCATGAGAGAAGGGAAAAGAGGAAGAAAATATGCATTTGGAGCAGCAAAATTGGCAAAATATGAGTTACTATAAGTTGGATTCTTGTTTTCTCGAGTGGATTTGGCTTCGAAAGTAATTAGCTTCTTGTCACATGCTTGGGCAGCCATGCCAAACCGTTCAACAACACATTATTTTTGTCATTGCACAAAAGGTGATATTGAGCCCAGAATAACTGTTTCTATTTATGACTTTGGCTTTTGGCCTAAGCTCAAAGGAAGCGAGAAAAAAAACATAATGATATCCTTTTCTGAAGGTCTTGAGGCACTTGAGTGTCAGATGTTACTGTACAGGAAAGTTTACCGAGGTCTTGGTGTCACCAGCAAAGCCTGCTCCCCAGTAGCTTTATTTGGGTTGTTGGCTGTTTGGTGGGGAGAAAACCCAGTGGAGAAACCATGTGGGATCAGGAACCGAGGCCAATAGTGATTCCTTAATCCTACATCTACCAAAGCCTCTTCTGAGGTGTCAGCAACTTCAGGAGGAAGACGAAAACCCAATAGCCAAGACTGTATACATAGACTCACAGAATGGTCTGGGTTGGAAGGGACCCCATGAATCATAGAGTTCCAACCCCCCTGCCACAGGCAGGGACACCAACCTCCAGGCCTGGAGCTACACAAGGTTGCCCAGGGCCCCATCCAACCTGGCCTTGAACACCTCCAGGGATGGGGCACCCACCCCCTCTCTGGGCAGCCCACTCCAGCCCCTCACCACTCTCTCTGTAAAGAACTTCCCCCTAATATCTAATCTAACCCTTCCCTCCTTTAGCTTCAATCCATCCCGCTTGTCCTGCCATTATCATGCTACAACCCCTCCAGCCCCAAGGCTATTCCAGTCCCCGGTGAGGCACTGCATCAGGAATGTACATTTAATGCCCCAGGAAAATATTTAGGCCCCCTTACTGTGTTGGCATGGCACCCCAAGAGGGTGACAGAGTTCCTTCCTGCTAAAAGAAATTATTGTTTAACATGAATATTGATGAAGCCAACAAATCGTGCTGGCCAGGGTGCAATAACCGAAGGGGTACTGGCGGGGATAGATGCTGGGTACAAGAGGGCTGTTGCTTGCAGGGAATTGCAGAGCAGGCAGAGGTTGGATATAGATGTGGAAATGGATTTAATAAACACCTACCGAGTCTCTCTCCTACTTCCCTGCCTGTAAATATCCAGCAAGGTATTTTAATCTCGATGTTTTTAATAATACAAGAAAATCTCATTAATAATTACACTTTGGAATGTTTCTGCTTAGTCAATTCCAGGGCAACAGTTTAACTTGACACAACAGTGTTTCCTTTAAGTTGTGTGGATCGTGCCAGTCCGGGGGGGTGATTCATTTGCTGGCTAATTAACAAATGTCTAATGTAAATTTAACATTCACTTCGACTTACATTCCTGCAACCCAGACTTCTTTTTGATTGGGGTAGCTGCAAGTGGAAGCCAAATATTTTCGTTGGTGGAGCCGAGGGGATGGCATATGCTACTCGTTTAGATTCCTGTTTCCTCTGCATCTTTGCAGGGGCTGAATGTCAGGCGTTAACATTTCTGAATACAAAGTCATTTTTGTATGAAAATTTGAAAATAACCCCCCAAGACCCCAAAGTCTTTCATTTGTGAAGAGAATGTGGTGTATGAGGTTCCCCTGCTCCTTCTTCCCAAATTTGCCAGTAAATATCTATCTAATATCTATCCTGGTGAATATCTATCTATCTATCTATCTATCTATCTATCTATCTATCTATCTATCTATCTAAAACCATAACTAATTTCACTTTAAGAGGCTTTTGTATCTTTCCTGTAATGAGCATCCTTCATCTGACTGCGAGCTGGAGAACCACTGCTCAACAGAAAGGTGTGTTGCCTCTCAGCAATGCAGTCACCTCTCAGCTTCCTGTAATGTTCCCAGTCTCCCCAGTGATGCTTCTCTGTTTTTTCAAACATTAAAGTTTCCAGAATATGACAACACTGACCACGATGTAAACAGGCTCATACCTTTCTTGATGGCCCACATAAGAAGATAAACAATTTAATCCTGCAGACAGACAACAGCTGACCAGGACTGTACTCACCGGCGCCTCGTTGCTGGGAAATGTTAGGCAAACACCAATAGAGATGGAAAGTGAGATACCTGGGGGTGATTGGAGGAGCAAGGATGAGGATGGGATGCTCATGACACCACACAAAAATAGCGTGGGCTCGGATGACTCTTGGCATGGTGCTGTGTGCTGTGAGCCCTGCCTGCTGCTCCGGGCTGGATGCTGGCTGCACGCCCTCCAGACATCAGCCTTTGCTTCTTGAAGGGTCCCTGTGTGGGCATAACAGCGCAGCTCGGTAGGAAGGGAACATGTCCACATTGCCTTTTAAATGCCTTTTACCAGCGTTTCCTGGCAAACCCTGGCACAGGTTTGAATGGCCTCAGGAGGTGTTTGGAGGTGACGAACCCAGCCACGCGTGGGAACCGTGCCCCTCTCCTGCAGACTTCTCTAATACCTCCCCCACATCTTTGTGTTGGACTCCCAGAACTGAGAGAGACGGGTATCTGGCCTGAACACCCACCCCATGTATTGCAGCAACAACTTCTTCAGTTTTCATGCTGAGAAAACCCATGGGAATTCATCATGAGAATGAATGGGAAGCCCATGAGAATCCATCATTCCCAATGTTTTTATAAATAGAGGGTTGCACTTTTATAGCACATTTTAGTGTAAACGCCCCTTCTCCAGCTGGATGGCTTTTTTTTTTTTATGTTTTTATTTAAACTCTACTGTGAGGAAATACTTTCTTAAGGGAGCTGAATTTTAGGAAGCCTGTCCCAACAAGCTGATCCTGAGATGAGGATCTATAGACCTCTCGATGGTAATTTTGCCACTTCTGCTCCTTTTATTTTTGCAAGAAGTGACATAGCCCCTTTTCCTTAGTTTCCATCTCTAGCAAGGCCAAACAAAGGCTGCTGAAGCCCATCAGGGGCTGCTGTGAAGTACAATTAAGTCACGTTCCTAAAGGGCTTGGAAATCATCTGATGAAAGCCATATGCTGATACTGCACTCATCTAACACAGGTTTGATTTCAGGATTATTTGGAAATGACCCAACGGAGGAGGAGGGGAGGGGGGGGCGGCTTGAGATGACTCTTGAGAAATGCCTGTGGAGGATCAACCATCAGCCTGTTTCTCCAGGAGAGAGATCCAGGCACATCCGAGGGGATTTATCTCAGGAATCGCACTGTAATCTCTCTATCACATCACTCTGATGTGATTTCCAGCACCTCCTCTCTACGGCTCCATTTCAGTAAGATATAGAGATACTGTGATTTTTTTTTTTTCCAGGGTATTTTGAAATCTCCTGATGATGTAAATGTACTTTTCACTTAGTTTTGTTGAAGGCTTGGGCCAGGCCTGATGCCTGGGCTTGGAAAATCCAAGTTTTGCTCTGAATTCTGCAGCTCAGTCCTCTTGTTGAACAACCTGGAAGAAGGGCAGAAAGCATCCGTGGGGTCTTCCCCTCATGAGAAAAGAGCCATGAAACACCCCCACCTTGTCTTGTTAGCCAGCAAGGAGAATCATAGAATCACAGAATGGTCTGGGTTGGAAAGGACCCCAAAGATCAGAGATCTCAACCCCCCCTGCCACAGGCAGAGGCACCAACCTCCAGGCCTGGAGCTACACAAGGCTGCCCAGGGCCCCATCCAACCTGGCCTTGAACACCCCCAGGGATGGGACATCCACCACCTCTCTGGGTAGCCCATTTCAGCACCTCACCACTCTCTCTGTAAAGAACTTCCCCCTAATATCTAATCTAACCCTTCCCTCCTTTAGCTTCATTCCAACCCCCTTGTCCTGCTATTGTCTACCCTTTAAAAAAGCTGATTCCCCTGCTGTTCCTCTGCTCCCTTCAGGGACTGAAGTCTGCAATGAGGTCCCCCTGCAGCCTTCTCTTCGCCAGGCTGACCCAGCCCATCTCCCCCAGCCTCTCTTTGTAGGGGAGCTGTGCTCTACCTGTGTCTCTGGATGTGTACATGAAATATTTTTGCCCCTGATGCTTGTGCACCCACCTTGGTGATGCTGGAGCTGAGCAAATACAAGCTTTGACTTTTATTAATTTATTTCTTACTTTGCAGTTTCCAGAACAGAGTGCCCTTTTCAGATGAAAACTTTCAGACCCTGGTGTTGTCTTGACTCTCCTGTGATCCCTCATGGCACAGGGGAAAAAAAAAACCCTATATGAAGAAAATTGGCTGGCTCTTGAAAAGCATAAATGAGAGGAACTGGCTGTGGGGGGGGGGGGGAGAGAGGTTTCTGAGTCTCGTTAGGGCTCAAGAAGGAGTTCAAACGCTTCGTTCTTCAGCTGCTGGAGATAAAAGTCCTGGTACATTCAATTCCCACTTTCTGCTGCTGCCAATAAGCAGGGGGGCTTCTTCCTCAGCCTCTTACCACCACAGAAATAACAGAGATAAAGCAAGCAAAATAAATAACTGCTTTGTGGCTAGAATGGATAATAATTTCACCAGCTGAATATTAAAATATCAAAGCCCAAGGAAAGGATATATAATTATGGGCCTTTGAAGTTCAATAAAGGTCTGTTTCATCAACGTGGTAGCTAGTATTTCAAATGCAAAGGCAGAATGATAATACTACGCTGGCATTTCTGACCCAGAGAGGATATGCTTGGAGAAGGAGGAAGTTCTTTAAGACAGAAGCCATCTAGACGGTGGGCTGATTAATTAACCTGCCCCAAAATGATCTCTTCCTGAGAGGAGAATGTTGCTTAGCAGCGTTTGTCACCATTTCACTCCTGCTGTAGTTCTGATTTTCTTTTTTATTTTTAAGAATGGTTTGGCCAGGAGGGAGCAGGTGACATGGGGACTCTTAAGTGCTGAGTTATGCTGGAAATACCCCCAGATAAAACAGAAGGTCTAACTTCTCCAGTCCCAGAAACTTTGTTTGATCCCAATTTCCAAACTGGGGCCAGGGTTATAAAGCTTCACAACATTTCTGGGTGGTTCAGTTTTTTAACTTTAATTTTTAACAGGCAAAAGGTCACCCTTGAGTCATCATACAGAGGATGTAAAGTCCTGGAACAAGTTAGTCTCAGACTAATCTTCTTAGGCCCACTCTGAGACCTAGAGACAGTGCCTGATGCCTTCCAGGGCCGTGGAGGTGATGGCTTCAGCTTGCACCACTGCGCTTCCCAGGCTGCAGAACAGCACCTGGGGCATCGCTGGGGATGAACCCTGGCTCCTACAAGGGCTGGGGGGAAGACATTTGGTTCCCAAAGGCACCCTGCCAGCTTGGGTAAGGGAAGGAGAGCTTTTAAAGGCAAGTTGTAAGATACAAGTTGTATGATTTTATTTTCTTTTTTAATTCATTTTACTTTTATGTTTATTTTTGGCAACACTGCCAAAGAAAGATGTTTCACTGTGATCCCAACAAATGTCCTTTGCTGAGGATACACCAGGCTGAGAGAAAGGCTGTGGTAGCCAACTGAAGCTTTACGAGTGCCAGCAGTGTTTATACCATGTGGTTCTTGTACTTACAAAGGGTTTACTACGTTAAGGTTATTTTATTTTTTAGTAGACTGTCATCGCATTTGGATACATTTTCCATTTCAGATCAACAGCCAACCCAGTTCTGTGGTTGGGAAAAGACAAGCAAGAGCCCTGAGCTATATGTCAATGGAAGAGGAGCTTTTATTTGAGGGTAGGGATGTTGAATGACCCCGCAGCTTCCTGTTGGTGTTTTAATAGCAGGACTTTCCCACCTGGCCTTGGCTAGAAAGTCAAACTTGTGTGCTTGTGTTCAGACCTAGTAAAAGTGTGAGAAGAGTGTGCCATATCCGATTTCCTAGGGAAAGTGTGTTATACAGCTTTTTGGGTCAAAGTGGGAATCAGCCTGTGGGGAAAATATGGGTTTTTAGAGCGTGCTTTGCATGCATGGGAGGTCTTGAACATGGTGTTTGGAACTACACTGAGCAGTGTAAAAGAAATGAAAGTTTCAGAGTGGGGCACTTTATTTTGCTTTTCAGCCTGCATGGGCAGTGGCTGTGTGGGAGATGGAAGGGTTATGTGGTGATTGTAAGAGGCCAATTAAATAGATGTCTTGGCTGACCCCTGTTTTCTTCATGACTTTGAGCTTTGCAGCATGTCCCATACCTCCTGGTTTGCCTGAGCCCACCTTGAACATGAGCTCAGGAGGCTGAAGGTGCCCACCTGGACCATGGCAGCACCGTGGCCATGCCGGGATGCGGCAGCGTGGCCGAGCTGCTCAGCACTGGTGGGGCTTGAGGTTGAGGTCAGCCTTTTTGCCAAGTGTTTTACCATGGTGAAACATAACCCTTCAGATTAGTTCCACTTCTCCTTTGGCCTGGTTTCATATCAACACTCCGGGAGGGAAAATGTGTTGGCTCAGCACAAAGAAGGAGCTTTGGGGAATGGTATGGGTGGGTTTCTCCCAGCTATGGTGTCCATGGGGATGTCTCCTCTGTTTGTCTAATGCTTATCCAGGAGTGTTGCGTTTCACAACGTGGATATCCTTTTCTGTCCTGCTCCAGCAGTGCACAGTTTGCAGAATTGAAGTCTTGCATCTCTCCTTATGTTGTTCTGTGCTGGTCCTGGATGTGACCAGAGCCTTAGGGTGCTCTGCTAAAGGAGGAGTGAACAACTTTTGCCCTGACTCCAGCAAAACTTTCCATCTATGGCTTCTGAGCTAGCATGCTCTGCTGATCAAAACCATTAGCTGTTTGAGCCCAGGAGTCTCTGCTGCTCCGAATGCAACAGGGCTCTGCTCCTTCTTGGTATTTGCCAGAGAACCTCAGTAAAATAGACATCTGACTTCTGAAGAATTCACAGTATCTAACAGACTCCTGCAAAGCCTCTGCTGTCACCCAAATTTGCTGATGGTTTGAAGACTATGAATATGTTGCTATATCTAAGAGTGAACTTCCCAAGATCCAGAATTAGATTTTAACAACAACAAAGTTAAATTTGAGCTTGTGTTTCTTTTACAAGTTAGGAGTTCTGTCTGCAGGAGGGTTGGGAATAGGTGAGTGAGTGTTAGGTCTTGCTAGGATGCTCCTGTGCTGCATGGAGGGGAGGGTTTCTCCTTGCTGGACTTGTCTTCTCTTGAGACATACTGCTCAGGTTCCCTCCCTGTTTTCTCATGCTGCTGAATTTGGGGAGT
Organism: Gallinula chloropus; assembly: GCF_964237585.1. NCBI lineage: Eukaryota > Metazoa > Chordata > Aves > Gruiformes > Rallidae > Gallinula > Gallinula chloropus. The sequence goes on along the minus strand of NC_140091.1, from coordinate 5,184,854 downwards.
ACTGGGATTCTTGGAGTACCCTTTGGCATTTGCTAGATGGAGATGACAAATGGGATCACCCCAGTTTTGGGGCTGGCATAGGTTGACCCTGGCAGCATCTCCTCTGCACATCTCCCTGCACAAGCTGTGGAGGACACGATGTGCAGGGGGATGCAGGTTCCCCTGGGAGAGCCTCTTCACCCCCTCACCCTGAGCTCACCAGCTCTGACCATCCTCCAGGGCCTTTCGCAGAAGACAAAGAAGTCCTTCAGGAAATACCACAAATGGAAACCAGAATTATTATAATGAAATCTAAATGAAACCATAATAGAAGAGAAACAGCAAACAAGGATTTCCTCTCTTCTACGGTAGAACTGGCAATTTAAATTTTAAAAGTCTAAATCGGCGAGTGATGCACAGTTCAACAGAGAGTCAGAGTGTCCTGGTTCTACTAGAAAGGCATCCTGCTGCAGATTCAGCCCTGTGGGCTGTATGTCTGTCACTCAGCTGCTTCTACTAAACCACTTTAAATTAGGTCTTGGTCAATGTCAGAGTTGAGATCTGTCTGCTAGGGCCGCACTTCTGGAAGAGCATCCCAATACCTGCCTCTAAACTTGTCGGTTATAACTATGTTCTCAGCAGACATTGAAAGCTGTAAACCTCATGGTGAGAGCTTTGAATGTCACTTAAGAGCTTAAGCCATGTTCTTGGAATGAGTTTATGAGAAAAACCCAGAGGGACTCAGCAGTGGGCACGGGGAACTGGATCTCTTCTTCCTTTCTTCCAGCTGGGGGGAACGAATCCCCATGGATGGAAATGGCAAAGCCTTTCCCCAACAACACAGCACTCACCTTGCAGGAAAACTCCAGAAAACACTGGATCCAAATGTTGTCCCAGGCTAAAGTCAACGTGATGGAGCGAGAGGTGGGATGGGTCAGTCAAATCGATGGGGGAAGCACTTTCTGCACATTAAAACAGCTCGTTAAAGCCGAACTGATTGCTTGGCTCTCAGTTTATCTTGAAGCTGGTTGTCCTTTTTCAGCTGGCTCCGTTCCCTTTCTGACACCACAGACAAGAGCGAGCATGCAGCTCTGATTTAGAAATGTCAACGTGGTTTAGGTTAGGGAGTGTTTATAATAATTATGAATTGCCTTTACGGTTTGTTTGCTTTCCATAGCGATTGGGAGAAGACAGCAGCTGACAGCTGTGGAAATTTCTAGCGCTGTTCCCCTACTAGAGAACAACATGGATCTAATTAGTGTGTACCAGCGGCACCGTATTATTAAATTAATAATAATTAGAGAGCTATTTGCACCTGTGCTAATGTAACGGTATTTATCCCAGAGCACGGTAAATCATTAAGTGCTTCAAGTCTCTAATGACACTGGCTTTACAAATGGGAAAAATACCAGTTGAAGGGGAAATTCTTCCCTGTGCAAAGCCAGAGGGGTTGCCCGCTGCGGGCTGAGGTGCTGTGGGCACCGTGTATATATGTATTCACCAAAAAAAATAATACCCCAGAGCACTGTATTAAATAACCTTTTTAAAATAGTGCATGGGAAGGGAAGCAGAGTTAGTGAAAATAAAGCAGAGACTGTCTGGGCTGTTAACAGATTCTGCTAGCCCCGTGCAAAGCAAACACTGTGATTTTTAATAGATTTGCCAGGAGGTTTGCTGTCAGAAAAACTCCTCTGCAGCCCTGCTAGGATTCCTTTTGCCCCTTAAGCAACAGCGGAATAGAGATGTTTATTGAATTGATACGCTGTGTTAGGCTTGGCTGTTGTAGAGTGATTAGGGTTGATATTTTTTGAGGAAGTAGATAGACCATAAGAAAATATGTTGGAGCCTAAACTATACCGCATCCACACAAAATATTTGCTGTGGTTGAATTTATGCCGCTTGAAACTGGACTCTTTTACTTATTTTCTGTTTATTTTTGGCATTGTTGATGGTAGGAGACAGCAGCATCCCTCCTTGCAGATCACGCACCGTTCTTAGAAGCACAAAGGAAATAAACTTTTACCAGGGCGACACCATTTATTGTTATTACTCCTAGTTCTTTATTTTTATTTTAGTGGGATAGTGAAGGCCAGTCGGGGTCAAACTGACTGTGTGAGGCATCTTATAGGAGAAGATGGCCCCTACCTCAGAAACAATTGCAGTTCAGTGAATGCCTGGGTTCAGCAAAGTGCCTAAGCGCGGATTTAATTGTAACCACATGCATGAATCCCTTTGATGCTGCATTGTATCGGAAGCTGAGATACAAGACAACAATTAGGAGCATTGAGCAATTGTATGGGACACGGATAGAGATGGGAGCAGAGAGCTGAGAGGACATGCATTTACACAGGCCAGCTAGATAAAAGATGATGCCCTTTTTCCTTGTCGCTATACGTGGGTCTGTGCTTGTCTCTGCAGAGGCAAGAGGTCACTAGATCAAAAGTATCCCGTGTAATCTCATTAGACCTTTTTGTCACCCCATAAGCATCTTAAGTACTATCCCATGGCAGTGAAAGGAAGCAGACACGCAGAGGTGGATGGCAGGGTGTTGAGGACCGCAGGCTGAAAGCACCTTGGCCATGTCTGTCTGTTGGTGTAGCTGGTATTGTCATTCTTGACCCCCAGAGGGGAAGGGATGGTTGAATGTCTCACGCTGAAGCTACATCTAATTCTCCATCAGAGCTGCTGTTGCTCCATAGGTCAGCATCTCCTTCTATCTTTAATCTGTCATCAAATTTCTGATGCTCCCCTGTCTGCCAGCATCAACTGTGTTCCGTTACAAGGGACAACTTGTGTACATGCACCTCTTCCATCACTTCTGGGGGTGCTGAACAGCAGAGGAGCCATCTAGCATTTCCGTGCAGTGAGCTGAACTGGAGCAGATTGCTAACATCTTCCACTTGTGGATCTGAATTTTGTGACTGTCTGCATTTGCTTGTGATGTCACGTTTCACTGGGAGAAAGTTATTCCAACCCTATGTGTGTTTTGTAACACATATTGCTGGGCTCGTAAATCACCGCCCAGTGACTCGCCCGCTCGGATGTTGGATGGAATTGCTATTACTGCACACAGCGCAGGCAGTAGTACCTGATCAGTGCTTAAGGCTGGCTGGAGGCTCAGAGAACATCTGCCCATCGTTAACTGGAGGCTTTTGAATCCCCTTTTTTCCTTTCCTGCCTTTCTCATTGTATGAAGACATGGGGAAACAGTGATTTTTGCTAAAGCTATTTGTCCTTTGTGAACTCTCTTTGAATGAGCTAACCTATGTTGCCACATGCATGATGAGACAGCAACATGGTATCATCAAAGGGACAAATTCTGACTTCAAATGAGAGAGAGGGCAAAAACCTGTGAGCTGTGGACATGTGTCTGGTGGTCTTTTGGGTCTCATCTGCAAGGCATTGAACTTGGAGGCGTAAATCTGTAGGTTCAGTGCCTCCAATCTGTCCTGCAGTATTTATGGCTGTTGTTTAACTTTAATCTCAGCCATTCATTTGCTTCCAGGTTCTCATATAATTAGAACATATTAAACAGGAGCCAACCACAAGAAATATAAAAGGTTAACGCAGTTAGGAAATGTCAGTGGAATGAATACAGCTCACTAATTCATGGGTTCTTTCCATAAATATTTCCACCAGCCAAAATATTGACTTTAACCTTTTCCATCTCCTGCATGTAAAGCTTTGTATTCCCTTGTCGCAGCAACAAATACCTCGGAGTGTGCGGACGGTGCTCGGAGCAGGGCAAGTTATGGTATTCATTAAGTGGCAGAGTCAGATTTCATGATGGTAAGGCACACCCAGGGATGGAAAACATGGACATAGTGAAAAAGATGAACGTGTTATAGTGGGGATCGCAGAAATTGTTTAGGATAACAGTTTGGAGCTGGTCCAGCAAACATCTCACCCCATAATGTTTTGCTGCAAGTAGCACAAATGTTTGGACGTTTCGATTGAGAGATGTCCTGGGTCATTGTCCTCAGCTGCTGGAGAAGTCCACATCCGGGATCTTTTTTCATAAATTGGCCAAAACCCATCTTAAAAGCCGTTTATATTCTCTGAACCCCAGTTCCCACAGTCAAAGGTGGTTCCATCACCTCCTGACTCTAATAATCAGAAATCTTTTCTGGTGTTGGTGCCTGCTGCCAGCCCAGGGTTCCTGAGAACCCCAGACAGGCAGGTCCATATGTGCCATGGGGGGTGACAGTCATGATTTACTACTGACTGCTGAGGCTTGTGCTTCATTCAAGAAATCAGCAGCTCCTACCTGTGGCTGTTCCGTGCTGAAATTTCTCTTCCATCCAGACTTGCTCAGGATGCTAAACGGAAGGGGACCCGCTACTGTTTTCCTTGAATCCCTACCAAACTCCTGCCTGTTTGAGAGTTAAGAGATAAATCTTTCAGTTGGGCTGTAGTACTAAACCCTAGCAGCTGTAAGCAGGGTTAACCGTCCCCTGGGCTTTTCCTGTGTGCATGGGGCATGGCTGCCTGTGCAAAACATGTTATTCCCTTAATCTGCTTCCCCGTGTGCTACCCGTGGCTTCAGCTGATAGTGTTCTCTGGACCAGCTCATAAAACCAGCATGTGCTATTTGATAATACTGCAGTGGGCTGCATCTCTGAAAGGAAAACAGTCCTCTGTACCGCCAAGGGCTGGAGTGAAATATTCCCTGTACTGTATTTTTTGATGGATTCTTGTATCTCGTGGCCTGGTGGGACTCCTGGGCATCCCGAGAGCATGTTCTAGACATATTTGCCCCACCTGGAGTATTGTGTCCAGTTCTGGGCTCCCTGGTATAAAAAAGACAGGGATCTCCTGGACAGAGTCCAGAGAAGGGCTATGAAGATGATTAAGGGCCTGGAGCATCTCCCCTGTGAGGAAAGGCTGAGTGAGCTGGGACTGTTCAGCCTGGAGAAAAGAAGACTAATGGGGGACCCTATTAATGTTTATAAATATCTTAAGTATGGGATGCAGGGGGAATTGTCCAGCCCCTTTGCAGTGCTCTATGGAGACAGGACAAGGGGCAGTGGCTGCAAGTTGGAGCACAGGAAGTTCTGCACCAACATGTGGAAGAACTTTGACACAGTGAGGGTGACAGAGCCCTGGGACAGGCTGCCCAGAGGCATGTGGAGTCTCCTTCTCTGGAGATATTCCAGCCCCTTCTGGACGCCGACCTGTGCAATATGAGCTGGGGAGCTGCTTTGGCAGGGGGGTTGGACCTGATGATCTCTTAAGGTCCCTTCCAACCCCTGTGATTCTATGAATATAATTTTGATAAACAGTCTCTGGCAATCAGGGAAAGGAAGGCAAGGCAAGGTGCCTATTGAAGAAGGAGGTGCCTTTTGACCCATGGCTCCATACAGAACTAATGCATGCAGCTGCAGTGCCATGCTGCAGTGCAGGCAGCACCTTGCTTTTAAGCCCACTGCAGTTTATGCTGCCAATGCACTGAATTCAACCTACAGTAAATATAAAGAGTGCCTAGTTTCCTCCAGTACTGACTATAGAAATGTGGGTTCAATATACATGTGGGTGTATATAGGATACACTCTTTATGACTTACTGTGTCTTTAACACCAATTCACAGTGCTTGTGTAATAATGGGCTCGTGACAGAAATCAAGATTTGCCTTGAATGAACATATCTTTTATAAAAGTAACTACAGTGAAGCAGCCCAACGAGACATGCACTTGGGTTTTTATAAGGATTTATACCGCTTTCATCCTCCTGGGATGTGTGTGCTTCCCATTAGTGCCTTCCCCACCACCCCTGCCATCTGTCACAAGTGATTTGCTCTTTCTCATCTTACCTCCCCCAGAGGAGAACTGTTTCTGAACAGAATTAAGTCTGTTTGTTGTTGGGGTTGGGTTTTTTTTTTATATTTTTTTTTTGTAGGGTTTCTAAATTTCCTTGCAAGTGTAGCCTGATCACTGCTTATGCTGAGGAAAGCAGGGCTAAAGATACATCCCCTGCTCTGGCTGTGGGGGCAGGTGGTGTCTGTGTCCCAGTGAGATGCAGGATGGCATTGGCACATTGTTTTTTGCTCACAAATAAACAGCAGTCACAGATCTTGATAGGGCTTTCTAAAACTTCTGGTCCTGATCCTCTTTACCAGTGTAATGAGTCAGAGGCAGTCAAGACACCTCAGTGGAAAGGCATCATTCCCCTGCCCCATTCCTTGGGGCATGGCTGGAAAGGATTGGTGCTGAGGGAGCTCTGGGTTCCCAGCCTCAAACCCTTTGAGAAACACCAGCAGTCAGGCTCAGAGGTGGTTCTGTTCTGGTGTAATCCTCTCCCCAGTATTGCTTGGCAGCGCTGTGGCTGAAAACCTCACCTCTCATCTTGTAGCTGCCAGTGACAGAACTCCAGTCAACCCCTCTGAATGGAAAATTTTATTTCTGTGATGGCTTTTCCTGTAAAAAATAACCAGTTCAGGGCTGGGGATGAGGGCAGGTGCATGGGAGCTCGTTGGGAGTTAATACTGCATCAGCCTGGAGTTTCACTACCACACATATTCACCATCACATTCACCAGGAATATTTTCATTACCCCCTTAAAATCTTTCTGTGAAGTCCCATTCAAAGCCACAAGAGCTGAGTCACTGGGGGGGATTATTCCCTCAGTGGAATAGCTAAAAAATCAAGTCTGTCTGGCCAGTGGAAAGAAGAAGAAGAAGAAATTCCTGCCTGTATCCAAAGCCATGATGGGGGGAGCCATGGGTGATGGCCAGATGCAGCAGATGAGCCAGGAAGACCAGGTGGTTTGTTTCTTTGAACACCACCAGTGTGGTGCAATGCACCACTCAAGACATTGTCATTGTCATCGTCATCATCAGCTCCTTTGGAGAAGTTTTCTTCTGCAGCAGCTTGGGCTTTGGCTCTGAGCTAAATCATGTCAGAAAGGTGTTTCTCATTGTGCTAATTATCATCAAGAAGCAAGGATTAGTTTCCTTTCTTGTATTGCATGGGGATAATTTGGCATTGGCATGACTTCTGAGTCGTTCTGATTGAAGTGTTTTTAAAGCTGAGGTCATGGCAGTGCTCCTTGCAAATATCCCCTTCAGCAGCACTGGCTGTGCTGGGTTTCCAAGGCATTTTGACTTTTCTCAGGAAAAAGGAAAAAAACAAGGGGGAAAAGGCCACAGCTGAGCTTGGAAACCCTTGTGCTCCTTGGTTGAGAGCTGGTTATTTACTGTTCTTGGCAGGGGAGCAGTTTTGAGGGCTGCAAGGCTGGGTTTGGCTGCGTTCAGCACAGCTCATTGGCACCACCGAGGCTCCTGCTGTGCTGGGGTGACAAAGTCCCCAAACTCCACATCAGCAGAGGACACTGACCTGTGTCTTAGAGGTGGTGCAGTCATCTGTGCTAATGGAAAAACCAACCAGGTAGATGCTCCTCCAAGACATGCTCAGAAAACCTCATGCATCTACCACCTCCTGAGGTAATTAGTTGAAGAGTGGCTTGAGCTGGCTATGAAGCATCTGCCTGTTGCTGTAATGGTTAACTGAGGGTCTAAAGTCAAGAGTAAAGATGCTCAACTGCATGTTGAGGGGTGTCAGCCCTGTTTCTGGCTGAGCTGCCAGCATGGGGAAGGTTGTTTTGACCGGAGAAGTGGGGAAAAACTCCTTATATAGAGATTTCAGATTCTACGTGGGTGGGAAATCTGGGAAATCTCTGGGTGGAAGAATGCAAGTCTTGGTATGTTTCATAATAATATGATATAACTTAAATAGGAAAACTTCTACTTTTGCTACAACTGGCATAATATTTCCTTAACTCATGGTCCTCTGGATCTGGTTATTGTACAGGCCTTTTCATCTTCTGGTGTTTCTAATTGCCTTAGAAACACGAGAAAATTGAGGGCAAAATATTACCTTTGTTTGGTTCCTCCTAGGTAACATCTTACACTTTCATCCTCGTTTTAGATGAATGACTCTAGTTCTCCATAAAATTTCTCTTAGCATCCTGGTAGGAATCCCCTCTGGAATAGTTTATCATGAGCTGTAACATGAATATGAGGATAAGTTTGTCTTCCTTTCAGCTTTTAACCTCAAAGTTTTCAGCTGTCTTGGAGACTTCTCTTGGCAGCTGTCATAAAAGACCCCGTTAGTGCCTCTGTCAAACTACAGGCAAGGGTTTCATTGCAACAGGCTTGGTCCAGGGGCTGATGATAATCTTTCAGCTTCCCTTTAAAACAGGATCTGAATGTGCACTAGTGTTACCAAGTTAAATCTGTATAACAGATCATGGATCCTGGTCTATTCCCTATCACCCTATTGTCTCTTCCCAAGGAATGCAGAGGCTTTACTTACCTCTGAGACCAGGCAGCTTTTAAAAATACTGCTGGCGCTCGGTTTGCTTCCTCGTTTGTCAGGATGAATAGGAACAGAAGCTCCCCTCTCCTTTGCACTGCCCAGAGGAATATGGAGACTGTAAGGTATATAATATAGTAGCTGGAGCACATCAGGAGCGTGCCTGGTGCCAGTTCAAGTAGAAGTCACGGGGCTGGATGCAGAAATTATCAGCTGAGGCCGTTTGGTTTGTGTTCCACGGGAAGATGGATGGGACTATGATGACAGTCCCTTCTGGTCCTAAAAGTCTGTTGAAGTTAGAAACATGCAATCTAGGCCAAACATCTCCAGTATCAGTGGGCAGCCAGTCTGGGGCTGCATAGAAATCTGATGGATGGAAAGAAATGCTTTGGAGGAACTATGCAGGAAGCATCATGCCTAAATCCTGGCTTATGCTTATTTCCTTCCATGGCAAAAGAACTTGCAAAATATTTATTTGGCTGAGATTTCCATGGTAACGAGGTTGTTTTGTACTGGGAGACATTTCCCTCTCTGGGAGGCCTTGAAAACTGGCGTGCTCTGTGATACGTAGGTGCTCCCAGAGCTGCATGTCATGAGCAGAAAAAGGGTACTGTAGATCAGGACCTGTGTCTGGAATGCAAAAATGCTGTAATCTGGCAATTGTATTTGCATGGACTGAATTGCTCACGGTTTGGTACCTGTTGCATGTTCTGTCTCTGTAAATAAAAGTTCCACCGGTGCTGTTGGGTCAGTTGGACAACAGTAACAGAAGACCTGAGCAACTGCCGACAGGGCTCTTGGCATCTTTCAGAAGATGCTCCTGTGTTGACCCTGAGTGAATGTGAATCCTCTGGCATGGGAAAAGGTAGCGGATGCTTTAACCACGGAGATGCACACAGCACCCAGGAGAAAGCCTGGGGGTGGGAGGTGTGTGTGAGGTGTGCACATGTGTGCTCATGGTAGGAATGTTTCTGCACCACTGGAAAGCCCAGATGTTCACGGGAAGCGTGTGCACATGTGAACTGTGTGGGTGTTATTTGTAGAGCATCACAGTTGAGTGAGCAAATTTGTAACCCAACCTCGTCACCGGCTGGGGCCAAGCTATGAGAAAATGGGTAAGGTCATGGAGAAAGAGGATACTTGGTCCGCCTTAGAGGTAAAGGTTTTTCCATCTGACTTCAACTGACGTTTGAACTGTGTCCTAAGTTAATAACACTTACACCCATTGAAGGGAGGAGGCCTTCGGTTCCGTAATGAGTCTACAGTTGTTTTGTGATACCTTTCTGCTTTCTGCCATCTGAGTTTCTCATGCTCTGGACAACCTTGGATGGGTATTTATAGAGCAAGAATGTGCGAGTTTTTCACTCCTCAAACATGTGCTCAGCCTTAAGAGCCGTAATGATTCATATCCTTGTCTAATCACCATTGATTATATGAGGAAAACTTGGATAAATCTTCTGAGAGGCTTAAAACACGATGTATATCGAGATTCCAAAACAGCCATATGGGTTGTGACTCATTTCTTCAGATGCTGTTCATAAAAATCAATTATATGGTCACTTTGGCTACCAGAAGGGATCTTTTCCGTTAGCCATTTGTTTCCTAATACTGTATTTTATAACTCGTAGAAAATCATAAAATGCTTACAAATTAGATAATATTTCTGGCAAGAAACATCATCCACAGAGAAAGTTCTGTGGTAGTTTATTTAAAAGCAGGCTGGGATCCTAGAACATGCTGAAATTTTTAGCACTGATGTGCTAGAAACACCTGGCAGAGGAAAAGGGAAACGCAAAGCATCTGGAGAAGAAAAAGTAAGTCTGTGGAGTGAGGGAAGCAGTTGTTTGTCCAGCAGTGGAGCATGGTTCATTGCTTGACTCTCTTGTGCCTTGCCCAAGTCACGTAGACCAATGTTTGCAAATCTGATAGCTACAATTAGAAAGCTCAGGTCATTGCACCGTGATTATCTACTACCTTGAAGATGTAGGTGGCTGTGGCAGAAGAAGCTACGTTGGCTCCTGTGTATTGAAGTTCTGGACAAAGTGATGAAGAGACTCTGAGAATCTGTTTTGGGATGCAGAATGCACCTGAGGTGCACAAAGTCTTTATGAAAACACAGAATCACAGAATTGTAGGTGTTGGAAGGGACCTCAAGAGATCATGGGGTCCAACCCCCCAAATGGTGCAGTGCTTTCTATTGTCATCTTGTACTGCTGTGTGGTAATCCCTGGGAAGTGGAGGGGGGTTATGAACAGCTGGGAGTTGCTATTCATTCCTTGGGTTAACTCCTTTGAGAGACTGGCACTGGCTGCCTTCTGCCTATAAAATACAAAGACTTTTTAAGTGGTCTTTCCGCCTTCTCTGTAAGTAGATTCTGCTTTTGTGTCGCAGCATCACGGGTTGCTATCAGCAGCTGAGGGTGGCAGTATGGTACAACACTGAACCACTGATTCAGGATCGATTTTCTTGGCATCCACGACGTCCTGATCCTTGGCTGTAGGTGTTAATCAAAGAATAGTCATTTAAGAGGAGCAAATATGGAATGTTCCTTGTCAGAAAGCACTGCAGCTACTTGAGGTAACAACCTTTGTCTTCTGAAGATTAAAAGGTTGATTTAAACCCTAGATGTGTTTAAAAAAAGGGTAGATGAGGTACTTAGGGATATGGTTTAGCATAGGATGGGAATGGTTGGACTTGATGATCTTAAAGGTGTTTTCCAACCTTGTGATTCTGTGGTTATCTTGGAGATGCTCACTTGTGCTCTGAATAAAACACAACTTCCCCATCAGCTGCCTGTGCCTGCAGATGTCAATCTGACAGACCCACCAACCTTTCCCAAAAGCCTTTTGATGTCCCGTGGCTGGTGAATGGCCTCGTTGGAAGTCCCTCATGAGATCTAAGTTTTGATCTTCAGACAAATCTCCTTGCACACCCGGCCCTGCCTGTTCCATGTGTAGGATGTCCATCGACAGAAACCCTCTCTGGAGCCAATGTTACTCTAACATAAACACAGTGCTAGATTTCCTAATTTTCTTCTTCTCCAGCAGTATATATAACTTGCTGTTTGCCCTTGCTCAGCTCTGAAATATTGCCTGGCCGCTCACCGATCTTATCTTAGGCAAATATTTACATGCATTTGTACTCTGTAAAGCATGATTTAAGTCGCCTTTGCTGGACAAGTGAGACGGTGCCTCTGTGATCCAGCCCTCTGGTCCCGGGGTTGCGAAGAGGCCAGCCCGTGATACTTGCCCCAAGGAGAATTCTTGCTGACTCAGCCAGAATGCTGCCAGCGCCTCCCAGAAATGACCCAAATTGCCATAAAAGCTTCTGGCCACCTTTTGTGAGTAGCTTGATCTACTGTCTGCTGAATGAGCACGGTGTTGTTCTTGCTTAGAGGAAGCTGTAGATGATGTGAAGCGTTGGCTTTGTTAACCAGCTACGTTACTCCAGCGTCGCGATGTGAGCTCGATCATAGAATCATAGAATCATAGAATGGTCTGGGTTGGAAGGGACCCCAAGGATCACAGAGTTCCAACCCCCCTGCCACAGGCAGGGCCACCAACCTCCAGGCCTGGAGCTACACAAAGTTGCCCAGGGCCCCATCCAACCTGGCCTTGAACACCCCCAGGGATGGGGCACCCACCACCTCTCTGGGCAGCCTGTTCCAGCACCTCACCACTCTCTCTGTAAAAAACTTCCCCCTAATATCTAATCTAAACCTTCCCTCCTTTAGCTTTAGTCCATTCCCCCTTGTCCTGCCATTATCTGCTCTTTTAAAAAGTTGAATCCCCTCCTGCCTATAAGCTCCCTTCAGGCACTGGAAGGCTGCAGTGAGGTCCCCCCGCAGCCTTCTCTTCTCCAGATTGAACAAGCCCAGCTCCCTCAGCCTCTCTTTGTAGGGCAGGTGCTCCAGCCCTCTAATCATCCTTGTGGCCCTCCTCTGAACCCTCTCCAACAGTTCTACATCCTTCTTGTATTGGGGGCCCTAGATCTGGACACAGGACTCCAGATGGGGCCTCACGAGGGCAGAGTAGAGAGGGACAATCACCTCCCTGTCCCTGCTGGCCATCCCTCTTCTGATGGAGCCCAGGATACCATTGGCAATGGTACGATGGGTATGGTGGGGCTACTTGTGACAGTGGTGAAGATGTGGGATGGACTGGGAGCTTCCCACCAGCTTTTCTCCAAACCCCTGTGCAGCACAGCTCTGAGCATGGACACAGCATATCCTTAAAGGATCCTGAAAAATAATTGGAAAAAAAAACCTTGGCATCTCTGTCCTGACTTAGACTTTCCGAAACAGCAGCAAGGGGGATTCAGCATTACAGCATTGATTCTGACACGTATCAGAAGAAAGCATTTCAAAGCATTCTGCTGTGATTTTTGGATGCTTTAATTCAAACAGAAGCCATGCATTTCGGGCAGGAGTCACTGGGTGAGGCCTCAGTCTCTGGAGGGTCAGACTGAACATTTGTGAGCATTGTCCTGGCCTTAAAGCTTACAAATTTATGTGTTTCTGTATTTATTAATACATTTTTCTATGCATAAATCACTGGGCACTATTGAAAGTGAGTCATCTGAAGGGAAAGATGCATCACTGCTGCGAGTTTACTGATGGCTCAGAACTTGCACTTGGTCAGAAACAGTGTGGAGGTCTCCACGTTTCACTTTCTACTGTTTAACCCTTTCTTAGGTGTCCCAAACTTCAGCCCTGCTGCTCTAATAAACTCATTAGCAACTCTCTGGCCAGAGTCCCCATTCAGCTTGTGCTACTTCTTTTAAATCCCAAAGCCTAGAAGAACTTGGGGAGAAGTGATACTAATAAACTGGATCCAACTGATAGTGAAAGAGGCTCGAAGTAACTCCAGCCAGGGGTGACTCTGTTTTTGTAGAGGCCAGCAAAGTTCACCAAAGCCCATTAAGTCTTCTGAGCCGGGTCAACAGGCTTTGGATCAGGCGCTTGGTCGGGATGGCTACATGGTGAATTGTGCACCTAATGCACTTTTAATGAAAATGTTATCCCCTGGAGCGGGGCCAGGTACAGCTAGAGCAGGAGCAAAGACCCTCCATTCCCTAGCAATCCTGGGAAAAGAGATTGCAGCTATTTCATAAGCCTGTATGTTTGAAATGTCTCAGAAAGCCAGCCCACATCAACAGCAGGAGCGAGCAGACTTCTACGTGGACACGTCATTTAATCGCAATTTAATAAGGCTCCTGTATCAGACTTTGGTAATGAAACTTTTTGGGTAGAACCAAACAAAGGGGTCACTGTGGCAGAGAAGAATGCAGCCTTTGATTCAGGGTTTCTTTTTAGGGTTCACGATGTTTCGTTTTCAGTAAGCTGCTGGCGAAATGAAATGCTTTCCGCATGCCAACTGTTACCTCATAAATAGTCCTTATGAAAAGTAATTTGTGATCACGAGATGATTATCAGCCTTCTCAGGCCCAGCTCCTGTGAGAAGCACAAGTTCTTCTTCCCTCTAAGAAACCCTCAGGTATTCAGGCCTTTAACAAGTGCTCCAGAGAGGTGTTGAGAGCCTGGATGGCAAAAGGGGTTTATCATTATAAGACAGTAAGCTGCTGGGAGCCAGTAATTTGGCCTGGGACAAGTATGCACAACCTGGTGGTCTTTGTTGTGGGGAGAAGACAGGAGGGTAATAGGGCATCAGGCAGGGATGAGCTGTGTGTGCTGAGGACCAAAACCTCCTGTGCCAAATAACACAAGAGGATATTTGCTCCCATTGGTTTTAATGGTGTGTCATCCCCCTGGTCTCCACTTTTTTGGAGGTTGTCGTGCGAGCTGATAAGTCAGTGAGAGCTGAAGAGGGCAGTGAATGATCTGGAGAAGGTCAATGGAGATGGTGTGTGGAGGAGAAGGGTGTCTTTGCTGTTGATCTGAACGTCTTGGTGTTGCTTATCCTCTTGCTCCTCAGGTTTCTGATTATATCGTGGTTCCTCCCTTGTTCTGCAAGGCCCAGGTGGGGGCCCAGGACCCATGGGGCAGGGACATCTGTCACCCTGTTACAGGTCTGATGGACATCTTGGTCTGTAGGGGCAATAAAATGCAGCTCTGAGACTTTTCAAGGTATCCATTTAGTTGGTATGTGCTGCCACCTGGAAAGCTCCAGCCCAAAAGGACAAGCTGGAAAATGTAGAATGTTTTTTCTGTTGGAGTTTTTTTTTTAATTCCCATGATCTGCTGGCTGTCTGTAAATCTGTTTTCCTGAAAACATTTAGCTTGCCTGCTTGGGAGTGTTAATAGCTTATTTTTAAGCAGCACTTGAGATGCAGCGTGTCCTGGATGTAGCCCTGATGCTGGTGAGGTGGAGTCCTGTCTTCAATATTTTGACATGGAGGGGTTCATTGTCTTTTAATTATCAAGACTCCCCTGGTATGCCGTGCGTGCGTGGCAGCATGTTGTTCTCAAGGATTCCTGAAGCCCATTCCTAGGGGAGCTCAGCTTTTTGTCCTGCATTTGTTTTATTCTTGCTAGGAATTACACAGGCATTGGGCTGGACAGTTGCTTTTTGTGTATTGGAAAAAATAACTCAACTCTCCAGTGATTTTTGCCACAAGCAAAAATATATTGGAGGAAAAAATAGTTGAGAGTTGTTTTTGCTTGCAAGGCTCTTAGAGGCTGAGCTTCACATTGCTGTCAGCTCTGGCATGGTGCTGGGAAGCCCAGAGCAGCCTCTTCTCAAGCAAGGGAGGGAGGGGATCACCGTGTGTAGCCAGGTTACCTGCCAAGCCACCTCTGTCATGCATGGCCAGGTTACCTGCCAAGCCATGTTTGGCAGCTGCCTTCCCTGAGAACTGGCTCTATGTCCCTTGCTGTCCCTCTACACGTCCCTCCTCTGTAAAGGTCTTTGCTCATGTGATCCAGGTGTTAAGTTGATGGAGCCAATGTGAGCTGAGCCAAGTTCATCCGGCGTTTGCTCCTCTTCTCCTGGAGCTCCCTGTCTGGATGGGTTGGTCTGTCTTTCTGGATGGGTTTGCTTGCAGCACCACTGAGGCAGGACAAGTGATAGGTGTTCCTTGTTTTTCCCATGGTGTTAGGGGCATGGTGGCCCCGCTTAGGATGCAGGGAGTATTCCTTCAACTCAGCTTTCCTCACTTCCCCATGTGGGGCACTGAACAGGAGACATCTGCACCCAGATGTGTCTCTTCCAAGCAAAGGACTTGACACACTTGGTAGCATACTGGTAAATTATGTGATGGACACTGGGCAGGCAGTGTCCTGACTCCTAAAGCACCACTAAAACATCTCCATAACTTACAGGTATTAAACAAGGACAACGTAGGTTCGCTGCATCACGCTCTAATGAGCAGAAATATTGGAATTATGAAACCAGCCACTTTATTATTTCTTTTTCTGCTCACCACGCAGCTTCTCACAGTGATGCAAGGTGGATTGAAACCCTGCCCAAGCAGAGCCCTGAGACACAGGGATTTATTCTGTCCTTTCCCTTTAAGAAACAGGCTACAGGGTAAAATACAAATGGAAGGGCAGGGATTTTTTCTGCATCCCAGGCTCTCGTGCCTTTAAACTCTTCTTAGCATCATGCTTTACCTGTAATAATAAATGCAGAGCTGCTGCAAGTAAAGCAGTTGGGCTTCCCTTGCCATTGCATTGCTCTCCTACATTACCTTATGTAAAAATTTGTGGAAGCTGCTGCCCCCCTGCATCAGATCCCAACCAGCTGCGGAGCAAAGGATGCGCTCAGCTTCTACCCAGAGTTGGTAAAAGAAGCACTGCTACATGCAGCCAAATATCTGGTGGAATCACTTATGAATGCAGAGTGGAAAAAAAATGCAGCTGGTTAAGGAGGGAGACTGTGGGTACCAGGTAATGGGACAGGTATTCTGTTTATCTGTGGCTGGTTAGCACACAGTCCTGTGCATCCTCCCCATCACACCCTCATCTTTCAGAGACATCCTTCTAGCAAAGCTTTGCCTGTTATCTTTGGCCACTCAGAGGTAGGGTAGTGTATCCCTGGCTGCATCTGATGCTAGTAAAACTTGGCTGAAACAAAATATAACAGTTCTCAAAGTAATCCTTGCTCTCTTCTTTTTACATCAGAAGCAGGGTGTGTGTCCATCAGTGGCTCCAACACAGTCGCAGTGAATTGAGATGGCCCATTTGCAGGGTGTCCATAAATACCCATTGCTGCTCCTCAAGCTAGTTTTCCTGGCAATTTATTCTGCTTTCTCATGTGTCAGAACATCTTCCCAAAGCCGCTGCTGAAGTGAACTGGCCGAATGCCTCTGTAAAGACTTTTGCAGAAGCTGAGGTTATATGGCCTTTCCTTAAGTCAGAGCTGGATTGTTTTGAGTGCTTCTGCTGCCTGAGGTGATGCAGTTTCCAAAAATCAGGCCCTTTCTGGATGCTGCAGGTCCTATCAGGCCACCAAAGCTCAGGTACCCAAATGCTGAGTCACCTACTAGACCTTTACATATCACCTTTGTCTGGAATTGGGCTGACTTCCAGTGTGGTTGAACACTTGCTCTTCCAGCTTCTGTTGGTGCTCATCAGGCCAACAAAATGTGTGCTGGGTGTTTATGAGCTGCCTGCAGTGGAGGTTATACCCTTTCTCCCGCTTGCTAGGTCTGGACACTCTCATGGTTCCAATGTCTTACATGGTTGGAGTTCTGGGGAGTTCATCTGTTACCAAGAGGCAAAATAAAGAGTTGATAAAGAGCAATGGTACGCTAAGGCATGGTTGGTCTCCACTTAATCTCTCAGTAGGAGGAGATAGCATGAAGGTTGCACCTTACCTGGCTGTCAGCAGTATGTCCCCTGAGGAAGCATCTCTGTGTCCGTTAGTGCTGGCTCGCCAGGAAACTCTTCTTTTAGGAGGCTTTGTCTAAGGCTGCTGAGGTCAACACAGCATCTCTTGCCTTCAGCTGGCCTCAGCTTGAGGTCTGGGAATTCCCCAGTGGAGGAGAAGGAGGTAATCCAAGGACAGCAGCGTGCAGCTCAGTGGGAGAGCTCCTCAAGGAGACTGGGTGGCTGTGACCTTCCTGGCAGGGGACAGCCCCATTCTTCATGTGACTCCGCTGCAGTTGGTCTGGAGGCATCCTCATAGAGCAGGAGCAACTACCAGCACCACACCAGCTCCCTCTGAGCGTGATGCTCCTCTTACCCTTGATTTGGGAGCAATGAATCCTTCCACCTCTGTTGCTGCCTCTTTGCAAAGCAGGCTGTTGCTCACACAGGCATGAAATGGCCTGCGCTCACCACCGAGTGGGGTATGTGGGAGGAAAAAGAAACGCTGAAAGCATGCCCGTGCCAAGCACAGGAAAGGGTGTTTTTCATTTATTGTTGAGATATCAAAGATAGGGGAAGTGTAGAAGCAGCTCTGGAGGAGCTGGGCGGAAGGCCCTGCACCGTAGGAAGTGCTGGCCGAATAAAAGCGGAGGATGTTTATGGTGTGAAACTGGGAAGTGTTTTCAGGAAGCGGGTAGGAAAATTCAGCTGAGGTAGGAGAAGGGGAAACAAGAATGCAGAGAGGTTGAGGAGAGACACCCTGCCTTGTTTTGCCGTATTTATAGAAAACTGGACCATCCTCAAGTCTGATCTTTGGTCACAAGGTGCCACAGGTTTCCCTGCCTGCCTTGTCCCCGTGATTTCCACGCAGGGAGCGGGGCTGTTGCGTGTGTGGGGCTATTTTGGGGCTGGAGGCTATTTCAAGAAGCATCAGCAAGGTCAAGCTCATCCGCACTGACCCAGATGGACTTTGCGGGGGTGAACTTGGCTCATGGAATGAACACATTGGAGCTGTCTAACAACAAAGACAAGTGGAGGAAAATTGTTGTAGGGTTTGTTTTCTTTCCCCTGGACTGCCACGGAAGCTCTTGATGCGTTGCGTGAGGCATCTCCGTTTTATACAGCAGGAGGGAAGTGCTTGACTCGGGGTGGCTCAGCACATGATGGGTGGGCTGCCTGCTTTTCCTGGGCTGGGGGAAGTTGGTAGCAAAACATCCCTTCAAGGCAAAACTGTTCTGCCGATCTCTGCTTAAGGCTACACCTTGTGCAAGCTTGTTGTTGAACGTTGCTGATGTCTTACCTGCAATGAACCCCACGATGCACAGGATGATCAGTGCGGAACAACGGTAGCTACGTGTGGCTGAAATGAAAAATCAGGGTGTTTTTCCTTCTCCTAGCAGGGAATAGATTGGGATAGTGAGGCCTCAGAGGATGGCAAAAGGTGTCATTCAAAGCCAAAGAGCACCAACGTGCAAGCTCTCTTGCATAGAAGTGTTAGCCTTGAAAGTTCTCGGGTTTATTTCTCTTTGTAACTCACCCCAAACTTATGGGGTGGCACAGGTTAGTGAAAACAGTCTTGTTAAATAACAACAAATTCCTGGAATATGATCCCCAGGCAAAGCTCAAAGGCTACAAATGATTAAAGACCCAGGACAAATGAAAGGAAATAATCTTTCATGTACACTGTGGTCACTCGAAAATTCACTGCTGAAGGAAATCATCTGAGTCAAATGTCCTGGCTGCTATAACTTCATTTTTTAAGGAATGTTTTAGCTTCACCCTCATCGGTAGCACGTTTAGGTTGGCCAAGCAGTACAAGAAGTGTCCTTATTCCCTTTTCAAGGCATTGCCAGGCTCGTGGGGAGGAATTATTCCTCATTTGAGAGCAATAATGACTGAGTGTGGGCATTGCTGGGGCTGGAGGAAGCACTTTCTTCAGCATTGCATTTCACCCATGATGGGGAAAAGATTCCTGACAGGATAGATTTAAGATCTGATTGTAAGCAAGGCTGCTATTTCCATATATTTGATTTAAATTTTAATGAAAATAAATTGTTTTTCAAATGCAGATAACGTGGCAATGGCTCCAAAAATAAACCAGGAACAAGCAATCCATCAGGCACGTCTGTCAGCAGAACAGACACCATCTCATAAACCTGCCAAAACAGCCCTACGCTTCAAACAATAGAAACTGGAAGGAATCAAAAGCCTCAGCTTTAAAAATCTCTCTTTGTATGTTTTGGTTTTTTTTTTTTTTAAATAATAAATAAATACATCCCAGCTCTCAATTGGTGTAATTTGGACTAGGTTAATGTAAAAATGAAAGCCATTCAATAAATCTTTCGGTGGAGATCAAAAGCAAAGAGTGCAGGAAACCAGAAAATTGATGATATGACATTTTCCAACACTCTGTAACGTTCATATCATTCAGGGAACTGCCAACCACAATTGTTCAAATACTCTTTTAACTGGTGTTGTTACTTGAACTCGTAAGCCAGACGCTGATCTCCCCGGGGAAAAACATATGGGAAGACAGTAGCTCAATTAAAAGTAATATGGTGTGTGGCTCTTAATCCTCAGTTGAGCCCTTGTGCCAGAAATCTCTTAAAGATGTGCTTAAATTTAAGCCTGTGCTCAAGTTTTATCTGGTTTATGTGCTTTTCTTGAGCAAAATGCCCTAAATACTGTTGAATACCCTTTGCAAAGGGTCTGCTCAGACAGCAGCTGGCTGCGCTCTGAGGTGGCACCTACTTTCTCCTGGGTTCCTTGGGCTCTGTGAGCATATCTGGCTATTTTCTGTCATTGATAAATCCTGCTTTCTGATTGCAAAACCTAATTTGAATCCTGTCTCCCTCTAGTGCTGTGAAAACAACTGGAAGGAGGTGAACAGGGTGTCAGAGATTTAATATCCGAGGCGCTTTCCTTTTGGAGCCGAAAACATACGTCAGCAAGCATTCCCCATAACTGTGTATCTCCACTGATGACCAGAGGACAGAGTTTGGAGGGGTTTTGGATGGAGAGCATCGTGGCTGCTTTTTGGCTGGTCCATCAGGCGCGCTTTGGCTGGGTTGTGCTGTGTCTTCTGCTCTGCTGCAGGAATAGTTTCTCTGTTGCGTGCCGGCGGCTGTGCTGAACGCGAGTCTGGCATCCTCTTGCCTGTCCTGGAAATTAGTGACATCTGAAGAAAACGAAGGAGGAAAACAAGATTATGAAAAGCTTGCTTGCATGGAAAGAAACGTATTGGCAGTGGAGCCTTCCTGGGTGGATCACACCAGTTGGGCTTTGCCCTGTGTCCCAGGCACGCTGCCTGCCGGACGGTGTCCACAGCTCCTCGACCTGCCTGGCAGTGAGGTGGTAACACGGCATCACTTTCCAAGCCATCAGCAGATGGGAACGGCCTGTGGAAGCAGAACTGGATGTGTGTTTATTTTACTTGAGTTTTCTTTTCCCTCCACTTTTGTGGCGTGGGGGGGGGGGGGGTAATGCTGCCCACACCTCAGCTCTGGGCTCACAGCGGACAACATCCCATGGAAGATGGGTCAGCCTCATTTTTAGGTGGGTTTTTTTCTTTCCCATGCCATTTTACCACTCATTAATCCCTTTGGTTTTAGCCTCTTTGAAGCTCCAGGGTTTGGATGTTTTTCAGCACGCGCTGAAATCGGTGTTGAAAACACTTCAACCAGTGCAAAAGTTTAAAACCCTTATTCATACACCCTGGAAAGGCTTTCACTTGATACGCTGACAATGACTGACTTTATTATGTTTATCTTTTGGCAATATCTCCAGTTGCAATTGATAGTGTCTCAGGGTGGGTTTTTTTTTCCTTGGTGCTGGGTTCAATTTCCAACCTGAGTAAATGAAAGGGGCTGTCATGTTTCTCTGCCACCCTGCAGCATGCTCTGGGCAGCCTCTGATTTCAGCGGTAAATGCACAGAGGAGTAACATAAACATGTAACGGAGCAGCACACACACACATACACACATATGATAAAAAGTCTGGTCTTTCACCTAATTTAGACCAGAAAATTGGCATCTGATTTTATTGTTCAGGCTGACTCCAAGAACACAAACATATTTTTTCCTTCAAAACGAGAACTGCCAAAATATAAAGAATGATATCTGCTGGTTTGAGCTAATTGGGATTAACTGTTTCGTGGCTGAGGAACAAGTGCTGTTCCACTCTGCTGGCAGCAGCAACAGCACTGACGCTGATTTTGTAGAGTCATAGAATCATAGGGGTTGGAAGGGACCTCGAGAGATCATTGGGTCCAACCCCTCTGCCAAAGCAGCTCCCCAGCTCATATTGCACAGGTCGGTGTCCAGACAGGTCTGGAATATCTCCAGAGAAGGAGGCTCCACACCCCTCACTGTGTAAAAGTTCTTCCACATGTTGGTGCAGAACTTCCTGTGCTCCAACTTGCAGCCATTGCCCCTTGTCCTGTCTCCACAGACACTGAAAAGGGGCTGGCCATTTCCCCCTGCATCCCGTACTTAAGATATTTATAAACATTAATAAGGTCCCCCCTTAGCCTTCTTTTCTCTAGACTGAACAGTCCCAGCTCACTCAGCCTTTCCTCACAGGGGAGATGCTCCAGGCCCTTAATCATCTTTGTAGCCTCCTCTGGACTCTGTCCAGGACATCCCTGTCTTTTTTATACCAGGGAGCCCAGAACTGGACACAACACTCCAGGTGGGGCCTGACCAGGGCAGAGTAGAGGGGGAGGATCACCTCCTTTGATCTGCTGGCCACACTCCTCTTGATGCACCCCAAGATCCCCATTGGCTCTCTTAGCCACCAGGACACACTGCTGGCTCAGCAACAGATGGATTTCTGGGAAACAGATGGTGTGGGGCTCCTTGCACTCTGCAACTGTACCCCAGAAATCGTGTCCATGTAAGAAGGACTTTCTGTTCTGCCCCTTTGGGTGCTTGAACCAGCACCCAAAGTCTTTGTTCCCAAAATCTCAGCCATGGGATGCTGCCTGCCCAGCTCCCATTGCAGCACAGAGAGGCGAGTTCAAAGCGGCCAAGCCGGCGGGGAAGATGCTGATCTTTGGGCAATTTGGTGCCATTTAAATTAGTGTTTTCTGTGCTCTTTTTTGATTCCCCATTTTTATCCCCAACTGTTGAGACTATTTGTATTTCAGGAACTGTTTCCAAAAGGCAGGGGAGAAAAAAGCACGATCCCATCAAGAACCCAAGTACTTCATTCAAATCGTTGGGATTATGATAACGTTGCAATTAGAGTTGCATCTATTTATCTTCCGGGGTTTGGGATCTGTGTTTTCAAGTATTTTCCTGTAAACATGGGCTTGGAAATTTATCTTGGGCTTTCAAAATAGCCAAATGTTGCAAAACCTGCCAGAAGGACCAAGGGAGCTGGGAATGCTGGCCTTGCAAGAGGACGGGGGAGCAACCCGCCCCGTTGCCTGTGGCTCCTGCTTGGGATGTTGAAATAGGTGGAGGAGCAAAATACTGTGTTCTGTCAAGGGCTGATCTGAAGAACCTTACTGAGCAAGCTGTGTGTAAGGCTTATCTTCTGCACCATTTCCTGGCACCTTGTGTATTAACTACTCCCAGACCAAGCAGGGATGGGCTGAGTCGCTGGGGCTCGTGTGCTGATCGTGTGCAGCATGTGTGTGACAGGGGAGCTGGTGCAAGTGTGGAGCAGAAGTTGAGAAGGAAGAGGAGTACTTTTGATCAGCTCCCAGGGGACCTCTCGAGGCTAAGATGCTGCGGTATGCCACTTGTCCAGATGTTTATCCCGTGGTGTGAGCAGAGCAAACCTGGAATCAAGCTGTTCCTGGGAGTAGCCCACACGGACAGACACGTGAGAGCATCCCTCACGATGCCACCTGGGGCCACCAGCTCTGCAGCCTTCTGTCCCCATCAGCTGGCATACTGCAGGGACTGGCTCCAGGGACAGTCATGGACCAGGCCACTGGGCTGGAGAGCTCCTGTGCACTCAGGGGTGGGGTGTCTGTATGGATATGGGGTTTCACTATGTCAGGACGTCCCTGGGATGCCCGTCATGCTAAAAGATCTGAGCTGGCCCCCAAGAAAATAGGTAAGACAGATGCCAAACAGAAGTGGGGGAGTGCTGGCCTGGCTAATTGTCATGTTTCTTTAAAGCTTTCAGTAACAGGGCTGGTGCTCTTGCTTCTCTCCACCTGCCACTGCCCATGGCTGAAGTGCCATCCAGCCTAGCCACATCCGAGAGGCAGAGAATGCACGAGGGGCTCAGACCATCATTTTCTCCTGGAATTGGGTATGTTTTATTTATTCAGTATTATGCCAAGTTGGGCAAAGGTTGTGTGAGCAGATGTAAGGCCCTGGAGGAGGAGGAACTTTCTAGGAATAACAAATCCTTGGATGACCTTAAGGAATACATTGAAGGAGCTGCACAAGCAGTGGAGAAGGGGATAGGGGAACCCTGTTCCCTGAGGAAAAGGGACGTTTTCCCAGAGCTGTGGGTATTAATCCTTCCCAATGGAGCCCGCATTTGTGGGTACCATGGGGACATCTCCCTACCCCTCCCAGACTGCTTTTGCTGCTGGGTCATTGAGGAAACCACTAAACCAGCTGAGAGAGCATTGATTTTGGGTTGCTGGTTTGTTTGTTTAGTGTTGGAGTCTGCCATGAAAATCTTAGGCAAATTAAGAAAAAAAGCAAAGATTTTTCTTGGGAAGAACATTAAAAAAAACCCAAACCCAAACCATGGCAAAATACCAACCTCAAAAAGCCACATTGGGTTTCATTGCTTGGTTGAGATGAAGATGTGAGCACTTGGACACACACACACACCCCACCACCTGCATCAGACTCTCCTGAGTCTAGAAAATAAGTGATCCCACAAAAAGAACCCCTGGCAGGGTTACAGGAGCTCACAGGCCATGAGAAACTTTTACCTCCCTTTGCTACTTTTGCCTCCCAGAAGCCTTTACTGGATTCATCCTCCTTGACATGATTTTCTCCTCCGATTGCAGAGGCAGTGACAGAGATGCCTGGTCCCTGCATCCTCAATCCTGGTCCAGATCCCCTGCTTGCTGTCCTGAATTGGTGATGTCCCAAGTTCCAAGGGTGTCACTTCCAAAGCTGCCATGGCTTTCATGGCTGCAGCACCTGATCTCCCAAAAGCAACCTAAAGCCTCTGGTACGTTGCAGCAATCCATATGCTTCAGAAGCAGCAGCTTTCCTTTTATTCCTATCCCTGCTTCTGATTTGTTCTGTCACCTCAGGCAAATCATTTAACCCCAGCTTCAACCTATTTTACAGGGATGTTGCAAGGCTTAATTAAGGCTTGTAAAAGGTCTTGAGTTCCTGAGAGGTGCCTGCTGGGGTTGGGTGATTAATCACATGTTGATGGGAAGGATATTGTGGGGGTAAATCCGAGCAGTCAACAATAGGGCAGATGATATTTTTCCCTGGGGGAATAAGACAAGGGGGCTGTAAAAGCATGCTTGTATCAGATTTATTCGTTCTGGATATCAAGTTGTTGAAACTGTGGAGAGGCTCTGTGGCCAAAACCACAGAAATCTGACTGCGTGGCTGAGATAAAGACATTCTGAATTTCCCCCAAATCAATCAAAGATACATAAATTAGGGTGTTTCCCCCTCCCCCCTCCCCCCCAGACTTCAGAATCACAAAGTCTGCACAACTTTGTGCTTTAGAAATAACTGTTTGGAACTTCCTCTGATCCATATCCTAACCCTCTGAAAACACATCAGGGTCACCTCGTTAGTGTTCATTGCTGTGGAGCAAAAGGGAAGGTTATTCAGAGGAGGGGGAAGGAAAAAAACACACCTTCTGCTGAACTTCATGCAGTTGTTTGCATGATTGCCCAATTGCTCTTCCATCCAGAACAGGAGAGGAGGGGGAAAACCCTGGGCTCTGTGCAGTTATTTGCAGGATGACCCAGTTCTCCTCCTTTGCAGAAGGAATCGAGGAGAGAATGTCACCCGCTGAACCCTGTGCAGTGGGGTTTGCTGGGTTTCTTTTTGGCCCAGTTCTTTTCTGCTATAACTTCATCTCCTTCTATAGACTCACCCTGAATTTACATCAGCATCGTGAAAAGGAGCCAGGGCTCGGAAGGCAAACTGGGCAAAGGCTGAGTGGTCTCTGATGGGCTTTTGAGTTCAGCAGGCTTGGCCCCAGCAGTCAGTGGTTACAAAGGGACGGACCCTCAGGGATGGACCCTCTGCAGGGCTGGATGTGCCCTACTTGCCTCTGGATAGTGAGGAGGGCTCTCCATGGCCCCAGTGATGGGACGGAACCCCGCGAGTGCTTGCGCATGCAAACAAGGGTGATTTCATCTGCTCTACAAAGATGGAGCATAAATTGCTGTTGTTTTGTAGATCCCTTTGGCTCACCACATTATTTTTATTCCCTGGGGAAGGCCCAGTATCTGTGTACCATGGGGCAGGATGGGGCAAGGGAGAGCGGGTGGCTTTGCCCTCTGTTTTCACCTCAATATTCAGCTCAGTGCAAACTGGATTTTATTCTTCCAGGGACCAAACAGAGCCAGCCAAAACCAGAGATTATCATCACTAAGGAATCCTGCCTGGGGAGCTTTCACCAACCAGGAGAGCAGTTAGTTTGAGAGATATTATTTTTTTTAAAAAACATTTTTTTTTTATGGCATGGCAGTTTTAGTTGAGCTAAATGAAGCTTATTGCAGTGGGGAATTCAGCGCACACATGTTTAAAAATCTTTTAAGATTGGATACTTTAACTCCAGCAAATAATCAAGTCCCAGGAACAATTTAGATGAGTAATATATTAAAAACAGGCTTATACAGATCCAAGAAAAACGTTGGAGGATCCATAGGGGTCATTGTTATGCACTGCAGGCTTAAATATATTGACTTTTACAACTGCAAATAGATGGTTGCATAGTGGTTTCCACTGAAGAGCAGTTTCAGTTGTGATAACTCATACAAAGGGAAATTCAGCCTCGTGCTCAGAGCCGGCGTGAGGCCTAACAGCTAAGTGAACTTAATCTTTATCTCTCTACAAACATTGCATCTCTTTAATCCTTGAGGCATGCCATTCCTGGGAAGGCCCCCACATAAAGGATGCAGTAGAGCGGGGCAGGAATCGGATTTGTTAATTTATGGAAACATCTGAAATTAGAGAAAACAGGGTCTGAAATTACAGGAAGGAAAACGTTTTTCCAAAGGGGAAGAAAAATCTCAAACCCAAAAATAAACCGATTTGGTTGCCAGTGGAAGTGTTTCTTGCTTCTCTGACATTGTATCGTTGCATCGCAGATGAAGGAAAGAAGTTGAAATATGCATCTTAATGTCAACCCTTCCACCTCAAGAGGAATCCAAATGGGGTTTGGAGATGGTTTCTTGGATACAAAGCTTGTGAAATTTAGAGGAAAGCTTAAGAGATTTTTAGGGAATATTGTTTGTTTTCCAGTGGAAAACAAACCCAAACAACTTTCCTCTGGGAAAATGGGTGAACTGCTTGTGACACCAGAACTGCCTAGGGGAAGTTAGAGGTTTCCAAGCACATAGGTAGGGAATGTTCAAGGGCTATGGGTAGGTAGGATGTGGCCATAAACACATGGGCTTCTCCGTGGCTTCCCCATGATCTGTACTTCTGGATGACTGAAAGAGATGCAGTACTGAAGCTGGCTGCCATGGGGCAATGCTGGAGTCACTGGGATTTCTCCCAGCAGCGTTCCTTCCCAAACCAACATGCTGTTTGCACGCAGCATACACAAACTAAAAAGCCTTTGCCATCTGCAGAGAAGTGTTAGTTTTCACTTGTTAGAGTTACACAGAGCTCTAGGACTTTACTGAGGTGATTTTGAATTAATTTTTAATCAAATTTATGTTCCTAGAAACTGTTGATGAAACTGGGTTTCCATTGGCACCAAGACCTAAACACTTGGCAAATAAAACCGAGCGTGGGAGCGGTAATCAGCATGTGAAGAACAGCCCCCAGCACAGCCAGATTCCCCCAAAGACTGCTGAACAATTACATTTCTGTAATGCTTCCTCCTCTGACGTGGTGTGACAGCGGATATTTCCTCCCTGAAGATGAATTTGTCATTAGTGAAACCAGGAGAGGTGACAGTGTCAGAAGCAGGGCTCGGAATCGCCGTCGGTAGCAAGGTATTTTGCAGGAACCCAAACTTCTGAAGGAAATGCATTTTGCTGTATTTGAAAATATTCATTTCTGGTCCGTTGGAGGAGGGATGTAGTTTACTAATTAGGGAATTGGGAAGCAGGGGTTCACGAGTTGTAATCCTTGGCTGAGTGAAGCAACGTGTTCATTACAGCTGTCACTCATCTCCCTCCTGTCTCGTGTTTCTGATCTGTAAATTGAGGTTAATACCCTCTGTACACCAAAGGCACAAGGAGGATTCATTAGGTGGCATCTGGAGCACTGTGGTCTTCTCTCTGCTTGGAGCTCCAGAAGAAACCGAAATGTCTCATAGGAATTAAATTATATATATATATATATTTTGGGTTTCTATTCAAAAGTGGGTGCTTCTGTTCTAAACCATTGAGATATTATTGCTTTCATCTGAAAATTACCAGCATGTGAAGGGGAACAGGAAGGAAAACAGGCCCTTTGAGAAGCATTTAGCAGGCTTTACCTGTGGAGGGGAGCAGAGAGGTTTTTCCTATTGAGAAAAAGTAATAATAAATAAAATAAAATCCCAACTCCAGCATCCCAAACACTTTGGCAACAGCATAATCCCGACTTTAATAGCGCTCTCGCTTTTCCTGTTACAATAAATGAGGTCTGCTCTGTGTTAAAAACAAAGCAAAGGGGAAGCAAACAAACCAAAACCCCAACCCTTGGAGCAGTCCAGGGAAACAGGTTCACTATTGGGCATATCTCAAAACCTATCCAGGAACTGTGTGTTCTCAAACCCATTAAATTCACCCACCGGTCTCTTGTTGGGCTACATTAGCAAACAAAACAAACTGGCTGACGGCTTTTCTGTCCTGCACGGCATAAAAACACCACTCCCAAAGGCTTTTCCAATTCCAGGGATGGAACAGGAGACTTTTAACTACTTATTTACTCGGCTTTTCTCACCCAGAAAGGACCCAACCTGACGGATGGCCCCTGACCTCTCGGTTCTGCATGGCCACCAGCCAGACTGCCACTTGGGTGTCTTCTGCTGGGGGAGATGCAAACCTCTCATCTGGCAAGGCTCCAGCCTATTTTTGTTCTGTAGCATCCTAAGAAATACTGCTCTTCCCTGAATGGATGACCCCAAAGTCACACACGAGTTAAATAGAAGCATAAGTTATCTGGACTTGCAACCATGAAACCATTCTCTGGGAGGAAAGGGTAAATAAACAAATCATTTATTAGCAAGTAAAATTGTTTTTTCTTTGAAATGCAAAAATGTGCTCTCTGGTGAATGATGTTTTAAGCTTCACCCCTCGCTCTCACCAGGCAGAGTCCAAGCGTGTCATGAGCAAAACTGCTTTCAAGTCACCCGTCCAGCTGGCCTGCTGTAGGGTGGTGTTTGTCTGGTTAATCAGTTAGGGTAACACTTGGCTGAGGGGAATTTAGCCACTGATGCTGGGGGTAGCAGGGCCAAACTCTGACTGCGGGTACGGGGCAGCACCAGCTCATGCAGGACCCCCGTGTCCTGCAGCTGTCGGGTGTGAGGTTGAACTTGGGTAGCACCAAGGTTGATGTGGAGACTGTCTGTCCGTGCAGAGGTAGGGATGGAACAAGGGAACAGGGCTGTGACATTCGGCAGGCATGAGATGTGCCTGGAGAACTTGCTGGGTTTCCCCCTGCTCCCTGCTCTGTCGTGGGGTTGCAGATGGTGTGGGACTGAGGTGGCTTTGTGGGCATCCTGTCCCCTCCTCTGGGAAGGAGATGGGACACCAAAGGTCTCCTCCCCTTGGGGTACCTGGTAGCACAGGCATGCCAGTGCGGACACAGTCCCGTTTTACTTTATATCTTCTCTCTCCCCTTCCCTAGGCTGATCCAGCTTCTGTCATCATTTTTCACTGAAAAAACCTCAACTGCAACATGTCAAAGAAGCACACAGACTCTCTGCCCGCCCATCAGGCCTCCATCCTTCAAGCCAGCTCCTTCCAACCAGGTCTCCAGAGCCAGCCAGCGCGTTAATTAGCCCATCCATCCTCGGGAAGCGCCTGTGTCCTGTCTTTGCTCTGCACCACAGGCAGAGCTTTACATCCAGCAGGTCTGGAGATTCGCTTTGGGTGTCTCTTTTGATACCTTGCTGACACAGTGAGACTAGAGACTAAGCTGATCCCATGGCTGGGGGGGGGGTTCACGTGGGCAGGAGATGCCTTTACATCTCTGACACTCAGTGCTGACAGTTAGGAAATGCCATAGGGGAAATGGGGATGAGTTCCTGTGGTTTCTGTGCTTTGCTGGCTGTGAGTGATGCTGGTGAAGGTGGGACAGTGCTCGCTGCTGCCATGCAGGAGAGCAGCAGTGAGACAGCAGGGAAAAGTGGGCATTTTGTGTGCTCAGGAGGAGGATGAAGAGGGGAGAGAGAAATGTGAGGAAAAGCCTGGCAGGAAATCATTGTCTGGGTCGTGTCAGCTTAGGAGATGACAGACCCTGATTCCTTTAGGAGGGTGTGAGTCAGGGGCAAACCTCCCAGCTTCCCCCACCTCCAGAAAGGGTATCCAGGTCCATAAAACATTTTAGAAATGGGGTCAAACTGCACCTCAAGTCGCTCATACCGACGCCCTCCCATCACCTTGAGTGGGTTGCTTGAGCTCACCAAGCTCTCAGGAAGGAGAAGCAAATGTTTTTCAGGTTGATGTAAGTTATTTACTGCCACAGAAGTGTTACTGTTCTCTCATTTATGGTGCACCAGCCAAAGGAGCAGCCTGATACAAGAGCTCAGGCACAAACACCTTCATCCAACGTGTTGAGGAGTTGTTTAAGGTACTTACAAAGCACTTGGGGCTCGGAATAAACTGTCCTGTAAGAGACATGGACCAAAGGAATGGGCAGTGTGTGCATCTCATGCCGTGGCTGCTGGAGCTCCGGAGTAGCTGTTTTCTGGGCTACATCAGCTGTGATCTATACAACTGTTTTCAGGACTGTATCACTGGGTATTTCTTAAAAACCGCCTTTTCCCCAAAGACTGGACTCTAGAAATGAGATTCCTGAAATTCTTTGTACTGTCCAGCTGAGACCTGTGGTACAAGCAGCAATTTTTTTTTGTAGGGCTGTTTTGAAAAGCGAGCTGTTTGTTATTGAACCCTCTCTCCCCCCATCTTACTTAGACTTCCCTTCTTTTCGCTACTGTTGTTGTTTATGAGCATGAAACTGGTGCCTCTGTTTGGAGGGGCATTGCTTCATGAGTAAAATTGTGGGTTTCAGTGGTCTGCAGCTTCTGAATGAGTACGTTGAGTCAATAAATGTCCCACCACAATTTCATAACTTGCCCATATGAGGATTAAAAGAAGCTGAGGGAAACAACCAATGGGTTATTTTAGCTGTGACTACCCGAACCTGCAGGACCAGAGGAAAAGTACATCTTGCTTTCTGATTTAAATAGCACTGATTTATTTTTAGCCCCGTGGCCAGTGTGGGAGCCTGTGGTTGAGGCAGAGACAGGGCTGCCATGGCTGGGGAAGGTCTTCTGGGCTGCTAAATGCTTTCTCTGGCAGTTTTCATGCTGGCTTCAGGCAGCAGCTCATATCTCCAGTGTGGTGTAGTGGGGAAAAGTGGGAAGAAGTGGGACTGGTATTGACAGCCTCAGGTGCAAGCCCTGAGTTTGAGAGCCATGAAATGCATGCAGCCAAAAGCTTTGGCAGTAGGTTTTGGGGGAGTGGGAAGGGAACACTTTGCTTAGTGCCGGTATCTTCCCTTATTTCCATGCTGACCCTATTACTCCAGGACCTGACCCACATGAGGACACATTTCACCTTCCAGTATTTGTCTTCCCTTCCCTGCAACCTGACTGGGACAAGAGAAGCTCCAGGAGATAGAGCACTTGCACTGTAACTCCCTGCCCTCAGCCCCGTGGGTGTGCGATAGGCAACACGAGCCGGGAGTTGTCCCGTTTGGGGACCCTCGGTGCTCTCAGAGTAGGGGAACGAAATAGCACCGATGCCACGGAGGCCACTGCTTTGGGGAAGGGCTTTCTGATGTGCTGCCAAGCTGAAATACAAATCCTGCCGGGTGGCTCTGAGAGGTTATGTGCTTTGCCTCTGCATGGGGCCGCGCTTAAGAAAAGGCATCGCGGCTCCAAGAGATGCAGAAGCGGCGGAGGTTTTCAACAGGACCTAATAAATGGGGAGGCTAATGTAAGCTGCAAATCCAGGGAAAACAAGGGAGTGTTTCAGATGATGCAGGCACTTAATAGTGCTTGAAGTCTCCTGTGGTATCTGAGCCATCCACATGGGACTGAAAGGTGGAGTATGGGAAGGAGGGGAGACCCAAATTGCACCCGGAGAGTGGTCAGCATGTCCCTTCCCTCTCCAATACTCATCCCCAAGATCTATTGCTTCTTGGCAATGATGGTTTATATTCTCCAGGCAGAATGGAGGGCATCTGCCCCACCAAAGCCATGGTCCTGAGTCCTGAGCTTGCCTGGGGCTTGGCTGAAACCTGCAGCATGTGGCAGCGTTTGTGCATCACCAGCTGGAAGGCTGCGGGGGCCGAAGCGTTGGATCTGGATTTCCAAACGAACTCCTGAGAAAGCTGCTGAATTTTAAGCGCCCTAATCCACAGAGCTCTGCTTGAACCTCAGAGCTGCCCTTAGCCTGGGTCTCTGAACCTCTCCAAAACACCCAGCTCTGCAGCCAGAGCTTTCTGGGTCGTGTCTTTGTATCGTGTGTTTCTCAATGATGTCAACTGAAATGAAAAGGCCACAGAGACATTACCTCTGTTTACAGAAAGACAGAAACAAACACTTGCGTTTGCGAAAGCAAATGTCAGCACCATTGATCTGGAGCTGAGTTGTTTATGATGAAGGAAGGTTTATATTTAAGGGAAGGTTAACTCCTTCTCCTCCCCCCCCCCCCGCCCCCTTCTTTTTATTTAAAGGTGCCTAAAATCTCCAGACTTTGCAAAAAAATGTGGTTTTGATTAAGAAACATCTGACTTAACAAAAGCAAAGTCCTAGTTAATATGCTCATAGTTTGGTATTAGCCTGCATTTAATTTTGGAGGAAAACTCGAATGATTACAGTAAATTTGTTCATTTATGACACAGAGAGGAAATGCAATATGCAGAAGAGATTAGGGGCAAGGAAAACAATCCTTCCACTGAAACAGAGGGGAGCTGTGCTGCTGCCATATCACCCTGAAATGCTTCCTCTAGGCTCCCTCAGAGACAGGGATGTGGGTTTTCCAAGGAGACACAAAACTTCAACATCACTGGGGAAAAGAAATAAAAATAAAAATAGGATGGAAAGAAAGATCTGAGGGCTTTGCTGTGCAGAAGAGTGTTTTCATAGAATCACAGAATCATAGAAAGGCATGGGTTGGGAGGGACCCCAAGGATCACAGAGTTCCAACCCCCCTGCCACAGGCAGGGACACCAACCTCCAGGCCTGGAGCTACACAAAGCTGCCCAGGGCCCCATCCAACCTGGCCTTGAACACCTCCAGGGATGGGGCATCCACCCCCTCTCTGGGCAGCCTGTTCCAGCCCCTCACTACTCTCTCTGTAAAAAACTTCCCCCTAATATCTAATCTAACCCTTCCCTCCTTTAGCTTCAATCCATTCCCCCTTGTCTTGCCATTGTCTAACGTTTATAACAGTTTTTTCTCCTGTTTCTCTGCTCCCTTCAGGTACTGGAAAGCTGCAATGAGGTCCCCCCACAGTCTTCTCTTCTCCAGGCTGACCCAGCCCAGCTCCCCCAGCCTCTCTTCGTAGGGGAGCTGCTCCAGCCTTCTGATCGTCTTCGTGGCTCCTCTGAACCCTCTCCAACAGTTCTACATCTTTCTTGTATTGGGGCCCCAGCTCTGGACACAGGACTCCAGCTGGGGCCTCCCACGGGCAGAGCAGAGAGGGACAGTCCCCTCCCTGTCCCTGCTGGCCACCCCTCTTCTGATGGAGCCCAGGTTTTGGTTCACAATGTCAGTCCAGGCCTTCCTGCTGGTCTGAAGTTACTGAGATGAGAAGGGAAGGGTGTATGGGGAAAGGAACAGAAGTTTTGCAGCTTCTTGGAGAAAGAGTGAGACACATCCAGCCTGCAGTTCAAACCAGGCAAGGGTGAGTCCCGTCAGTCCTTTCTTGTGCATCCAAGAATGGACCACAGAGCAAGACTTCATCCTACGGGATAAAGAGCACCCCAAATGTAGAGTGGAGGATGATGAGTGGGACAAACTTTGCTGGAGGAACGATGGGGAGGAGAAATGAAGTGCTGTAACATGGATAGCAAGGGCCATGGAGCCAGCAGACAGAGCAGGCTGCCTTGTCCAGTCCCTTCAGCACCGTTCACCCCTGCATCCCATGGGGCTCAGTGCCTGTGGGGCTCTGCTGGAACCCAGGGCAGTGCTGCAGATACACCTGCAACCCAAACACCTGCTGCTGCCAGCACATATTGCACCCCAGGCTCACTGAAGCTGTGCTTTAAAATAAAAAGGGGGTTAAAAAATAGAAGTTATGCAAATGTTTCCCTTTTCTTTTTTTTTTTTTTTCCTCCCAGAAAGAACATTAAAATCTCTTCATTAGCTGTTTTTTCTGCAGCAAAATAATGATCCCAATGGGATTTTCCCATGCTGGGAGTGGCCAGGGGATGGGACCCGCGCTGGGCACTGCAAGGGCTCAGCACCAGCAGCATCGCTGTCCGCCTACATTCGGTGTCCCTCAGGACTGGAGGCGGGGGATGGCCACTTTGTTTCCCAGCCAGACTTTCTGTTTGCAGGCAGGAGGGACTGTTTGATCTCCCAGTGATGGGAAAAGCCGCTGCGTTCGGACGCTTTTGGAAAGCGCCTGCTTTGGCGGTGGCCCTGATAAGGCGGGCGGTGGCTTTGAAGGTGACAGGGAGGGTCTGAGGGGACCCCTGGGGTGTTGGGAGGAGGGGGAACCCCTCAATGGACGACAGCCCGGGCATGGAGGTTGTAACGGGCTCTCCTCAGGTTATCTAAATAGCATATAAATCACTGTCGGGGCTGCCATTTCCTCTGACGGGGACCCGTGTAAGTGATTAATAAGGCACAAACACTGGTACTCTGTGGAACTGCAGTAAATTTTATTATAACTTCCTTCCACTTGATAAGCACTTCCATGGAGACAGAGGCTGGCTGCCACGCACTCCCGCTCCCCTCCCATCCGCCGCCCGCAGAAGACCCCGGCAGCCCCGAGGTTAGGGAGGGCTCCGGCTCTCCGGCCTTTCCACCACCAGCTGCAAGCCATGAAAAGAAGCAGGTTTTGTTTTCCTTTGTTTCGTTTGACTGGATGGAGCCTCTCATCCCCACTGACTGACCCGAGGTTGCATCTTGCTCACCTGCTGTTTTAAAAGTCCCATAAAGCGTCAAGCAGAGAGCAGCACGTCAGGCATCCCCACCCCACGGCCATGGGATGCACATGGGGCTACTGCAAGAAGGAAAACTCCTTGCCAGAGAGAGAGATGGAGAAAGACCATAACTCTTTGTGTTAGGAAGGAAAGTGTTAGGCTTGGAAAGCAATGAGAGCGATGCTGATGCTCTCACCACTCAACTTAGGATGTTCCCTAAATATGTACAGAGTTTGTGCCTGTGTAATGCTATTTTTTTTACATTTTATGTTATTTATTTTCCAGATGGAGGTTGTTGGTAGGTGCAGTAAACCCAGAGAAGGAGCCAGCTTGCTCACAGGTCACTAACATGGTCTTTGGGTTTTGTGACAGTGGGGATGTAATTTTCTATTGCTTTATAGCAGTAATCAGGTGTTTTCTGTGCTCAGTGAAGGAGGGTGGAAATCTCTGCCCTGCTCTCCTCCTTATCCTGTCCTGAATAAGGGGGTTGTTTTGGTCTGAGCAGGCAGGTTTCAGTACACATGGGGGGATGCACATTTAGGGTCTAAAGATGGAACATGCTGCAAGAACAATGGGGCAAGCCATGGGAGGGATGTGTCGTGAGCTGCCTGCTTTGATTTGGGGGGTTTCCCCCCCATATTATTTATAAAACACAGTGGGTTTGTTTTGTAGGTTTCATTGCACTACACGAGGGAAGGGGAGCACAGTGCAAATCCCATGTGATGGGAGCAGGCAGCCACTGGGAAAAACCAAACCAGCTTTGGTCTCTCTGTAGAGACCTGAAATGTGGTTCTTCCCCTGGAAAAGCCACTTGTGTGTGGAGTGTGAGGGGGTTGCTTTGGCTTTTTGAGACAAGTAGGTGGGGGGGGATGAATCACAGCAGCGCATGGGACCGATTGATGCCCAGGCAGATGGCCCAGATGCTGCTGTGGTGTGGAGGTCACCCTGAGCAGGCATCCAGGATGGATAAAGCCCTTGTCCTTCCACTTAACACTGTGTGGTCCATGAGTGAACCTTTCCCCTCCATCTTTTTTTTGGCTAAGCACAAGTGAGTTTCTTGCTCTGGTGTGTGCAGATGGCTGATGCTGGCTGGCAGGGTGCCCTGGGGATGCATTGCAGGAACGTGTGTTACAGGCAGGAATAAGCCTCTGGAGAAACAAAGGAGAAACAAAGCTTTGAACCCTTCAATTTGTAACTGTGCAAGGCTGGCAGTGAAAGCTGTGAGTGAAACCTTGTGGGGGCACTGAACAAGCTGGTTAATCTAGATGGGTTTCCTTATTTTTCTTTCCTTGCAGGCATTGAGTGAATTTTATCCTGAGAGCCAAATGCTGGGCTAAGTGTGGAGCAGCATCTGCATGCTCACACTCCTGAGCTCTGGGAAATCCTAGCTGTGAATGAATACAATGCAAAGTAGCAAGGTGTTCTTGTTATTCCTAGGGCAAGTCCAAGAGGTTTATAGGAGAGAGAAAGAGCATGGCAAAGCAAACAGCACCGTTGCTTGGATCCTTTTCTCCTGGCTGCAACAGGAGCACATCTGCTGGAGGTTGTGCTTGGGCATCCCTGTCCTGCAGGAAGCCAAGTACCTGCTCATGGACCACTGAAATGAGCTTTGTCTCTGCTATCAATGTGGGGTCTGGTGTGGAACAGGAGCCATCACCAGCAGTGAGCTGGTGGCTCTGCTTGTCGTCAGGTTTACCAGTGAGACAGAGGCTTTCAAGGTGTTCTGACTGATGTTTTCCAAACTGAGCTTCCCAAGCATCCTGGGACACAAACAAAATAAATATATATCTATATAAAAGGTTGTGTTTTGGTTTGTTGTTGTTGTGGGTTTTTTTCCTGAGCCTGATTAAGTGTGAAAGACTTTGGGGATAAAAATCTTTCCATCCCAGCCTCAGGAATCTTACCTATCAAAAAAACATGGGTGGAATAGCAATAAAGGAGCTGGGTAGGATGCTGCTGTGGTCAGGGGAATGACATACAGGCATGGGTGGGATGCCTGTCTGAGTTATGGTGTCTAGAAAAAATGAAAAGCTTCAGAGGGAGAAAGTCACTTGGAATAAAAATTAGGGAAGAAGTAGGACATATCTGAAGGTTCATAGGCAGAGTGGAAGGCCAAGGTTTCCACTAGCACTCAGCGATCATATAGGGGATGATGTGGTGTTTCTCCTGTTGCCTCCACTTAAAAGGAGATGTGAACACTCAAACTAATACAATTTTAGCACAAGATATTTCTATTACAGTCCAAACCACAAATACATTTCAGGGAAAAGGTAGAACATTGATTTAAGCAAACAAACAAACAAATTCCCAGAAAATGCTGGGGAATTTTCAGCAACTTTTCTAAATGCTTTTGTGAAACCTTCAGCATTTTTGTGGGTCTCTATCCTCCCATCCTTCACACAACTCAGAACACTGGCATTTTTGATGGACCTCTCACTCAAGTATGTTTCCAGGAGGCCAACCCATGAAGAACTATTACAAAGAACCTTTCCCTAGGCAGTTTTATGCTCTCAGTTACTCAAAATCTTGCCACAAAATATTGAAATATCTGTCAAAATTTGGAAAGGGGAGAAAAAAAAGGTCTGAAGGATCGTAAAAATATAAGTATCTACTGTCCCACAAAATAGGTTTGCATCTGGCAGTCAGAAAGATTTGTATCATAATGTATTCTGCTGCAGAACAAAGAAAATAAATGAAAAGCAAGTAGCTGCCAGATCCAACTTTTGCACGTCTGTGTAGAAAATCTGCCCTTCTTCCCGGATTTGGTTTTATTCCCTGTGTTTTGTGGTGGGTCTCAGGAGCTTTAGTCAGCATGGCCAAGGGAAAGGCCTCTTCTCCATAACGGTGGGGGGAGCTACAGGAAAGATGGAGAGGGAGCGTTGGACTGTTTGGCAGGGAATGTATTCATAGGACAAGGGGGAATGGGGTTAAGCTGAAGGGGGGTAGAGTTAGATATTAGTAAGAAATCACAGAATCACAGAATCACAAGGTTGGACAAGACCTTTGAAGATCATCAGGTCCAACCATTCCCATCCTATTCTAAACCATATCCCTAAGTACCTCATCAACCCTCTTTTTTAAACACATCCAAGGAAGGTGACTCAGCCCCTCCCTGGGCAGCCTGTTCCACATCCCCACAAGTCTTTGAGTAAAAAATTTTTTTCTAATATCTAATCTAACCCTGCCCTGGCACAGCTTCATGCCATTGCCCCTTGTGCTATCTCCTGTCACCTGGCTGAAGAGACCATCGCCCACCTCTCTACAACCTCCTTTCAGGTAGTTGTAGGTGGTGATAAAGTCTCCCCTCACCCTCCCCTTCTCCAGGCTAAACATCCCCAGCTCCCTCAGCTGCTCCTCATAGGATTTGCCCTCCAGCCCCTTCCCCAGACTGGTTGCCCTTCTCTGGACTCGCTCGAGGATCCTTGCCTGTGATGGTGTCATGGCCCTGGCACAGGCTGCCCAGAGAAGCTGAGGCTGCCCCTGGATCCCTGGCAGGGTTCAAGGCCAGGTTGGATGGGGCTTTGGGCAACCTGGGCTAGTGGAGGGTGTCCCTGCCCATGTCAAGGGGGTGGAGCTAGATGGGCTTTGGGGTCCCTCCCAACCCAAACCATCCTGTGATTCAACAGCCCCCAGCATGTGCCGCCTCCGCTGCAGCCCCAACCTGACCATGGGTTTGAAGGGAGGAAAAGATCAGGGTGTTTTCCAGGCAGGGATGGGATTGGAAAGTTATCTACATGTGAGGAATGCGTGACCTCTCCCCAACTCCTGGTTAATATATCCACCACACTTTGGGGTTTAAAATCAAACCTCTTCACGTTTTCGTTGTTATCGTGGGCTTTCTGTAGGCACTCTTTTATATTGCATTGCACCACTTATATCAAAAACAGATCAGAAAAAATTCTATTTGCCCCCCCTCCCCTTTTTTTTTCTTTTTTATGACTGAGAATTTCAAAGCACTTCAGGATTACACAGGGGAAAAAAAAGGTACTTCCAGCCTTCATCTAAAATGGATTCATTCCTGTCACCAAAATGCATTAAAAAATAATAAATAAAACACAAACTAATTCCAGGCAAGGCAGATGGATGTGATAGTTGAGCTTTGGATGATGCTGGCTGTTCTGAGCCTTTGCAGTGTATCTTGAGTGGGTAAAATGCACAGTATGCTGAGCAAGATGTGATTTTCACACAAATACCCTGTTTAAATGCTTACGTGGGCCTTGTGAAGCATTTAAGCCTCTCCTCTATGACAAAATGTTCCTGCATCCAGTTGTATCTTCAAAAAAGGGCTGAGGATGCCCTATGGCCATGGCCTGTTGCAATACACGTCTTCTGCCATGTCGTGCTCTGCTCCCACCCCATTCAGATGTGGGCTTGCAGATTTTAAAATACATATATAATTCACCTGAAGGGAAATTCTCCCTTCTCACTGACCCCCTGGACCATGTCTGGACTGTTACTGAGGACAGAATAAGCTTCTTTATGGCTTTTATCTGCTATTTCCATGTGCTCTGGCATTCCCAGGGCTGAAGCCGAGTGGCCGTGCTCTGGATTCCCCTCTGCAAAACCTCATCCTCTGAAGTTCACATCACTGTTGTGAAACCATGCAAAGAATCTTGGGGATGGGACAGCTGAGGGAGAAGAGGGCTCATTGTCTTGTTATTAAGAGACCCAGTTATCACATCCTGCCTTCAGGGAACTGTTTCTGGAGGTTTGTGACTGGGGGTGGCTACACTGGGAAGCATCTGCAGTTGAGTGAAGGGGAACAATACGGGGGTTTGGTTGAGTTCTCTGGCCAGAGTTAGTTTGGTAGAAGAAGACAGTGTGTGTGAGAAGACAACCACTTGTGTTTGCTCTGTGAAGTCTCCCTGTGCAGGACAGGCAGGGGAAGGAAAATCAATTAAAACCCTTGTAAAACCTGAGCCATCTCTGTTCCCTTGGATTTGCTCTCCTACCTTGGAGTGTCAGGGCTTTGTGTGTCTTCAGCTGAACCAGGGGCTTTAGGGGAAGTTTAAGGGGTTTGAAAAATCAAAAGGGAAAAAAAAAGATGTATTTTACTTTAATTGCATTTTACCTAATCTCTGAAATCTGTGTAGTGACTCACACCCTCAGCTGGTGTAAATCAGCAGTGGGCTAACGAGCAGAGAGGAGCCCTGCTATTTTACCTCTCTCCCCTGAGAGTTTGCTGGTTTGATGCACCAGTGCCAGAGCCACCAAGAGCTCCAGCTTGTGTGTTTTCCCAGGAGAAGCCCACTGAGGACAGGTCTGCTCAGGATGCAGGAGGAACTTTCAGGTAATGCTTTTCCTCTTTTTCTTTGGCCCAGAGGCAGCTCATATCTTGTTGTGATGCTCAGTAGGATGCTTTGTTGGGATATTTTGATGCTGGTTCTTCGCTGCTCCAAGTTGCTGAGTGTTGTCTGTTGTGTACCTGAGAGTTCTGCAGTGGTTTTATTGTTGGGTTTAGTTGGGGTTTTTTTTTGAGGTCATGGCAGTTGTGTGTTCTTTGTGGCTGTAAGGTATTGTGAAATATTTATCCCTTATTTTTTCAGTCTCTGGAGTGATGTCTCGAGATGGCACCTCAGTAATAAGCAACACATGGACTGTGAGGCTCAGGTGCTAGGAGAGAGCTTTGGTTTTGAGAAGCCCTGGCATAGCTTGGCCTGTTTGGATAGACCTAGTGGTTTGGACAGTCCAATGACATCCATATGCAATGATTTTTTTTTTTTTCTTTATTATTATTTTTTTTCTTCCTTGATTCACGATGTTGAAACTAAACCCCTCTTGGCTTTAAACTTTAAGCCTCTGCATACGTTCCCCTGAGAATGAGCGTTTCTGGCAAACTAGAAGTTCTTAAATATCACTTCTCCAATTACATTCTCACAGGTTAGTATTTATGCAGGCCTGGCTTTTCAAATCCACGGAGCTGGTACTGGGCTGAGGCTTAATGCGTTACAGGTGGCTTTCGGTGCTTTGGGCTCTCCGACCAAACTGGTTCCAGATGGCCACACAGTATGAGTAATAACATCAGCTCATTAAGTTGCAAGGTTTCAACTACAATCACAGAATTATCAATGAAATAAAAGCTAACGGCGTATCAGCTGCACCCTAAGCCATAAATAGGATTTACAGCAAAACAAAACAAAAAAAATCTACTTTTGAACCCGGATCTCTCATCCTTTCAGTACTGGGTGCCCACATAATGGGTTTATTCACTAGCAAAAGAGCAAAAAAATCTGCCCCACCTTCTCCAAAATATATTCCTGAAGGCTACTGCGCCGTGGTCTGGTGAGCTTCTGATTTTGGAAGAGCTTTTGACTGAGGTTGTTGGAAATGCACAGGAGTATTTATCTGTGATGACTTAGAGAATAACTGGCAGGAGCCAAGGTCTCAGATCAAAGAGAGAAGTGTCAGAAAGCCTCCTTACCTTGTGTCTGCTGTTAGGGCTGGAAGTGTTGTTCTTTGTGCAAGTTGTTATCTGTCTGTAGTGTGTGTACCATGTTCAGTGGGATGACTCTTGTAGTGCAGACGCATGGCTTCTGCTACTTTATAGCCTGGATCAGCAGTGTTTTGCTGGTCTAGATGTCCCCTCTGTTCAGGGTCACCATGGGGAACCATTTCATCACCTTCCTGGTGTAGATGAGGTGATAAAGATCCCTCATCTTGCCTATCAAGGGGTGGTTATTTTTTTGCTTAAAGGCTGTAAAAAGAATAGGAAAATATACATAAAGTAATGCCTCCCTGAATCTTCAGAGCCCTTGGGGCAAGGAGGAGGTGTTAGTACACAACCAGAGCACCTGAAGTGGTTCATCTTTTAAATTCTCCCTGACTCTGGTGCCTCTGCTTCTTGACTTGACAGAACTTCCATCATTGATCCTTGTAGCTTCTGTGCAGCAAACAGTTATCACCCAGTGCTGGATCAACCTCACTGGTTTTTGTGGGGCTTCTCATGCTGGTGGGATGATAAGCGCCTGGCCAAGCTGAAGCTGCACCATGGGGTGCAGTGTTGAGCAGAGCTGTGGTGTGGGGCTGGGTGCTGCTGATGCAGACAGGGCTTTCAAACCCTTTTGCACTTCATTCCCTCTTCTAAATCTGATTGTGCTGCCAGGAAATCAGGACTTCATTAGCAATCACGTGGTTTGGAGTAAGGTGTCTTGTACGTTGGGGTAAAAACCATGCCAGAATTCTGAGTAAAGGACGTTTCTAACTCAACCAAAACCACAAGCTATTCTTCTGTGCTCCTCTGTACCAGGCTTCCAGAACACTAGTGTGTTAGAAGTGTCAAAGTACCTTGCTGGGTATAGTAGAGAAGCCATGTCTTGTGAGGCCTGAGAGGACAAATGAGTCTTCCGAGCATGCAGGAAGCCTGGAGAAGCTTTATGTGACCCTTCTTTGATCCTAGAGGTCCTGGTTGTGGTTAAAGCCCAAATTCAGTACCCTGGGCCATGCTAATAACCGGTGTGACTATCTGCTTTGTTACCACTCCACACAAATAAGACACTCAAAATCAGTCCCTTGATAATTAGAGATGTTTTCCTTGGATTTATCCTACCTGCTTTACCCTCCCCAGCTGTGCTTCTGTCGCATGTGCAACCAAAATTTCCATCTATTTCTTCCCCCAAGGGCTGTTTGCAGCAGCAGCAGCAGCATCACCATGTATGGGTCATGTGATAGTTCAAGCATTACGGCGTTAGGGAAGGTGAGTACAGCTAATGCCCTGCTAGTTGGGATTTAATTATCACCATAAGTAATCCTGGAGGTAGTTCTCTCTCCATCCTGGAACTCTGAGGGTCTCGCAGATGTGCAGTATCACGGCTTCCAGATGTTGACAGCCTTTTCAGAGGGCTGGGCACTGGCCCAAGGAGGGATTTGGTATCGGGGAATTCTGGCACCGGCTGTGTTTCCAGCGATGTGTACACTGAGGAAATTATTGTGTGTGAGTGTAATGCAGAGACACCGACGGAGGCTGAGCTTAAGTCCCTGGGCCGGCATAGTATTGATCAAAAGTCAGGACTGTGGGCAAGCATGGACAAAAGTAATGTGGTGATTTAGTGGGGTGGGTTTTTTTTTTGTCTCAGGCCACTGTTATCCTTTGTGCTTTCTGAGTTATGATGCCTCCGGCACAGCTCTTTCACCAGGAGCAGGTTTGCAGTGAGGTGGCTGGTGTCACCGTGAGTTTTGAGGGCTGTGTTCAGGCCTCCTGCTTCAGACATGTGATTTGGGTGATGCAATGTGTAAATCCCAGGCTGCCATCTCAGTAGGGTGACTCTGCCTGGGTGAGGACCTGTTTCCTTTGCACACATGGCATCAGTGGAAAGGGCAGGGAGCAACCCCAGAGCCTCTATGGGGAATTGGGTGATACACTAGGTCTGGGGTGGGCTGACACCAGTCACCAGTCAGTGTGAAACTGGGCACAAAGTGGTATCCAGACAGGGGGTTGTATCAGGAACCTCCATCCAGGCTTTTGGGTTCATTCTGGGGGGTTTTAAGGGTAGCATGTGTTCTGAATGCAGCTCCTCCTGACCCAAGGCTGTGTCTGAGAGGCCATGAAGCCCCCAATATTTTTGGGCAGAGACTGCTGTCCCCCTCTCCTACCAGTGTGCACCACTGGGTCTTGCCAAGAAGCCTGAGACGAGGTGGCACTCTCTCTTCCAGGGTCAGCATCCCATTTGGGGTCTTTGCCTTCCATAAGTAATGCTTGGGGTCAAAGAGGGTGGTCTGTAGCCCATCTGTCTCCTAACTGCTTGCTATAAGCAGTGGGCACGTGAGCTTGGCTCCCGTGCAGTGGGCATGGTGCTGGTGCTGAGGCCCAGGCTCACGTGCCAAGGGGAGCGATGCTGAAGCAAGCCTGTGTGCAATGTGAGGAATGCCAGACCTACCCACTGTCTCCAGACCCGTCTCCCCATCCAGGCTCTGGATCTTATTTGGATGCGGAGAGATTTATAAGGCATTCTGTTAATTAGGGGCCCCTGTTTTGACTGAGAAAGATGGGGAATGAGGAGACCTAACAGAGGCAATGGCAAACAGCGGGCTGAAGGGGAAGGCTGGGGAGATGCTGGTGGTGTGTGCTGTGAAGAAGTAGGGGCAATAAAGTACACCAATAAAAATGATGTGTACGCCCGTAGCCTCATCTCAGAAGGGGGAACAAGAGCGGGTCCCATCTAAGAGCAAGCAAGAGAAACCCCTCCATATGTTAGCAATTATAGGAAACACATGGGAGAGGTGGACAGGGCAGACAAATCCGAAAGCCATATGATATTGCACAGAAGGACTGAGGCTCATGTAGAGCCTGGGAGTTCATATATTTCACAGCTCACAACGTACAGGGACTTTAGCCCAAAAGCTGCAACTGGGAAGGCTCATCTTGTCTGGGCCTCATGGGCTGACCACAGATGGGGAAGGAGGGCTGGGTTGAAGGGGCTGGCAGAGCCCTGCTTGGCTTTGAACGCTTTCCTTTATAAAACACTTGCAGCTGGTCTTTGCCACAGCAGCCCTGAGCAGGGGTACCGGGAGCGCTACAGCTGTGCTCCAGCAGTGCTCCTGGTGGGCTCAGGGCATCCCTGCTTTATTCCGGAGCGTGGGCTTGTCCTTAACTGCTGTTAAATTTTCTATCTGCCT
The DNA here is from genome assembly GCF_964237585.1 of Gallinula chloropus. NCBI lineage: Eukaryota > Metazoa > Chordata > Aves > Gruiformes > Rallidae > Gallinula > Gallinula chloropus. The sequence goes on along the minus strand of NC_140091.1, from coordinate 5,140,745 downwards.
ACCAGCAGGATGATATTTGCTGCAGGGATGGGAGTCCCAGGAGCACTGCACCCGGCCTTCCATCCCTGTGTGAAGAACAAACAGCACGGTGGTGTGTTCCCATCGCTGCAAGGGCTGTGTGGTGAGGTCTAGATGTTCCTGGGCCGATCTTACACACCCTGCCCAGGTGCTGCTGTTCTAAAGGCTGTGGTAGTTTGAGGCCCAAGGTGTTATCCAGCTCCTGTGCAGAGCTGGCACTCCTTGGACTGCAGGATAGATCCTCTTGAGACGCAGCCGAGGGTGCGTCAGACCAGATCAGCTGAGCACATTACTTCTTGGCAGCTGATCTGAACCAGTTCTCTGAGCTGCTTCGTGTCCACTTGCAAAAAACATTCTGTGAACACGGTGCACGTCATCAGTTCACCAGTTTGGATGCAGTAAACTTGTCTTCAGTGCAGCAAGAGTCTGGTAAACCACTCGTGCCCAGACTCCAGTCTGCCTAACGGAGCCCCAGCTCAGGCTACTGTGTGGGTTGCTGCTTCCCCAGTGTCTCCTGTCCCAAACACAGGGATGTTCTCACCAGAATATGTGCACAACAGCCTTGTAGAAGTTGAGCTTATGCCAGAGAGGAAAGTTCACTTAACTACTGAATGTGCCACGCTCCTGAGCATTAATGTGGTTGTGATGTGGTTAGTTTTGGTGTTTTCCTATTCATTAAGCAGATGCTTTAGTGCTCTGAGGATCACCTTTGCTGCAAAGGGTGGTGCTTACACCTCTGAGGGCAATGGTGTGTTCAGCCTTGGTAAACATGTTCTGCTCCATCTCACCAAGCACTGAAAGCAGAAACTGCTATTGGGTTTTGTTGTAGAGGGGGCAGCTCTGCCAGCATAAAGAAGAACTTGTTTGGGGTCTGCTTTCATCTCTCTGCGTTATCAGGACTATTAAAATGAGGAAAGAGCTCTTTAAGCCTTATCGGACAGTGACACTAAAAATACCCCGACAGCTCCCTCAATCCCAAACCCCAAACAACTGAAAAACAAAAGCCAGCCCTAAACCCCTGAAAACCCTGTGGTATCCATCACTGCCATGTATAATCACAGTTAGAAATCCAAATGAAGTCTGCAGCCTGTCAGCTCTGCAGACAGATTTGGTGGTGATATGAGCAAAGCCAACATTTAAAAATGACTGAATTCTCATTATAAAGACACATGATCCTCCTTCTCATTGAGAACAGTTGGGCTTTGCTTCCAGTGGAGAGCCAAGCCATTTATTTTATAGCTCCATTGTATGCTGCGCTGGGAATTGTTCCTGCAGATAGAGGTTTCTAGCGTGTTTTCCCTATGTACTTTGTTCCACATGCACTGTGCCCTTTGCACATGCTGAGGGCTCTCACGTGAATTGCACTTTGCCTGATTTGGTTGGATGGGTTTCCTACATTTGTGTCCTATAAATTGGCATGGCCACGTATTTATTTTGGTAATCAACCAGTTCTTTGTAAATCTGTGAGCTTAATCCTCCAAGAGAGAGAAATAAAAGGCTCAGTCTCTGTTTCTAACAATGAAGATAAATACCTCTATTTTCATAACTTTTGGACATCTTTTTTCATGGCATCCAGCCAAATCATGAGGTCCTTGCTCAGGCAAGAGCATGCAGATGTCATTAAGTTCCTCACCAGGCTTGTTAGGGCATGGAAAAACCTCTTTAAGGGGAAAGATAGTCTCATGGTTTTGCCATCGAGGGAGGATTTAGTTCGACTGGGCTAAGTCCTTGCTTCTGCCGTGTATTTCCAATGTGACCTTGCACGACCCTCTCCCTCTCTCTCTCTACATCTGCTTCCCCCCAAAAATCTCCTGCTGTGGAGAATATAAATCTCCTTGGTGTGGAGGCCCTCTCGCTGTGGGTTGGATCGTGCAGGAATTTCGGCTGAGGCTGCGAGGCGTCGCAGAGGCAACGCAGACATGAGCACAGCAATAGGCTTTCGGCTCTGTCTGCGGATCAGGACCAGCTCCGCCTTGCTCCGAGGTGACGGGATGGAAGCCAGAAGCCACCTGAGCCTGTTAATGCACAGCTCTGCCCAGAACAACAAATGCTGGCTCTCACCTTATTAGTTCAGGCACTGTAGCGATCAAACTTGGATGCCTTTGTTGTGGTGCTCCTTGTGCTGAAGGTGCCTCGCAGCTGGGTGCATCTGGTGGTGGGACCTGACCCAGAGGAGCAAGGATGGGTGTCCTGGAATCTGCAGTCCTCTTCTAGCAGCTCATAGGAGCCCAGGGGCTCCTAGTCATCATCATCGTTTGTCTGCTGATCATTAGCACTTTGGTCATCTCTTGGTCAGACTGGTTGCACAAACATTGAGGTTTCACTCCTGTCTGGAGGTGCTGGGAAGATCTCCCTGCAGGATTTGAAGTAGTGCTTGGAAAAGGAGCATGAAGGCTGAGCGAGCAAGACAGCAGCTGAGTGTGAATGAGCAAGATGGTGGCATAAGGAGCTGGCCCCCTGCGTGCAGTGATGCTATCAAGGAGCTGGTGGAGGCTGCAGGCACAAAGTTTGGATGTGTTGGCTCATTTCAGGAGTGTGGTGTGGTGGTTGAGGTGGTGGCATTGACTGCAGGGTGATAAGCATCTCCACATGCTCCCACAGCACTCTGTTTTTCCTACAGCTGGTGGGGGGGAATTTCACTGTGGTGGTCATTGGGTGGGCAAGGGGTAGCATAGCCCTGCTCCTCTACTGTCTGGGCTGGGGCCTGCTGCAAGGAGGAAGGTACACCATTGCTACTTGTCAGATTCCCCCTTTGTGCACACAACAGTGTTTGGTGTTCTAATATCCCCATGATTTAGAGTGAGATGCAAACTTGTGCCTGGGGAGAGTCCCAGTGCATGCAAATGGCATGTGTTAGTTGAACTTTGCAGAGTGGCACCAGGAGGATGCAGTCCAGAGCCTGAGTCCATGAGTCCTTCACTGGCCTTTGGTGGTTGTACCCAAGAGCAAGGCCAGACAAGGACACGTGGCTATGAGAAGCCTTTTCAGTCCTTCCTTCTCCCTGACCTGGGTGAAGGTGTTCAGCAGGCTTGAAGACCTCCATGCCCACCTCTGGTTCCTTTGGATAACTAGGCAATAACAAACCTTTTGAGACTTGAACTATGGCCACCATCTCCTCAGCTGTAGCACATGTGCTCGTTCTTTCTTTGGGAATGAAGTTCACACACTACTAAAACCCCATCCATTTCTCCATACCTCTTAACAACATCTGCTTCTCCTAAAATACCTTACCATGCTTTTTTTTTTTTGAATTAGAGTAAAACTGTGGGGAGGGGGCAGAGAAAAGCAAAGGTTTAAGTAAACCTGTTTCCACAGGCAAAAAAATCCCTTTATTATAAGTCATGATGATGCTCCATGTTTTCACACCAGCCTTTATGGTGAAAGCAATGTGTTGGCCATAAATCTTAAGGCTGGCTAATTCCTATAAAATTCTGTGAGCAGAATCAAATGATTTTACTGTCCTGTGACAAATTAATGGCTGGGTGTCAACCAGTGTCACTTCCTGTTTGAAGAATGACTATGACATTAAGGAGATTTTATTTATGATTTCCTGCCTGATGATCAAAAATAGTAAAATTGTACAGTGAGGGTGGGGAGAAGCCAGTGCTCACTTCATAAATAGCATCACCACCACATTTCTTTGGAGTGAGCCCACAGTGATGCCCACACAGTGGGACTTGGGTGTGTTCCCTGGACAGGTGCTGACTCTGTTTTTCCTTTTGTGCTTGGTTTTTCTGGGAAGGGAATTTGGACCCATGGCCTTAAAATCAGCTCTGGTCCTCCTTCAGGTGATGGCCTGACTTGTTGGGAAGGGTGGTACTGTGGGACGTGCACCAAAACACTGTGCCTCCTTTGTAATGAGTTGCCTGCAATTCCTCTTGCTAACCTGTATTTAGGTATGGGAAAGGCCCAAAGGGAAAGAGCAGCTTGTCTTCTGCCTGGATTTAGTTCCCACAAATTGAAGGAATAACTTGTGTAGTCCCATGGCAGTGATCTTACACATGTGGATGTTGAGCTGAAGAGGGGCTTTCTTCCTTGGTGTCCTGGTGGGCCCAGGAACTTGATGGGATGCCATCTGTGATCTGTCTGTTAGTCTAACTGCTGTAAAGCTTTTATTTTTAGTGGCTAATTGTTTTATGGTGACATCTGAAACGTGCACAGACTCTGCTGAGGTGCAGAGTCAACTACAGCCCAGCTTGGAAGCAGTTCACTGTCTTCTGTCCAAGTTCTTGAACACAACACTAAGAAATTCCATATGATGAGTTGGGCAAAACAGAACAAGGAGACAAGGAAAAAGAAATGGTTCTGTCCTGTGATCGGTGCTGTAATTTTTGTGTGAGGAATTCTTCATCAATGAATGGTCCCCCTTGTGCATGGGGACAAAGAACCTGGGAGGACTCTGCTACTGGGCAGTTGATCTATGCAGAAGGCAACCATCCTCATCAGGCCTGTGGATAGCTGGAGACAGCTGCTTGCCTGGCTGAATTTGTGCCTCTTATTTCCCCCATCCAGCCCATGCAAGCAAATGGAAACAGCAGCTGCCAAGCACACCACACGTCCCAGCCTGCAATAATAATCACTGATCAGCTCACCTCTGGCCCACAGTAAGCGTCTGGAGAAATTTTCCTGTTGCCAGTTGCCCCACGTTCAAGCCTCTTCTCTTTGGCTTAACCCATAGCTGGGGTTTGGCTTTCAGTCCACTAGTGAAATGTCTTAACAAAGGCCAGGCAAGGACGTTATGGTCGGCAGCATGAAAGATAATTCGCCTTCTGAGTCAGCTCTCAACTTCTCCAGCACTGCCAGCACTAGGACTTACTGCTGTTTCTCTTGCTGCCCTGGCTATAGTCCTTCCCTCTGAGCCCAACTATTTCCACAGTATATTTTTGGGAAGAACTGGAACGTTCCACTCAGGCTTCCAGAATCTGAATATCACTCCTTATGGCCCTCCCTAACACCTAAAAGTCAGCCCTGGACATGCTGCAGATTATTTTTATCCATCCCAAGTTGTCATGGTCCAGCCAGTTTTGCCCAGCCACCTGCAGCTGGGTTAGCAGTGTCCCAAGAGATGCAAGAGGGGTGGTCTTTACTCGTGTCTCCTTGGGGCTCAGTCAAGAGGAGATACTGCAAATGCACAGCACAAGGTATCATCCTGAAGTTAAGGCATAATGGAGCCTCTTGCAGCTCTTCTTTGGCCACCTTCCTGAATCTTCTAACAAATAAAGCCAAGACCCTGTGGAGGAATGGCATGGAGTTGGCACATGTACAGGGATTTTGCTGGGAACCAGGACTGGGACATGTTCCCTGCCCTCAGTCAAACCTGTTTAGTCTCTTCCTTATCTGGGAAGAACAGCACTACCTCTCTGTCTTCACTTCACCCCTTGGTTCCCATGTCAACATCACGGCCCATCCAGTTCCTGAGAAGTCAGGACTTTAGCTCATTGTGACTGCAGACCATGAGCCCTGAGAGGCAACTGTGCTTTGCTTGGATAATCCAACCCACAGAGCCAGGAAGAAAGAATGACAACTCAGGAGGATAGGGTGTCCTTATGGTGCAGAATGATCTAATCCATGTTCCAGCAATGCTCTCCACTCCTTTAGTCAAACCCTAGGCTCATAACTGGAGAGGTTTTGGCAATCTATCCATCAATCACTCGACCAAAGCACCTCTCCCATGTCTAGGATTTCCTGCAATTATCAGGAGGTGCATTTGTTTTGATTTACTTCACTAGCCTCTTGGGCCCAGATGTTCACAGATGCATCAGTCTTTGTGCCAGAGAATAGCCAGTTTGCAGCAAGTGGCCAGGAGGTGCTAATATCCCTTTGCCACAGGATTGGCAGTGTGGCCTGTGCTTCCATGGGAACTGCAGCTGCAGGATATGAACATCTGAAAGCACTGTTAGAACATAAGAAAAAGAAAACAGTTCAGACACATGACCTCAGGGCCAACGTTTTATTAAAGAATATATATGTATTTTAATGCTGCTCCCTCTGATAAAGAACTTATTTAGGTCTTGCTTAAACTGAAACCCCTAACCTATTGCTTATAACTACTGTATCTTCCTACACAGGGGTTTATTTTGTCACCAGGCCAAATACAAAGTCATGTAGTTAGAAGCCTTTGGCACCTGCTTGCACATTTGCATCTGGGAAGAAAATATTTTTGTCCCTTCTCTCCTCCTCCTGTGTGTGCAGTGAGTTTATAGAGCCAAAGCTACCCCTAGGGCTCGCTCCTCATACTCGCTCTTGGAGCAATCCATTGCCAAGCCACTGAGTGTCAGGATGGTTGGAGGGAAGGGAGCAGCCTGATCAGCCGTTTTTGATGATGGTCTGTGAGAGCTGGAGTGTGACAAAGCATTCAGGAGGAAGCTTAATTATATTACAAGGTGTGAGGAACTTGGAACCGTAATATGGAGACCGCTATAGAGAAGATGATTGTGCCTAATATTTTCCAGTGTGGTGAGCTTATAAAATGTAAGCTTTTTATTTTATAACATTTTTATATTATAATTATATTTTAACTCACACTTTTAAATATATTTAAAAAAAAAAAAAGCCCTAATGTTCCACAGCCTTGCTGAACTGGAAAATCTGAGGCATGCACGTTTGGTGATGCTGACAGCTTGATGCATGAATTTTTTGGGTTGATCAAATGCCCTTGTTGAAATTCCTTAGCTGCATCTCACCCATATGTAGGCTTTTACACTCTGTCCCATCAAAGTCTTATTCAAGGCCTTAAAATAGGGTTTAACTGATTCACAGGGGTTGTGTTGGTCTTACTGAGTTGATTCACCCAAGCTTCATAACAGTAATAATAAATGATTCCTAACAGCATCAATATGTTATTTCTGATTGCTTTCCCCAGGGACTCATGCATGTTACAAAGGAAGCTGGTGTCACTCTGTTTTAAAGATAAAACACACCCAGCTTACCAGTGGAGATGTTAATTAGACTTTGGACATCCATGTTTAATCTTCTTGCTTTTATCGTTTTCCTACATGTGAAATGTTTAGAAACATGTGGAAGCAAATTAGATAAACATCTGGTCCAAGCTGGACTCATCCATCCAGCCCATAATTCAGCGTGTGGGAGGATTTCAGTGGTGAACGTGGCTGTGAAAAGGGCAGACAAAAATAGCATCAGCTTCCCAGGGTGTCAGGCCAGGCTGCCAGCTGGTGTGAATCAGGGTGTCTCCTCTCCTGTGCTGCCTCTGCAAGGCGTGGTTCATCTTCACCAAGCCTTACTGGTTTGGTTTGAAATGTTCCAAGCTCATTTTCCAGATATATTTTTTTTTTTCCCCATCTGAGGAGGTTTCACTGTGGGGTTTGTCCTGGAGGGATGAAGCTATTAAAGTAGGAAGCTTCTTGTGTCTCTGAACTGGGGTTCCTGTGTTGCCCTGAGTACAGGTGGGTGCACACAAGCCTTCAAAAAGCAACGTGCTCAGGGTGCAACCCTGGGTGGTGCTAATGGAGGAGTTAATGTTCCCCCACTGCCCTTCTGGGTGGGGAAACCCATTCCTGAGTGTTTTGAGTGTCCCATTTCTATAACTGGAACTGGGCACAGGTCTTCCCAGGGATGTTCCAGTGTGCCCTCTGCACAGTACAGTGATGCTATGCAGATAAATGAGCAGGAGCAGTGCTGTGGTGACACCTAACCCAAACCCAGAATGGTCTCTCCTGTATAGGAAGCTTACACTGGTCCCTTCTGGATTTGAAATCCAAGCAGTACCTGTGTTTGGCGAGGGCTTGTAGGGATGGAAAAGCAGCCCCCTCCTGCCTGGACCAGACTTCTGAAGCTTTACTGACTGGAGAATCCAGCCAGGTGGGATTTACCCCTTGTTCTTGCCAATGTGTAGCCTGGCAGGGCTGAGCTGCTTGGATATGAATTCCTGGGATGAAAGCAGGGAGCCAGGCAGAGAGCAGCAGCTTTCCCAGCAGCGCTCAATGGCATGCTGTACCCCAGGGCGACTCGCCTTCCCTGCTGTGAAAAGCTGTAAATTACACACCAATAACTGCATGGAAATGGCTGGGCAAATATTTTTGAAAGACTGAGAGACTTTGTAGGAACCACTGCTTTGTGAGTTGCTCATAGACAGGAGAAGGTTGAACCCAAACCAATCTCCCCAGCAAACGGTTTGCTGAACGTTATTCCTCTTAACGGTGCTGCTCCCTCTCTTCCTCCCCCCTCCTCTTTCTTATCTGCTTGCTTTTATACACTTGCTATTCAAAGCCTGATGAAACCATACTTTCCAAATTGATTCCTCCCCCCGCTCCCCTCCCAAATTTCTAATGTCAATAAATACTTCAAAGGTAGAGAGAACTCGCATGCCAACTTCTAGCCTGGAGCTTACTTTTACAGCTCTGTAATAAACCCCTTTAAAAAAATGTTTATAATGGCCATGACCGTGGTACTTAACTATTGCAGTGCTCTCTATCACCCTCATAATGTTAAGTACCAATAAATCACCTGGACTGTCATGGTATTTATTTACAGAGCTGTTAGAGTATTTTTTTGTTTTATTGACCGAGTGGGATAAAAGCTTGGGGCTCTTCTGTTTTGTGGGGTGGGTTGGTGGGGTTTTTTTTTTTGCACAGGAGAATAGATTAAGTACCACCTTAAACCTCAAACTGGCCTCTTGTACCTAAGGTATGTAGCGATGCTATTTTTGGAGGAATTTCACAGGGGATCAAGCCCAGTTCAGAGGTGAGGTGGAGTCGGTGGTTGCAAGCCTAACCTGAGCTTGGGGCTGAGCCTGCACCTGAAATGGGTCTTGTGGGGAGGCACCATGTGAGGCATGAAGCAAAGGGGCTTTTTCTGTTCATAGGCATTGCTCTGAAGCCTTCCAGGCTCTGAATCCTTCCAGGGATTTTTTGGACTCGAATTTCCTGGCCCATCTTAGGCTGGGCAGAGCACAGTGCTTGCTCACTTCTATTACTACCCAGTTCAGGTCCTGCTTGATGCTACTGGGGCTCATAGACTCCACCATCCCCCTTTTTGCAGAGAGGATGTTTGCTCTGTAGTCCATTGAGTGTTCACAAGACTTCACCCACTGAGAGGCAGAAGTGGTAAAACCATAAAGTTAAACTTATATTTTATCCTTGTTTCCTGCACATTGTCATCTCCACTCTAGAGGACAGTGAGGAAGAACTCCAGAAACTAGTGAAGAAAGCAGAATTAGAGCTTGTGGTATGAGCATGGACAGAGTCTTTGGCTTGAAATTAATGCATGAAAAATAAACTGTTTTCTCAAAAAAAAAAGTAAACAGAGTTGGTTTTCCAACTGTGTCAATAACCCCAGGACAAAATGGATTTTGAGGCAGCGATGGATCATATAGGAAAACAAGGTTTAGCTGTTGGTAATTAAAAGTCAATATTAGAAGTAAAAAAGCAATTGGCCCTGAAAGCCACCTGCCTCCTCTGAGTGTGTTTGGAAGGTCCTTGCCACATACTGTATCAGGAGCTGCTGCCTCTCAGTGTATCACCTGGCTGGAATTTTTCATGGAGCTTGAATTTATTAGGGAAAAAGTCCCAGTCAAGCAGAACTGTGCAAATTAAGTTGGATTTACATGACAAGGTGGAGCGCAAGCACAGCAGCTAGGAAATGCCCATAGAGGCAAAAGATGAACCAGAGGGGATCAGGGAAGAAGGCTGCTCTGTGTAAACATGGTTTTTTAAAAGAAATATTTGGCTAATAGAGCAGTAAAATTAAAACTCCCACTTCAGCTGCCCTGGGGGTTTCAAAATGAGACACTGAGGGAGAGATGGATATTAGAGGAAATAAACAGATTTCAGCATATAACAAGCAGAAGGCTGGGATATTATTGTAGGATCAAGTGTTCTGGGATAGAGCAAGCTTTCTCAGAACGTGTTCCTTGCGTGGGGAAGGGTGAAGACTTGATCTTCAACCCCAGCAGAACCAGAAGGATTCAGTCTTTGGGCTTTGGTAGGCCCTGGGTGAAGCTTGACTTCTACTAGACTTTAAGAGCTTCATATTTTCTTCCCTTGAAGAAGGGAAGTCTGTCGGCTTGTGCTGCTGCCTATTATCATATCAAAATACGGTTTCTTCATCAGTAATATATAGGCTTCATCTGAACCTGTAAATACCCAATTGCTTCCATATGCCAGATATTTCACTGGAGAGACCCTCCGCTTTGGGAATGTCATTACTGCCCAAGGTAATCTTCTGTGACTCACAATGTAAACTCAAAGTTATTGCAATTTATTAGCAATCACAATTTGCCAGGAAAACAGAATGGAGAGTGTATCAGAGAGAGTAACTCAATTGCAAAATGAACTTGCCCTCTATTGCAGTCTGAGCCCATTAATATCGACTTTCCAAAGCCAAAAAGTGATTTCCTCTTGTGCCTGTACAATAACGTGGTGCAGTGTGTTTTCTTCTGGAGGGGAAGCGATGGGGTTTTATCGACTGGATGGAAGGGAATTGGCTTTCTGGTTTGTTACTTAAACCTGATCCTTACTGTCAACATTTTGAGATGAGTAAGCCTCAAGAAATAACACAGCTGAAGGCTTCATCTGGTGCCACTGTGATTTGTAGAGCTGAGTTGGAGAGATGGAGGTGGCCAGGGTGCTGGGGACCAGCCTGCAGGAGGTGGGTGCAGGCACCCTGGGTGCAGGTTGCTTTGGCAGGAACATGTGGTGTTGGCCTTGAAGATAAAGGGGTCTGCTCATGGAGATAGCGTGCTGCCATCACAGTCAGCAGGGATGGGGAGAGGGCACAAAGGGAATGTGGTGAAAAGCAAGTCGTGAAAGGAGTGCTAAATGTGCCATTTCCTGCTGGAGCAGCTCAGCTTATGAGAAATCCTCCCTCTTGTATCCTACTGTTTGGAGTGTGGATTTGGAAGGGTGAGAAATGGCTCTTTATTAGTAACGCTTTGATTCCCCTGATCCCAGTGGGCTGGTGGCTGGGATTTCCTCCAGCTAAATGCTGATGTGAGCAGCTTCCAAGTCTGTTTGTATAGAGGCATCAATGTGTAGCAGATCCAACAACTGGCTGTGTAGGGGCAACTTATGTGAGAGGCCTGATGCCAATGCCATATTCCATCAGATGGAGCTGGTCTCCTAAGCTCCAAAGAGGTGCTTTGATATTGGTTAGAGATGTCCCCAGGGTTGTGCCCATGGAATGGACAGTGGTGGCTTGGCCTGGGTCTCTTACACAGCCATGCTGGGCATCCTTGTGAACCTGACATGTCAGTCCCAGCTGATACCAAGGGAAACTTTAAAAGCTTCAGATGTCTGAAAGTGGTTCCAGAGCTGGAAGCAGAGCTGGGAGGCTGGCTTCACCTAAAATCCACTTATCCATCCCAGTGGAAAGAACAACCTCTTTGTCTGGTGTAAAAAGTTATTGCTCCAAGGGAAGCCCATTCGCAGCACCCGTTTGCCTGGCAGGGACGCTCCTCCTTGTGTGGTGTTGGCCCTTCTGATTCACTTGTCTGGTGTTCAGCTGCAGTTACAGGTGAGAGAATCAGAGAGAGGGAGGACAGAGAAAACTGGTTTCTAGCAAGAAGGTTGCTTCTGGGGTCATCATTCCTTGACAGCCCAGGTGGTCCTCTGGAGTGGTGGTAACTGATGCAAACTGGGTGCAGAATAGCACATCCCCAGTCCTCATCAAACCAAAGGGAAACAGCATAGCCTCACTCTGTAAAGCCCCCCTGAGATGTCAGCAGCTAAATATTTTGGTAGGAGAATAAAGGTCTACAGATACCCCACCCTTTGAGAATCGGCTTGATAGATGATACTTGGTAGATGTGCGGTGATGACCGATACTGTGCCACATTTACATCTCTGCAGCAGCCACAGGTCAGCTTGGACACAGGAGGAGCAGGTTGAAGGCTTGGCCTTTGCATGCTCCCAGCTTTTACATTGTGGTGGAGCAGCAGTGTGTTTCAGTAGGGTTTGTGTGTCATCCCTGGGGGATATGAGAGCAGTCGAGCTTCGCTTGAGTGCACAGTGAAGTTGGGCTTCAACAGATCTTTTCCTTCCTGGGAAAAATGGGTGTAAAACTCTGTTCCACACTCCTTGAAGTTAACAGCAATTTTTCCCATTGATTTTGATGAGGTTGCAGGTGTTTGTGTGTGTTCCCACCAGCCAGTACTGAAGTGTAACAGCTCAGCTGGACTGAGAAAGGGAGATTCCTTACAGAGAAAGGAAGAATGCAACTCTGCTGGAAAAGCTTTTCTTTGGCAGTGGCTGGAAAAGGTTGTTCTGGGATGGATTTAAAAAGTGCTAGGTAATCTGATGTAGGTTCCCTCAGGGCAGCTGTAAGTTAAGTGATGAAAATATCTGTGTGTTTTGCACAGCTCCACTCTGGGACCAGGATGGAGGCAGCAGTGTAGAACAACAGAGCCCCATGTGGGTGGTGTCATTGCCCAGGGGACAGGATGCTCTCCTGTGGGCACAGGCACGAGTCAGGGCTGGCAGGAGAAAGCCTGAGTGTGGAGCTGGGCAGGTGCAGGGCTTGTGCTGCAGCTGCTACATGCAGCACTAGCATCATCCCAGTGTCCCAGAGAGCTTCCCAATGGGAGATGTGGTCGCTCCCCAGCTTCCTGAGTGAGTCTGGCTGCCCCAAGCTTGACCTGTACAGCACTTAGCAAAGATCTGCTTGATATGGTGGGGCTGAGCTGGAGTAGCAGTAGCTTTTCTTCCTCCTTGCTCATCTGCAGAGTGTGCTGCTCTGGGGTGTCCCCTCTGTGCACCCCCCATGTTGGTTCAGAGGGCTGCTCTGACAGATGCAGTGCTTCACCCAGAGACATTCATGGGGATGCTGCTGCTCTGAGCCTGCTGCCAGTGCCAGGGAGAATGACTTCCACTCCACACGTGCTTCTAATTTATGTAATTTGCATCCTAATTTACAGCACATAGGCAGAGAAGGGATTGAGGGCTTGGAAGAGATGGAGGCTGCTCACTTGTGATGTTGTGTTTGATGTGGCTGCCTTTTCGTGCTGGAGTTTTGCATGTGTGACATAAGTGGCCTTAAAAATACAAGGAGCTGGGTGGAAGGAAAAGAATGGTAACTGCAAGTCTTCTACTAAGCTAGATACTGTACTGATCCTAGCAATTAACTATGGGAGAGCTCCAGAGGTGGATTTCTTTATTTAAGCCACGCATTTGTTTCCAACACAGCTGAGAAGGGACCTTCCTGCTTCAACACAGCATTGATGCCCAAGGGCACTTGGTTAGAACTAGCTCCAGAGCAGGGTGTCCCTTCCTGGGTACCTGTGTGCTTTGCCTATAAAACTTGCACCCCTTTTAAGACTAACATTAAAAATCAGGGAGCAAACTCCAAAGGCTTGTTTGATGAAGGGGGCTCTTTGTTCTGAAGCACTGTCACCCAAGAACGAGCCCTGTGGGGGGATTTCTAACAAGGTGTCAAGCTGCTAGTGAAGGAAGGCTCCTGTGACTGCTCAGGTGGCAAAGCCCTGCAGCCCAGCACTCCACATTCAGGGGACAGCAAGCTAAGGATGCCTGTACAGACCACCCTGTGGGTACTGTGTGTGGATTTGGGTACTGCCATGTTGCGTGCGCTGTGTAGAGCTGATGTGGCTGAGGGAAGAGATTTGCCAAAGCCCAGTGCATCCTGGGGTCTGGCCCTTGCTGAAGCAGCACCTGGTGTTCTGGACCTGGCTGTGGTTTGCACTGGCTTCTTGAGGTTGCTTCAAGAGCCGTTGTGTTACTGAGGGCTGCTGAACTGCAGTGCTGTATCACTCTGCTCTCTTTGGTCTCATGGGCACGATCTACAAAATCTACTTCTTTCATCCCCAAACCCTCTGGATGTTTTTGCTTGTGTCCAAAGTTGCCCAGAGCAAAGGAGGTGAATCTCATGGTGTGAGCAGGATACTGGCATGAAGAGGGACCACTGGCTCTGCACAGCCCCTTGGAAGGAGCAATGTGCTGGGGTGGAGGTAGAACCACTTCAGCGAGGTGGGATGAAGCCAGGAGCTTCTCCCTCTGCTGCAAATAATCCAGTTACCATTTGCAAGTAGGTCAGGTTGAGACCTCCGCTTGCTCCTCTGCCCTGTCTGACTGTAAACAGCTACACTGGAGCCAGAATTAATTCTGCAGGGACTGGGAGCTGAGGCAGACATACGAGGCTGATTTCTCAATGGAGAAAAAGCTTTGCCTTGCGCAAGATCCAGCAGTAAGGCCCTAACAGTGCTGGGATACAAGGTTATGCTTCAGTCCCAAACAGGATTCACCCTCTGGAAGAATTTTTCTTATGTTTTGTTAATTCTCTGTCACGCAGGAAGGCAGGTCTGTGGCGTGCAGGCACTCCATGGTGCTCATGGAGCTAATGAACATGAGTAGTTAATCAATTTAGTCCAAGTTCTTCTCAATTTAAAAAAAAAAATCTATCTCACCATCCAATTTCTGCTTACTCCTTGCAGAATGTTTTCTGTTCTGTCAGTCTAAACATGGAGAAGTATTTCAAACAGATGTAGGCCATCAGTTCCTATAAACATCGTAATTGTTTGGCACTGCTGATGCTTACATTTAAAGACACGATTCGCAAGGGTCCACACAGACACCAGGCACACGCTTTGTGCTCCGTGCAGAGGGGTGATTTACGTCCTGTTAGAGGCCTGGAAGCTTCCTCCTGCACCACTTGCCTTAGCTTCAAGCCTGGCACCAAAGGATGGCTGTGATCCTTGCAGCTCTGTGTGTCTTTGTGCTGCTTGCTCAGCCCTTTTAGTGTCCTTGCTTAATGGAGTTTGATAGGAAGATGTAGTTTGGATTCCACCCCAAAAGCTCTCTGTTCTCGTCACCCAGGTGCTAACTAGGCACAACATTACTGGCACCTCTTGTTGTTAAGGGTTTATCAGGAGAAAACACCACATTTGGCATCCTGGACCTCAGTCCAGCCATTTACCCACAACTGCCTATGGACTCATCCTCTTTGGTCTGTGGTGTGTGCGGTGCCATCCACAGAAAGCAGAGGATGTGGGGCCCTTGCAACTCTCCCCTGTGCCAAACCGATGAGTTGGGCTAGAGAAAGAGGGCTGAAAGGAAAGGATGGATAATGTTGATGCTAATAAAGTCAATGTGACAAGTAACATCGCCTTTAAAATGCTTATTATCAGTAAAAATGGAAATACAGAGAAGAGCAGTGGCCAAGTGATGCTCTGTGTTTATAATCAGACAGGATGGACTCAGCACCAGCCAGGGACTGCTCGCTGAGCCTGTGGCTGTCCTGGACTGGGGTGGACTGCTCTGTCCAAGCAGTCCTTCATCTTGAGCTCATCTGCAGCGTAGTCATTCTTACTCCATGTTAACCTGCAGCGTGTCAGTGGGTTGATTGCCATCATCTCTGGTCTTTGTTGTAGAGGTCTTGTTGTTAATGATTCCTTCCTTTAACCTTAACTGTGCAGGTCAAAATTGGATACCTTTGCACTGTGGACTAATGGCAGCAAGTGGCCTGAAGGTGTGAAGCAGTTCAGGGCTTTTCCCTACATCATTCCTGTCTGAAGACAGCCCTGTGTGCATCCTCCTGTGAGGAAATAGTAAGTGGTAACAATAAAATGAGGCTTTGCTGGTAGCATATGTTTGACTCACAGGCTCATTTCTTAATATGCTTTGGCTCCAACCTCTAGCTGAGAGACCAGATTGCTAAAGCATCAGAAGCATAGATAAGTGTACAGTCAGGGCATTGTGTAATTTTTGCCTCTGTATGAGATAGAGAAAACTGTGAACATCACCACAAACTGAAGAAAGCAACAGCTGCTCTCCTCTCTGACTCCCTGCAACAAGAGTTCCAGGTCACTTTTCTGTCCAGTATCAATTCTTGGTCAGTTTGAAGTTCAGAAAGGTGTTATCCAGGTCTTGAAGCACAGATGAGGCACTGCCCACTGGGATGGAGACCCAGAGTGAAGTACCAGAGTTATTTATCTCATCCACCTGTGGGTGTCTATTTAAGGTGTATAACTTAGACTGCTTGACAGCTTCTCTTTCCAGGGGAGAGAGAAAGGTTACTCTGCTAGGCTCTTTCCTGCACATGAGGTTAATTCCTACTCTGCATTGCTCACTGGAAGAAAGATCTCTCTACAGAGATTATAAAGAGATCAAAGGATGATCAGCCACCTACTTTAGTTGCTTATACAACACGATTAAAATTGTCTGGGGCAAAGTGTCCAGTAACAAAGGTTCTCAGTGACAAAGGTTTCTAGGGCATCTGATGGGCACCTGTGACAATAAAAGGGGAGTTCAGAGAACACTGAACTTAACCCAAAAGAAAGCTTCTAAGCATCTACAAGGAGAGCTAAAGCTGGAGCAAAAGGTTGGGCTTAATGGAAGTGGCTCATGGTTGTGGTTTCTCAGGGGTCAAAACAGTTTGCTCTTCCATCTGTGCACAAGGGTCTTATTCTAGGAATTCCTGCTTGTGTCACTAGGAATTCAGCTCAAAATAGACTCCTGGGTTAGAGAGAAAGAGAGGACCTGGCTCAGGACTCAGAAATGCACCAAACTTGGCCTTGGACATGGTTTTGCATCTTCTGACCAGGGCAGGATCTGATGTTAAGCTTCCCCCAAGAGCCATATTCTTAAATGGGAAGGAGCCCAAAATGATCACATGCCGACTGCCTGTTCAAAGACAACTGGCTCTTGCAGCCAAACTCACTGTTTGGGGAGGTCTGCTCTTGGAAAACTCACTGCTGCCCGCACACTGATCTTCCTCTGGAGAACAGGCATTTCTCAATCGCAGCTGGACCAATAGGTCTTTCCAAACTCAGGGTTAAAGGAGTCGTCTACTCCAGTCTTATCTTCGCCTGCACCAGGGTCAGGAGCTGAGCAGCTGTTTCTCCACCACCCGTACAGCATGTCCCTCCTGTTCTACTGCACTGATGGATTTTGAACTCTACTGAATCCCCTCTCTCTGAGTGAGGCATACCTAGAATTTCATACCCCAGAAGTTAAACTGACTTCTTGGTCAAACATGTCCTCTGAAGATAACGCTGTAGGGTTTTAGGCATCTACAAAATTGGCATCAGTTTCTTAATCAGGTGCTTGCCTAAGTTTCTCAAGTAATATTCACATTTCTAAAGATATGCAGGTTCTACCCTTTAGGTAGCGTGAAAGCTCTGACTGTTTGATCAGACAAGGACATCAGTAGGTAGTGGCCCATCCCAAGCAGACCTGAATTTCATGGTTTAGTCAGATTTGCTTAAGAAAGACCTCAGTGGTCCAGTTAAATCAGTAAGCAGCATTTCTACTGGTATGTGAGAACTATCGCACCTGGTATCTCAACAGTTCCATCAGCATTTTAAAATAAAGAAAACTAGGTAATTTATCCTTTCTGGCCTCTTTTGAAGGTAAGATTGATGGGTTTGTGAACGTGTGCCCTGACTCTTCTGAATGGGTTTGCCTTTTTCTTGTAGCAAGAACGGCCCATCAGTCAGAGCCTCATCATTGCTTGAGACAGCCCACATCAGTGTCTGCATCCCAAGAGTGTCCTCTGCCAAACTGTAGGCTGGGGTCTGACCATGAATAACAGTTGGGTAGAAAAGGCTTCTTGCAAGATGCAGTTTAGCAATGCTTGTGGCGTTTCCAGCCTGGTAGACAGGGACTAGAGCACATTCCCAGCTGTTGCTCCTCAGCATGGTCCCAGCTCTTGCAAACCAACTGCTGACCCCTTCTCAGCCTGCCTGGTGGCAGCTGTGTGGACTGGGTTCAAAGCTTTGCTTGAATCATCTGCAGATCCCATTTACCACCCTTGTATGACAAACCAACATCTCTTTCTTACTGCCAGAAGTTTCTCTGTTGGCCAGGCAGAAATCAAGCTCTGGCAACAATCCCCTCTGGACCCTAATATTTCTACCTAAAAAAGAAAAAAAGCAGCAGAAGTAGCTATTTGTCTTTCAGGGTCATGAAGTCACTTGCCCAGTGGCTACAAGGCCCACACCATGGGAAGAATGGTCTCTTTTCAGCTGCTGGTGTTCTGTTGCCAGTCGAGGGGGCAGTGGCAAAGCCCTTCTGTTCCACGCCGGCTCCTGATCCATGATGCTTTCACCATTCCCAGTAACCCAAGATGTAACAAGGGGTCCTTTGACATCATTTGGGACGAAGCTAGAGCAGGGTTGGGTACAGCCTTTCCCCTTGGAGCGGGAGGAGGAAAGGTGTTTATGTGAGCGCCTGGGCACTGGTGGGCACTTCAGGTCTTCGGGGAAGTCACTGAGCAGTCAAGTTAATTATTTTTAATGAACCGGGCCAAAGCCGATTGTGTTATTTTGTAACATATTAGTTTGGAAAGCAGTGAAAGTATTTGGCATCCCTCCCTGGCCATCACAGGGACCCCTTTGTGCTTTCCTTTCCCCCACTTTTCTCTCGTGTGTATAGCTGGCTCCCACATCTCCACTTGCTGACGCTGATTGATTGCATTAATATCACTGTAAATATTACATAATCTCCGCTTACAATGCTATAAGGAACTGATGAGTTTTACTTTGCCAAGAGTTTTCAGGCTGGAAAATAATAATAATAGATTTTATTTTTTTGAAATTACTTTTCCTTCTTTATTTCCCTGTGTATTTTCTTGCCACGTGTTTGCCCTTGGCCCTGTTGGCTGCAGACTGATCATGAGCTGTACCCACCATCTGTGGCCGTTGCTTCAAGGGGACAGTGAAAGAGGTGGGGAGAGGCAGATGCAGCATGGCAGTGACCTGTGCCTGGCCTCAGGAGAGGCTCGGCTGTGGGGAGAGGAGATATCAAAGGATGGCAAACCACTTAGAGAGAAAAAGTAGGTTCCAGAAAATAGGGTTCAAGTAAGCTAAGGAGGATGTGGATGTGCAGAGAGGTCTATACCCCAGCCTAGTGCCATGGGCCAGTGGAAATATGGTCACTGAAGCTTGGTACCCTGCTCTCTCCATCAGTGGCTGATTTGAGGGCTGTGTACTGGGTATTTCAGCTCATCCCATTTAGGGGTTAAAGACCCTGCTTTCACTTTCCTGCAGAAGGGACATCTCTCACAGGGTCTTTCTGAGCTGGTGTCCTGGGCTAGGAAGGCTGTGCTGCTGCAGGGAGGGACAGAGGGGAGGCTCCCCTGCCCTGCGCAGGCCCTGCAGTATAGTCTTGCACACCCTTCTTAGGGCAGGCAGGGGGAGAGATGTGGCTGCTTCTCCAGCACCCATCCAGGGACATTTGACCTCATACACAGCACACATCCTCCATCCTGACCCTCGTTCAGGCCAGTTCTGTTTCTTTTCTCTGTCTCCCTGCCGGAGACGACTGCGGATCAGGTTGCGTTTTGAAGCGGGCGCGCTGTTTTCAGACGTCGTAGAAAATCCATTTATCATATCAGCCTTACATTAGCCAAAGTATCAGAGATAATTTTTATCTTGGAAATCTAAACAGAGATTCAAATCTAAGGTACAGCAGCATCTGTTTCCCATTTACTTTTTATTACTCCGAAGATTCGAGTGGTATTACTCCTGCGGTGAGATATTTCTGACCGAGGAGCTCCGCGCTTCCCAGAACTGCGAGTCCCAGTGCTGATTGCTGCTCCTCTCCTGGGGCTCATCTGCATGGGAATAGCTGATTACTCAGCGTGCAGCACTAGGGAAGCGCCTGTCCTGTGTGCAGGCAGCCTCCTCGGGCAGCGGGCTCGGCTGAGATCAGGATTGTGCTGACTTCAGCGGGATCAACATCATGGTTGGACTTCTTTCAGAAGTCTCCTCAGGGACCTTTTCTTTTCCAGAGGTATTTGCGGTACCACTCTGCCAGGCTTTGCTGGTCCAAACTGGCTGGGAGAAGCAGTGATGTGGAAAGGTGGACACAAAGCCAGGGCTTCAGGCTCCCCTTTTCTAGCGAGGCTTTTTCTGAGCGGTGCTTTGGGACAATGAGCTCCTTGCGGGTTCCTGCCAGAAGTGACTCAAACCTACCGCTGTTTGTCATCTCACAAGGCCAAATCCTGTGCAGAGTGGTGCAGCTTTCAGCTTAGCCACAGGACAGGCCACTTGAGCTGATGGGATGCAGCCAGCTTGGCCAGGCACTGGCCTTCAGGGTCTGTGACAAGTCAGGTGGCTGCATCTCCAGGACATGCACGTACTGGCTTGAGGCCCTGAAGGCACCACCACACCTTGAGCAGCCTTGCCTAGGGCCTTTGATGATCCTTGAGCTCAGCCCAGCCTGAGCTGTGCTGCAGGATTAACCACCCCCTTGCCCTGTTCCTGAGCTGTTGCTTGGCTTTCCTGGATTTTCCTTTAGGGAGCAGCCCCGCTCTTGCTTCTCCCTGACACCAACGAGCTTTTTGCTGCTATTTGCGGTGTGTTGGGCATAGCAAAGGGGATGTGCTGTGAACTCAGCCTTGCCCCACTGCTCGGAGACAAGTATGCAGCTCTGCAAACTACTGTTTGCCTCTTGAGACAAATTATGGCATGCTGCAATAGTTGAGGAATAGCATAAGAGGAGTATGCAATGAATCACGGTGCATATGCACACGAGGGGAAAAGTTCAACCTTCTGTTTGCCATTATCTGACTCTTGAAAGCTGAACTGTTCAATTCTTGCATTTTCTTAGCAGAGATTGTTTCTGTGGCGTTTCCTAAGTCTTTCTGTCTGTCTGAAGGCAGGGGAAAGTAAGCACATCCCACCTCGGAGCTTTGCAATTGTGCTGGCTTGCAAATAAAACCCAAAATCAAGATGAAATAGGCTAAGAGAGCAGAAATGTGTAACACATAACTCTGCATCCACAGAGTTGAATGCATTTCTTTAACCCAGGCTGAAGCCCATCATTATAGCATGTTCTTCCAGAGTTGGAAGTGGGAACAAGTGTAGGGACCTCAGAGAACTGTTTCAGCTGCTGGAGGCCACATACCCTGCCATACCAGTGTGGTAGTGTTAAAAAAAAAATAATTGAAGTCATAGGTTTGGTTAGTGACAGAGAGGTCAGGTCGTGTTTGCTCATTGCATTAGCTGAAATAGGTTTTCTCTGATAGGGGCAGTGAAAGTGGACAGAGGAGAGAGTTCCTTCCTCCCTGCCAACTAACTCAAGGATATCTGTATTTCCCAATAATGATAACGAGAGCATGTGCTGGCTAATCTCCTAAATTAACTCCCTCAGGGTGTATGACTCTGGGTCTTCTACAGCAGTTTGAAATCCCATCAAATTACCATTGCTAATACAGGGAAATTAGTCTTTAATTTGCTTCATGGTCACTGTGCCTGTGTAGCCCTATGGAACTGTGGTACCCAGGACTAGATACAAATCAGGGATTTGTTAGTCTTTGCTCAATGCATCGGGGTTTTGTCAGGCTTCCAAACTGCGTAGTGGATATGTGTCCTTCCTCAGGCAAGTGTTTCACAGGCAAAGAGCAGGCCAAGAGGTTTCAAATCCTCTATGAACACTCACATGGGAAAGGATGGTGGTTTTAGTTTGTTCTTTTTTTTTTTTGGGGGGGGGGGGAGGGAGGATTATCTTGTGGAAAAATGAGATCCCAAAATAATGAGGAAACAGAAGCTAAACACATTTAGAGTGGTGACAAGACATGGGTTTTCAAGAATGACACTAATTACACATTGAAACCCATTAACTTGGGGACTGGAGAAGTCTACATTCCTTCCTTCCTCCCCTTCGCTGCCAGAACTCCTCTGGAGAGCACAGGCTGCGCTGTGCGGGAGGTCAGTGCCGGGAGCGCTGCACTGATTCCTCTCCCTGGGCTGGGAGGAGGAAGTGGGGTAATGCTGGGTGCTGTGACAGCAGCTCATAACTGGAAACTCTCCCCTTGGTACCCTGGAGTGTTAACTCTGGAGCCTAATGATGGCCATTTCCACTTGAGAAGTGCTTCAGGGTGATTCCTTGGGCAAAAACACGTGCTTTTGCTGGGATCAGTACTGGTCTGGGTAAAACTGCCTCCTTTCACCCCAGACCCCTGTCCTGAACCAACTCACTCTGCCCCACACCTTCTGTGAGCTGCTTTTGCCACAGCTCTGTGGAAATATGTGTGTTTGAATACCTAAAACTGAGACTTGGATTACGTAGCAACAACCAACAATGAAAACAGCCAAATGAACTGTGCCACTTGCACCCTGCATCCCAAGTCCACCTGACAGGCATAATGACGTTGGCAGTGTTTACACCATGCTGGATGTTCTCCTGGAGAAACAACAGGCACCCTCCTTAATTTCAGTGATACTTGTACTCAAACTGGCTCTGCAGTTACCAAGCATGGCAAGCTGTTTGTGCCTCTGCTGATCTCTTCATTACATGAAAACATCTTTGACTTTCTGAACCAGAGGCGTGCAGCAGAGGTCATTGCAGAGAGCAGGGGCTGAGACCGAGCACTGTTTGGACATTGGTGGATTGTGAGCAGTTTGGGATCAGAGGTTTTGGATAGGATTTTGCACAGTATCTAATACAGCAGAGCCTAGACTTCAAAACATTCCCAAAACACAACCAGGTGAAGATGTCTGTATACCAGAGGAAATACAGTGGTGTTCCTCCTGTGTCCACCCCCTTGGGAGCTGGAGGAGAATTTAGGTCAAAGTCCAGAGGACTGTATTACTGGTATTAGCACTTATTAACCAGTTTGATTCTATTAAGGGAAACCTGCAGTGAATAATGAGAATTGAGTTGGCCCTTTCTGCAAGTGCTTTAACAGCTGGTGGCCTGAGAGCTGTTTTGATGAAATAAATCACCCTGATGGGGGGAAAAAAAAAATCTATCTCAAAAGCCGCAGACTCTGGAAAGCTGACCCGATCTTTACTGGCAATATTTAGGGATGCTCTAAACAATGAGACAGTTGTTTTCCTGTTACTTTTAGTACTGTGCCTGGAAAAACACGATATTCCTGAAGCTGGCCTACGCTGAAAGGTTTGGGGTGTGGGGCAGGACTCCTGGAAGGGGCTTTGGTGCTCGTAAAGCTTTTCAATGTAATAATTAGCAGGATTGCCTTGACCTCAGCAGGAGATGGCAGGACAGGCAGAGGTGGAGGGGATTTTCCCAGGCGCCTGGCTTTTTCCTGCAAGCATCCCCCACCTGCTGTGAATTCCTGGGGGAATAAAAAAAAATATAAATATAAAAGACTTGATAAAAAAAAGACTTGCAAAGCTCAGCTGCTGCCATAAAACCCATGAAAAGTAAATACGAGGCAGGGCTGAATGTGCCCCTGAGATTCCCCAGGGTGTAGCTGTAAGGTGTCTCCTCTCTGCGTGTGGCAGGATCTCCCCTTGGAGCCAGCCGGCCTCTGGATGGCATCGCAGCAAGGCAAATCCAGCGCTTCCATCTGCTAACTCCTTTTCAGCTTGTATCTCCAAGGAGATGCGCTGGGAAAAACATCTCCTGGGGCAGACAGAGCCTCTGTCTGCAGAGGCCAGGGGAGAAGAGTGGAGGCACCGCTGAGTGCAGTGCTGGCCCTCAGCAAGTGAGCGAGGCTGCATCTTGAGCCCCCTGGACAGGGGAGACAGAGGAAGGCATTTGAACTAATTTTTTCTCATCAAGCTGGCTAAGAGGCTTTTGTTAGGTTTGTTTCTCTTGGTTTGGAGCTCCTGGAGCAAAGTGCTGTGGGTTTTACAACAGAAAGTGAGAGCTGAGGTGGCTGGCTCAAGCTGAGATAACTGCAGGGAATTTGGCAGACAGCAGGAGCTGCTCTTGACATCTTCACCTTGGCCGCCTCCTTTCCACCCCTAAACGAAACCAGTTCCTCAGCATCCTGTCTTCAAGGAAACAGAGCACAGGGAAAAGAAATGAGGAGATAAGTGCAGATAGAAAGCAGCCTTGGGAGGAGGAAATCCAGTATTCACTTTCTCTTCTTGAAGGTGTTCGGTTCAGCCTTCGGTTTGGGATTAGGTGTCCTCTCAAAGTCTGGGAGTAAGGATAGGCAAAGAAATAATCTGGTCTAAGCTTTTCAGCTTAGAAATCCCAGTGCAGCAGGTTACTGAGCAGTGATAAAAGGAGGTTAAGGGCGTACAAGAAAGGACACCCTTCCTGGCTTGCTGGCAGTAGCGATTCCTGAGCTAGCTTTGAGCCTTCCACAAATGCCTGCGTCCTGCAGAGGAGCTCAGCGCAGGCGTTAAGCGGTGAGGAAGTAAAATAGAAGTGATCTGCCAAATTCCAGCTAATGAGGTCTTTCTCTTTAATTGGGTGTTTGTGGAAGTGGAAATAGTATTTTAAATACCACGGAAGACATCAAACTGGCGAGAAGGTGCTTGGGTGGTTGGCCAGGCTCCTCTTTTCCAGGCAGGCTCTTGGGAAGCTGGTCAGGTTACCCTGGATGAAACATGTTCCGCTGTCTCTCCCTGCTGATGTTTCCTATCGGTGCTTTTTGTGCAGCTCAGGTGAGAGGGAGCATTGCCAGCTTTCTTGTTGGACTACTTGCTTGTTCTCCCAAAATTAAAGCCTAATGACCTCCAAGATGGTATTATTGGCACCTGTTTGTAGCCAGCAGAATGCTGGATTTTGCAAACATTTTCTTTCCCTACCCTGTTGCCTCGGCCTCTCTCCCACTTATACCAATGTCCCATTTATGCCTTTTAATGACACAAGGGATGAATCTCCTTCTTTATGGAGTCTCTATCTCTGGAGACATTCAAAACCTGCCTCGATGCTGTCCTGTGCATCCTGCTCTAGTGGGGTGGTTGTACTACATGGTCTCCAGAGGTCCCTTCCAACCCTTATCACTGTGACTTCTTCAACATCAAATGCAGATTTTGTCATGTTCCCTTTGTTGTGGGCAAAGCAGAGAGCCAGTACTGAGATCCATCCCATCGTATGGAGCACGACCGGGAAAATAACTTATTACACTCAAACTCCTGTTTATAGGGCAAAAAGAAAGTAGCTCAGCACCAGTGTGTAGTGCCTCAAGTGTGGGCTGTGAGAGAAAAGATGTAATTGTTGTCTGTGCTAAACACAAATCTAAACAGGATCACAAGTAATTAGCTATTTAAGAGGTGACTAAAGTAAATACTGCAATTAAAAAGCCTATTAAAAAGAATATTAAAAAAAGCAACCTCACAAGAAACGCAGCTTTGTCCTGGACTGCCAGTCAACAAAATCAACAAACCATTAAGAAAAAAAATATGCCTGTGCATGCCTGAATCAGTAAAACACATAGTAATTACTTGGCACATTTTATCTTCAAAGTCCTCTGTGCACACTAAGTAATTAATCCTCCCGACACCTCTGTGCGGTATGTGCAACGGGCGCTGGTAAAAAGCAAGCTTGTGTTGCAGCCAGGTACAAATACCTTGTTGTGGGGCTCATTCTTGATGGAGGGCTCTAAAGTCAGTCAATAGTAGGGGGAGTGGAGTGTGGTTGTCTCTGCAGCGGTGCTCATTGTAAGATGTGGCTGCCTCGGAGGGAAGGGGAAACTGAGGCACGTGCCAGAGGAGTTAGTCAAAGCTGCCCTCTGTTTCCCTGCCAGCTTCTGCGATGAGCAAGGTGGCTTCAGCAAAACCCTGTGAGCTGATGCAGCTCTCCTGCTTTCCACCCCATCTCTGAGCACTGGGTGTCACCTGGGGCTGGGTCAGTCTGCCAGACCTGTGAATGCTTTCCAATGCAAGCTTTGGGTCAGCTGAGTTAATGAATTTCAATTTAATTAATTGTTCCAGGGGAGGGGGGGGGTCTCCCACTCCATCACACACTCCACCAGCAGCTGGGGGAGGACCCGTGAGGTCCCTGTGGATGAGATGGCTTCATCTGCCTGTGGTGTTTTGAGCCTGTTTGTGTACTCTCTGTCAAACAGAAGACCAAGAGCTTTGTGCTCCAGTCCTTCCATCTGGCATTCCACACAATGGCTTTTTGCCTTAGAGCCAAAAGGTGGGGAAAAGGTAAATACAAGTAGTGGGGAAAGAAGAAAGTGAGAGTGCAATAGTGGGGCATGGAAAACTCACGTTAACCTCAAGCCACGTCATAAACACGTCCAAGTCTGAGCCCCAGCAGAAATGAAATGCCTCATGGAGAGAAATCAAAGATGATACAACCAGATTTCCCCCCACCATCTCCCACTAAATGTGGCAAAGGGCTGTGTGGAGCTTGGCAGGTGACTCGTGGAGCAAATCATCCCACCCAGCTGTGACTAATCCCACCCTGGCTGCTGTTAAGAGCAGCAGTGGCTATTAGGGCTGAGCATTCATACCGTTGTCCAAAAAGAAGCTTCCCCACCAAAGAAGGGTAAGGTACAAATGGAAAGCTACCTGTGCTGGGGTTAATTATGGTGTGGGATGGATGGTGCTTCTGCAAGATGAAAGGCTGTACTCGACAAAGGACTTATTTTCCCTTTGATTGGGGGGGCACCTGTGCTGCAAGGACAAAAATGGAGGTTTATGGAATTGTGGCCAGCAGAGAACAGCTGGTTTGTGCCAAACCCTAACTTTTTGTAGTTCGTTTGCAGAGGTGTCGACATGTACGTGGATGATGGCTGCTGCCAGAGACCTGGCACAGGTCAGAAGGGTTTGAATGACACCAAGATGTAGCTCCTCTGGTTGGGGAGGCATTGAGCTTCATGAGCTGGTTCCCAGCGCTGCTGCAAGGTGCTGTGGAGTGGCCCTGGGTCCCCCCTCTGCCACCCCTGGGGAGAGCCTGTGGGTCACCCCCTCCTACAGCCACAAGTGCCCACAGAACATCTGTGTACGATGGCTATCAGCTATTCCATAACTCTAATGTGGGACCATGTTGCCTGCACCCGTTTTCTTTTCATTCTCAAGTGACTACTTGTGTAGACCACAGGGTCTGGATCTCTTCATCTCCTCCTTCCTGCAGTGCTCAAGGAAGGTCCTCTCCTTTCCCTCCCTCCAGACCCCTTTGCTTCTTGACTTCCCATGCCTGTGTCTATCCCCCAGCCTGCATTTGCTCAGTCTCCGGGCTGACGGGTCGGGCAAAATGCTGTTATTGAGGATGAATCTCCATGAACTGATACTCATCAGTTGTTTCCCTATGGATTTTCCATTTGTCAAACAGATTTGATAACGCAGGAAACATTTCCCAAACCATCACATCATGCAGGCGTAAGTCACACGGTGTTTTTCGTCTGCGCACAAGCCCTTTCCTAAATCCAGAGTAAGTTGCCAAGTTCTTTCCCCACAGGACATGCTCCGTGACGTATATCAGCTGGATCATCAGCGTAATCCATCCTTGCACAACAGCATCTAAACACATGCTGTGGTTTAAACAAGGGACTTGAGCATGTGCTGTCCTGGTTTGTAAATAAGACCCGTAGCTCTGATTAGGACTGTGGAGTGAGGCTGGTCTCCATCCTACGACACATTGATCTGTCTGTTTAGAGGTTTCCAAGGAATATCAGCTTCCCAATCGTCTCATTTGTGCAATTAGGATTTTGGACTTGGCTGATGGATGTGTAGGCATGTTTGCATGAGGTCACTCTTCTTTGAAGGCCGGGTGGGGAAAAGTCCTATGGACACTGCACAGAGCCCAAACCGTTATTCAAGCAAATATGTGATTAACATCAAATACCTGCTCATTTCTGCCATTCCCAAATCATTCCCTGTTCAGAAGGGATTTAGTTTTGCTGCTTTTCAGTGTGTCTGTTTTGTGAGGATGTGGGCTCTGCCACACCAGCTGCTTCTGAAAGAACATTCAGGACAAAAATCCGTGCAGAACAGGGGCACTTGAGATCCATCCTTTCCAGAAGGCAATGGACTGCTTGTCATTCATCCCAGAGCTGCTGGCTTCCCCCTGGCAGCCCAGGCATGGAGAAAAGAGCATCCAAAATGGGCCACATCCCTAAAAGCAGAGCTGGAGCATGTAGAAGAGATCTCAGGTGAAGAATTGGAAGTGACACCCAATCGTAGTGAATTGTCAGTGCTGGGCAACATGGAGCTAGGATGTGGGGTGTGGGAGCTGTCACGGAGCTGGCCCTGGGTGCTGTGGTCCTCAGACGTGTGTTGGCTGGGATTCAGGGGCAGCTTTGTCTCATGGCACGGTGCTGTGAGTTGGAGATGTGAGTGTAGCCTTCCCAACCTGCGTGCTGGGGAAGCGTCAGGGTTTCTCAGCATCACCCAATTTCTGCAACTCCCACTAAACAATGACTACTGGTTCTTTTTCTTTTCCTTCCTTTTTTTTTTTTGTATTTTAGCTTTTCCTGCACTCTGTGCTCACAGAGATCCACAATATGCACTGTCATCCTGGTCCATATAGAATTCAACCTTTATTCCATTGCAAGTGGCAGTCACCCACTAACCCTCTTGATTTGGTTTGATTAACATCCAATACCTACTAATTTCTGTCATTACCAAAATAACTCTCTGTTTGGAGGGGATTTAATACTGTTATTTTTCAGTGTCCCAGGACTTTCTCTTCGACCTCGCAGGGAATGGGAAGCAGCATTCCCATCCTCTGCATGTGATTTTTAGCCTGTTTATCCCACAGGGTCTCTTGGATTAGACCCGCTGCCCATCCATCATCCATTCAGAGCTACAGATTTCACTAATGGCCACAATGTAAATATTTACAGTAAACAGTTTTAACAGCTGACTTTAAGTAGCCACTGTGCATATGGAATCGCATAAACAGGAAAGAAAATTATGAGGATGGAAAAATTGGCACAGGAAGCAAAGAAAAGTATGAAACTAAAATGCTGAATTCCTACAGTGACTAATTAATGTAATTAGCGATGGCTCTTCTCTTCTGAAGAGCCACAATGCAGGCATGCAATGAACCCATAGGATCGTTTGACCCTACAGAGGTATATGGTGCTGAAATTTTGCATTAGGTTACTTTTTTGACCCAAGTGATTAGCCAGGATGTGGGGTCTCATGGCTTGTTTCCACTCAAAGTAGAAATTAATGATGGTCTCGAGTATTTCTTTAACACAATCCTGTTTATTTCAAAGACCCCGCAAAATCCTTGTTCCCTGAACTCATTAGGAATTAAATAGCAGGAGGCAGTTTCCTTGGGCAGTGGTCCAAGCCCCCAAAAAGCTCACTTCATTAGTCTCATTTCAAGGTCATGCTTCATGTGCTTCTTTAGTTATCCTTGACTTTTTCAGCTGCCTTCTCTCCTTGCTACTGGGATATTTCTCATTATGTTTTTCCTACTTTTTCCCTCCCCTTTTCCCCTACCTCCTTCTCACCTTGCAACCCCCCTCCCCCCAAAAAAAACCCCAAACAAACCCAAAAATGCAAACCCAACCCAAAAACCTGCATAAATTCCTTCACTCCTTTAAAAGAAACTGAAGTCCTTAGCCCTGAGCTCCTGGCTAACTCTCACCATGTGCTTTAGATGGCTCCTGCTCTTTAGATGCTAATTTGCCCTCCACCCCCCACAAAAACCTGCTATTTCTTCTATTTACTGTGAGAAAAAGTGGCTATTAGGTGTCCCCTCTCCCATCTGGCAATGGCTTTGTGTCTTCAGCCATCATCTTGCTGGGTACTTAGGGTTTTTGAATTATTTTTACTTTTTTTTCCCTTGTACCCCAAAGAATCTTCCTGAGGTAAGGACAGAATTTGTTCTGCTCTTTCAGTTGGGCTTTGCCCCTGAATGGGGTTTTGTTTTTACTTCCTGCTTGAGCTGGTAAATCCCTGTCACTGTGTAAAACACAAAATGATGACAAATTCCTGGGCACGCTTTGGCTGTACACATACAGGCACACACTTCAGACCTCGGCAAGAAGATGTATTGGCTCTTATTCCCCTTCTCTGCCAGACTAACTCTTCCTTTCCATGTGTTTATTTAACTAATCGGCGCTAAGGCCACCTGCTCTTTGAAAAGCAGGAGTAGTATTAAAGCAATAACAAAATGATTCAATATTTCAGTGGAAACCTGGGTTCTGTAGTTGGAGGGGTTTTGGGTCATGAGGTGGGGGGTGTTTACAAGGCTAATTCTAGCTATTCCAAGTATTTCAACAGGTTTTTTAATGGGTGACCTACAAACTAGAACTGAGAGGGAGGCTTAAGCTTGGGTTTATACATCCCAAGTGCCAAGATTGCTCAGATATGTGCTCTGTATTCCCTTGGTCGGATCTGTTTTATCCTGCAGAAAGCAGGAGGAGGAAGGTTATTTGACTTGGAGCTGGGCAGACATCTGACAAAATAATGCGAACAAATTAAGACAGATGAAAAGTGGGGACACAGAGGGAGAGAAAAGTGAATTTCTTTTCCTCTTCTGGAAAATCCAAACAGTCCAATATCTGCTGCAGCCCAGGTGGCATTCATTTCCCTCTTTTAACTAATTGGGGAGACTGGGATTTTTGTTTTATTTAATGTATTTTCTTTTTACGATTTTCTCGAAGCTTTTTTTGGTCTATATTTTGATTTTCTTTGGAACCACATGTCTTCCTGCTATATGGGAAAGAATCAGTAAGCCATCACCTCCACTTCCTAAAACACTTTTACTGTTGATTTATTTTTTTTTCTTTTCTTTCTCATTAAATGGATTTTTAAAAACCTACTGTTGCCTTAAATTGTGAAACAAAAGCAGTAGTACAAGAATTAAGAATTCTTCTTATTACTCTGTGGGAAAGATGTAGCTGGTGGTGACTGTCTGGGACAGGGGATAATCCTGCTTGGTCCCACCAGGTCTTCCCTGGACCAACACCGGTTGAGTCACAGGTGCAGGGAAGTAAGCATGTCCTTCTTCAGGACCATTCTTTGCTGGGGATGGATGCACCCAGCCCCACAGCCCAGGCTGGGGGTTATAGGGCAAATCAACATCTGACCCAAGGTCAACCTCAGGCAATAAGTGACTTGAGGCCATTTTATCAGCTCTCTGCACCAGCCTTGTGTGAGGAGAGGGCAGTGGGGCTAGGTTTATCCAGTTTCCATGGAAAAATGCTTGTACAAACCTAGATGCCATGTGAAATCTGTACAAAGCAGGGCTTCAATGACACCAGTCTGCTGATTCTCATTCTTTCTTGGTAATTTGACTCTTGGTCCTAGGAAAGGATGGACATCTTCACCTCTGTTGGGTTCATATTCAGTGGGAGACCCAAATGCATGCAACCACAAGCCTTAATCTTCAATTAATGCTTGCATCATTAAATAATTTCAGTCTTAAGGCATGCTGCCAAGGAAAACACCACAGAGATTGTGGTATCATAAACTGATTAACTAACTGTGGAAATATCTGAAGAGAGCAAGAGGGGTAATGTAATTATGAAGAATTTAAAGCTGCAGCATAAATACAGGCATATACCCCTGAGTCAGCAGTGCTCTTAAATATGTGTCATTTTAAAGTCATAAAATGCACCCGTTAAATCATGTAGGTGAATTGTGTGCTTAAAATTAGGCTTATGCTTAAGTCCCTTGCTGAGCTTGGGGACAGGTGAGGCACAGGGTCTAAGTGCTATCAATGCTTTATTCTCAACAAATTAGGTCCCAAATTGGTTCTAATTTGCCTTTGACAAGTCTGTGACACAGTTTGGGTTATTCTTGTCATCGCTATCGGCGTTTCCCTTCGCTGGTGGTGTTATTCACAACAATAATGTTAATTCCCACTCACAACTTGAGGCTTTCAGAGTGTCAAAAGAGCCCTGGAATGGACTGGAGGATCTCTTGCACTGTCACTACCCACGTTCAGTACTAAAATATACCCTCAATACCAAGAAGTGGCCAATCCCAAGGTTCACCCTAACATTCCTGCCTTCCCAAAGACCATGTCTCGCTAACATGTGGTTTCCCAGAGCCCCTCAGCACATGCTTACTCACATGTATGTAATCTTTCTGGTATGCATCCAAAGAGAGGCATTTAGCACCCTGCTCACTTGTTTTACAATTGTGCAGGCACCTGCTCATGCAAAGGGTTTATTTAAATGAGGTGACCTAATCTGTGCAGAGAAATGGACTGGCTGTGTGTGTAGCTGATGTTAGTCCACTGGCCAAGCATCCTGCAGAAATCCTTTCTCCTCCCAGGATTAACCCATTGGCATTGTGTGCTTTTGCACTGATACTACTTAAACTGAGGATTTGGGGAAAATAATTTGAAGAAAAGATGCTGTCATACTTTAGAGGTATTAAAAGGAGGACTGAGTGCTCTGTCCCTCTCTGAGAGGCAACCCTCCATCCATCCTTCGTATCCAATCGACTCTGAAAGCAATGCTACATGCTGGACTGGGACACACAGCCCTCAGCAGCCCACCTGGCTTAATCAACCTCCTTCCCACTTTGCTACTCACCTTGTTCCCAACACCAGACCCCACAGCAAGTCATGGGGCAGGTCTGTGACCCCCACTGCTGTCCCAACTCCCCTCTGCAGGACGTTAATGAAAGGGGCTGTGAGCAGAAGGCGAGCGGCCTGAGTTTTTGGTTGTTTTTCTAATTGAATGTTATAATTTCTTTCCTGTTTTATTGCAGGCTGAGAAATTAATGAAAAAGAGCTGTGGCTAAAACTAGCTAAAATCACATAATGATAGGGGCTGGCAGTGCTGATGTTGCACTCATGGTATACCATGCAGAATGAGGGAAAAACAGAGAGATTAAAAAAAGGAGTTGAGAAGATATGTAGCAATGAAGCTGTCCTGTTGTCAGCCAGAATAAAGTTAATTTTCTTCCTAGGAGCTGCTCTAGTGCTGTGGTTTGGGATTAGGATGAGAATATTGTTGGTAACACGCTGATGTATTTAGTTGTTGGTGGGTAGTTCTAGTGTTTACACTAAGTAGAGGACTTTTCCACTTCTCATGCCCTGCCAGGGCTCCTGGCTTCTTGGGAAGCTGGGAGAGCACAGCCAGGGCAGCTGACCCAGCCTGGCCAAAGGGATATTCCCTACTATATAATGCCATCCTCCCCGTGTAACTGGGAAGCTAACTGGGAGGTGGGATTGCTGGTTGGAAACAGCCTGGGCGTCTGGTGGTGGGTTTTGTCTACATGTGGTGAACAATTGCATTTGTACATCATTTGTTTTAAATAATATAAATAATAATATCAGCATCATCCTCTTCCTTTTTCATTAAGCTGTCTTTATCTCAACCCACAAGGGTTTTTTGTCCAATCTCCTCCCAGTCCCACTGGGCAGGGCTGCGTGGCGCTTGGTTACTGGCTGGGGTTAAACCATGGCAGAAGCCAATTTCTGTGTTCACAGTTGAATGTACAAAGGTGAGGCTAGAAATATCACAGCAGAGGATTGAACACGGGATACATTTGGAACAGATACATGCACCTCAAGTGGCAGCATAAATGTCTCTAAAGGGTAACTAACTGGGGTGTACCATACCAACTGGTTGGGAAAACACTAGCTGTTTAACAAACACTTTGACATCCTGCAGTCTTATCCATAATCTTGGTCAGAAAGACCAAAGGCCAGTAAAAAAAAAAAAAAAAGATGACTTTTATGGTTCTGATCCAGAGTTCTGATAATGTCAATTAAAAGGTTCCTGTTAATTTTGATAGGGTTTGGCTCAGGCACCGCCCATGTGAAACTGCGTTTCGTAAAGTTCGCGGGGAAAGAAAAACTGCTCAGCTTGTCTAGTTACTCTTTGACAAATGGCTTTACTGTTTTTAAAATTCTGCCTTTGGGATGTTCATGCCTCACTGAACACTGTTAAAATAGAATTTGACATTGGTATTCACGGCAATACTAAGAAAACTGCCTTTCTTCATAGGAAGGAAAAAAACTTAACCCTGAAAGGAACATTAAGTGCATAAATAACATGAAGCATGGCTGTTTCCACAATAATTTGAATGATTCATTTATTTGTTTTTAGTCCAGGGCTTTTAAGATAAAGATTCATCATATGAATTATTTTTTTTAGGTAACACACACTCTAAACATTTTATACCCCCCCAAGATCCGATCCTTTTTTTTTTTTTATTTCCATGGAAAGCAAGATTTTTCCAAACTTTTCATGAATAAGTGATGATGATGGGAAGTTCCCTAATCTCTTGCCGTTTGCAAGTGAGTCCACGTGGAGTTTTTGGATGGAAAGTTGCAGCAGAGGCTTCCAAGAGCTGCAGGACTCGCTAGCTCCAAGCCAGGCTGAGTGTATGGAGATGTATCCCAGGCAGTCAAATCCAGCTTTATGGAGTACACGGATTTGTTCACTCTCATCCTCACCCTCTAATGAGAAGCGACAGCCTTTTCTTGCCTTCACATTCCTTACTACCTATGTAGCTGGATCCCTCTGGGGTATGTAGGGGAGGATTTGGCTGCTAAAGGACCATCATGGATCAGGGTGGCTCGTTCTGGTCTGGCCCTGGGGACTGAGCTCTGATTTTCCCCTTTTTGTTTGTTTAGAGGTGTGTGTTTGGAGATAGTATGAAATTTGCATTTCAGCATCCCAGGCTTTATTCCTAGGATTACCTCTTCTCATTCCTCTCTTAAAGAGAAGCTGTATCATCTGGACAGGGGCTTAGGGGTGAGGAATGAGTCTGTGACTTACGATGACTTAACAGGGTGGTTTATTCCATTGATACATTATGTGTTGGGGCATGGCCCTTTGGAGTCAATGGGAATCTTTCCATTTGGTTTCCATTAACTAAATATAAAATGAAGTTGTAGCTTCAGAGGCACTTAGCTGTGGAGGAACACCAGCACCCGAGACCCCTCAAATCACATCCTTGGTTGGCAGGTGTCTATGAGCTCTTTGGCTGTAAATCTCAGCTTCATGCAGCAGGTCTTGGTGGATTGCAAGCTCTGCACTGATGTAAGAGGATGCTCATGTGTTTTCTCATGGTGCTGTACACAGTGTTTGATGTAGGTCCACTGTACCAGGGTGTGAAGATCACTTGGAAAAAGACCTTGTGTTGCATCCTTAGTGCAGACAAATTCATGATACTTTTTGCCACTTCTAAAACAGGCAGTCTCATCGCTCAGGGTTAAGGCCAAGTCTTGGAGGAACTTACTCTACCTCTAGTCTGTTGAGAGAGCACAGGGCCAAGAGCAAACCCCTTCACCCTTGCTAGAGTTCCCTCACCAAAACCACCAAGAAACACAGAATTTCTTCCAAGGTTAAAAGACTAACTCTCACAGTAAGACATTGGAAATCTCAGTAGGAACATCAGCTGTAATCTTATGCCTGTGATGGTCCTCTCCATTCTGCCACATGCTTCATGCAAGGGGATCTTGCTTCAGCTCCGGGTCTCCAGCTCTGTAGTGGTGACTGCTCTTCCTCACTGTTTCTCTGGCTTCTTTAGTTTGTAAACTTTTCAGGACTGAAGCTCCTTTATCAATAAGGGAACATAGAGGAGTGTTTTTTAATAGTCCATACACCACTGAGGGATACAAAAAAAGGTCATCCAAGTTCAAGATTAAGATTCACCATAACAAAAATGATACAGAGAGAAAAGTGATAGATGAATATTGAATATCAAATATAGACTGACTTTAAGAACCTTTTGAGCTTTTTTGTTTTGGAGAGAGCACTCCACTTGGGCTATAATTCTTTCTCTCTTTTCTGCAGAAAGTATCACTGTCTAAGTATGTGGAAACACTATCTGTTAGGCCACATAGTAAAGCAGATTTTTTTCTTTTTGCAAGAAGTGGTCAGAAGCCAGCTTTCTTCTTATTTATCCAACTTTTGTCATCCCACAAGGAAAGGACTGGAGATTTAGTAATATCTTGAAAAGAGAATTGCCAATAAAAAGGCAATTATTTCTTGCAAAGGCACGTTAAGGAAACAACACTCAGTGCTTCCAAAAGGGAAAAACAAAGCTGAATGCAAAATAATTTTGAGAGGAATTTGTGGAACGCAGTGAGGAATGAGTCTATTCCTGCTGAGAGGATAGAACGTTAAAACTCAATGAGACTTATTTCTCTAGAAGCCAGATATTCAGTGTAACGTAACTCACTGTGCCCCGGGTGAGCAGCTGTAGGTGGGGAATGGACTCTTGGGTGATGTGTTGATGGCACAGGCTCAACAGGAATCGGAGCTTTTCCAAATGGACAGCTGTTTGCACGCTTCAGGCGTCATCTAGAGTTGCCCAGCAGGGCTGGTGGGACGCTGTAGGTACAGCCAAGAAAACATGGATGGAATACTGGGATGTTAACCCACAAACCGTAGAGCCAGAGGGGCGATTCAAATCCTTGTCCAGTTACAAATTTAACCACACCCCCACATTTCCAACCCTATTAAGATCTGATTGAATCGTTATTAATTTTAGAATAAACAGGATGCGTTTCACATTTACGCATGATTCTGGCTGGGGTCTCTGTCCTGAACTTGAGCCATAAGAGATGAACATCTCCGTTTCAGCCTTGTTTTTGTTTTTCTGGCTCTGCTTACAGCAAACAACCGTGTCTGAGAAGCCTGGGGTCTGTGGGATCAACTGTTTAATCAGCTGTAGCAAGAATGTAATTGCCTTTGTTGTTAACCGTTTGGCTATGAAAAGCGTGAACAGTATATGTACATTTGGAAGCACCACACGAGTACTTTTGTCCCTGCTCTGCTCCCTCCTAATGGTCAAACGCTCAAAATAACTTAAATATTTTGGAAGTCTGGTGTTTTGCTGCTTTCTCCAAAGTCTGTGTTTCCAGTTCAAACAGATAATTGGGTGTGTGACGGGGAGACGCTTCCCTCGCCTGGCTCTGTCGCTGTCATGCAAACACCTGCTAGGGCTGAGCTGCTTTGAGCTCTGAAATGTTCTTTCTTTCAAGCCTTTCCATAAAATGCAGATGTGCCACCACAGCTACAGAATCTCTGCTGTCATTTTTATTTGAAAACTACCCTCACTTTTGCTGGTTTTCATTGTTTTGGGTTCGGGGTTTTTTTTTATCTTTTCCCTGGAGCATAAATATTTTCCAAGCTTGCAAAAGAAAAGGAGAAAAATCCAACCAAATTTAACTTAACTGTTAAGGTGCCAAAAATGCAAATCTCCTGTAGCTCCTGTTTCTGAGTCCAGAGGACATAGGGTAAGAGGATGTAGGGTAAAGGGGTGGTTTCTCTACTCAGGGCAGCAGTATCACATTCCTGCCAAGGGAAGCTTAAGGCTGGTTCTCTCTCTGCCCATAGCACAGCCTGAGTGGGCTCTTTCTGTGTTACAGGAATGCCTAGCATGAGCTGGTGGGGTGGAAAGGGATGCTGGTGTCCACCCAGGGCTACATTACCCTGGGTTTTGGTACTCCATAAGCCATGGAGGGCCAAACTCAGGTCCTGGTTACTCCTGGGCTCTGCAGACAGACTTAACTGAGCTAAAAACCAGTTCACGTGGGTGATTGCTTCACTCTGCTGAGTGGATGGATGTCGCAAGACCACTCAGAGTTTTCAGTTGTTTTCCTGCATGCTGGAATGTGTCTCTGGTCCGGGTGTTGAGTCATTTCTCCCAGGAGCAAGTGGTTTTTGGCTCTTGACATTCAGAGCAGTGCCTGAGCACCCAGGGGAGCAGGGTGCCGGGGGGCAGCCTGTGGGTCCGTGGTAGGAAATCGGGTGTTGCAATGCTTGGGTGAAGATTGACAGGTTTTTAATGGCAAGTTAATGGACGGCTAACCTTAAAGTGCTGGGAGATGTCTAAAGGGTTACATCACTCTACCACCCACAAGTGTTTCTTGCGAACTTTTCCTGACTTCACCCAAACCTCGGAGCTGTCATCTCCTCTGGACTTGGACAGGCAGCAGCATTTGCATTTGGTTGTAGTCCCTGTGAAATACATTGTTCTAACGTGTTGCTGAGTGCAGAGACAAGTTTGGCAGAGACGCACTTTGGCACCCTGTTCCCACCCTGCTGATGTTAGTGTTGGTATCAAGGAGCTATTAGGTGGGAGAGGGTCTATCCAATTGCCCCTTGCCATTGCCACACCTGAATCCTCCATGACAGTAGTCAGAGGGGAGCGGACTGCAGACTCCTTTAAATCATTCCCAGCATCCCCATCTCTGTGTCATGCTTTCGAAACAGCAGCCCAAGAAGTGAAGAGTCCCTGCTTTCTCTCTCACCACCAGCACCCACCTTTCTGGCTCTGAGTTGCAATTTCAGGGGAAAAAAAGAGTGAAAAAAGCCAAACTGATAAACATCTTTCTGTATTGCATAACTCCTGCCCTCAGTGCATGTTCCCTGCTCCGGAGCCAGACAGGTTATTCGTTTTGACTTTATGGCTATGTCTCGCTCTCTGACAGCTCTATCACAAAAATCTCTACCTCCTGTTTGCTAAATCCTCAACTAGCTTGTGTCAAGCCTTCACTTTGCTCCCGTTCCCTCTCTGGGCTTCCCTTCTCCTGAAGACACTGGAGGGAGAACAAGCGCTCGCTGTGCGTGGGGACCTGGAGGTGGTGGGTGGTCCGCAGGGGGAGCGTGGACGAGGCTGGCTGTGCCATGCCTCAGCCCTCCACGTGTGCTCAGGCAGCCCTCATCCTGCAAAACCCAGAAACCTCTTTTCCCTTCATATACAATCTCAGCCTATGGCTAAAATCTGAGCTCCCCAGTCACAGGCTTGGCCAAGGGCAGGCGGTCTGCTCTGCGCAAGCCTGCACTGGTGTGCACTGGAATGCACTGGTGTGCCCGACAAATGCTCGGCTGTTTCCAACAGCCCTGAATTGACCAGGAAAGCTCACATATTTTGACTTTTGGTCTTTGTTTCACCATGCAGTAAGCCTGCAAGGATCCATTTGCCCGACTTCTCCCTGTACTGGAGAGTGGCACAGGGGCAGCGAGGAAGAAACCACCTCTGTGTTGCTTTGAAGCTGCTGTTGTTGTGCCCCCTGAGGTTGCCTCTTGCTGCCAACAAAATCTGAGCCTTCTGTGTGAAACTTGCCCAATTTAAAGTTCACACAAACCTTCTTGTTGCTTCCAGCTTTCTGTAGCTCTTGCACCATCTTAGTCTCAGTATTCAGCTGCCCCTAATTCCAGGGTGGAGAGAGCTTTGGGGGATAAGGTTTCCCACCTGCAATAGGCTCAGCAGCCCCCTGGGAAAGGAAGGCACTGTTTGATGTGAAGGAACTGGGAGATGCTGGCTTGGTTATCCGTGTAAAAGGGAGGTCAGGAGGGTATTGCAGCATCTTAAGAGGGGACTGTACCAGGAGGACACCTAATGCTCAGGTGTAACCCTACAGTAAAGCAATCTAGGAGGAAACGGACAGATTTCTGAGAGGCAGAACTGTGAGCAGTTAAGGAGGAATAAAAATGCTTCTGGTTTCATAGGGATATTGGATGGATTTATGAAAAGCATTGTGTGATGAGAAGACTTGTGGACGCAGAGCTTCAAACCTAAACGCCACTTCTGCCTGGGACTAGCTGCATGCATCTTTCCTGGGTTGTTTGCACTGCTGGGGCTCCTCCAAGCCCTAATTCCAACACCACCCCCCCACTCCCCCCACACCCCCCCCCCCCCCCCAGAAAAAAGGTGCTCAGCTTAGACAGCCACATGCTATTAGATAATTCTTACCCTGCTTTTGCAGAGTTATATTTTCTGCTACACCTCTCAAACACTATAACTTAAACCCATCTCTGTTGGCTTAATATGGACTCAGGCTTTTTGTCCTGTTGACTGAGACTTAATTTTACTTCTTCCTTTTTTTTTCCTCCACCCCCTGCTAATTCCTCCCCACGATTTCCATCTCCCAAGGCCATAGCTAGAGCAGTTTTCTGTCATGATTATCACTCATCATAATTGAGCCAGAGTAACTCATGATGTCATGATAAGAAATCAACTCTCTTTAAGCTGCTTTGTAGACAACTCATCTCAGTAATTCCCCTGCCCTCACCCTGACAATAACCTTTATATCTTCTTGGCCTGCTTCTTTTACCAGTATAATTATTTTTGTCATAATGGTAGGAGCACTTTGTGTGCCAGAAACATATCCCTGGAGCAGCTGCGATGAAAAACACAGTAGCAAGTTTTGCAAGTCATTATTAGTCACTGGCTGAAAATGAATGGCAGCTCAGCCTGGAAGTATGTTACCCACACGATGCCCAAGAAAGCAACATCCGTGGCATGTGCCAGGGGCTTTCTTCTTCCCACACGGACACAACTGACTTTCACTGAGGGTGGTCAGAAATAGTCATGTCCTGCCAGAAGAGAGCTGGAAGAAACATTTCTTGGAAGAAGCAGGGGAGGAGTCACAGCCTGATTCACAATGTCTGGGGATTTTTTTTTATTAAAAGCTCTTTTTGAAAGCTCCCCACGCTGTCAGTTCGGAGTCGGTGTCATGCCAGTGCCTAAACTGTTCTGTCTTAACTCCTTTCCCTAAACACAGTTACTCCACACCTAGGGGTTACAAATCCACACTCCCAACTTAAGGCTTCTTAAGTTCTTTTCAAATCCCCCAGGATAGAGATTCCCCCATCCCTCTGTACATCCTGGTGTGATGCTATGGCTGTGACCCCCTCTCAGCTCCATCCTTTCCACATCATGTCTTTGCTTGCTGGCCTTCCTTCACCCTACACTCTGCAGCAGCTCTTTGCTGAGCACCACAGGTGGGATGGCATCCTGCTCAGGGTAACCCTCAGTTTTCCTATTTCTGCTCCATTTTTACTGCACCACAACCCTTTTTCCTTCTCTGTATTCTGGCTGTTTGTTGCTGGAAAACACCTGAGACATTTTTTTCCTTGGTAAAATCTAATCATGACATTTTACCTCTCTTCTTCCCAGCTTCTGACATGTTTCCTTTGTTGCTTTCATGTCCCTTTTGCACACTTGAGAAGACTCCTACTCTTTGGCCACCTTAATATATCCATTCAGGTCAGTGAGGAGCCTTTTCTCTTTTACCAGGGAGATATATTTGAAGGCATTTTAATGTGTTTCCTAATAGAAATTCCATCCCCTTCATCATAGCGGTCACCGAGTCCTTCAGTCCCCCAACTCCTCCAACTCTACTTCCTTTTTGATACTGAAAGACATAGTTTTACTTAAAGTGAGTCAGGTTATGATCATTCATTTTAAGACTATTTGCTATGACATGAGAAAACACTCAGTGCTTAACCGAAAGCAGGTTAGAAATAGCAACTACTGAGGAGGCCCATCCAGGAATAACTGGGCTCCACCAAGACAGTAGAGTGATTTCCCCTATTCCTCCCCAGCAAATTCCCATCAAGAGCATAATTCCCAGTAGGTCCTCTCTCTCTAACACCACACAGAGATCATTGCTAAGGTCAAGTCTTGGTCAAGAAACTGAGTGTCACAGCATCACATCTCAACACGATGCTGTCCCAGGCAGATGCTGACCGATCCCTGATGGTTCTCATTTCTTTGCATCAGCAACACAAGAGTTGCTTGTGATTTGTCAGAGAACATTACTCCATTGCTCTTGCTGCTGCACAGAAATCCTGCCAGAGACTCTGGACCAACTCGCCTGGGCTTTTGTGGTCTTGAGTGGGGTATGTGTCTCTTCAAGTGTAATATGTCTTCCATCCCTGAAGGCCCAGTGTGAATTTCATGGACTTATTTGGCTCTTTAAATCCTCACTTGCCATGAGCTCATGGATGGCTGTACTCTGTCTGGCCTTCCCCAGCATCCTGCCTCCTTGTTCATACCTCTCTGAAATCCGCCTTTTATCCTCTGCCACTTTTGATTTGTTGGTGTATCTTCTCCCACTAGTAGTTCTTCTCAAGCCTGGTTTTAACTACAAGTGAAGCTTACATATATTGTTTATAGCAGACATTTCTCCTTTAGTATAACTGGAAGTGCTGTATCAGGGGTGGTCCTTCCTTCACTTCAAATCACCTTTTAATCTCCCATCGACCAGGGATCACTGCCATTTTCCACTGAGTGCTATGTAGGCAGCCTGAGCTTGGCTTTGCTTTGCTTGATGGCCAAGGGCCCAGATAACCTACTTTTTTTCTGCAAATTCTCCCTCCAAGAAACAAACCTCTCCATTTCCAAGCTGGGGACAAACAAACAAACAAAAAACCCAACACCTCTGACCCCCCCAAAACACCATGATCTCACCAGGTATGAGAAGTTCTTCTGAGGATGGATATTAGGCACTCTTCTGTCAGTCTAATGAGCAAACAGCCTATTTCAATAAGCCCCAGTGAGACCTCGGCTTTGGGTGATCTCCAATAGATGACAGGCTGCTCACTAGAGTCCTTTCAAACTAGCTCAGCTAGAAAGAGTTGTTTCACTTCCATCAGACATGTCCTTACACCCACCCCATCTGTGTGGCATTTCTTCTCTTTGATGTCCTTGTTGCAGTGGGCAGGGAACTTAAAAGGGATGAGGGAAAATTGTTTTCCTGTGATTCTGTCATTAAATGTATACTCTGGGAATGATATTTTTGGCAGAAATTTGGAGAAATTGTATATAAATCATATATATCCCTTTGTTTTGCCTTGGAAATACGTAAAAAAAAAAAGAAAGCAATCACAAATGTGTATTGTCAACAGTGAATGCTGTTTGGGGAAAACTTGCTTTGTTGCTTCTTTTCCATACATTTATTCATGGGGTTGTTTTTTGGGCTGCTCCACTCTTGTGTAGGCAGTAAAGTTCAAATCATTGTAGGTTTTGGAGATTTTAGTCCAGCTTCACTTACAAAAGTAGTCAGAACTTGATAAAATGCCCAGTAATGGAGG
The DNA here is from genome assembly GCF_964237585.1 of Gallinula chloropus. Lineage (NCBI taxonomy): Eukaryota > Metazoa > Chordata > Aves > Gruiformes > Rallidae > Gallinula > Gallinula chloropus. The sequence continues at coordinate 5,098,412 of NC_140091.1, read as the reverse complement.
TGGGGAGGCTCCCTGTGACTTTGAGAAACTGTTGCTTGTGGGTCAGAGAACATCCAAGATGTGTTTTATTTCACAAGGGTTTCAGAGTTAAGCCAATGGTGGTTGTTTGAATCAGAAGAATAGATGGACAACATCTCACACTTTTGTGCAATTCCTATGCTGCCAAAGCACCACTGTTGGACTTTGGATTGGGTGTCGCTGCAAAGCAAAGTAGTATTGAAATGTGCTTTTTCTAGTCTATTGTCGTTATAGGCTGCCTCATTATCTTGAGTTTTAACAAAAAAATTGTCCAATAGACCTAAAATTGGAGAAGGGGAATTGAGGAATGGGATCTTCTTTGCATATAAAAAGGAGATGAAACAAGATACAATGGCTGTATGGAACAGCCACAGAAATCTGGGCTGGAAAGACAATTAAAAGTTTTAATGGTAAAAGTAGTTAACTGTAAAATAGCTTATAATGGTTTTGGTTTATTTGATTTTGATGAGACGTGTAGGAGTCTCCATCACTAGAAGCCAAGATTGGCTTGTTTTCCTCTAGGTCCTTAGCATGACTCAGAGACACCCTGGGGACTAACTAGGGAAACTAGTTCAGGACAAGGGTCACGCCTGTGTTAGGCAGGAGGTGACAACAGGACAAAGTTCGTGCTTGGGTTAGGCAGGACATGGCAGAAGACAGTCATTACAGTCTACCTCATCCTTGTAATCACAGATTTGCATTAAGTAGGTGCTTACCACAGTGTGCACTTCAAATCTCATTTCTCACGGAGGTGACAGATGAGTTCATCTGCAGGGAAATTTAAACCTTTGCAGTATTGGTCTGAAAAGGCTGTTGCAGTTGTAGATGCAGCTGACCAGGCTCATTGGCACCTCTGTAAAACTTCAAGAAACGTTACACGTGGTCCAGAGAGGTTTTGCTGTGGTTTCTGGGTGGCAGAGTGGTGCAGCAGGTGGCCTGGAGTTATAGGAAGTGGAAATGTAAATGAGAGTTTGGTGCAGGTGAAAGTAATCCTCCTGCTTGTCTGGTGGTGCTGCGATGAGACTCTTGGGATGCAGGAGTTACCCCAGGGGCTCCCTGGTGGCTCCACTCCCTGAAGCTGGGGTGCCCCAACATGCTGATGAGGACGTTTTGGGTTCTTAGGCCCTGGTAACATCAAGCTACTTCAAAGGAAGAAAAGCCATGAGACTAACACTAAAGGGGGGAAAAAGGAGAAGAAGAAAGATGAGAGGCCTGTGTTTTGTGGTTAACAACCGACGAGTGTCACGGCTTTTTCCAGAGCAGAGGCCTCTGGATTTTTGCTTCTGTCTTATTCAATTATGCTCAAAGGGTCACACTTAAAAGCTTCAGGAAAGGAGTCAGACCTTTGCAATACAAGACACGGAGCTGCGTTTGCAAATGCCAGCCTTTGGTTCCTGCACTTCACATGCTGAAGAGCGGCTGAAACACGATGTCAGGGCTGACAGGTAACCTCTGAGACACCGTGCTCACCTGTGCATGTCCTGGGTTGGTAGCTGTGTACCAATCCATCTTCACTGCTGGACTCCTTCAGATTGTCTTAATAAAGGCATTTCTGAGGACAGATTAATCAGGTTGCCCTTTTTCTTGTCCTAGAGAGAAAAAATTGAAAGAAATGCTCTAGAAGTGTGAACCCTTCTCTTGACCAAGACACAATTTCCCAAAGACTCTGCATCTGAGATCCTTAAATCTCTGAGGTTAGGCCCAAGGGACCCATATGTCCTCTTCTGGATCACTGTGAATCTCCCTTCCCTGCCATGGGGGTCTTCCTTGCTGCAGCATGAGTTTCTGGTTGTTACTCTTGGATTGGAGCTGTGGGAGCTGCTGTTGGAAACGTGAGGGCAGCAAGGCACAGGCTTGGTGCTGCACAGGCTTTGCACTAACACTTCTCTGCCTCCTGCATGGCAGGCACATCTCTAGATCTACTCTCAATGCTTTTTATTGTTGTTTTTTTTTTTAACCAGGATTCAAGGAAATCATGCAAATGATTCTGTTGCCACTTCTGTTCTAGCGCTACAAAATGTTGAGAGCCTCCCCCACTCATTCTGATTTGCTTCAAAGTTTATTTGAAGCTAAGCATGGGCAGATGGGATATAACTGGGGTGGTGCTGAGCCCAGACTTGGATACTGAACTGAAAAAATTCTTGGATAGGGAGATATGTAAGGAAATATGTGGGAACATTAACCAAAACTCAATCTTCCTCTTGTTTTTTTTTCTTCCTCAAGTAAAATTCTAACAGATACTCATTTACAGTCTGGATATATGCCGTGAAATGTCTGACAGAGGGTTAAGTTCATGCTGTTAATTGTTGGAGGCCTTCTGGAAGTCTTACATGGGATTTGGTGCAGAGCTGCGTGGGTCGGCTGACCCCGTGCAGGAGGGATGGCATCTTTTCCTGCCACTTCTTTCCTGCGATGGCTGCTCGCAGGCTGCGTCGTCTCATCAGCAGGGATGTCAGCATCCGCTTGGAAAACCTGCTCCCACTGATGTTAGCCCTGTGCAGTAGGCACAGGCAGGGCATGTTGGGGAAGAGGGATTGCATGAGGGAGAAGGGTCAGCAGAAGGGGCAGGGCTGAGCGGACCTACAGGTGGTTTAACTCACTGCCGTGAGAACCGGCATGCAGCAGCTATTTCCCTTTCCCATGCGCGGAGTGAGGAGACCCTCCTCTCTGCTCAGCACTTCAAGCCTTGGTCCATCTGACATCTAGGGGCACAGTGCTGAGTGCCAGCATGGTCTGCTGCTTCTGGGCAGCCCTTTTTCATTTCTTTTTACAAGTGAGACTCAAGTTTTGGGCAAGCTAGAGGCTTTTTTGTGGGTACACGAGAACTGGAGCTGGGGCTGAGCAGCCGTGTAGACACAGCGAGTGGGAGCAGTGAAGCTTAAAACTTCAAGCTCTGCTTTGTTCCCCATGAAGCCAGCGAACACTAGAATCCTCCTGCTTACTGGGGAGTCAGGAAAGACAGGAATTTCAAAACTTCATTCCTTCAACTCGCCTTTCCCTCAAAAATGCTGCTCTTCCTTCAACTTCTCTGGTCTCCAGACTAAGCCAAGTTTTCATAACTCCTTTCTCCCCCCCCCCCCATCCTCTGGTTTGAATTACTGTGGTGTCTATCACTTTTAGCTGACGTTGTGAATAAACTCTTATAACGCAGGGAACATCTTGCTTTCTAAATCACTTCAGTGATAATCAAATTTAGCAGGATGATTTAGAGCCCAGGAAGTTTGGAGGGTGTGTTTATTTTACTAGGATTTCTCATACACAGAAGTGACCATCCTGCTGACTCTCTGCATGAAGGGCTCCTCGTGGGAAATAGTGTGAATTTTGCATCACTACCCGATTATTTCCACTTTCACTCTAATCCAGTGTTTTTGGAGGGTGCTAAAATCCCAGCTTTTGCTGCTGGAAGCAGACTAATGCTGAGAACTCCCCAGAGAGACATGAGCTTTCATCCAAGTGGAGGCCAGGCAGCCAATTATTTTTCCTTAATAAGAACATAAACCACTTGATGCTGCATCATGCTTCAAACTAATAATGAGTTAAATAATAACAACAGCTGGTGGAAAGTGAAAGAATACCAGGAAATAGCTCCTCAAGCATCCTACAGTTAGCTTGCGGACTTCATCGCCGCGGGAGATCGCCGTGATGACTGCTGCTGTGTGAACGCCATGGCCCTTCCTCAAGGAAAAAACTGCTGCTTATCTGTGTAAGAAATCTTTGAGGGAAATTTCTGGAAGAGCTTGTCGTGGCAGTAAGTGGGCACAGGAATGACTCCATACTGTGCGGTGCTCGCAAGGTGACTGGCTCATTGTAGCTTGGAAACCCTTGTCAAGGCTTCCTGGGAAGCCTGGCCGGCCTAAAATAGATAACCTGGGAATAGCTGTTCCTGGAATCATAGTGCTTAAACTACCACGCTTCCTCTTTTCCCCTAAACCCCCTCTATTCACTCAAATTAGCGTTCGGCTGAATGGAAAAGGGTTTCTGTGCATGACAGCTGTCAGGTTTCCACTGCAAAAATCACTTTGTCAACTCTACCTGCCTCCAACCTGATTCTGAGGGAAAAATCACTTTCCAGCCTTGTTTTGGATCTTAATTAGTGCCTGTGAAATAAATGCTGTGGTGCCATGGAAAAACGGTCCATGAGTTCACAAGCGCTGTGAGGATCAGCAGCCCGTCCCCAGCCTGCGATTTCCATCTCGGCATTGACAGGTTCTGCCTCAGGCAGCTCTAATTAGATGTAAGATTGTGCGAGGTTCTGAGCAAATTTATTCAGTTATTCTGCATATCTTGACACCAGCAAGGTTTTTCTCCAGAGTCTGCACATTAATCTTGACATTAGATTTCCTTTATAGGTTTGTAAGTTTATACTTCTAACACACTTGGCTTGTACTCTTTCCACTGATGCCCGTAATATGGTTCATTTTAAGACCGGCTGGACAAGCCTGGGGTTTTCTAGTTCCTTTATTTCCAGCATACAGGCTGGAAATTACACAAGGAGCTAAAACATATGTGAACCTCTTATCATGATCAGGTATATATCGTAGTGCCACAGAGGGAGGGCTGTCTTTACAACCACTTGGAAAAGGTGCGAGTCGTCGTTTCTTACTCCATATCCGTAAGCAGACCATCACACCACAGCTCATAGGATGCGATTACACGTGAAAGGGAAGATTTGAATGATCAAGGGTTATCACTGGGATTTTGCAATAGAAATGACCTGTGATTCACTTCTGATTTCTGAGGGTTTTGCAGTTTTTTTGGAGCTCACGAAAAGCAACAAGGAATGATTCCTGTAACATCCAGAGCCCTTCGCTGTACAAAGGCATCAACACGCCGTTTTGGACACATAAAGGGCAAAGGGCTTGCCAAACAATTGTGTCTTGACACTTCACTATTGGCTGAAAATTGACATCCACACATTACTTCATATCAGCTCGGCTGCGTCTTGTACTCATTACGTTGGCTCAGGAGCTGCTTTATTTCAGCCACGGATACGTATGTAACTTGTGTGTGTGGTTCAAGCTGTCTTTCTGGAGATCTGCCATCAGCCCAGGAGATCATATGGACCCGATGGCTAGAAAGACAAACGAGTCCAAGAAAATCAGTAAAAACTCTACAGAGAAGCAACCCCTACCTTTTCAGGCATGCGGGGAAATTTCAGAAAGCTCAGCACTGATAAAAACAGCTGCTTTGCTAATACAAGAGGTTTGTATTTTCCCTGCCTCCTGAAAGCAACATCTGTTCAAGGCAGCATCAGATGCAGCAGCAAACCTGTGCCTCAGTTCACTGGGCTGTTTCCTCTGGGCCGAACCAACTTTCATCCTGTGAAATCTCCTTTTTGATGAATGGCCAGCCAAGCTGCAGCCAGTGTGTGTCATGGGAACACAGCCTGGAAGAGACACTTGGAAGAAAGAAGAACCCAGGACTACGCAGTACCTTGATAGTTTACTTGATTAGCATGATTAATGCTAACAACCCAGAACAAAATGCAGAGTTTTGGGAGCTTTTGGGTGAAAACAAACACTCTAATTTCCCATGAACTCATTTGCTCCCTGTCTGAGTTTTGCTCGCACCCCAAATGTCCATATTTCTTCCTCTCTTCAAGACCTGGATAGTCACGTTGATCAAATATTGAGTTTATAGTTATAGTTAATATTTAGTTCTTCTTGCCCAGGACAAACGAACAGCAATGACAGAGGAAGAAATCTAGCTGAAGTCATGCCAGCTCTTTGACTCAAGGGCAGATGTTTGTCTAGAGGACGCTGTGGCTCAGACATGCACAGATGAATTACCTTTGGGAATATTACAGCCAGGGTTTTTGCAGGAGGGCAGCTGGGTAGTTATAACAGTGGTTTCTGGCTTTCAGATCCACGACGCTGTGCATCATGTCATTAAAAGAAAAAAAAAAAGCTCCTTTTCCTTGGTATTTTAAGAAGCTGAACTTCAACTGCTGATTCCTAGGTGGAGTAACTGCCTCCAGCCATCATGAGCTATGAAACACCTCTTTTACCAACATCGTTACAGCTTGTACTCAAAGTCCACTGGACTCTGCAGCTCTTTACTGACTTGCTGGCCCTGGGCTGGTGTATTTATACACAGAAAAAGCTGTCTCAAAATTTTTTGAGGCTTGGGTTTTGCTGCCACTTTACATATTGAACATGACTGAGGTTTTGGTAATTGTTCCGATGGTGAAGAGCAGAAGAAATCTAGCTCACCCGAACAATCGCTCTTCTCTGATGATCTGGGTTTGATTATGGCCCTTTGTAGATGCCTGAAAATCAGTTCATATCCCTTGCTTCAGAGGCAAGCCCTATAAAACGCGTTTAGTGTCCCACTGAGTATCGCTCACATTTAATTCTGTGTTTATTTTTGGTCACAAACTCAGTGGGAAACTGCGTAAACAAAGCCGCTATAAGCACACGCACGCGCGCGCGGAAGGGCTGCCAAGCAAACGGTGCCAATCAGGGTAAGTCTAATGTAAACACCGAGTCTAGACAGAATGATCGAGAGACAGAAGCCAGCTCTGATGTCAAAGGAGATCAAATGCTGATAAAATTGCTAGAACCCAGGAGCCAAAGGAGTTTTCTGTTAAAGTTGGGTAGTGGTTAACTGATGTTTTTACTCGGCTTGAGTTAACGGAGTTTTTGAGCTAATATATTGCTTCAGACTTTCTAGTGCCGCATCCAGCGTCAGAGTTAACAGGTCTGAAAAGCCTCTGCTATGGTTAGTTCTCAGATGCTTTTCTGGACAGCAGGGCATGAAGCCCCTCTTCCAGTTCTGGGCAAAGCCTCAGTGTGCTGTACCCAAACATTGTGCCACCACAGTCCTGCCTGGTGTGGACAGGTCTCAGGGCCAGACCAATTCGCCCCATCCCCAGTTCTCCTGTCTGTGTCTCTTGCCTGCCACGAACATAGTCAGCCCATGCGTGGCAGCAGCTCTGCATGAAGGGGTGCTGTCCCCTTCTGTGCCACAGATACTCCAAGTGGGCAGTGTGGAGATGTCTGCAGGCAATGCCGCTGAGGTCTGCTGCCTGCCGCTGCAGAGAAAATGGCTCAGGAACTTCTACACATTTACTTGCATTTCCAGGAGGGGCTTCAGGGGAAGGAAAGGTTGAAGCCCAGCAGCTAAGCAATGCTTACTGTCTGGAAATATAGTCCCAGCAGAATCACAGAATTGTAGGGGTGGAAGGGACCTCCAGAGATCGAGTCCAACCCTCCTGCCAAAGCAGGTTCCTCAGGACAGATTGCACAGGTCAGTGTCCAGATATGTCTGGAATATCTCCAGAGAAGGAGACTCCACATCCCCCCTGGGCAGCCTGTCCCAGTGTTCTGTCACCCTCACTGTGAAAAAGTTCTTCTGCATATTGGTGCAGAACTTCCTCTGCTCCAACTTGAAGCCATTCCTTCAGCAGTGATGGAATAAGGCATAAAACTCCATCTGATCCGTGCCTCTTAGCTCTGCCCCTAAAGCAGCGGTACGGCTTCTCACGGCTGTGTTAACACTGTAGGTATTGCAAGTGGCAAAGGAGCTGCTGCCCCTGCATTGAAGAATGCTTAACCATCCCCTTTCTGTGCCCCACTCTCTTTCTGCTTGTCTTTTGCATGGCTTGTGTGAGATCTGTATCACATACTGTACTGGCCCGTTGTGTCGATCGGTCTGGTTGCGAGAGTACTTGGTCGGGTCCTAATTTGTCTTGAGGTTGTCCCGCCGACATCTGCACACACTCATTTCTGATAGGGAAGCTCTTAGCCTGACTGCTGGAATACAGCAACAGAGTTTCCCGAAACCCAAATAACTTCTAGAGAAGAAAACAAACTAAGAAAAAAAAGTTATTCCTGGGAAATGAGTTAGAGTGCAGAACGATTTATCAGTTCCTAAACAGGTTAGGGACAGTAGCAGAATAAACAGTATGAAAGAGTAAATCTGTTGTGTGGTTCCTGTGGTGGGACAGATCTCCCACAGCCTGTGACCTCGTCTGCCTCAGTTCCCAAAGCGCTGTCCTGCTCAGGTCAGCTTCGAGGACTAGCTACAAGCCTGTCTCAATAAATGATCTTCCTTACTTGCAGTTAGACGTTTAGCCTGCTAGATGCTTCTCTTCTGGCTCCTTGGCCAATGACATGCTAATGAACATGCAGAACTGAACCATGGCGTGGATGCTTCTGGAGATCTACTCTGAGGAACCAAAAGGGATCTCATAGTCTTGATATTACCAGTGCAATGTCCGCCGCCATCTCTGCCCCCTCTGATGCCAGTGCTTCTCCTGGGCACAAGATGTGCAAAAGTGAGGTGTGCCTGTGGTGGCTGCACCCCCCTCCCTGTTTCTCCATCCCTCACAAGGGAAAGCTGTAGGGAAGATTCTCATTCATATTTCCTCCAGCTGCCCCCAAAGGCACAGAAAAACCCTGAAATGAGGGAAGTCATATAATCTATGTCTTGGATTTTGCTTAAAAGCATATTAACCCCCCTCCCTTTTTTCTTTCGGTGGGATTTCCTTTGTTTTACTGAGCAGCTGCAGGCTGCATGGTCCCAGAATTGTAATTTTGGGCTGCACTAGCAGGCTGTATGCTGTCACAGTGTGTATTACATATCCAATAAAGCCTGACTATTGCGTCCTCTGGGCACACTTTAAAATAATTGCTTGTAAAAGCACATACTCATCTCAGCTGCGCTCGTCTGAGGGACCAGCGACAGAAAAGGCTTCCTGACTTCCCACAAAAATTCTCCTTATCCTTCTCCATTCACACTTACCCTCTATCATCTTCAGCCCCCCCTCCTCCCCCAATAAATTTATTCAAGGGAATAGCTCAATTTTTCTCTGTTCCTTCAGCCTTGCTCCAGGCTGCATGGAGTTGGCCAACACATAGTGGAGGAAGCTCCTCAGGGGCAATAGGGTGGCAGAGGAGAGGGAGTTGGATTGTCCTCTTTGTCCCATACAAGATGGAGGGATGTCTTTTCTACCTCCCCTGTGATGGATGCTGTTGCCTTGCCTGCTATTACACCCTGACAGACTGATGACTGTTATCACTCTCTGGCTTTGGACATAAGGTATTGTTCAAACATCAAAACTCCTGCATAACACCAAAGAAAACCAATTTCTCCAACCAACATAGCCTACAAACCCCAGAGATTTTTCCTTTCCTCCTTTGCCTCTTAAATCCTCTGTGCAAGCAAGGAGCCCATAACCCTTTCTTGGCTGTTTCAGCCTGTCTCAGAGTGAATATTAGAAACTAGTGACGAGTGAACATCCAGTGCCTTGCACTTTGGGGTCACTTCACTTTAAATAAGCATCCAAATGTTCACAGATGAGCTGGCCAAAGCTCATTTCTCTTGAAATTTTCTCACGCAATTTCAGGCACAATTTCTTCTGGCCACAGCTGTGAGTATCAAGAGTATAGTCCTCTTTGCTCTGTTTTAGCTTGCTTGGCTCTAGTGCTAAGCAGAACTGGAAGTTAGAAGCAAAGGAAGCATCTCGGTCTGTCTATCGTCTGTCTGTGTATCTATCTATCCATCCATCCATCTATCCATCTATTGTACTTCGTGTGTGCGTAGAAAAACTTTAAACCCTTGGAAGACTAATGAAGCTTTGTGCAAATTGGTTTGAGTTGGACGTAATGTATTGTGTCCAGTTCTGGGCTCCCTGGTATAAAAAAGACAGGGATGTCCTGGAAAGAATCCGGAGGAGGCTACAGAGATGATTAAAGGCCTGGAGCATCTCCACTATGAGGAAAGGCTGAAGTGAGTTGGGGCTGTTCAGCCTGGAGAAAAGAAGACTGAGAGGGGATCTTATCAATGGTTATCAATATCTGAGGTGTGGGACACAGGAGGAAATGGCCAGCCCCTTTTCAATGGTCTGGGGAGACAGGACAAGGGGCAATGGCTGCAAGTTGGAGCACAGGAAGTTCTGCACCAACATGGGGAAGAACTTTGACACAGTGAGGGTGAGGGAGCCCTGGGACAGGCTGCCCAGGGGGGTGTGGAGTCTCCTTCTCTGGAGATATTCCAGACCTGTCTGGATGCTGACCTGTGCGACCTGTCCTAGGGACCCTGCTTTGGCAGGGGGTTGGACTTGATGATCTCTGGAGGTCCCTTCCAACTGCAACAATCCTGTGATTCTGTGTTTCTGTGAATGTTTTGGAAAACGTCTCTTCGCTTCCAACCTAACACAGGCATACATACTACAAGTCAGTGTTTCAGTCTGTTCTGAAGAAGTCATGAGGTCTGACAGGCGCGCGCGTGTGCGTTTCCAAGGTTATCCATTTACGGAAAGCAACAGGCGAAAGTTTATCTGCTGTCAGCTCGTTGCAGGAATTCCAGGCAGTGGCTTGCAATATTTACACAAGGTGTTTCATTGTGAACTTTCTGAATGTGAAAGTATTAAAACTCCAGAAATACACGTAGCGAGTCGCGGGAAATTAATTCTCTTCCTTTCATTGCCGCACTTGCAAGCAGTCGTTGCCAGCTCTCTTTCCATGCCAGAGCACAATAACGCCTGTAAAAGAGCAGAGAGCGTCTGCTCTGTGCAACATTTCTGCTTGTTTATAACAGGGGCTGGGGGAGGTGGAAGGGTTGAGTTTATTACAGCTGGTGGGGGGAAATCTGGTTTTGTCCAATTTACCTGGTTGTGGCTGAAACCATATGTATGATATGAGTGTAAAGAAGCATACCTGTAAAGAATTTCTGCTGTTGAGCTTTCTGCAGGGTTTTCCTGGAGTCTGACCTTGGGCAATCATGGTTTTGCCTTGTTTTACAGAGATCTAATTGTTCCTAATTTCCTGTCGATAAATGGTACAAGGTGTGGAGCTGCGCTTCTGATGTTAAATTTCAATCATTTGTCTGACTTAATAGAGGTGAATAGCTCCTTCAAATGCAAGTGCTTTCAGTTCATATAGGACATATTTATATCGAAAATCTATTTTGAGTGGGCAAAGCCATTATTCAGGATGTAGGAAAGTGTTTCTTACCTACATTTTCTGAGCTCTGAGGGACCTGTGGGCACTGGGTTTGGATGTTTTGACCATGACAAATTTACTTCATAGGATAATTGTATGTTTTCTTTTCCCAGCAAGAATCGTGACAGGTTCCCACTTGCCACAGGTAGCTCACAATTACACCTAGCTCAACAGCTTGCAGATGTCCTCCTAATGTATGAGTAGTCCTGGTGGCATGAGAACAGTGCTTCCTCTTGGAAACATTGCTGATCCCTTGGCATCTTTCTCCTCTTACCCATGATTTCTAGTGAACACAAGCCTGTTTGATGGCTGGGGTTTTGTGTAAATCATAAATGTGTCTTGCTGTAATATGCCTTTTGTAACCAGCTTCTCTTCCTGTCACAGCTAGGGTAGGCAATAAGGAAATCAGCATTTAGGGATTAATTCCTCAGGGGTTAAATCTTCTACATTCTTCTCCTTTTGCCCACAGAGGCAGGTGGGGAGGCTCCCTGCATCCCTTCCATGCTCATGGTGTGTAGTAACTGCAGTGTGGGCTGCCCTGAGTCACAGCAGCACTAGCCAAGAACGTATCCAACTCTGGGCAAGAAGTGCTGGTGGCCTGATTTGAAGGCTCTATCAGAGCCCCCATCTGAATGTGTTCATCTAAAATACACAGCAATATTTCTGCTGGACCTTGATCTTGCTGGGTGTGATGCAGAGAGGAGTGTTTCCACCCGTTGATACTTCAAAGAGGCAGTGAAGTCCCAGGGAATTGCTTTTGACCTGTGGTGATGCAATTAAGGATGTGCAGAACTTTTAACAGGATGCAGGAGAACTTATAAGAGGACTATTAATGATATCTGATAAACCAGTTCAGGTCAGGCCATTTGTGTATGGGTGGTAAGTACTTGACTTTGTAGACATGAGTAATACTTCAGTAAATAACAATTTAGCTTAAATTGTTAAGTCTAAGTCAGCAGTCATTAGTCCTGTAAGACTTCCACAGATGAACCTAGGCCTGTGTTGCTAAACACTACTCAGGAGCAGATTAAAAAATAAATATGACTCACCACATAATTTTCCCAGCCAATACAGATCCTGAATCAGAGTAATTATTCCAATTACAACGTCCTTGTGTTTGGTATTTTTCATCCAGCCTTTGCACACTATTTTGTAAGCTCTTGACGGGATACTAAATTTTGCCTGAGTCTTTTTCTCCCTGTCTAAAGCATTCAATTAAAGCAGAAAAAAATCCCTTCATTTCTCAGTGTATGGAGCTCTTCCTGTACTTGTTCAGTATGATATTGAAGCTGTGAAAAGCAACTGGGTTTTTTTTTTCCTACCAAAAAAAGAAGGTGTCTATCAGAACTTCCCCTTAACATATAGTGTGTTTTAATATAATCACTTCATAGCTAATCCCCTCCTGCACAGATAACATTTTATACTCAAATTTTGCTCTTTGAGCTTTTCAGCCTTTCAATTCCAGCCCTGGATCCGTATCAGGTTTCCTCTCTTAAATAGCTCTCCTGTCTGTTTTGTATAACTTCCAATGGTTTGCAGGGTATCTTTGTTTCAAAAATCTGTTGGCCTGCTCTGCTGGGACTACATATGTCTCTGTTGTGTTTAGCTATCCCCTGCAACCTGTTAATATAGTGTAATGGGTTTGCAAAGATAAAAAACCTTACCAAAATAATACTCCTTTCATTACAAAATGGACCCTGGAAAAGAAAAAAAAAAAAACCCAAGAAAAGAAAAAAAAATGAAGTGGATGCTTGTAATGAAAAATATTTCAAGAGAAGAAATATCTAGGTCACAGCTTTTCTCAATTTTTGTAATTTAATGCAGCCTGGAATAATTGCTGCGTGCATTCTTTTGAAATCAAGTCCTATAATGTTCTTATTGCTCAATCTCTGTTTTCAAATGTTCCTGGTAGTGTACATTGTTCTGTTTTCCAAATAATTATACTGTAAAAATGCTAAAAAAGTAAGTTGAATCAGAGTTTATCCAAATATTGGAAAGAAACACAGCCATCCACATCAGCCTGGTCACTGTTGGTTTCTTCGTGGGAAATTAACTCCGCTTCTGAAGACGTCAGGGCCACAAAGCCCCAAACTCCAGAGGAAAATATGCTCTGGTGGAGGAGATGGGGGGGGGGAAGTAAAAGACTTATGGCTCAAGTCTCAGGTAATCTCAGGGAAATCTGAGGAAATTAAGTAGTGTGTAAATGATGCATAGGCTTTCTGCGTCGTGTATGCAACTCCCTTTGGAGAAAACAGTGGGATGATGCATGATTTCTGCCTTGGGATTGTGCCCTTCTCCTCTCACATGTGCTGCAGGAGATATTTTAAGAGCAGGCTAAAGCAATTTAAAAGCATCTGATGGAGGTAAAAAGGTTGAAGGCTTTGTGTAGAGTCCCTGGGAGTTAACCTGGCAGACCCAGCCTTGCAGTTCAAGAAGTGATTGGAAAACCACTCATGTGAGATTTTCATTGCCAGCCAGCTCAGGCGGGCAGGGGCAGAATCTGGACAGGGAAGAGCAGAAAAACAACTGCTCCTTTAGTTGTGAGGCTCAGAAAATGAAAGGTGGGCAGCAAATACCTTTAGTTTAACATAAAAGTGGTTTACTTTCCCTTTAGCTTCACATTTTCCCTGCATACCACTTCATATGACACCGGATCAGGGGAAAGATACAGAAGATAAGTACAGAAGAAAAGTATCTACTCTAATATTAGCAGAGAAAATACTGGCAGATTCTCAGATCAGGCAGAAGTGTTTGGAAAGCTAGTCTGTTAAAATGAAAGATTATTTTCCACTCTGTAGCAAAAAATATCAAAGCACCTGAAAAATCTCAGCGTGTGTCATGAATCCTTGGTGAGGAATGGTTGGCTGTCAGTATGAAGTGGAGCTCACAAGTCATGTTGTACGTTCTTCGGTATCTCTTTGCACACGCGCCCTTTGAAACTAATAGACTTCATCTCTTCTCACTTTGGTTGTGTGTAAAGAGTGTCAGCTTTCAAACAGGAGAAGGAGGAAAGCTTAAATCGTTCCAGTGGATGGTTACTTATCCTCCCTCCCAACCACAACACTCCATCACCACCTCTTCTTATACAGCGCGCTGTGCTTTAGGTGGGATTTGTAACTGCTGGACTGTTTCTGTTGCTGAACAGCCTGATACGCTTCCCACAGAGGAGTTCAGTGGTATCTGAAGACAAGTCAAGAAGATCCATCCCCCTGTTACTCACTGCCAGATTGCTTTTCTTACCATTGGTGGCCAAACGATCATTGCTAGGATGATTTCCATCTGCCCAGCTACAGTATTTTTAGCTGGAAAAAGTATTGGGCTTTTGGATTTTATTCCCTTCCCCATTTTTGATCTTTGATTTAATGCAGATAATCTGACCAGCCCTGCAAAAGAAAACTTAAATTAGAAAACCTTTAATTGAGGGGTTTCCTATCACTCTGAATAGGCATGTCTCTCTCAGTATGCTTGCAGGTATAGAGGTTAACCAGCTGGGTTCAGTAAGCACTGGAATTCTCCAGCTACCAAGCTAGTGTATGTGGTGTTTTAGCCAGATTTTTACTTACTCTGCATAGACAGAGCATATTTTCATATACTTTAGCCCGGTTCAAATTTAATTATAGAGGGTTTTTTGTTTTGAGAAGTCATCACTGCATCCATATTAACAAAATTGTTTGGATTGCCCTTAAGAGAGTTTCTAAGGTCTTAAGTCTTAGTTTTTATTCTAGATGATGATGATGATGACGGTAATTGGATTGCCCTGCTGGCTTTTCTTGGTTAGTTTAGTGGTATCTTTATTTTCTTTATTTGTCTAATTAGTCATAATGACCATAAATAGCCATATTTCCATCTAAATCAGTAGAGACACACTGAATAATGCAGGAGTTCTTATGCTGAAGAAACCAAACTCTCCTTATGTGTCTGGTAGCACAATGTTGAATAACCAACGTTCACTGTGGGTTAAAGCTCCCATCCTTTAATATGCAGCATAGCACTGTGGCCTGTGTCTCCTTACTTTCCACTGATACATGCTGTTCTTGCCCCCCAAAAGTCTCTCCATCAGATAGACATAGTACCAATCAAATAATTCAGACATTGATTCTTCCCTTTTCTCTTTTTTCCTTATCTGGAATGATCTAAGAACATCTTCACTCTTATTAATTGTTACAAAAATTTCTTCATAAATTATGGTCTGTCAATTTTTGTTACCAATATTCACATGCCTTCTTTTTTTTATTATTATTAGCTATTAGATTTAGAGGAAAACGTAATACGACTTCATTCCATGATCAAAGGAACACCCTGTTTAATGCCAAGTTTCCAATATGAATACTTGTGTTATAAAATTTTTCCATTAATTTGTTATTTCTGTAATTGTTCTTGTCAGTAAATGTGTTCATTACTGGAAGGAGAAACTTAAAAAGAACATAAAACTAGTTACATTGCATTCAATAAGGCATTAAGATGAGTATTCCTGGGAACCCTTTTTGTAGTATTTTCCCAGCAGTATGTCTTCCACTGGACAGCTCTACAGAAAGCTTGGGGAGAGAAGGAACCCAGGTCATTTTCCATGGAAATCCATGTTCATTTAGCCCAGAGACTGCAAGACTGGACACTGTTTGGCAAGACATAATTCAATAACAGCATCTTCCCTTCCTGGGAATATAACTCGGTTGCTTGGTTTATCTGAGAAACCTTGTCTGAATTTTCAAGCATGGAAATAAGCAGCTGGTTGAGGGGAGGATTTGAAGCAGTTTTGTTTGAAAATGTGGCCCTTTTCAAACAGCAAAGCTCAGCTATCTGTATTCTTTTGGAAATCTGAGATGGCTGCTTATTTGAGAGAGCTTAAATGTACATCTATTCTTGGTGGTAAGCCCTCTATTTTCATATCCATTCTCCTGATGAAAAAGAAACTTGAGACAAATTGCAAAGAAGGGCCCTTTCCCCTCGCCCTGTTTCCAGAGGAAAGCCAACAGGGCAAAGAGAGCTCGGATGTTTTATTGGAGGCACCACATCTTAGCTGCAAGACTGTGGTATCCCTTCAAGTGCTTGAGAAGGCAAAGCCCTTTCTCCTTCTCTCACCATCTACCTGACTGTGTGTCAACTTCAGCAATGGTTCTGAAAGGAAATGAAATTCTGGCTTTGTTTCTTGCTAAAACAAAGATGTTCAGTAGAGAAATCATCACTAGTTGGGCCTCCAGGGAGTGATTTGGAATTGCATCTTAAATTTTATTAGAAAGCCCTGATTCCACCTCAAATTTCCTCATTTTAGACTCCTTTGGAGTGCTAGGTAGTGAAGAACTGCAGGAGCATAAAAAAAAAAACCTACTTAGAGCCAGTAAAATGACACTGAAATATCTACAAGGCTTCATTCTACTGTGGTGTTATAAATTGAACCAAACAGTGTTGTTACAGATTCATGCATTGAATCAGTTTAGCAGTCAGAGACCAATACATCTTCTGTCACCAGTTTAATCACACACACACAAGTGATAACTGCACACCATACTGTACAAAGAAGGACAATGACTCACTGTTTTACTCTATTTTATTCCTACCAAAGCTTAGACTTTGCTATTTTACGTCATATTTTGTGTTATCATAGAATCGTAGAGTGGTCTGGTTTGGAAGGGACCCCCAAGGATCACAGAGTTCCAACTCCCCTGCCACAGGCAGGGGCACCAACCTCCAGGCTTGGATCTAGACAATGCTGCCCAGGACCCCATCCAACCTGGCCTTGAACACCCCCAGGGATGGGGCACCCACCACCTCTCTGTGCAGCCTGTTCCAGCCCCCTAATATCCAATCTAAATCTTCCCTTCTTTAGCTTCATTCCATCCCCCTTGTACTGCCATTGTCAACCCTTTTAAAAAGCTGATTCCCCTGCTGTTCCTCTGCTCCCTTCAGGTACTGGAAGGCTGCAATGAGGTCCCCCTGCAGCCTTCTCTTCTCTAGCTCCCTCAGCCTCTCAACCTAAGTCATCATGGAGAGATGTCACTATGTCCCTGTATCATCTTTTGTGGTTTGGAAAAGGTGACATGCTTTCTTCAGCAAAGTTTGGACTGATCAGGCATTCCCCAGCACATAACCTGCTTGTTGACCTGAAAACAGCCCGTTTCACCTGACCCAACTGATATCAAAATCTGAGCAACTTAGACTGAGTAAAGAGAAACAAGGACCTAAAGGACCTCAACCACTTACCCTGCAGCATCCATCACACCTTAAACCTGCCTGTTCCTCTCCATTAATTTTGGAGGGACCCCATGAATCTTTCCATCATGTGGATTCTTCCTCATATGCACTTCAAGTGTGGGGAGGAGAATCCATTGACGTTGATCTGGTGTATCCATCACATCTGCCAGCTCTACCTGGGTTTCCTTCACATGTTTATTTTTCTGGCTACTAGTGGGTTAAATGTTAAAACACAGACTGCTAAAGCTGCAGGTTTGTGCTCTGAGATTTGGGAGGATTTTGCTCTCTTATTGTGCTATTCTGTGGAAACATCATCATTGTTTGCTAGGAAAAAAACCCCCACAACAAAACAAAACATCTGGTTTCCTCCTCACACTTAATAGCTACATTCATCAAACCCTTCCCAGGCTACTGAAGCAGGAGACCATCAGAATACAAGAACCAGTGTAATGTCTGAGGGGAATTCACAATTGTGCTGTACCTGGGAAGAACATGAGCCGCGGTGTATTTGGCAAGTACGGCGCCGCTGGGGAATACGCCTTGCAAAAGGCAACAAAGGGATGGATGTCAAAGGGAGCAGATGGATTGCATTGTGCTTCGCAGACTGGAAGACGCTCTGTTGTCTCCTGGAGTGAAGCAGTTGCTCTGAAACATGCCTCATGTTTCTGCTGATGTAGTGGTCACCGTGCAGGAAGCAGCTGAGCCTTTTCTAGTGCTTCCAGCAGCCAAGGTCTGAGCATCCCGATGGTGTCATGCCTAGAAACAGTGTGCCTGTGGCCACGCAGTGGTGAGGGTAAGGTGCTTGGTAGCCATGTGACTCTGAGTTCACAACAGGGCAATTAGGGGGCTTAGATCTGATGGAAGTCAAGAAGACCCATCAAGTGGTATTTTTTTAATAGTGAGAGATTTATTAACTGTTTTTATTGCAATGGTTCTGGGGGAGAGGGAGCGGAGCCTGTGCTGGGCAGGATCCTTTGCAGTGCAGATACCACCCGCTCTGTGTTGACTAGCAGTCTGTGTCCTTTAGCTGAAACTGGGATGCAGTGTGTTGACACAGCATCTCTTTGCCATTGATCCCAAGGCACATGGGCTCAGGTCCTCCCCAGCGTGGTGCCACCAGGAGCACTGGGTCATCATCCAGCTGTTTTTCACAAAGATGTTTAAAAGATGCACGTGAACTGCCAGAAAAATTTCTCCTGGTCCCCTTAGTTAGGAGTGAAATGTTGTGCCCCCAAAATCATGTGGGAAGATTACAACCAGATTCTCACGTTGCAACGTGTTCTGTTTACAAACTGAGACCAAACTATGCAACCAAATCACAACCCCTTATTAGAGGGGGAAGGCTGAGCCGATGGAGTGTCGTGCGCGGCGTGGATGAGCTGGAACCGCTCTGCTATGCCTCAGCTAATTGGCACAGGACCCAGTAACGTGGGTATCCAACCAGTTGTTTCATACACAGAAACTTGTGTGAGTATTTCCACTCACTCCTAGCTCAGCTGCTGAAAATGCACAGATGCAAGGGTGAAAGGTTGTGTGAGATTCAGGGTGTCGCCAGCTCTTCTTAAATAGCCTCATTGGGCTTCTCAAATGTTGTTTTAATAATAATAGTGGCATTATTAATTTATTGTAAATTAGAAAGGAGAGTTAAACAAAGGGAAGCTGTGCCAGGGTCTTCCAGGAAAACACAAGAAATTGAGAGGAGCCTCTTCTTCTCAAAATTGGAAAGCCACCTGGGGCTGTGCCCTTCTGCTGCCCACCCTGTCTTCTCTTTCTTTTGGCCCATGGCCAAAGCAGGGGTTGTACCAGTCAGCTATGGGTGGTCAGCTGGGGTGCCTCGAGCACCTTGCACCACCAGCATCACCCACGAGTCTGCTGCAGCCACTGCTGGCTGGCTGGTCCGGCTGGCTTGCATGAGAGCCATTTTTCAGGTGCTCTGCTGAACCCTCCCCTCCCCAAAACACTGCTGGGAGAAGTGAGAAGCTTGCCCTCAGGATGACTTTCCTCGAGCAGCTGGCTTGCTCTTCTCACACGCCAGCTCCCCTCGGACGCTTTGCATGGGCATTTGAGTAACTATCCAACCATAAAATAAGCATAAATGTTTTCTCAGGGAGAAGATGAGGAATGTGTTTTCAATCCACTCCAAGATTTCCTTAAAATAAAGACTCCATGTCCGTGGACAATAATCATATTAACACACCAGGAAGTTTAAAAAAAAAAAGGAGCTGAAAAGGGACTGTGTCAGTCACACATTGCTGGGTTTGTCCCTTTCCAGACACACTTGATTAGACTTCTTTCTTTACTGGTTTGTAGACACCCTAAATCTAACAGGGATAGGACTGACATATGGTTAAGATAGTAAAACACCCCAAACCTTTCCAAGCATTAGCTGAAAATCATCCAAAATTCCACTAAAATGTGTACTGAAATAATGTGGAAAAAGAGGAGGGTTTTTTTTTTATTATTATTATTTGTAGCCATTAATGGGGTTTTTGGTGTCTTAGTGTCATCATGATTCTTAGTTCCAATTCCTCAAGTTCACACACCTTGCACAAAAAGCAGTGTTGACTTGGTGCTGCAACTGAGATGATACATTCAGGGAAGTTTAATCTCATGGACCCTCAAATCTAACACTTCCAAATTAACACCAATTTCTTCATACTCACTCTCTCTCACTCTCTCTCTCTAGATATTAATTTCTGGCTGTGTGCAACTGCTGACAGGAAAAATGTGTTAGAAAGATTTAACTCTAACCTCACACAAGCAAATGATGTTTCAGAGCATCGATGCTTTGACAAAGGTCTGGACACTGGTGTGTGAATGGAGACAGTTTGGAGAGAGTCCTCAAACCCCATCCCCTGGTGATTAGAGTTGCAATGACTGGGCTTCATCAAAAACCTGCTTTGCTTCTCCAAATCCTGTTCTAGCACCTTGAAAACGTCAAGACTAGTCATTCTTTCTCCCAAGTACCTTGATGGGAAGGATATAACACTGTGGGCTGTGATGTATTCAGAGAAAAGTAAGAGGTATATGGATCCCAGCATGTGTCAGGGACCTCCAAGAAATCCTTCTTTGGCAAGCTGGTGGCATTACAGTCCATGCCATTACTTGACTTCAAGAATGCTGGAAAGGTTTATTCCTTTTTTCCTGTATTTCTCCAAAATAAACTGCTTGGACAACAGCAGGAATAACTATGAGTGAGGCAGATGGTGTTAGATGATAAATTCTGAGGCTCAAATGTCGGACTCCTTGGCAGTCAAGGTGGGCTATGAGTATCCATTGCAGTCAGTCACAGCTCCACACCTCAAAGGAGAGGAGACGTTGCTGCATCTGTATCTGATTTGTGTGTGACCCCAAAAGGAAATTGTATTGCAAGAAGGGTTTTGCACTCAGGCCATGTTTTTATTTCAAGCTGTTGAGATTTTGCTGGAGGTCCACTACTGAGACCTTAATGTTGTGTGGTTTCAGTGTTTTGACATCACTACTTAAGGCAACACTGAAAGATTGTTTTGCATTGCTTTATTCATTCTAAAAGGGTACATTTGTCTGGGAAACATTACCCCATGAATCTCCTCATACTGGACAACTATTGGAAGCTTACTGGAGTTTTGTCTGAAAAGAAAATTTGCTAAAATACTCTTTTGAGATGGTAAGTTATTCAGGGAACTTCTAGGCAGTTTGACCTGCAAACCAGGGAGAAAATGAAATAACTTTTATATATTTTATTTGCCTCTTTAAAACAGATTCTTTTTTCCCCTGTTCAATTTGAAAATGTCATTTTTTTCCCCTGAACAAACAGCTCCAACAGTTTTCTAAAGGCTAAGAAAATAACAATCCAAATGTGAAAATGAAAAAGAATCATTCATGTACAGTAACATAAAATAGATTAGCCAATCTGAAAGGAAGTTTTTTCCCTGATTTTTTGGGGTTTGGCAGCCAAATTAAAAAATAAAATGAAAAAAAAAAATTCATTCTTTGCACAGCTCTAAATAATGTGTTTCAAAAATATCCAAGGGATAGATTCACACAGAAACAGATTCTCTTTCATTTTTCAATGAAGAGAGGAGGAAAAAAGGACCAGAAGCTCCTCCAAGTTTCCTTTTGCTGCTCCTTTTAAAACAGGGAAAACACATTTCTGACCACATTACATGTTTTAGTTGGACACCACTAAGTACGAGGCTTCTGCTGAAATGCAGAGCACCACCCGACCGAAGATCAAAGTTGGGCAACTGGCCATGATTATTTGTAAAATAAAATGAATCCGAAAGCTGTCAGAAATGCAAAGGCAATGGTGGCTTGGAGCATCCTCCTGGTTGTAAACATCCTCCTGCAGTGGTCCTCCACTCATTTAACCTAAGATTTACCCTCCCTCTGTGACAGAGACAGAATTTAGGTGTGTGAAGACTTTGGCTTGGGAAGCTGGGTTCCTGCTTTTCCTTCCTTCCTTCATCATTCTTGCTGTGTTTGGTTTGGGCAGTACTTGAAGGGAATGTCATGCTTTTCATGGATATACATGGTCCATGCATGGGTAGGAGGACTAAAGGGCATGCTATTGGAAAGGGGCAGTGCTTGTCTCTGAGGGCTTTGTTGTAGCTCCTTCATCTCCCCCTTACTGTGAGGATCTTGGTCCTTCTCACCTCTGATGGCCTTTCCCAGTACAGTGTGTCATGTTAGCAAACCTGGCCTCCCTCTCCCACACACTGAGTTAAAAATAAAGCTTTTTGGGGAAAAAATGTCCCTGATGTCTCTTAATACAGCAACCTTTTACTAATTGTTGTGTATTAATTCTTTAGTTGCTGCTTCCTGGCATTGTGTTCCAGTTCTTTTGGATGTATGAATTCAGGATCGTTTTATGGGGACATTTTTGCCAAGTCTATGGTATATTCTGCGTTCTGTGAAATACATAACTGCGCTCATTCTCTCTGGTTAAAGTGTGTGGCTGTTAGTTAGCTTGCCACATTCTCATATCTGCCAACAACTTCACTAGTAGAACACGTAGGAGTGTAGCAAGAGAGTGCAAGAGCAGAGATTTTTCTGCTTCCCTCACCCCAGATCTCTGACTGCTGTGATCTGTGGATCATGTCTGTGTAGCTGGGCAGAATAAAATCCATTTTTTTAAATGCATCAGCAAATATTAGTACTTCTTTCCATGTCCAAGAGCTGGTCATCCCTGAACCTTTCCTCTCAGGTTTGGTTTTGACAACAGAAAGCTTGTTGGGCCACCCAAAACTCCTTGAGTTGTGACTCTCAGGCAGACCAGCTTCTAAAGCCAAGAGGATCTAAGAGCGTGATGCTGCATCACAGGCAGCTGCCCTGGATGTCTCTGTGCCAGCTGGTCTGACTAAAACTGGCCACAGCTCCTGCCCAGGTCCTGGTCCCTGATGAGGTGTGTGAACTGCTCCACCCCAGATCCTTTCACAACTGGTCCTACAAAAAGCTCTCTAGGTTTGAACTCACCGCAGTTCAAATGGTGGTTTTACTGTAACCAGAGAGCCTTTCAACTTTTTTTTGGGTTTAGGGCTTTTTTCCCCCCCCTCTCTTTTCTTTCTTGGTTTGGCTGGTGGGAAGAGGAATGCCTGGCTGGAATCAGAGCTGGTGGTGATGTGGGCTCTTCTTCCATGGGAAGCTACAAAGTTCCGCTTACCCCTGCACACCAGGAATCAAAGAGCCGGAAAGGCTCTTCTTGTTCAGAGAGCCAAGTACCGTTCCCAACCAGCCCTTGGCCCCAGAAACTTCCCTTTAGAATTTCTCCATTCCTGTGCTTATTCTGGCTTCATCCTGCTTCTCAATGCTGTTCCCAGGCTGAGGATAATGCTCCAGGTGCTTTTCCCATCGCCACGTCCACCATGCTCTTACCATCACCTCCAGGATGGGATAGAGTTCATGGTTCTCCTGAAGGAGGTCATTTCAGACCAACCCTTCACCAGTGCTGAGAAAACCCATGTTCCCTGTGAGGGGGTTTACCTATTGCCAACAAATGTCAGCAGGAAAAAACCAGCTGGGCAGCACTACTTGTGGTCTATAGGCTTTTGGAGACCAGCTGGACCTGGTATGTCTCACCTCCTGATGCCAGCTGCAGGGCAGAGCAGCTCGTGGTACTGTGTGTTGGCAGCGAGGATGGGGATTGCTATTTAAGGGTTGGACACAGCAGATAAATCAGGGCACCGCTTTCCTCTAGGCAACTCTACTCTGAAGTGGCCATGGCACCGAGCTCTGAGTAAGACCTGTTGTGGTGTAATGGTAAGACAAGTGCATGGCACAGGAATAATAGCAGTTAGACAGCTTGGGGCTTTGTCTCTGAAGAAAATAGGTCCAACATAACTCCATGTGTATATATATATATGTCTGCTTTAACAAATGTACTTATGTATGCTGTACAAATAGAACATTTTCCTGGCCCTATGGGTATGGATTTGTCTGCAAACATTACAACGACGTGAAATGTCATTATCTTTTTCTGCAGAGGAGATTTTTAGTAAGTACTCCTTTTAAAGTAAAAAAAATTTAAAAAAAAATCAAATAGTGTTGTGTCTGCAGCACAGAGCTTTGCAACTGTTGTTGCTCACATCATCAACAAACAGACTGAAAGAAGTGGTGTGCAGGGGTGTGGGAAAAAAGAGCTCTGTGGTTTTTGGTTTCAGCCCTGCCTGTGAATCACTTTGCAATCTTGGGCAAATGGCTTAACCTCTCAGGGGCTCGATCTATTTAGCTCGGTGGTTGGCTGAACACTATTTAGTGGACCTTATTTAAGGGGGTGTTTGAACTATCCATGAGAAGATTCAGAGTCCCCTGAGGAAGGGTGGCATGTTAAGGTAGTATTATCATGCTTGCTGGGGTATCATGGCCTTCTACTTCCAGGAATACAGATGTCTTACATGAGAAGGGTGTTGTTGCTACATACATATGGATTTTCTCCCTTAAAGTCAAAGCAAACAACATCCTCCAGACAGGGACCAAGATCCTGACACCCGCATCAGGCAGGCTCCCACCCAAGCCAAGTGCAATTTTGCCTGAGCTAGAATTTGGCTCTTTGTGAATCATCCAACACAATCCATTGACTCTTTAACCCATAAATTGTCAAACTCGATTATTTCCAGCTAAGCAGATGGCTGAAAACAAATAACCTGTAAGATAAGGTACCCTGGCTCTAGTTTTAAGTAAAAAATCGAGTTTGCTAAACATGAACGTTATAGTTACATAAATAACAAGAGAAAAAATCAGCACCAAAGCCAAAAATCATTTTTCTGCAAAAACATCAAGTATCAATTTCTCCAGTTTAGTATTACCAAACTTGGCAGTAATTCACATTTTGAAGTATAATGATGTCATCTGGTTGGCCTTTTCCCATCGCAAACAGTAAATCTTAGAATCTGGAGAGATCTTTTATTTGGTTATTCATATTGTACTGCATCAAGGGGTTACAACACATGTGTCTGGGCTTATTAAAATCATCTGGAAGAGCAGAGCTTATTATTTAAAGGCGCAGTTCTTGAGCCTAGGCTGATTTTCCAGGAGAATATTTTTTCTGATGTCAGCTGCACTTAACGGTCCTACACTCACCACCACTTGTGTCACATTGAGAGGGCCCTTTGTCTGGAGTGGCTTTTTGTTGTGTCTGGAAATAGACACTCTCACCCATGGACTTCCATCCCTCCTCCAAGGGATTGGGAGTGCACAGTGCCTTTCTTCTTTGGGAAGGACTTTTGCCAATCTCCTCTTTGGCTTTTGAATGGAAAGTTACTACTCTCTGGTGATGAATTCCACATGAATCCTCCCATTTGGGGGAACAGGCACGTTGTTGTGCTCTAGCCATCCAAATCTCTTGCTCCCAGGGACAGTTCCGTTGCATTTATTCTGGTGCAACGAACAAATAGCAGTCTGGACTTCTTCAAGTCCTGTGGTGCCTTCAGCTAAGCTGCTCCTTTGCCTGCTTTCCCAAATTTACGAAAGGTTCTTTCTCCTCACTTTTATTTATGTTTCTGAGGTGCACGTTGTTTGGGGTTTGGGCTGCTGGCTGTTTTTCTTGGAAAAAGCCATGGTGGAGGGAGCGCAGGATGTCCTCACAACGCTGTTTGGTGGAAATTTCCCTTGCTAGAGATGTCTCTGTGTTTCTCCAAGGCATGGAGCCAGCCCAGCAGCACCAGGCAACCTGTTTGGGTATATTTTTTTGTCAGTGGATTCCTCGTCACAGATCCATGCAGGATCTAATTATGACTCTACATAGGTTTTTCCCTATTTACTTAATATCTCTGCGTGTGTGTTTACACTGGCGTGTTCTGCCCTGACTTCCCCTCGAGTCCCTCTGCGCTGGCTTCTTCTTCCAACCTGTGTGGTTAGAGGTTTCACTGGTTTATTGAATCTCCTCATGGTGTTAGGGGGTGGGAAAGCACATTTTGTAGCTTAGCCAGGTAGGAAAGTTTTGTGTTAGAGTACCCTAGTGAGACGTTGCTGAACTCTTCTCCTGCAAGGGCATGACTGAAATGCTTCCAGGCAATTGTGAACACTCAACAGCAGCTTGTTAGGTAGCAAAGCAATGTTTGCCAGGTACACAAAACCACCCCTCTGCTGGAATTAAATGTAAAAAAAAAAAAGAAAAAAGGAACCACCACATTTTTTTGTTATATTTGGAGAAGGAAATGATGTGTAACACCTGAAAAATTAAGATATAAATCAGAACACCCTTTTACTTTCTGAGAACACCCTTGGAGAACACCTTTTTACTTTCTTTTTACATATTTTGCACAATATGGCAATAAGAAAACCCCAGCTTCAGCTCTGAAATTAGCAAATGATTCCCTATGAAATGCTGCCATGAAAGTCACATTTTTGTGACAGGGGTGGGTCATGTCAATAGGCACGAATATCTTGGGATCGTCAGGTATGAGACTGTAAGGTCTGCCATCAAAAGTCTTACAGTGGTCATTTTCTCACCTTCATCACACCAACCTGATGTTCAGGTAATGCTTATTGAGGAGTTCTCTGACTGCATTTCCACCCACACAGAAGATGCCTACATCATCCACACCTGTGTATATAATTTCTGTCCATTTATCTATATAAATAGGGGAAGGATAAAAGGCAGATCTCTCTGATATCTTAAAAAAAAAATCTACATTGTCATTGTCATCCTCTCAGGTTTCAAGGGCTGTTTAGCACAGTGCCATCAGTTTTCCATGCTGAATGTGCCATCTGAAGTCCTCGTGCCTTCCTGTCCCAGCCCTGAATGCTGATTACTTTTCTGCTTAATGACAGTCACTGCAGCCCTGCTATATATCATAGTGAATCCTGTCCCAAGAGGTATAGTGGCCTGCTCACATGTCTTTGTACACCGTGTTGCAGGCAGTAGTCTCTTGCTTGCATGATAATATAACGCACAGGACGATGATGAGCAGTGTTGTCAGGCTCACAGCTACACCAGCTTCATAGCAGCAGGTGCCATAACCATGTGTCTCCATTTCTTCCTCTCTGTGAGGGATACAGTGCTCTCCTTCCATCCCCCATGGTCAGGGTTGGGATAGCACTATGAGTTCATATTTGTAGGTACAAGACCATTGCCAGAAAGAACATTTACAAAAACTAATTTCCAGCTAGGCTTAGAACTTAAAGCACTTTTTTTTAATATTTAAAGGAGTTTTTTTACAAAAAAAAAGGCTTGCTTTCTGTGGAAGAAAAAAGCCCTGATATTTCCTGAAATTGCTAGAAGTTCTCACCTGACAATGAAAGATTTACAAGCCCAAGTTGAAAGTTGTTTGGGTTTTCCATGAAAACGTTAACAGTCCTAGAAAAGAAATCTTGGCTGGTCCTGGTTAATAGTTGCTTTACTCTGTATCATACCTGATAACTGCTGCATTGAATTTTTCTCAGCTCAGAAAAAGTGCTTTGATTAATATCGTTGCAGAAGCCTGCTAAATGCCTGTGAATAGTTTAGAGTTATTGTACCTGCTTAGTCAAGCAGAACGTGCTTCCAATTAGTGTTGGTCTGCAGTGTTTCAGAATAGATGTGTAAATCATTATCAGCTGGTATCACAGGTTTTGAAACACAAGACATCCCAAAGGAAATGTGTAACAAATATTTCATATCAGTTGCATAAATCATGAGAAAATATGCCTTATTTTTCTCTCTCTCTCCTGCTTGGGATGCTGTACCCCTCACAACACTGAGAGCCGTGTGTGCCTGTTGCTGTCTGTAAATGCCAGGCTTGATCACCTCCACTCCTTTGCTCAGGAGCCTGGAGAAAGCAACGGGCAAGTTACAGCTTCACAATGAATTAAGGTCAGATGATACCAGCTGCAAATAATCCTGAAAGAGAGGTAAAAGAGAGTGTTTTCATAGGGAACACTGCAGGAAAGGTCGCTCCCCCACCAGGAGTGACTCTTCCCCTGCTCACTCCTGTGCCCAGGAAACGTGTGGACCACCCTTCATTTGACCAGATCCTCAGCAGAGCAAACCTTTCCCCTCTCCTGGGTTGTGTTTCAGTCTACATGAGATGAGGAATGTCCTTATATTTTTACGTTCCATCAAAACACAAATAGTTTGGGTTAGCCCAGTATCAGCCCTCAGTGAAGCATCTGACCTGCCCACAGGTCAGCTGAGGCTTGTTCAGGGATTCCTTGGACCTTAGTTTCTGTAATTTAGGCAGAACCAGTGTCCTTTAGATTAGAGGGTATAGTCCACCACTGAGCTCTTGACATCCCATTCACACAGGGTAGGTGTTCCCATTGATGCCCTTGAGTCCTGTGACCTACCTGAAGAGCCTGCTTTTGTCTCTCACTTGTAGAGAAAGCTTTCCCCTCTTTGCTATCATGTTGTTTATGAACTTGGCCCACCAGCTTTCTCTGCTTGACTTCCTCTCTCCTCACACAGCACCACCAGCCCTGGTACAGACGTGGCATGACTGCGGTGTGCACACCTCTCCGGTTTAGCTGTGGTCACTCAGCCTTACTATCCTTTCTCTGATCCTTTCAAAATCCATGAAAAATGGATTTTGCCCTCCATTTTGTTGAGGAATCTGATGGCAAGTCAAGTTTTTATTCTTCTCCTTCTTCCCTTGGAGAATAGCAACTCCCCATTGTTATTTTTAAATCCAGGAGATGCATCAGTATTCGGCACTGATCCTCATTCACTAATCACAAGTAAATAAGTGACCTATTGCAAATGAGCCATTCAGTGGGGATATCTTTCAGCTGCTGTAAAAGAAAATGCAGACTACAGAGGGACAGGTTATCTGCTAGTGTGACCCAACGTTGTGTGACTGAGCCATAACACATCTGCATTGAGGACACGCAGACGATGCCCTTCCCCATCTGTAATGGGGACTCTGGGAAGCTGGATCTTCCTTGGGAGGAGAGCAGCAGAGGATGCAAGGGATATAAAAAATGTGAAAGGAAGGAAAGGCTTTCCAAAAAAAAAGAGCTCTGTGTTTACTTATTTTATGAGGCTGCACAGGAACTGGTTGGAGGGATGCTGCACAGACACGTTGTCCAAAACGGAGGGTGTTAAATGCTTGGATGACATTCAAGTATGCATATTCACCATGTCACCCATTGGCTTCTAGCAGCAGCCCAAATCCCAAAGGATGCCTATTATTAATTTATCCTAGATTCTTAGATAGGCACAGGCTATTTTGATAAAGGGAGGAGAGCTATTGTGACTTTCCTTCCTTTATTGCTCCACCCAAGATAAAGCAGACAGGATATTTTACAGCGTTGTACATACAGTCAATATATTGTCTAGCAAAGGTGCTGGACCTCAGAGACCAGGCTCCCTTCTGTGCTAAGCTGTCTAGGTCTTATATAAAACTGGAGAAGTTTGATTTTTCAGAATTTCCTCCTTGCTCATCCCAAATTTTTTTATACACATTATGTTATAGAAGGGACTGATGAAGACACATGCTTTGCCTCTAGTTATCTTTAAACATAATTCAAAGGATAAAAATCCCTATTTGGATGAAGGTTATGCCTATTTTTTGTGGGGGTATGTGTGTTTTCTATTGCACAGTTAGCACTGCCTCAAGTGAGTCCTGCTATTTTGCAGCAAGAGGCTGCCAAAACCATTGATCCTAGGGCTGTAGCAAAGAAATCCCCCCCTATGACGGACTCCAGACCAAATTCAGTCAAAATACATCCTTATCCCTTCAAAGACTGTCTTCCAGAAACTCTGTGCAAATGTTGTGGTGTGATGATTGTGACCCACACCTTTGGTAACTCAGGCTTTCAGTCACTCACACTTCTCTTATCACTGTTGTGTCTCTGTGCAGACCTTTGAACCAGCTTTCCAAAGCACCCTGTGAGTTTGTGTAGTGCTTTCGTTGCCCATCACATCTCTCAGCCCCCCTGCCTGGTAGGGTTGCAGCCAGATAGGACAAAGGCCGAGTTTTTCACTGGGGAGGGCTGTTGTTAGGAATAGTCACAATATACTCAATAAATCTGCTTTGTTATACATTTTCCTTCTACAAGACACGTTCTTCTGCCCTCATGGGAAAGTTCTTCACTGATGAGGAAAGGAGAAAGGTCTCTGCAGACCTGAATTGCCTCTAAACTGCCCCAGCTTTAAGAAAGGACTCAGCTGGTCGTGTTATTTCAGGTATCGGTCACACAGCATCACTTTTGCACAGATGGGATGTGGGTTGGTGACTGAGCTGGGTCCAGCCACCCATTGCACTGCCCAGTGGCTGGATAAATGCCTGGACCCTGACCACATAAGCCCATATTTATCCATTTGGGGACTTTTCAGTCACACCCACATCAAAATGTTGCTCCCCTTCTGGGAAAAAGGACAATACAGGGGACGTGCATGATGAAAGGGCTCCTGGGACAGTGGCTGTACCGACTCGGAGCCGAGCCCAGAGACACACCATGGAAGTGACGTGTTTCATGTCTTTTCCCGTAAGAGCCTGGTATCAGAGGGATACAGGACTGGTACCATATTTACCCAGGCACGTTGAATAAATCCGCTGCCTCCATCAATACGAACCCCTTAGCCAACATGGATTAGTGCCTCATGAAAGGGGGCACCTGCTCTGTTATCCTTTAAAGGAAAAACAGCCTTAAAATCATGTGAATAAGCCACATCATTGTTTTAATGAGATGTGGAAATTAGCTGTCACTGCCAAAATACAACTCCTTCTCTCAGCCTCCTGTGCTGATTAGAAGAACAGTAATTTACCAGCTCCCAACTTCCTGTTATTAAGCCAATTGTTCAATTCTCACTAAGATTTGGGATAATAATTTAAAACCTGGGAGCTGATACCCGCCCAGGGTACAAACCCTGGTACAAGGGACACCTTCACATCCTTGAGAGTGGGGGAAAGCCTTCTGCAAGGGGCAAGAAGGTGATGTCCAACGTGTGATGGGGAGCTGCAGGAGGTGTGAAGCCCCTGGCACCAAAGGCAACAAGAAGAATGAATCAACCCCTACACTTCCTAAAGGACTTGCAGCCACAGCCCAGGCAGTGTTTTGTTTCTTTTCCATTAGAAAGAAAGAGCAGTCTTCCTCTGAAAGAAGCAGTCTTTTAGATGGAAAAGCCCCGTTTTCTTTGAAAGAACAACCTACCTAGCATAACAAGATTACTAAATGTTATGAAACCTATTGAAAGAGTGAATATCTATGGGATAAAAAGGACTTGGAACGCCTGGCTTTTGCCAGGGAAGTGAGCAAAATTACCCTTGCAAAGAGAAATGCAGGGTGGGGGGTTTTTTTCTGATAGCACCATTTGTTCCTTAACACAAGAAGGATACTTAGCCCCTGAAGGGCTAAGAGGGATGGGTATGTTGGCTGCTGTGTCTTCTTTATGAATGATATGTATATGTCAGCTACGTATATCCCCGGTCACTATGTCAGTGGCTTCTAGAGTGTCCTGAAACATCGAGCAAGGTATACACATCACTCGAGGGCTCACCAGACATCAGAGGGATGCCCCTGCAGCCCCAAGCACTGCTAAGGGTAGTTTAATCAGAGGCATGTTAGTCCATGGGTGATCATTTAAGAATTTTCTCATGTTCAAATGGCACTTTCCCATTCTTGGGCAGCATTAGATTAAAGCAGGTTCCACCTTTGCCTGTTTTGGGGTTGCTGGGGTTTTTTTGGGTTGTTTTTCTTTAAACTCTGTCGCCATTCTGTCTAAATATTACAGGAGAGGTTTTCAAAGACACAAATAGCAGTTCAGCTTCCAAATCCCACCAGCTCTCCAAGAGAGATGACCATGAAATTGCCCTTTGTACAGTGAAAATCATTCCTGCCTATACTGAGCTATTAGATTACCCCTATGGGCTTCTTCTGTTGACCTCAAGCCCCCAAGGAGCTTGTGTTCCCAGCTGCTGGCAGGGCTGGCACCCGAGGAACAGATAATATCACCGGTGCCTTTGCACCCAGTGTTATTTCAGTGTTTACTTGGGTGATGCAGGTTTCTTGGTGTTAAATGGCTGTATTTCTCTGGCTACACATAGATATTTGTGCAACATTCTTACAACAACATCACACTGGAAACTTGTGGCTGGCAGAATCTGATTTTTGAAGGCTCTCTCTGGTGACTGATAGCAGAGTTAAGGTTTTACACTGTAGTTCATTCTGTTATCCACATGAGAAATCTCACTGGCAACTCTTTTGGTTCCTCTTGCATTTAACTCCTTAGCACAGTCTATATATTCCAGGGAAATGTGGATTAAATTAAATGCATTGGACATTTCAATATTCAGAGTGAAATCTTCTGAGTATTTACCTCCAAGTGAGGAAATTCCCTGCTGTTGTTTTTTTTCTGTGAGTGGGGCATGCTCAGGTATGGGCAGAGGATCCCTGGTACCCCCAGTTCCTTTCACAGCTATAAAACATCATTGCTTACAGAGATCTATTCTCCTAGATCTCTGCTGCATCAATCATTGCTCCTGACCCAGAATGTTTATTCTGAAAAGCAACCTCTGCCATCTCCCTTCTGGGATATTATGGGTGCAATGGAGAGGGCCAGAACTCGATCACGCTGAGGCTCTGCACCCTCCTCATGCTCTTATTTGCCTTATAAGTCATACACTAGAAGCTCCTCTGCGCTTTCAAACTGTGATTTAAGTCCATTGATCACCTCCTTCACAGAAGTCTGTGAGTCAGCTATAACCAACGTGGCAAGGCTGTTTGTTTATTCACCCGAACAGATGTTTGAACAGTCTCTCCAACCTCCAGTAAAATATTACAGACAACTGTGAAGTTTGCTAACCCCTTGTTAAAGCAATCTCCTTGAAGTCTTTAGCTCACCAGAAGATAAACTGCACCAACGTGGCATGCCCCTGCTCTGAAGTATAGAGAGCCATGTCCACCAGCAAATAGATAATGCCCATAAACTTTTGCACAGGGAATCATTGTGTCTCTGGTTTAGATCAGTGACATTAAAATAAAGACAGACGGAATATTTTACTCTTGTCTGAGGCTGTTGGTTAATCGCCTTTCTGATTCCTCTCTTCCCTTCCTGCTCTTGGCACTGGGCTCAGTGCTCCAAGGGACTGCCTCTTGCAGGGCAATGGCACATAGCAAGAAGTCTTGTAGCTTTTGTCCTTGTGCCCACCACTCTTAGCCTTAGCATTGGCAACATGTCTACAGCTTCAGAACCTGTCCCGTAACCTGCAGAAGAGGGTTTTCTTGCAGCAGCAGAGATGAGATGCAGAGACATTGTTCCTGTTCCCACCACACCATGTTTGCAGCCATGCCAGGTCCTTGCCCTCCATGTGCTTTCTGCCCACTGAAGGATGGTCATGCTCAGCCTATCCAACAGGAGAGGGCAGCAGCATGACAGACAGGTCCAAGACCAAGGAGCACTGGGACAGGATGGAGGACAAGAGAGGAGAAGGAAATGGGAAGGAAATGACCGTGCCCAGCAGCATCTGCAGTGGTCAGCACATGGGACATTAGCTGAGGACAGGATGATTGGGCTGGACATGCTGCTAACAGTGGCAGACCACTCCTTTTGTTCACCAAGACACTTTGCTTCTCTAAAGCTATATAACACAATATACAGCTTACATTTCTTTTTGACACCATTCCCCCAGGTTTTCCTCTCTCTGTCCTTTCTCCCTCCCTTTGCAGAAATTCACATTGCACACATTTCTGCAAAGGGAATTAATGGTTTCTCTTTAAAGTTATGTGAGAGGAATGTCCTTTCTATTAGTGCTTATCATCGTGTACTACTTCAATAAAGATTCCTTGTAAACCCACAAGAATGTCCTGAGCAGTGCTGGGGGGCTGAGTTGCCCAAGATGTTCAGTGTCTGGGGCCAGATGCCTGAACATGCACAGTTTTAAACACAAAGAGAACACTAAATATTGGCTTAAGTATTCAGTTGGCTCAGGGCAGTGTATTTTCCATGCTCCCCATTTTACAGCATTGGGACCGTGATTTCCTCTTCTTCATCAAAGACTGTTCTCTTTGTAAATAAATCTTTGTAACAACTTTCCCTTGTCTGACTCCAACGCAATGAATGAAGCACACATAACACTAATGATTCAGCATGGTGAGGGCCCGAGCTCGTGTCTGAAGCTTGTCTCTAAGCCAAGAGATCCCATTAAATGTCCCATGGTGCTCTCCTTTCCCAAGGAAACAGGACACACGTGGGAGTCAAACCATGTTTAGATCAGTTCCCAGCAAGGATTCAGGACACAACCAACCTGTGCACCCAGGAGACCGGGAGGGTGAGCACACATGGAGCCAGGGCCCTTCTCTTCCCTCACAGCCATTTTGCAGAAAGCCATCCCTTTTCCAAAGATGTCAGCTGGCAGCATCACAAAAGTATATGGCATCAACAGCGTCAGGTCTTCCAGGGTTGTGTCCTTGCTGAGAAGCAGACGTGGGATCTATATGACCAAAAGGTGTAAGCTTTTGTCACCAGAGCTACAGTAGCAGCTCCTCCAGTTGGTATCAGTAATAACTTTTTATCCTCCACGTGCAAGAGACGCTCGAGAGAGATGCAGAGCAACTCATGAGCACAGTGCAGATGCATGACAGAGTGTCTGGGTTGACTAGTGGAAGGTTTTCCTCAGTTGCAAAGTCAGGTTTTCATGCTCTGGACACCGCTAATGATATTTGATAATATATAGCATAGAAAAGATGGAACTTCTATATCCCAGACAACAGACTCCATAAATGCATTTCTAAAATAATTCAGTGAGAGATCATCTGTTACACTTGTGCACGATGAAAGGGAAATTGTCCAAAATTTGTATTCTAATGGAGAAAAAAATAATCCTTGGAAGCAGAGAGAGGGAATCTGCTGGCTGTGAGACCCTAGAAATCTTTAAGTGTTTCACAGGCTGTAACTGATACTGAGACTTTTGGGCAAATGGACAAAGGAATTCCTGAAGGCAGACCTCTCTCAAGCCCTAAAATCACTTTTTTTTTTTTTTTTATTATTTTGTGAAAAGACATCCTTAATGTTTTGGTGGAGGAGATTGTTGGCCTGTCAGGGCTGAGGGAGGTTATTTAACTTCTTCCATTCACAGTCTTGGACTTCATGGCCTTCCGTCTTTATTTCTGATGAATTTCTGTCTCAGCTCTGAAAAGTCTGTTTCTCATTCCAAAAGATGTAATTTGACTTCTCCTGCAAGGGGTCTGACTACATCCATGGTTCTCCTGCAGCCCAGAACTTAAAGGCACCTCAGCTTCTATTCAAAGTGCCCCCCAAGCCTTCACGGGGACCAGGCTCCTTGTGCTCCAGAAAACAAAGTATTTTGCCTCAAAAAACAGGAGTAAAATGAAAGTTCTTAATGCTTCAGAACATCCCGAAAGTATATATAAATCTAAGTATGCTTGTGCTCTCTGCTTTAGAGGTTGAAACCAGTGGGCTGGCTAGGGAAACAGAGTGTCAATGGATGTCCATTGTCAGGATCAGTGGTAAGGTCCAGGGTTGGTTTGCAACCTCCTCTGGCTGGCTGTGTTAGTTGTGTGACCACTATAATAATAGAATATATATGGTACCCAAGGCTGTTGAAGTTAGAAGGGATGGAGAAAACCAGTGACTCACAATGAAACCCTATTCATATCCCTTTCTCCACTTACTCAGCTAACAGGAGTGAAGAGAACCTTTTTCACGGGTTCTTTACCCCAGAAAGCTTCTCCCACAGCAATGTTCTCCTCTGACATGTCTACACCCCAGCATTACAACTATGTTTCACTAATGAAAAGGTATGATGAAGTCCCATCCCCAAATCTCTTCAGCTGCTGGTGTCAGTCCAGGCTTTCAAACAACCACATCCCACTGGATAATAGTCTGAGCACTGCAAGCCCCCGTTTCCCTTGGTAGCCAGGGGTCATTCATGTTGGTGGATCTTGTTCAAGGAACAAGCCTTATTAGACCAGAACAGTGTGCTCGTTAACAAAAAAGGATAGGAAGAAAGGATGGGGCCAGATTCCTGAACTTACACAGCAGAGCTGGGCTGAGAGGTAAACAAACTATTAAATCATGGTGCAGGGCTGATGCCAAACTGATATATCTCTCCTTTGAAAATAGCCTCTGCAAGGAAATGACAAATAATTTTCCATATGAGAAAGACCTTACAGACACACTGAAGTGAGTAGCTTGGAGAACTTTACTATTTTCAGTATGCCTGTCCTTCCGGAAAGCTGTGGCCAAATCCCCACTGAGCCCAACGAGAGCCTCCTGGAAACCATACTGACAACTCAGAGAGCACGGTCTAGTAAATGATGAGTAAAGACCCTGAAACGATGTGCAGGATTCCAGTGGTACGTGGGCTAACGCCTGGACCGCAGCCATGCGGAGGTCACGGAGGGAAATAAATCAGTGGCTAGTGAGCTGTGCTGGTGAATTTGGCTGTGATTTCTGCCCCATGCTCATTGTAGTGGCTCCAGGACCTGGAACTTCATTCTTCAGTGCGACGGCGGAAATGCAATATCCAGATCATTACAATGGAGATCGTTGAGAGAAGGCTCTTGGGAGAGAGTCTGCTTAGCAAAGGGAGTCATCAGTGCTTCACAGCTGCAAATATGTTGTCTGGGATAAGAAATCACAGGGAAAAAATAAATAAATACAACCAAATCCTGCACAAAGGCCTCAGACCAAATGAAGTCACTTCCAGAAAAACACTGTCGAATGCTTTGCTCGTGTAACTCGTGGATCTCTGTGTCTATGTGTGTGTGTCTGCTGCAATTACAGATTGGAATGGATTCATCAGGAGTTAGGGGAGCTGTGTGCCCTGTTTGGTGTGGGACAGGCTGTGGGTGCAGTGGGGTGGTGGAGGCCATACAAGACAGTCTTTTCAGATGCCCCCAGGCTGATCCAGGCTTGTGTTGCTCACTACATACACTGCAGGCAGGATCCTACTACCTTTCCATGCCTGGGAAACCTTTCTAACATGAACCAGAAGGTCTCCAACTCTTGAAGGAGCTCATTACCTGTTCGATCAACTTGAGCATCAGCCATATTTTGTTCCCACTAAGCTTTCCCTCACTCCTGTTCTCCCAAATTTATTCTGCCCTGCTTTCACAACTTGGTTTTTGAAGGCAAATTCCTTGTCACTTCTGCTGTCACCCCAGTCACACCACTGTCATCTGTGAAGCGCTGGATTTGTAAGAGCTCATTGGCAAAACAGCTGTCAGGGCAAGGAAAGTTTGTACCAACACGGTGCAAAATAAGCTGTCTCTCCATGGCATGCCTGACATCTCCAAAGAAATGTAACAGACATGGCCATTTGGGAGGTTTTGGTGTGTAATTACTACTGAACCCAAACCACAAGCTCTATTATGGGGCTTTGTGCTCATTCCAAGCAGTAAGCCAGGGTGTGAGCTTGTACCTGTAGACCTAGCAGCAAATTCAGATTTTAAGATGCTATAAATAGAGTAACCCATGCTACTTCCTTATTTTTTTAATGAGGTAGGAGGACTGATAGCTGACAGTGTTTCTACTACCTCATTGGTACCCTGGACTGAGGGAGCTGGTGATTGCTGGCATCGATCGCAATCCAGTGCAGCGTGGGAAGGTGCTGTGCTCCCTGCACTGGCCCAGGATTGGGAAAAAAGCCCCACACTGTAGTCAGGAAAATTTTGCAGGAAGGAGGGGTGTTGGCTCAGGATCCGTGATTTTCTTTTATGAGAGCTGTTGTGCATTTCTGCAGAGACCATCGACACTGAAAATCCAATTTCCCTGAGATAAACCCGTTTTGGCATGGGTTTTTATCTCTCTATTTTTAGCAGCATCAACAGTCATTATTCAGATTTTTGAAGGACTTTCTCCAACCATTTTCATCCCCACTTGAGCTTCACTTTTGCAGCTAGACTAGACTTTCCTCTTCCTACACCAAGTGAAATTCCTGGGTGGGCTGAGAAGAACCATATAGTTTATCGAGCTATGTCTTCTTTAAGCACTCTTCTCTGAAACTTCAGCACACCATGAGCAGGTACCCAGCACAGAGCTCAACGCAGTTGTTTGCAGTGAGCAAATGAAAGCCAGGGAGGACAAGGGAGTTTATCTCAAGGGGGTTAGTCCTACCAAAGCCTACTCTGGCTTGGCGAGGAGCACATCCTTATTAACACTGGTTGCAATAACACCCTTCAGCAAGTTCATGCCTGCAGCAGGTGAAGTCTGCTGGACAAAGGCTCTTTGCCTTGGAAAATTGCCTCTGTTGTTCTTTTATTTCCATTCCCATTTTCAGGAAGGGTTCAAAGCCTGTCCTCCATCGCGTGCTCTCCTTCAGCGTTTCTGCTTCCTTCCCGTAGCTTGCCTTGGGCTCCTGCTAGATAGCAAGATGTTAAGAATCATCATCAACAGAAAAACAGTGTGCTCTTTTATTTTATTTACACAGCTGCCATGAATTTTGCTATCCCTAAATCCTCTGTCTCTTCCTCTCGCAGTGAGTTGAAGGGAGAAGAATGGGGGGTTTTAGCATTTGTGTTTACTTTCATTGCTCTTTAAAATATTTTATGGCCTTTTAACAGAGTGGCACAATTATATTAAAATAACTTTAAAAAAAAAAACAACCCAAAAAACGACAGAACATGTATCAAAGTGTCACAGAAATGGATTTAACACTTCAAATACCCCTTCAAAGTGGCACCGCGTCCTTGCTTTGAAGCGAAGCAATAAATTCATTTTATAATTCTTTAATAGAGGTTTTATTGAAAACTAGAGTGCATGTGCTAAACAAAACATCAGCTTATCTATATACAAATATTTGCCTACAACTTGGATGTAAGACAACATCCCGTACGTTAGAATGCAACTTATATTACAGTAGCCAGCAGAGATTCAGTCAAGGTTCAACCCCATGCCTAGCACTCCATCTGTCTGTATTAAAAGTCAGCTTTACTCTCAAAAATCAGCAATCTGGGGGTATCAAATGGGAAGAGAGCTGCAGAAATTTGCTTGAGGTTGTACAGCAAGGCCATGGCTCATGAGCATCTATATCCCTGGTGCATCCAGCGCTGCCCCCCCAGCATTGCAGAGCAGATTATCCTAAGCAAAAGTTGGGATATGGTCTTACCTGGCTGGTGGCTGGAATTGAAGTGATGCAGTGCAATTGTCACGGGGACAGTAGACAAAACAAGGTGGGGGGGGGGTAGAAGAAAAAGATGCTGGTGAGGTGATGGTACACAGGACATGTCTGTCTCGGAGCAAGCAATCAGCACAGGAAGGCAGGAGGTGAACACTTTGTTTTAAAAATAGCCACATATGCACTTTTTTACTGCTTTTGTGCCGCATCGTGTCATGAGGAGCACTGGGGACCAACAGCTTTAGAAGAGACAAGGCCAGGCCAGCACTTCCCCAGGTATGCAGAGACACTCCTCCTTGGTGAGGAGGATGACATCTCAGACAATACCCTCAGCTTGCTCAGTGCTAATAATTTTCCTTTCCCATTCCTGTTGCATTTGCAAAGCTCATTGAGAAACTGGTGAATTAAGAAGTGGGGAAAGACGGTTATGCCAACATATGTTGTTTATATGACATCAGTAATCCCCATCAGGGCTTTCACAAAAGAGACTGCCACTGGGGACTCAGGGTGGGAGGAGGCCAAATAGTAATTATGGTACTACTTGAAGCAGTGACAAACTTCCAGTAGCCCCAGAGAAATAAATCTCCTGCTGCCTGCTCTTATTTGAAGTTATGGCATCCTGGATTTCAGGAGCTTCCATTCTTGTGCATGATCCAACAAACATCCTTTCAGGACTTCTGGTCAATAAATAACTCACTGAAATGCACCTTCCCTGCTGAGATACCCGCCTGCTTGTCTCTTTGGCATTGTGTAAATGTGCAGGGCACAATCCAGAGCTCTTTTATTCTGGACTAGCCACATAATTACTTCTTTGAAGGGTGAACTCTTCATGTCCAAGTTCATCAAGCTGTCACTTAAGAAAGTCACACCTCTGGACAAGCCCTGCAGCCTTCCCATGGGCTCTCCAGCTCCCACGGTTCATGGGCTTGAACAGGAGCTGTATAACTCCAATAGTGGCTGGGCTGGAGGAGGGCACCAGTTTGCACCAATAAACAAACCTCTTTGCGAGGTCAGCTCCTTCACAGCCACCCCTCACCCTCCTTTGAAGCCTGTTGTGTCAGCAAGCTCAGCATCACCATCACAGAGTGCAAGGCTAAGGGGGTCTTATTGTCTTAAGCAACCTGAGCTGAGACTGGTTCTCCTGGCATTTGTTCTCACTCACTACAAACCTGTGATCCCAGATCCTGGCTCCCAGGACAAAACAGGGCTGTGTTTGGCTGGAATCAGTGTGTACAGGTTTTACTTTGAAGGTGCCTTTTCCAGGGTGGATTAGAGCTATGGACTCCATCAGTATAAATCAAGGGCATGTCTGCAAAGTCACGTGTTAACCATGCCTGATTTACCCTCCCAAGAATCTGTCCCTCTGGCTAGAATCAGAAATGCTTGGAAGATACTGGTCTTGTCCTACCATGCCAGTAATATACTGATTAAGTGATAAATTTGCTACTAAAAACCCATTGTCATGTCCAGGTTATGCAGAGTGGACACAGCAGCACACTACAAGGTAGCAGAAGGACATTAAGTACTAGAGCCAAATCAGTTACAGATTTATTCCATAAACTTCTCAGGATTTCATTGTATTTTTCCCTATTTTGATGGATGGATTGTCCCTGGTAAGACAGATTTATTTTTTGTGGCAGGTATTTTTTCTGCTGCCACACTTCATGACAGTTTTCCGTTGAATCCTAAGGAATAAGATGAGGTGAGAAGTAAGTGTGTTTGTAGCTGCCATTTGGTTTAGGTTCACATAGTTCATACCTGAGAACCTTTTGTAAACAACACAAGGACTCTGCTTTGAAAGCCTTTGCATGGCTGTTTGGAAACACTGATGTTTTTAGGAAAAGGAAGAAATAGGAGGTAAATGATAGGATCTGCAAATGGCATTTAAGACATTGAAAAAAAAACCCAAAAAAGCCTGTTTTAAGCATCACCTTTAAACTGGAGATTTTCAAAAAGATTGTGGAATATTTACATATAGTTAAAAGGATTTTCTTGTAAAGACCTGTGGAATAGTTATGCATTACCAAGTGGAATTTCACTTAATGTACTCTGGCAGGCTTTAGGTTTCCTCGAATTTCTTTGTAGATTTCCAAACCTATAAATGCTGTAAATATGATCAGACATTGGTCTGTCTGAATTTGGATAAACTGACACTTCTTTATTATTTTTTTTCTTAGGATAGTAATAATTTTTTTAAATAATTTAAAAGTCTGATTTATTTTGCTTGATCCATATTTGATATTTAAGGAAATTAAATAAATCTCACCTTTAGTCTCCCAAAATTATAGAGTGTGTCTGTTAAAACATGTTAAAATTAATGAAAGCTTGATGGTGAACATATAAATAGCTTATGTTTTATACCTGGAGTTGAGTTCTCCCTGCTAAGTGAACATAGATAATGTTGGTGCTATTTGGGATTACTGGAGCCAGCTGTGCGATGTGGTACTCAGTTGATATCCTATAGCTCTGCTGAGGTTTTTGCAAGTTGCTCAGTGTTTCCATGTTTGTCCCTATCAGGAAACAAGGGGTCCTCATGTCTGCATCTTTGCACAACAGCATCTTAGTATAATTGCACTGCACTGGGCAGGGAGAGTTTCAGTTGATGGGGTCCCCCAGCAAATGCAAATGTAGCCAGCAAGTGATGTATGGAGTTAAAGGGGGGGGAAAAATTAATCTAACCCTTTTGAATGCCCCAAAGCAGGGACTTGGAACCAGTCATTCATCATACATCCCATTTCCCCTGCTATTAGATCTCCTAATTTTTCCCTAAGATGGCAGCTCTCTTCCATTCCCACCTCCGCCAACTTTATGGGGCTCTCCATAATTACATGGCACAGCACCATGGTTCTCCAGAGGCAAGTTTATTACCCATTGAGTTATACCTGGTTTTCCTAGTGAAAATGACATCAGAATCTGCCCCCCTCCCCACTTGTGTTTTGCTCAGTTGTTTAATAAAAAGCATGGCAGTGTTGACATGGGAATCCTCCAAAAACCAGCCTTACCCCAAACTGCCACTCACACTCTGGCACCAAGCAAAACCACCTTAAAGCAAAGCTAAATAAGTACTGCAGTCATGATGTTGAAGACTATGACTTCTCTCATCAGCCAATATACACACACTGCAGCCCTGGGAGCTCCTACCATGGGCTAGGGAAGACTTTGTGTCCCTTTGGATTGATCATCCCACTCTTCCCGAGAAACCTCCCATGGAGGCGGTGTGTACCTATTGCTCATGGTATCATCACTGCTCCCAGTGCTTGAAGACAACTGTGTTTGTGGTGGAAAGGCAGCGTCAGGGGTGCAGAGGCCAAAGGTTTGGTTGAATATCCAGAAAAACATCTTGAAGTGGATCCTCCTTCCCATTAGGACGCTGTTGAGAAGATAAAAACATTAAATGTGGTCTCCCATGAGGTATAAAAGTTAATTCCTCCCCAAAAAACCCCACCAGAATTACAAAAAATAAAGCAGTTAAGTCTGGGAGTTTTCACCAGAAAGTAACAATGAACCTCAAGCAAGCATATGCAATCCCCACATAGGTGATGTTCATCTAAAAACATTTTCCTCACCACCTCCCTCCCATCCCAATTAAGCTTGGAGATTTTTCTTTCCATCAGCCCTTACCAGAAAGCATCAAAAGCTTGTTCCAAAATCCACTGACATCACAGGGAGCCTTTCCAAAGGCTAATGGGCTTTGGGATCAGGCCCCGTTTTTTATTCCAAGCGTTCACAACAGTGAGCTTAGATCAGCTCAGGCTCTTGTGTGTGCCCAGGAAGATTTTCCAACATTACGTTCGTTTGGGACAAAGTTCCTCCCATGTGGGGGGCTTGAAGTGAAGCCCATTTAAATCCCATTAATCACTTGAATGGGGACATGAGAAGGGCCAGGCCAGCTGAGCAGAAGTGGATTGCATCTTTCATGTGGTCTTATCAACATGGCTGGAGGGGGGGACAGGAAGGACAGCCATGCCAAAGAAGGGGTGCCAGTGGTGCCATGCATGATGATGGTGGTGAGGCAGCCCAAAAAGATCTGAGAGGTTTGCAGAGGAGGGAGTGGGGAAAGCCCATGGAAGAACGTTTCCAGAGGGTCTCTGCTCCACATAGCAATTTTGCCACTGTTCATGACAGAAGCTGTGGATCGCAATATTTCTATGCCTTCTTTCTTGGTGGTGTTCATCCATCCAGTGTTAGACATTAATCTCTGCTTAATTGACCAGAAGACTACAGATCCACGGTATGTGAATATGCTCCTAATTAGCTGACTTCAGGTTACACATTGATTTTCTGCACACAGCCTTTTAGAGCTGTGGAGCAGCTTGTTTTTTGAGGAGAACATAAAAGAGAGAGGGGCAGGAGGGGGTGTTAGTTACAGCTATAAATTTTACAGTTTGCTGGAAACCACATTAAATGGCAACATCAGTTTATAGATCAACTCTGCAACTGCTTGGTCGTTAAAAGTGGTGGTGGTAGATTATTGTGTTGTAGCCTTGTAAAATATGGGCACCGTATTTGCTGGGAGGGAAGTTGAAAAGGACAATAAAAGTCTCCAGTGTCTTTGATTTCTCATTTCTCTTGCCTTACAGTAGGCAACATGATCTGTGTGTGTGCTTTTCTGGGGTGCAAGTATTTGCAGGGCTTTTGTCTTATGCTCCAGAGGCCAAAGCTGAGGAGTCTTTCTGATCTGAGCTTCTACCAACTCTGCATCACTTGGTGCCTGGCCCAGACATGGAGGATCACAGAATCACAAGGTTGGAAAAGACCTTTAAGATCATCAAGTCCATCATCTGGATATGGCCAGACCATCCCTACATTGCAGTGACTTCCCCGGAGCAGCAGCTGACAGTGCTGCTGAAGCAGCACATCCAGCATCAGTGGTACCCATGCTGGGGGCTGGCTCTGCTGAGAAGCAGAGAATCCGCCTGCCTCTTGCAGCTCAGCCAGACCTGAGCACAAAATTCATGTGCAAAAATAAAACTTGGAAGTGATAAGAAAATGGAATCTCTTCCCAGACAGTGCCTAATCTCTCTGCCTGTCTTCTGAAAATGTAGACATTTGTTTTGGACTATGAAGAGCGTCGTTCAAATGTTTGGCCACTGCTGGAGACGCTGAGTGTGCTGGAAAATTCCAGCCACGCTGTGCTGCCTGGTGACCAGTAAATTTTGAATTGATGTTTTCCTTCCTTATTGGAACAAGAGGGCAGTTTGCAGGACTGGTGTGATGTTCACTGGAGGGATTAATGTTAAGAACCATGTTTTTGCCTGCACGTGGCACGGAGTGTCTCCCAACCAAGGAAACATAAGCGCTGCCTGGCCAATCAGAAATGTTTTCTTTAAAAAAGAGGCATTTCTAATTAATGCCCTGCTGTCAGGTGAGCAGTAGCCAAATGGGAATTACCTCAGAAACATGCTTTTGTGGGCTGAGCAGCTAATTGTGTGAAATGAGCCACTTTACAGGCTGCTGCTGCTACCATGCAGCATCCTCCACGGAACTGCTCTGGGTAAAACCCCGCTCGCTTTGTGGAGGGTAACCCGGGGGTGAGATGAAGCGCATGGCTGTCACGAGCCACTGTGGTGGGTCCAGGTGCAGATAGGAAACCAAACATAGTTCCCCCCCTCCCTGTGTTTGTTCAAGATCCAGCTTTAAGCTGGATGGCTGTGAGGCTTCTGGCTGTCTTTTATTTTTTTCCTAGGAAAGGCCAGACCACTAAAGCCACTGGTTAAATTCACGCTGCAGGAAGAACAACTAGTCTGAGTTGGGTCCAGTTTGGCAGCGATATCAGTCACCACCACAAGGCTGTCAACCTTCTCTTGTTGAACAAGTCAGTGGGATTGACCTTCCCACTCCTTTTCTTAGGGACAGAAAACGATCAATATTCTGGGCACGTTTTTGACAGCTTCTGCAGAAATCTCATGGCCACATGTGAGACCTCACTGTGCTTTTGGCTCAAGAACCAGAAGAGCAGCAGAGAGTTTTCAAGGATCTGTGAAGGACCTCTTCTGTCCATTTCCTGTGAAAAGTGAAAGGTTTTGGTGCCTTCGTTTCCAAAAGGGACATAGCTTTGCAAATGCTAAACCCACTTTAAAAGTAACATAAACAGAATCACAGTAAAAGTGAAAGGATACATGATGCTCCTGTCAAATTCCTTTGGTTGCTTCTTAACGGAAAGGATTGTG
Organism: Gallinula chloropus; assembly: GCF_964237585.1. Classification (NCBI taxonomy): domain Eukaryota; kingdom Metazoa; phylum Chordata; class Aves; order Gruiformes; family Rallidae; genus Gallinula; species Gallinula chloropus. Next base: position 5,053,616 of record NC_140091.1, on the reverse strand, counting down.
AAGGCTGTTGGTAACTCAGCCTCAGCAATACATCAAGCTGCACAATTACAATTTCCTTAAGAAAGAAAGAAAAGAGGAAAGCTGCTGTTTATCTAACTCAAGGGGAAAGGACAGCGTGTCTCTGCTTGAGATGTGTGCATTAATGTGACGCCTGACAGCTCTGGAATGAAAGACAAGGATGTTTTCCTGGTTTGTTTTGTTGGGTTTTATTATTTTTTTAATGTGAGGGAGCTTGGCTTGGCTGAGGGGGACATAAAGACCCACAACCCCATCTTCCATCAGGCTGCATCCTATTTATGGCACTTTGACAGGCAAAAGTGCTCTCAGATCGTCCATGTTGATGCAAGAGCAACTGCTGGTTTCTATAAGGTGTCATGGACAGATTGTGGTCCTGGGTAGCCTCACAGTGTGAGGATGAGTGTGGTATGTCACCAGTGCTCTGGTATTTCAACAGGGGATCACCAGGGTTCTGTCAGCGGGATGAAGATGATCTGGCAGGGGCTTATCTCAGCCAGGGTAGTGGCATAGGCCAAAGCATGCGATGCTGTCCTGATGGAAGGAAATTCATTCCTGAATTGGCCTTTGGAGACAAGCAGCTCGGTACTTCTTTGATGACAAATGCTTAAAACCATCCGTGTAGTTCAATCTTGCCATTATTTGGCTGTTGTTCTGTTTATTGCCCTACTTTTAAAAATAAAGACCTTGTCAGGAAAAGGCTGCAACATGCCCCCAGAAAGGCATTATTTTCAGTTTAAAATTTCCTATGTCCCCAGCTAAAAATGCGAATCAGAGATAAAGTCTGACACGTTCTCACCATTTGTCTCTTTGGCAAAAGGAAAAGAGGGGTCATTCAGCTCTGGGTCTGACGTACAGGATGCCACTCGAGCCGTCATACTTGATAACTTCAACTTGAACTTGTCCACTTATGTAAATGGAGCTGATTTACAACTTTCATGCTTTGCTGTGTGGCAACAAGCCGCCCTGCTGTGATGGCATTAAGTGCATAAGTTTTTACTTGCCGGTTGTTTAGCACCAGAGACCAAGGTGTTACTGTCTAAAGAGCCCTCGGGGTGCACAAAGCGTGTTGCAGGCATGATACCCCTGTGACAGAGGGAGTTTTGTGGGGTTTGGGATTGATTTGTAGTAAAAGTCCTCCCAAAAAACCCCTTCCAAATCCTGAAAGAGAGCTACAAAGTCAGGCATTCAATTGTCCTCTCCCATTAAAGCCATCATAAAGAATTTGGTTTATTTATTTAAAACAAACAAAGGAAAAACCTGAACAGCAGCCTTTGCTAGATGCCACAGTTGCTGCTAAAGTCTAAAGAGACACTGTGGAAACTCCAGTTTCTTGGGATTTTTGTGCTGATGTTTGTCCTCTGACAGATTCAGACTGTTCATGTCTCCTTGCAGCCCAGTGATAAAAGCAAGCCTGCAGCCTCCAGCCACAGAATCTCCCGCAATTCAGAGAGCAGAAATTAGCATGGGTAATCCAAATCACACTACCAAACGGCTGTTTGTGAGCCCATCATGGATCTGGGAGATGTTAAATTTCCTCCAAACCTTCAGCCCATCTCTCATGGCATGGATGATGATGCCTGAGGTCTGCCAGCTGATCTGTGTTTTTGAAATACGGGACAGGGGGATTTCAAAGGTTGGGGGCCGTTTATAGATGCTGGTTCTGGCAGTGCTCTGACAATGCCTTTTGTATTAGTCAGAGAAGAACTGCATTATTCCTACAAACCACTCTGACTTTTGTTTGTTTGTTTGTTTTTAACTTCATATATTACATATAATTCCACGTTACATGACTGCAAAACAAAGCTCTTTCAACCTTTATTTAGTAAAGATGTGCTTGGCTGGATTTGAGAGACTTGGGTTGGCACGAGAGAAAACAGATGAGATGACTGGAAAAAGAAATTAGCTCTCATTCTTAAGATGATCCTGCTGTATGTTTAACCCAGCACATATAGCACATCCCTGAGGGTTGCCCCGGAGCTGCATGTTTAAAGACTCGGCATCACTTTGTGTCTTACTCTGCCGTACAGAGACCATCCCATAACTCCCATTTCCATATGATAACGAGCCGCTTGTTTGAGGCAGGGCAGGACTGACTTTGAGGAACAGCAACATGAGCTGGATAGCGAATAGAAAGCAGTGAGTACTGCTGTAGTATGTCTCCTTACGGACCGTAGCATCCTTGGGCTGGGTGTGCCACACACCAAAGAAAACAATGGGGTGCAGTGAGACATCCACTGAAATGATGAGCGACCACCAAACACCCCACCTCTCACCGGTTTCTTGTCTGTCTCACCCTGGTGAATTCTGCTACAGCTGCTCAAGCTAAAACGTGCATGTGTTTGTCATTTTTTTGTGTGTCTTTAAAGTGAAACAAGTGACTGGCTGCACCAGCTCATACACACAGATGTCTCTGGGTAGCCTGGCAGGTTGCATGGCTGCTGCTGCAGTGCCAAGAGCTCGACACTTACCTTTTGGGACCGCACTTGGTGGTTAATAGCAGACGATGTTGTCCAGCACCCCATCCCTATGCCTCACTGTTGCACATGTAGCTGAGCTGCTGTCAGAGGTATACTTGGATATCCTACCCATTTACTTTATAAGGAAAATATGTTCTGAATTGTATGAGTAAGAAGGAAAAAAAATAGCCCATGCTTTCCTGGCTGGATTCCGTATCTCAGCTCCTTATTTTGACTCCATCTTTTCCCCATCTTTCATTTGCCCCTTTCAACCAAGAACGCATGCAGGGGTTATTTGGAATTGCTGTGCGTGTCTTATACCGGAATGAATAATTATTCAGAAATGTTCTGTTTATAATAAAACTCCCTTACAATGCTTGGACTGTATCAAGACAGCTTAGAGCTGGCACAAATGAGAGTCGTTCCCACTTTTAATGGCTATTAATAGTGCCAAAGAAATACAAAGGAGGCCCATAGCACCTATGTACTTATTATTCATCAAATACATGCTTATTATATAGGTATGCATGAGATAAATAGACAGATAGATCTGCACAGCACAATGCTTAAGGAGTGCCAAAGAAATAAAATTCTATCCCGGGAGAGTTTAACTGTGAAGGCAAATAGGGGCTAGCAATGAAATCACAGATTACAATCACAGCTAAATGGCTTCTTTGAGCAAGAAGATGAGTTGGCGTGTTTTCCCTGGGAGGCTGCTTCTGATATGCATGACATTATAAATAAAGAGGCATGAACCAGATGCCAAGGATGTGAGCCAAAGCTGATAAAAGCCAGTGGGAGTCCTTCAGTGTCAATAGGCCTCAGAGCAGGTCTGTGGTGCCGCAAGCTATCCAAAAGGAGCTGCTGCTGCAGCCTGGCATCCCAAATCTCCCCTAGACACTGCTGTGGCCTGCTCACCACAGGGTTTGGATACTGCATTGCCCTTAGCATCCTTCATCATCTTGGTAAGGAAGTGTCATCATTTCTGTACTGCCAGCAGGCAGCACAGGTTTAGCAGGACGATGGCTTAGAACTTCTCAGATGAAAAAGTGGTTGGGTTAGCAGGAGCTGTGAGTGCCAAATTTCAGGTTGCCTTGGCCTGGGGGGCTTAGAAGGAACCCCTGTGTTCAAATTGTCTCTATGCCATGTGGCTGGAAGAAAGTGAATGCATAAGATCCCAATTTGTGTTGTTACCCTTCGTGCTACAACATGAGTATCTGAGGAGCAATTCTTCTCCTAAGTGCAAGCCAGACCACGCCCAGTGAAGTCAAAAATACTCTTTAACATTCACCAGGTGGCAGTTTGTATTAACCAGATCCGGCTTGGAGTCCAACTGCCTCCACCTAGTCACTTCCCAGAAAGTTGGTGAGGCATTAAAGAGCTCATTTCAGAGATACATTAATTTTCATTAGGGATTTTCTAATAAATCCCTTCCACGAGAAAGGTACACAGGGGATTTCTTTGTTAAAGACTGTAGCTCCAAAAGCCTCTTCACTTGTGGGAATAGGTGGTGTTCCTTCCCATACTCATCCGTGGAGGTTTCCAGCCAAGAAAGAGGACACAACTAGCCAAAGAAAGGAGTCCACCCAAATAAACTAATGTCATCTCATTGGAAAACAGTGGAAAATGTTCTGGAAATACTCTCATTGTGTGTTCTCCAGGAGCAGCGTTTGCCCAGAGTGGACATTCCCACTAACAAAGAGCCCATGGACAGATCTTTGGGTCCCACCTTCTCCCTTTCTGCTGTGTTCCCCACCCACTAAGGTGTGGGCTCCTGGTGTTAGGAAGATGAGTAGCAATATATCTGCATTTTTGGGGAAAAAAATATTGTAATTAGTTATGGTCGTTGTGAGATTTTGCCACCCCCAGCACACTGGGGTAAACCTGGGAACTTTAAACTGTGCTGGCCGTTCTTTCCTCTTGTCAGTGGAGCTCCTGGCATGTTTATGTAATTATGGGCAGACATTATACTCCATCCTTATAGTGCCACATTTGCTCCTCAAATCAAAGCAGTGTTCTCTTCCTTTCTGCTGCTCTTCTCCAATATATATATATATTTAATAGATACTGTGTCCTTCCTAGATTTCATTTTAGTGGGCTACAGGTACCACAGGTTTTTGTTTTGTCTAGTAAAGAAGCTGTATAGTCCCTTGTCTTTCTAGCTGCCCCTTTCCTGCATTTCTTCTGGCTGGGATTCGCCTTGCCTGGTGGGTGCACAGTTACACATGCCGGATCTCTGATGGGCTCTTACCAACACTTCCTTAAAAGGCTTCTCTGCTCTCTGCATCTGCCCAGTCCCTCTTCCCAGGACCAGATCAGATTTCCTCAAGATCACTCTGGTGCTATCGAGCCAACCCACGATTCGGTGGCACAGCCAGTCTTTCCTCCTTTGCCACTTCCCTCCAGGGACCAAACTTCACCAGGCTGCCCGGCTCTCTGCCATAGAAGGGTGTGCAGCACAGCTCCCATTTGGGCTTGATTCTTGCCATCCCGGAGCCTCTGGGTACCCAACACGACCCCTTGGCTGCTCCACAGCCCAGGAAGCAGGAAAATTTGGGATGCCCTAGGACTGGTAGAAAACTAGGGGCTTATCCTGCCTTTTCCCAAAGCTCTCTGAAACAGATGCAGTTCTGGAAAACAGTTGAGTCTGACAGATCTCCAGCCTTAGACAAAAAGCCATTTGGTCAGAGTATGATCATCCAGCTGTATTCAGGACACAGCTTGCTGATTTTATGGATACACATATATCTTTTAGGGCTAGAAATCAGCGTTGTTTTTGTCTTCATGTGTAATGTTTGACATATGATGTAAATTTAGTTTTACAGCGTACAGACATAAAAGCTACTGTGGCTTGGGCTTAGAATTTATTGATTGTAGAAAACTGACTACCAGGTTTATTCATTAACTTTTTTTTATACAGTAGGAAAGAAAAGAAAAAAGAATCAAAGTATGAAAGGGCAAATTTTGTGCTAGGCAGAAATTATTCAGTCTCTTAAAATTTCACTGCTGTAACTACACAATTAGTTTGATTTAGCACAGATGCCTCCTCTAAATTTTAAGGTGTCTTCAGTAAACATCTACCTATCCATAGGCTCCGTTCAATTAGTAAGTTTTCTTACATAGATTGATTTACTCCCAAGTAGTAACTTATGAATTTAGGAATTACAAAGCAAGATTTGCCTCTTCTCTAGTACAATAATGCAGTGAGTTTTTTTGCAAGACCCTCCACAGACATGCAATGCCAAACTCTAAAGTGGATGGGAGAACAGCCTGATTGGGAGCTACAGCCTGAGGCTTTCAGCTGTGGACAGATAGATCTGTGCCCCCTGCAAGCTTTGCTGCGTGCCCACCACTTGTGTAGTTAATGGTGCCCATTTTATTCCAGTAGAGACTGGAAGGATGCAAAACCCCTCCGCTGCCTTTGTCCTTTGATGGAGCTGATGCTCATCTTTGGCTCAGACTTATTGATCTTTTCTAGCAAAATGTTGTAGCTGTTGTTTACATGTTAGGAAAGCCCATAATGGACAGGACCTGGCCTCGAGCTGTTATCACAGCCTGCTTCATATAAAATTTTCTAGCCTGACTTTATAATTCAAACCATTTTCACACCACAAACACACAAATAAGCGAGCTGAAGCCGTTGAGCAAGCCACGCATGCAGCTGGGTGAAGGCGCTTGGCTTGAAAGCATCATTAAAGCCATTTCCCATAATGTCTGGCAGGGAGTAGGTTTCTTCTAATGATTTTATTAAAAAAAAGTGAATTAAAGGCCAAAGGTTGCTTTCCTACAGCCCTTAATTTCCTGTTTCAGTGCCAAATGCCGCGCGCAGGAACTGCTGGGAGCAGAGGACAAGGGAGCTCTCCCGCAGGATCAGCCCCCGGCGAGGCTGCTGGAGCTTCGGCTCCGCGGCCGCACGCGGGTGCGAGGCTGTTCTCACACTGCAGCTTAGCATGGGAAATCACAGTGAGAGCAGCACGGGGTTATCAATTACATATATTACATGTATTACATGACATACCTTGTGATTCTCTGATATACCAGCCTGTGGAAGTAGGGAAACGCCGTAGTGACTCCAAACAAGGCCCCAGTGTTCTGTTTCATAGCTGGGAGATGATTTTTCCTTGTCTGGATGTCTGTTTGACATCTGTGTGACTCCAGGGAGGGTACTGCAGAGGAGGAGCTGGTCCTGAAGGCATGCATGCCCTTTGGCGTGGCTGGACTAGTGACACAAGCCTGTGTTTTCACTGCATCTTTATGCAGCATGGGTGTTGCCAACACTTTACTTATGGTTTTCAATTTGAAAAGCATGTGTAGGGCTGCAGGTAGAGGAGCTCCTGGTGGGCCCACAGCTGTGGAGAAGCAGGGTCATTTGCAAACCAGCAAACTAATGCAATAAGAATAGAGAAGAATAGTAACAGGCTACAGCATCCTCTTGGGATCTCACTACCTCTCAGTGCTTGGGAGAGAGAAAATACAACAGCCCCGACATAGCTAAGGGGTGGAAAATATCAGAAGCTCAGAGTCAGGTGGGATGTGCTTTCTGTGGTAACCCATTATTTGAGAAACCAAACGTAAATTCCTTCCTGGGGTGCAGAAGGACTCTGTGAGATGCAATTATGCACCTTTGTAGTGCTTGTGGGTCTGGCCAACTATTGGCAATGAGCATCATGTTGGTAAAACTCCGGTCTTTAAAATGCTTTAATAAAACAACCATCATTTTCCCCACTGCAAAGCTATAAACTGTAATTTAATAATGTGTTTCTAAGGGGTCGGCTTTTTTTAATTTAAAAAGAAAAAGTTTTAGTATTATTAAAGAAATGTAGTGTATAAAAATATCTAATTGCTGAGGAAACAGTATGGTGATCATTTTCAGATATTTAGCATGGGCAAATCTTTTTAGAGAAGGAAGCTGTGTTTTTATGGTGGACTCTTGCAGTATATGTCTCATTAAGTTTTCAGGGAATATTGTTCCAAACCTTTACCATGCTTGCAAATTATGTTAAGCACATAAGCTTTCATCCTACTCCAGTAGGGGTGTTCTCCAACACGGATGACATTTCTTTGCATGGGATACAAGCTTCTTTCAAGTAAAAGGAGCCTGTTTCTTACAGAACAAATCTTCATCGCTCAGGCTCTTGGATTTTTGGGTTCAGTTCCCATAAAGTACCCCCAAAACATCAGTTTTAAAATTAGAACCTGGAGTGGCTCAAACTCTCAAAAAATTCAGACTCAGGGCAAGTTTAGCCAGGCAAAAACATGTAATTTCTGCTCCGTCTTGGTTGCAGTCATCTGCTCTGACACAAAATAGGATTAAGAATCATATTACTGCTTCCAGCTAATAGATTTAGGCTGTGGTTCCAGGATTATTAATACCAGATCTGTGCACTGCCAGCTCACCCTGGACTATAAATCTAATGTGGATCAGGCATGGACACATGATTGTGTTTTGTCAAATTAGCTGAGGGACATGATATGGAATTTATTCTAGCTTTATACTTCTGTGCTAGCTGCGCTCCTGCTGTGGAAATGCAGAAGATAACGGGGCCAACATGAAGTTAAGGCAGTTCTGATATGCTAAAAAAACCTGCTGTTGTAAAGGGGAGTTGGTTTTGGTTGGTTTTTTATTGACAAATGTGAACCATTAATGGGAGTGTGTGTATGCTCCAGCAGTGTTGCTCATCTGGCACATGGCACTGGTGGTATGATACCACAATTCTTACAGCTGGGTGCAAACCACAGCCTTAAGAAGAATTAGCACTGAGCATTCTGCCCTTGGGAATGCCTTTCCAGGGCATTCACCTTTATTTGCTCATGATGTGTTATGGGATTAAGGGGTTCTATGCTGCTTAGTTGTAGAGCTATGACAGGCCTTTTGAAAACCCAACATGTCGCAGAGGACTCTTGTGCAGGTTTGCTGCAAAGTGGAGAACATTCTGTTTTCAATAGTTAGCTTTAAAAATCTTAGAAAGAGAGGTCCACATTTCCTTTTACTCTGGAGGCAAGTTAAACATTAATTCTTGGTGTTGCTGAGAGGTTGGGATTGGAAACTTACCTTGACAAAAGCACGTAGTGGAGCTGTCCTTAGCTCTGAGGTTCTCACATGGTCATCAGAAAGGCAGATAAGGGACTTTGAAAGAAACTCCATGGCTGTAGCAAAAGTGTTCTTGCCTGAGAAATGACACATGGATAACATATCATGAACAAATAATCCTATTTTCTCTTTCTTCCTCTTTCTCTTTATTTTTTCTTTTTTTCTTTTTTTTTTTAAGTGGGAGATGAAGCTCTTGTGTAACTGGTTAGATGTGGATAGGACATTAGGCAAAGTGACCATGCAGCCCACCCACTCAGGTGGGCTGAACTGATGTGGGAGCACAGCCTGTGTACATCAATGGACAGTGGGGAAAAGGGCAAAAGAATCACTGCTCTTTGCTCTGCTTGTCAAAACGGATCCTGCTGAGGAAACGATTTTATTCTGGGGATTGAGTAAAGAGGCTGGGCAATCAGAAGTGATGTGTTTTGAAAAGGAGCTGCCACAATAAAGGAAGGTGTTCAGCCAGGGTTTCTTCTGAAGGAGGGAGCCCCACTCTACAAAACACTTCTTTCAGGACAAGCCTTTGAAGAGGATGCAAAGCAGGTGAAGATCCTCTCCAAGGAAGCCTCAGCAATATGCCTGAGCACCTCCATTGTTCCTAAGAAGTGCTGATGAGCTTTTCACACACAACCCTGTGAATCACTCCTGTGCTCAGGTTCTCCTTTCCCCTTAATGAAAACAGTTCTGAGGACTAACTTCACACATGAAACACATCATCAGCACTTCTGAGTGCTGCTTTGGATCTTTGGTCATGTTGTAAACCAGGAAAGGGTGAAACCTGGAGGGTCCTACATGCTGTATAAGGCCCGCAGGTCAGGATTGACACTGGAGCGTAACTGAAGTCAGGCTTTGACCCTTAACTTGGGAATACAAAGCTAAATTTTCCCCACATTTTCCCCCTCCCGAATCCTCCCTGGTTCCCTACATGGCTGTTCTGTATTATGATCCCTTTAAATAAGCAGCCTGTCATTAGCTTTTATCCCAGTGCTTGCTCAGCCGGACTAAAGTCTAGGTCTCTTTGTTTTTAAGACTTGCATGGTGTGTAAGTGCCAGATGTTTCCCATCTCTTGGCTCTTGGTGAAATAAACACGAACTGCCATAACCTTCACCTTTCAACTCTTACATTACCTATTCCTAAAGTACAAAAAATGGATGTGTGTTTATGCAGCGAGGCTTTGAACTACCTTCCAGGTTTATGTCAAAAGTCCTATTCTCTAGGCAAAGATAACATAGGAGAATGGACTTGGGTGTTGCCATAAAATTCACCTTCTGCACTAATGAGGCAGTAGTCTTCCCAGAGGAAAGTAGTCTGGGGAGGGATTAGAGGCCACGTAAAACTGATCTGACTTTCAGACCGAGTCACTCAGCTCCGGATTTGGCACTCCTGGAAAGCAGAGTCACTCCATAGGTGACAGTCCAGTTACTTTATATAGAAGCAGCATAAACATTCAGAGAGTCCGTATCTGTCTGAAGTGTCATGAGTTTCTGGAGTTCTGTCTCTTTAATGCTTTTCAGTTACCATTAGAACTTTCCCCTCCCTGCCTCAGCAGCAGCAGAGCTGATTTGAAGGGGGTTAATGAAAGAGTTTTCATCATTAATAACAGCTCATCTGAATTACTCCTGGAGTTATTGTTCTTCCTCTCCTTCTTTTGCTTCTCATTAGGAAAAATCTTCCTTGGGTGACTTGGCTTTTGGTGGGACATAGTGTGCTTCTTCAAGTCATGTGTCCTGTGGAAGAACAGAGGACATAGCTCCTTGGGAGGCTGGGACCAGCTGCCTGATGGCACATGCTTGAAGCTTCCCAGGAACAGCTACACAGGCCAAGGTATCTCATAAGCAAGTCATACAGCAGCTTTTCCTTTTTAACTTGATTCAGTGGCATTGCACAATTAAATGAGGAGCCAATGGCGTAATTAAGATTGCAAAAGCATTTCTATTAGAATTCCAAGTGAATTATGCAGATAGAATTTTAATTTGTGCTAATTCATGTCTTCCCAGAAAAATGAAGTATTCCTGTGGGGATGGCATTTTTCTTGTCACAGTCTCAGCTGAGAGGTGAATTAGCAAGAGCAAAGCAGTGAAATACTTTTGCCACTATTCACTTGTGCATGCTGAAAAGAACATCTTTTCCTTCCTCTAAAGAGACTGGTAGCTCTATTTTTTCCCCACAGCTGACTGAAAAACAGCTTCCCTGCAGACTTGGAGAATTCTTGCAGAGAGTAATCATCATCAGACTTTCCTTTGTGTTTTGAAATCATCAGAATCTTCTTCCCCAGTGGGGAGCCCAGCACTGGACCCAGCGCTCCAGATGTGTCTCACCAGTGCCAAGTAGAGGGGAAGGATCACCTCATTCAACCTGAAAGCAAGTCCCTTCCCAATGCAGCCCAAGATGCTGTTGGCCTTTGCTGTGAGGCTACATCTCTGGCTCCTCACATTCAGCATGGTGTCCACCAAAACCTTCAGACAGACAGCCCCCAGAATGTTCTCATGGACTCCTCCCCACTCAACACTTCTCTATGTTGAGCATCAAGAGATTCTCCTTGGCCTGTTTGTTCAGCTCTCAAGGTCCCCGTGAAGGATGGCACACCCATCAACCACTCCTCCCATCTTTGTCATCTGCAAACTTGCTGAGGGTGCTCTTTGTCCCATCCTCCAGATTGCTAACAGGGTTGTTGAACAATATCAAATCAACCCCTATTACACGTCCCAGTGCTCATGCCCTCCCTGTGACCTTCCTCCTTACACCATTTTGTCCCACTGCATCATGGTTTAGCCAGAGCTCTTTGCCCAGGAGGTGGGTGATTACTCTGGCAAAAAGCACAGCAGTCAGAAAATCAGACATTTGAGTGAAACCAACAGTAATTTTGGTCATATAAAATGGTATTTAAATTCTTTCTTGGCATCTTCCTAGTATACTGCAAGAGCAATGTACATTAAAGCACATTCTAGGGTTGGGGTTTTATTCTGTTACCTGAAGGCAGTAAATCACAGAGTTACAGATGTTGCCTCAGCCATCACCTTTAGCACTGGTTTCAGTAAAAACACAAACACTTCTGCAGTTAAACGACAAAGTTTTATGGCTGTGGCTCTTTGAAACAACTAATAAATATTTGTTTGCCATTTCTCTCAGAGGCAACTGTCCACTTGCTAATTTACACATCACCAAGAGGCCATTTAACTCTTGCCTGTAGGTTATAAACCCTATCCATTACTGTGTCATTGAAAATATAAACTCTCTGGAGGTTGAGAGCTGTTTGGAAAGGAATAAGAGCGGCTCAGCCCACAGCAGGTCATCCTGAAGCAGAGCTCAGGATCCCTTGAAAGCCTTAAGAGTTTCTGATATGACTTAATAGCCATATTTGAGCCCTAAAGATAGTGTGTAGTACTGTGGAACAGTCTTCCATAACTCACTGTCCTTTGGAGAGGGTGGAGCTTCCTAACAATTGGTCTCCACATTTCTAGATATTCTTCAGCTTTTCTTTGCTTGTCTCTTCTGCTGTCACATCCAGGCCATCAACAGTGACTCTTTCTGATGTTATCTGTCTTATCCACATTTCGTACATACCCAAATTACCTCCTGTTTTGAGATCTCAACACTGTGGATCAAGCTCATAACCCTCAGCCTGGGAATCAGGTACCCAGCTCTTCCCGGGGCTTATTTATAAATATACATACATTGTAGGGTGTTCTGCTCTTATGTTCTTTGAAAACCTCATCTGTTTCCCTGGAGATTTGGGCTTCATCAGTTCCTGTCTGTGGGTCCCTGGTTGATAACCTGACTTCTGAAAGCCGGTGAATGAGCAGTAGTTGTTTGTTTTCCTTCCTGTTTGGCTTGAAAAACCTGCTCTCTGTGATGTTTGCTATTAAAAACTTCAAGAGAAATGCCCTTGCATAATTTATTCGTGGTGGTGTTAATTATGGCTCTCCCTTTTTTGCCTCTTTTCATTGATTCTGCCCAATTCTTGCAACCAAGCTTTCCCTACAGATCGAGCAGCCACGCGAGCGCAACAGGTACATAAGGAATGCAGACTCTCTGTGCATGAACGTGCATCCATGAGGGCACGCAGAAGAGGTGGACATGTGGGTAGCAACCCCTGACATATGGCTTGGGCAAGTGCTGCATGGCTTCTGAGGGTGGCTCCAGGTCTTCCCAAACTGGCCATCTGCTGACCACACACCAGCACGAGCACCGCACTGTGCTGAAGTTCACAGGCATTTCTTCTCCTGTGGATGGGGACAGGATCCTCATCACAGGACTCGTGGGCAGTTTAGACCAGGCTGCAAATGTGCTGGAAATATATTTTGCTCCTCTTCTTACCATGTATTTCCCAAGCCTGTGGCTGCTATATGCAGCAAGAATTGCAGATTGCAGGGTGCACGCTGGAGTGTTAAGCAGCTTAGAGTTGATTGTTCAGCTGTCCTGGGTTATTTCAGTCTTTGTGTAAAGCCCACAAAACCTGGAGAACAGGCAGCATTTGGAAGATGCCATCAGGCACCAGGCAATGCAATTGCCCAGGTCTTAGCACAGCTGAAAGACGTCATCAGCTCCTGTGAAAGTGAATTAAAATGCAAGGAAACAGCAAAACTGGATGAGCTGCCCATGGGCTTGTTCTCAGTTATGTCTTAGATGGGTGGTGATGATTCTGTGGAGGATACATGGTAGAAAGGTCTCACCAGATCCCTTCACATGAGGGTCACCCTGAAGCATCTTCCAACTTGACCGGCAACTTCTCCAGTAATGCCAATGCCAGTGATGCATACGTGAAGTTGATTCCTGTCCTCAGGAATGAGCATTTGGCCATGAGCAGAGCCTGGTTTAATAATGTCCCAGCCTGACAAGTGTTCTTCCCAGCTCTCCCAGGGACTGCCAGACTCATTCCTGCTCAGACATTGCAGAGCATTCATGTATGAGCACTGCAAAACACTTGGAAGGTGATGTTATTTACGGCCTCTCAGACTGCCTCCCTTGTGCTACTGCCTTATGAATGCACCTATAAGCTCAACAGCATGTATTTTTTCCAAAGACAGAGTCTATTTGCATGTGGAGAGCCGTCACCCAAGCACCAACACTTTCCAAGTGAGCCATCTCTACCCCACCACTTCCTGACAATACCCCATGAGCTACAGATTCAGCTTTTGTTGAAAACACCAACACAAAGCTGCCTCTAAAATAAAGAAACATTCTTTATGATTATTTTTTTTTTTTATATAGCTCCCAACTACTGTAAACTGTGGAGGAACAGAGCTGCAAAGCTGGCTATTAAACTGTCTGCTCTTTCCTGTTTGAACAGGACCTCTCCAGGGTTTTAGCTGCCTCAACCACCATGGGTCAACATCCAGGAAGGAAGACGTTTCTAAGGAAACCACGGAGGCTTTCCACCAAGGTGGCTGCATGAAAGCACTGAAACTGGTGAGAGTGACAAAAAGCAGTTCATTGGATAACGTAGAAAAAGGTAAAAAGTTATTGCATGCAGACTGTTTTTATAATGAGGCCATTCAGGCATAAAAATCACTTTAAATAGGTAGTTTGTTTTCGCATTGCAGAATTATTTTCGCCTTACTCTTTCAAGGAGGAGTTTATCTAGGCACAGTGGTGTATAAATAATAAATAGCCCTGGGGGCAAGGCATTTTTACTTTCTTCCCCCTGCTTTGTATCCTGTTGCAGTTGGTCTCAGGCTGCAAAATGTATTTTGTTTTCTGAAATAATATTATTTACTTTGAGCGCAGCGCTCTGCAAGAGGCAGTGAATTCTCTTCTGCAGTTGCAACGTCCCAAACCAGACAGGAGCTTTACAGTCCAGCATTTTCATTAAATGGCTTTTCTGTGGGTTGCAGGGAGGTTTGCTGTGAGGACAGGTCCAGTCCCATTAGTCCAGGAGCCTCCAAGAAAGGTCTCTGTGTATGTGTGTGTGCATCCAGTTTTTGGCCTGGGCACACACAGCTGGATGCAAATGGCCCAGGGATGATAACACTGTGGACAGATGTATAGGGTCACCCTGAAGGTGGAGGATTAGAGAAGGAAGCGACAGCCACCACACTGGACATACACTGCTGTGAGACACTCTGGACAATCACAACAGATTCATTTCTTCTGTCTCCAGTAACATCATCCAATATCACAGTCAGCAAGACCAGGAGGTCATAACAGCACCAGCTTCTGCTGTCACAGGGTCTCATCCTGCCCACTGGGAGCCCTGCCCCCATGCCAGTGTCACAAGGGCTGGAAGGAACCTGCCATCAACACCTGCTCAGAGGAACCAATTTAAGGTCTGACCCATGACCCAGACCTCCAGATAGACAAAGGTGGTGACCAGCAGCCCTGGAGAGACCCTACAGCTGATTTAGTCCTAACAGGACGTGAGGGGAAGGCTAGAGGAGCCATGAGGCTCATCCTGTTCACCACTGCTCCCATGGGAGTTTTGGGGGCTGCTTGAGCACGTTACCAATGGCTTTCCACAGTTCAATCACAAGGGTCTCTCTCAGCTAACTATGACATTAATCATTTTAACGTGACATGAGCTATCCCACATGTCAGTCCTTGCAAGGAGCCCTCTAAGTAGAACAGAACTGGCCTGAATAAACAACAAGTGTTTAGGAGCCTCAGGACATGAAAAAATGGAGATTCCCTTCCCTAATTTGGTTGTAGCCTCAGGCTTTCTCTATAGGCTTGATAGGAGAGAGAGGAAGTGGGGGACCTGCTTCATCTCA
This sequence comes from Gallinula chloropus, assembly GCF_964237585.1. Taxonomy (NCBI): domain Eukaryota; kingdom Metazoa; phylum Chordata; class Aves; order Gruiformes; family Rallidae; genus Gallinula; species Gallinula chloropus. The sequence continues at coordinate 5,038,343 of NC_140091.1, read as the reverse complement.
CCTTTTCTTTGGATGCCTGTGCATCATCAGGGATGAATGATGGCAGAAAAAAAGGCAAGAAGACAGAAGTTTGGTATGGGAGTCTCAGGATTCAGTGGGGGGATCCCAGAAGGATGAAACACATGACAAGCAGTTCATGGAGGGGGATAAAAGAGACCTGCTGTAGGGAACGGGTTGGCTTCAATGGGCTCAAGTGGAGAGTCTCCTTCATGTGTGCTTGCAGGGTGCAGGGATTGTATCAGAGGTTTGAGCCTGAGGGAAATAAATAGAAAAAGTTCAGGAAGGATCAGCCTGAAATGATCCAGACATGCAATAAAGTCCCAGGTTGCTGGAGGGGGAGGGAGTGAAATTCCTGCTCTCCTCAAAGAGCATGAGTGATTAGCTCTAAAAGCCATGTGCCAACGCTCCTCCACAGCTGCTGCTGTTCAAGATAAAATAACAGGTCATCTGTTGGAGCAGAGGTCCTTCCAGACTGAAGTCTAATTTCTGTGCTCCAGGGGCTTAAGTGCTGGTTCAAGGGTCACCAGGCAACACCAGTCCCTGAGCAAGGATGAAGCTCATTTTCACTACAAACAGAGCCCGCAGAGCAGGACCCCGTGCTCAGTCCATCATGTGTGGTTGGTCTCTGCACAGTCTCAGGAGGGAAGGAGATGTTTGGGGATCAAGACGGGTGGTGCCAGAGCAGATGCTGGTTGTGTCACACTGCGTGGAGATAGGGACTTACCTTCACTCTCATAGCCAAAAAGCTTGAAGTCCAGACCTGCAAAACAAACCTCAGCAGCCAAAGAAAACCCTAAAGGAAGCGCCCATGGCTCCATTCCCTTGCACCAAAACTCTCTCTGTCTTCATCCAGGAGCCACGTTATTGCAACATAAACTGTGCCTTCACCTGCGTGGTGGATGACTTCAGCAAAAGCAGCAGGGTACTGGAAAATAAGCATAGACCTCACTAAGCTCTTCTCTCACAACCTCCACCACCCCCTCCCCACAAAAAAAAGTTTGGGTTGGGTTTTTTTAAATGGTAACATTCATGTTTGTGGTTTGAAAGGACCTTTCATTTCAGTTGCGTGCCTCTGGTTTCTTATTACTGGAACAGCCATAGTTAATAGGGTTAAAATAGTTAATAGGGTTAAAAGGGTAGGGATGGCAACACCTGAAGCAGAGCAGACTCAGGGCATCCCTGGGTGGGGCACAGCAATGCCCATGTCCTCGCTGGAAGGAAGACTGCCATCAGCAGAACCTGGAGGTGGGCTGACAGAGCTAGAGCAAAGGGAAGGTCACACACCACCTAGAAAACAGATTTTCTATTTTCCTTCCCAGACAGCATGGATAAACATAGCACAAACCACATGCAAAGTAAAATGAGAACCCCTTTATCAGGCAGGCAAAGCTCTGGGGAGAACCTCTCATCTATTCCACATAATACTGTTAGATAAAACGGCAGTAAAGCTTCAGAAAAACAAACTAAGCAGGATGCTCTGGAACTCGAGACCTGGTTTACACTACGTGTTAGTCCACGTTTCACCTGAGCCATGAATTTCCTCACTATCCTCGTGGCTTATATCGGACTCTCTGCTCTTCCTCTAACAAATCACGTACTCGCAGTCCTCAATTTCCCTTAGAAAACCCACTGCCCTTCCCCAGAAAGAAAGAACTCACAACCCCCAAGGACCAACTACATCACCCCCTGCAACACAAAAGCTCCCCGGGGCTTGCCAAGGTGCCCTGAGAGGCATTCAGGCTTTTAAACTGTTTGCTCATTAAAAGCAGGAGCAGGTTTTTTCCATTACAAAGTGATCTATTTCACAGCTTTCAGCCAAAAGTGTCAAGCAATCAAGCAGCAGTTATGCCTTAACAATTGCTAATATATTTCAGCACCTAATGAATCTATGCCCACAGAAGAAAAAAAAAAAGCAGGTAGAGTATAGAAACAACCTACAGTTAACTCCTGCCCTCCCCTTGCAAGGATTTTTATCCCCTGCCTCCCAGGCTTTTGTTTTTACTGAGTAGCAATTAATTAAAAAGATCAAGATAGAAGAAAGATGGCAACCTTATTGCTGGTGTTAGATTTCCATACTAGTTTTGCCCGGGCAAAGAAGTTTCCCAAGAGATTAGCTAATAGTTAAGCTATTAAAGGCTTCTAAACTGGAAAAGGTTATTTGCAAGGTCAGACAACTTTACTAAGCTGGTAGTTTCAAAATTATCCTGGGTTCCTTTACTAATTCATCGATCAAAATGACACATTTTAAATTATAGATGAAAATGGAGCAGATTTAAGTTCCCGTCAAGTAACCCCTGGATGAAAACGGCACATTACAAGCCTCTAAGCGTAGTAATTTTTAAGTTGAGAATGAAACATTTGTTCTTATTACGAAGTGCTGATTTACTACAAATTCACAAAGAGCTGAACCAGCCTTGGCGCTGAAAACATGCAATGCCACCGGCTTCTCCTGGGTGTTCCAAGCAGTTAATGCAACATTATTCCCCCATTAGCACTGGTTATCTTCCCTGATTCCTAGTTAAAGGTAGGGATGAGCTTCAGTAAGGTGGGAAGCAAATTGACAGGAAGCAGAGAGAGAAAGGTGGGCTCTTCTCACAGATCTGCTAATTTAAACAAAAACTTCTTTGTGGGTATCCAAGAGATCTGCTGAGCTCCTGTGACCTGTCTCAGAGCCATACTAAAGCGCACCCAGACTCAAGGATGGTCAGCTGTGTGCCACCTGTGGGACCTGTGTCTATCCATGTCCCGGGAGAAACGCTGTGGACCAGTGACTAGGGCCAAAAGTCTGTTGTTCCACTTCTGCTTCAGCTTTTGAAGTCCTCCATCTATATCAGTATCTAGATCATCCAGGTCTGATGCCACCTACCAGGATGGGTGCATGGGGTTTCCAGACCAGGTCTGTCATTTAGCTGTTGACCAGCTTTGCAGTTACTCTTCTCAGTAGGATTGGCACCCAGGGATCATTCCAGATTGGGCACTGCAGAAGAGGGATTTAAAATATCTTGCCTTGGAGAAGTGGAACACCTCTTATATTTGAAGTCAGGGGCAAAGAGAAGTATTTGCTGCTTTTCACTGGAAGAAAGCGAGGTACAACGTCAGGAGGGGTTAAATGAACCTGAAAAGCATCAGCAGGCAGACAGCTCCAACCAGGACTGGACAGAAATCCACGCTATGTTTTTGATGAGGCCATAAACCATCAGTTTTACTTACAGCTGAGAGTGTTGCTGGGGTTTCAGCCCTGTGCTGAAGCAAGAGGAGCCAGAGCTTTAATGATCAGATGAGAGCTGCCAAGCTTGGTGCTGCTGCTCCAGGTTGTCTCTGCTTAGGCTGCTCCCTGTGCTACACAGGCTCTCCCACATCTTTGAGGTGCAGCAGGTGCACACAACATGTTACTCTGCTGATAACAGGAGCCTAAGAGTAAGGAGCCTTGGAAGGGCCCCAGAAATGGTCCAGTTACAGTCCATGATGCTGTGATGGTGACTCCAGAGCTCCAGGCAGAGGGTTGCAGAGAAGTGTGTCCTCAGCCTGCTCCAGAAAGCAAGTCCCTCAAAGGAGTGTCAGAATGGACACCAAAAAACCAGGTTGTTATTTTTGGGGAAAAAAACCCCAGTCTTAAGCATCAAACCCAGTCCTTTAGCACAGAGGAGGGACATATCCTCAGCTTAAACAAAACATCTTCCAGACTCCTAGGGAATGCTTGAGAGGCCCAGACTGGCAGACCTTGAGGCTTTTCCATCCTGAGCTCCACACTTGGAGCTTACAAGAACTGTGTCACCATGAGAGCCGTGCTCTCACAGCCAGCCCTGTGCTGTCAGGAGTGTGCGTGCCGTTCCGTCGCCGCCTGCCTCGAATCATCCGGTTTTGCGGGCAGCGGCGGCGTTGCTTTTCTTTCCATCTGGCCCCTCCACGTCCCCCAGCGAAGGAGTCAGCACTTGTGGCTACAGCTGCAGCAAAACCCATATGTCGAAGCTTGGATGGTTTTCTTTCCCAGCCGAGGCATCTGGATCTGTGGCTTGTTCAGCTAATAGACTCACTGGCAGGGCTGCAAAACTGCTCTGGAGCTAAACAGTCGTGGGGAGGCTTGGGGAGGAGCTCACCTGTCCTACAAGGCACTTTTCATTCTTTCCTTTCAAAGGATGTGACTCACTGACATAAATTTCATAGACATACAGTGAAAAATGCTACTGGATAATAAGGACCTCCTTTCAAAGTCTCTGCTATCGTATCTCCTGCTACTTCAAGAATTGGTCCTGTCAAGATAATGTGTTTATAAGTTTTTTTCATCATGAATCAGTTGCAAAATATTCAGGCAGCAAGACATATGGAAATCATATGAGGTTTTGCTGCATAACACTTGAAAGTGATCACTTTGAGAACATGGGGGCTCAAGAGTCACAGGACACAGTTTAATGCCTGACTGCTGAGGCATCACCCAGAGGTGATGTTTGGAAGGAGGGCAATCCGAAACGCCTCAGTCTTTCATCTTTGGGGAATTGCTAAGCTGTCTTGGTTGAAAGGGTATTTGGTGCTGGTCAGAAATCCCCCACTGAACTTTTTTTTCCAGGAAGAACATGGGGTTTGGTTATGTGAACATCTGTGTTCGCAGAACGTTTGGTTTTTCTATTGGAAACTGAAACCGCCGCTGGTGAGCAGCCCAGTTCTCTGCTTCCAGTCCCTGACAAGGGAATTTCTAACAGTGATGAGCACAGCATCCCCCACCATGGCAGTGTCCCCCGAGCTGCTGCCTCCCAGCAGAGCTGAAAAACAGGAACAGGACATTTCAGGAATGGAACTTTTCTGACCATGACTGCTCCCACCCCTCATTTCTTGCCAGGCACATCCCTGACTTCATGTATTGCTCCTTATCTAGCTCCACACATGCCTACTGCCACTAAACTCCCTTTTTCCTAAACGAACTCAACCCTTAGCATCCTTATGTTTCTTATGTGGAGTAACAGACCATAATTTCTCTATTATGGATCTGCAGTAGAACCAGCCTATGGCTCTGATCGTTGGCCATACTGTAATTCTGAAGCAGTGTCCAAAGGGACATTACACCAGGTCAGCTCACGCTTGCTATTTTGATGTTGCCTGTGCAGATCTGAAGGTGGACAAAGCCTTGCATACCCCTAGAATTCGAGGGGTAAGAACACGCACCACCCGAGCTGATAGAAAAGCAGCCCAGATCTACGTGGGCGGAAGAGTAATATGCTTTGCAGAAGGCCTGAAGCAGAGAGGATGGGAGGAAGAAAGAAAGAGAGAGAGAAGGAAAGACAGACATCTGCCCTGCAGCTCCAGCACTTGTAACAGAACCGGCATGTTTGTTCAGAGCAGAGCACACTCTCCTTTACCCAGGCACTTCTGCTGGCTCACGCCGCACACCAGACAGAGTCATACATCAAAGTTACCCAGCACTTGCTAAGCAGCCATTGATCATGTAACGTTACATGTATGCTCTTTCACTGTGGAATGCAGTGTGTTATGCTGGAACACAGTGGCAGCCGCCTCCAAACATGCTGGATGATGGAGCATTTTTATGCTTGGGGGGGGGGGGAACATCAGTTAGTTATTACAGTGTGACCATCAGGCTCACTTTGCCAGTGAGGAAAGTTTTAATGATGCAGCTTCAGTGGAGCAAATGAAATAAGAAACAATCTCTTTGGTGGGTAAATCATTTATTTTAGTACTTTAACTGCGGGCTTTATGCTGGCACCTTTCTTAATTTAATCTCTGAGATTCCCTGGCTCAGCTTCTGGAACAAGAAATGGCCGAGCAGACACGTGTAGTCTAGTTGAACATCGTGAAGCCTGTACACAGCAAGCCTCCTTTAGGGGACAGCACGTGGGATATTATTAAACCAGAAAACATATGTGAATAATTGAGGAAAGGGATCCAGCATTTAGCTCAGAAAATGTGAAGTCAGCTTGCTGTGAATAACATATCTCTGCATTTTGACCTGTTGCTGACAACAAATATATTTCACTATTACCTGGATAGCAATGATTGGGATTTTTTTCCTCCTCCAAATGAAAGCCAGTTGAGAGAAGCTGGCAACAGACAAATGATGCTCATTCCACCCCTGCTTTTACTTAATGGCCGATATCAAGATCCTCAGCATTCATTGGTGACATCACTATTAAAACCATATTTCTTATCTGGCTCTTTTATTCCTACAAATCGAGCATGGAAATAAATCTGTGCTGATGGAGCGGTGAGCACACAGCCATGGGAAGGAGAAGAGCTGGCACCAGCCTCAGGTACACCAAGCTGTGCACCTGCCTGGACCAAGGCACCATCTTCACACAAGGAACTACAAACCCCTCTTCTTCAAGGAGCCAAAATATGCTGGACTCAGTGAAGGGGATGCAAAACCCAAAGGGGGCATGTGGCACCTCACCGGGGCCACCCAACCCAGCATGGGTGCTTTATAGGGGAGGAGTGGGATGCTTGATACCTGGGTGCAATGCTTCACACGGCCATCCCAGCTAGAGGGACACTGCAGGGGTGCTTAAACTGGAACAGGCTGCCCAGGGAGTGGGTTGAGTCACCATCCCTGGATATGTTTAAGAAAAGGGGAGATGAGATACTTAGGGATATGGTTTAGGAACAGGACAGGAACGGTTGGACTCAATGATCATAAAGGTCTTTTCCAACCTTGTAATTCTGTGATTCTGCGAACTGCAAAACAGCGTGCTGATCCACCATGCTATGCACTCCACTCTTGGCAGGACTCCATCCTATTAATTCAATATATAACTATATTAATAAAGTCTATATGTGGATACAATAAATTGCCAAGTGAAAAACAATCCCTGGCGAGTTAAACGTGTGTGTTCTTCTGAGCAGCACTTTGTATGTGTGATACATGATATACAAACACCATCCTACTCAGATCAGGTCTCTAGGATTAAAAATATATGATGAATTAAAATTTCATGTGAAACTTAAGCTTTGTTCAGCACTGGAAAACATTACTTTCCCCTTTTCCCCTTCAGCCCCACAAAGACTTTTATTGGGGGAGATGAGTAAACGTTTCACAGTCTTTTCCATTATGGAAGAGGGTTTTTTTAATCACAGGTGTTGTTGAGAATAAATTAAATTGCCTTACCAGATTTGTAAAAGGTACTGAAAAACCCCATCATGGTTATTAATGCCAGACAGATGAGGTGGGACAACACAGTGGAACAGATGAAATTTAATGACAAGTCTTTGTTTACATTAACCAAACATGAGTTTGAGGTTATGTTTTGCCTCCTGTTTATCTGAATTTCTCAGTTTATTTTCTTATCTGTCCTTGGGGCATGGACAGAGCTTTACCTGATTATCTGGAGGCAGTGAAGAAAGACATAACTTCAGGCTCCTTAAGATCTACAGATGGGCTACTTCGGTGTGCTGGCAATGTGTGTAGACACGACTAGGTAGCTGCCGTGGGGGGTTAGGGTATCTGGTGACCGGTTCTGACACTGGCAGGAAGAAAACCCAATCTTCCCTCATAACAGCATCACCTAACGGCCCAGCAGGAAAACAGACTAGAAGCTGGAGAGAGAAGAAGAACCCTTTGTGCCTCCAGATTTCATGCAGTTTCAGATATGGCCACGTCTTGTTACTTTTCTCTTTACAAGCTCTGTAGGTGGGAGCACACTCAGTTGTTCAGCCACAGGAGGAGATGCCATATATCAGAAGAGGAATCCTGTTTCTTCTACAAGGAGGACAAAGACCACCGAGGTCTCCTAGGGAGGTACCAGGCTGCATTTCCCATGCTTGACTTTAAAAGCAAAAGGGAAATCTTGAGGTCTCAGGATATGACTCGTGGGTGTCTCTGGGTGTGTGCAAGAGCCACACTCACTGCAGGGACTTCAAAGGCAACCCCTGAGATATTCCAGCCTGCGCAAGCCTCCAAGCAGCCCAGATTAGCCGGGAGTACCATCCCTTCCTCTCCTCTTACAGGCCTCCCTCAGAAACAGTGTGATATTGATATCGAAGCTACAACCCTCTATTTCATTAATGAGCAATTCTCATTTCCCTTTCAGCTCTACAAGGACAGCATCAGGTGAATTGATCATACAAGACCCATGAGGCCACCAGTCAAAGTTTGGGTGAAAACAGCTTGCAGATTTAATACCAGCTTTGCCTTTATACTCCAACTGAATGGACTATTTTACTGCATGATCTTAAGTAACTTGGGAAGGTACTAACCATGCTGGAGCCAGGCTCTTTATTCAGTTTTTGTTTGGGATATTTTTCCATCACGTCTAAGCCTAGTTTTAATTTAGTGTCAAAGTGAATCCGAGACTGATAATTTTTATGATTTTTTTACTGTGAAAAGACATTAAGCTACTTACTTTGGCTGCACTTCCTACCCTGCTGAAATTATTTATCCAAGCACAGCAGCAAAGTGGGTCAGGGGAGGAATAAAACAGCAACTGCCCGCAAAAATCTTGAATCCCTTGCAAAAGTTGGATTAAGGCTCAAGACGCTGGGCAAAAAAAAAAAGAAATGCTTGCCACGTTCTCCATTTCAAAGGAAAGGTGTCAGCTCAGACAGTGACGTGGAAAAGCTGCAAGGTTCGAGCTGTGAAATCCTTCTCCCATGGTCTGTGAGGCTAGCCACAAAGCGGGCAGCAGAGAGTAGGATTCATCTCTCAAAGCTGCTCTGCCTTTACCTCAAAGGCATGTAAATCCCAAAGAGTGAGCTGCTTCCTTGACTCCATGAAAATCAAGCAGAGAAAACGCTTGGGAAAACGTGGGTACAGCTGCAGCGCCCACGGGGAGGATGGAAGGAGGAGGAAGAGGGGAGACAAAGCTTTTTTCCTGCAGTTTCTACCACAGGCTGCTCTCCTTAGGTTTAACAGGAGAGTCGCATCTTTTTCCCAGCTTCCTGAAGGGAGGGAAGCTTTGCCAAGCCTGAGGAGTGAGCTGGGATGTGTGCAGAGAGCATTGGTGGCTGGAGGTTCTGGGCAAGAAAAGAATAAAGAGCTCAAGTTGCATAAAAAGGTGTGATCTAGGAGTGAAACGTGAGGGAAGGATGTCATCTGCCTGGCAGCTCCCTGTAGCTCCAACTTAACCACCAGTGCTGCAGCAAAACCTTGGAGTGACTTCTTGCTACAGGAGAATCTGCTGGGAGGACTGGGAAACGCGCTGAGATAAATGGGTAACGTGCAGAGCAACCAAAGGAGGGATCGTGCCCTTTGTGAAGGCAAATCTGTGCAGAGGAGCAGGGAGGCACGAGCAGCACTGGCAAGCAGGATCTGACATTAATAAAAATTAATAAAAAAGTGGAGGAAAGGAGATAAGCCCTTTCAAGGCTGTTGGCAGGAGGGTGTTTTTCTCGCTTCTCCTAACAGGAATCCAGCCACCCACAAAAAAAAACCCCAACAACCCAAACCAGCATATTTCTCTTTATGTTTGCTGATTAAGCCCCCAACCTTAACTCTGATAAACTTGGCATTGTTGTTTATTTGTGCCTCCCGGTGTTGTTGAGCGATCCTGCAAGATCACAGCAGTAGGACGTTCCCACCTCCACTGCAGGCAAAGGGAGAGATACCATCCCAGAGGAACCCATGGACCAAGAAGATAAGGAAAATGGGATTTCCAGAACTATTCTGAGATGAACAAGGCGTGATCTCATTGATGTTAATTGGTTCCTTATCCCTGGTATCCGTAGGATCATCATTACCAGGGGTAGACCCAGCCAGGCAGAATGGATGCAGCCAGGCAGGCTGGAATCGCTGTGTTCTAGATCCCAGCCCTTGGAATCTGGCCTTGATTAAGCCACCAAAGTGTGTTCTTGGAGTGACATTGCTGGTGACCTTCGCAGGCTTCATGGGGCATTGGAGACAGCCCTGCGAGCACAGTCCAGGTCCCCTCATGCTCCAGGAAATGTCTCAGTAGGAATGGACCTGACTTCTGGGGTAACACAACTGGAATTTGCAAAATAAAAATTCCAGAATGACTCCAGATTCCTTTGATGGAGGCCAGATTGGTTCTTTCACTTCCATGTAAATCAGCTGTTGGGTTGCTTCTTTTCCTTAGGTGCTTCCATGACTACTCAGTGAAGCCCTCCCACTAGTTTCTCACTCAAAAAGTAGGAATTCAGACAAGTTTGAAGAGCCTTTGTTGGGGGGGGGGGGGGGGAGGAATAGCTGAGTGAATCAGGCTTCTCTGATCATACAGCATAGACATGCTGTTGGTTTCCACAGCGTGATTAGAACCAGAGGTGAGACCAATGGGCAAACTGGAAAATGTTGTTCAGTTCATCTCATGTGATCTTTCCTCACCAAAATGCTAGGAAACCAAGCTGTGTGGTATGGAGCAGCCTCAGATTGCTCACAGATGTCAGGATGAGGAGAAGAAGTTCATTTCCGCCTGCGAAGGAAAGGTCACCGAGGAGCACAGCTCATGGCAGCTTCCACCGGTGCATATGCACCCACCAGACATGCCAAAAGGCTGCTACCAGCGACCTTTTCCATGCAGGCAGCACAATTTCCAACTCCAACTTGTGTTAGGGTGAGGTTAAGGTGTAAGAGTATACTCAACCTCAGACACCCGTTGACCTTCCAAAATGTTTTTCAAGTCTTTTCCCCCTTGATATTTTCAAAGCTCCTCAGGATGGGTGATTTCCAAAGAGGCTGATTGCACAAACAAGTCGTGGCAGAGGGTTGGAGTGGGAAAGCACACAGCTGGAGGAGCGGTGGGGCTATATATTTTGCAGTGTTTGGACTGTTTGTGAACGTAGCCTGAGTCAGCAGTCTGTGTTTTCTCCCAGGCAAGAATAGATATTTCATGCAAACTTTGCCATCCTGTTCTTGTTTCCTGTGTATAAGGAATGACCTGAAGGCAGAGAAGGAGACAATGCAGAAAATTGCACCACGTGAAGGGTACAAATAAGCCAGGGGCATTTTCAAAGGCAGCTTTTCAGCATCTGAATTATTGAGCAGCAGAAGGGTTGGGGGAAAGGAGAGGAGTTACTGGCTGGTTGTGGAAACAGACGGCTGCACTGTGGAAGCCGGTGGGGAGATGTAGCTGTTGCTTAACATAGAGTGAGGAAGGCAAAGACTTTCTGCCCATAACACAGTGTGTGCTGCTCTGGGGATGGGGGATGCTCTGGAGCAGGGTGAATAGCTGGTGGATGGCTCTATTTGGGCTCAGGGGATTACGCATGCAAGTTGCTGCCTCTGATGAAGGTGAAAGAGGTGCCATCACCACAGCCTGTGTGTATGCTGGGCACCTCTCCCAGCTCCCTTGGCAGTGCTTCTCCTGTCTGTCTGTAGGGCTGGGACAGAATCACAGAATCACTAAGTTGGAAAAGATCTTTGAGATCATCAAGTCCAACCATACCAGGATGGACAGGGCATGCCCCATACAGGGGTTTGTGAACTAGATCCTGGCAAATCCTGCCCTCAAGACAGGATTTTGGAAGTTTTGAAGCTGGCAGAATGCTGGTATCTTTGCAGCCTATCCACAGGACCTGTCAACACTACCATTTCTGATATTGATCATTTACCCCTCCTACTTCCGTGGCATGTATGAAAAAAAATCCAGCAGTTTCTGGTTTTGGCTTTTTTAAAAAACAAAAGCACTTCTAAAAGCCTGCCTGCGATGTACAACACTGAATGGATTTCCTCTGCTAGAAGTTCCTCTCTGAAAATCAGCTCAGCTTTTTGTTTGGGAGTGTGACTATTCCCAAGGGGTAATGCACAGCCTGAATCAGAGCCAGTCAAAGCTCAACACCTCTGCAAAGTCAGCCTTGGCTCCTGGGGGAACCAGCAGCAGAACAGGCCACATGAGAGCTACCAGAGTCCTCCTCTGGAGGAGATGCAGAGCTGGTATCTGGCTCACACATGGCTGGGACCATCCCGATGGAAGCTTGCAAAGCCTGGTAGTCCAGACTGAATTTCAGCTGAGGATTCACATTAATGGGGGTTTGGAGCTGGCCTCTTCTGCCAGCTCAACTCCTCCCCATCAGTGAGTCCCCCAATACTTTTCCTCCTTCTTGCTGTACATGTCTCTTTTGAAACTGCCTTAGATCAGGAGTTCCTCTTCCGATTAATTGCTCCTTGCCCAGAGTTTGTCACTGTTTTGGGATCATCAGCAGAAAAATGCCTCAAAACATCCATCATCATCATTAACATAATTATTACTGTGACTGCTGTTCATTCCCAGGAAAGCAACAGAAGTTTTTCACACAGCAATCCCTGATAAAACCATCAACAAATACATGTTTATTTTTTTAAAATAATATTTTTTCCAACAGGAATAGCACAGACTTTGGCCACAAGGACTTGGATCCATGTTTATGTGCACCAGGCTCTGCATAACCAGAGTACCAGCACCAGGCTCTGCATAACCCAAGTGAAAACAGCAAAAGGTAACTGGGAAATAGATGTCAGCAGTGCTTCTAATCATCACAGGCCTCCTTTGACACATGTTTTTAATTGCTTTAAAAGAAGAAAAAAAAAATTAGGAAAGAAAAGAAATAAAACCAGTTATGAATAATCTAATAAGCTTACCAACCACCTGTGAAACGTGGCTTTCCAGCTGCAGAAAATCAAATGCAAGAATAGAAAACAGAGCCCTCTCCGAGGCAACACGCATCCACATTAGAGGCACGTCATTCCAAAGCCACAGAAGAAAAATGCATTAATGCCATTTTTGGCTCGTGGTGTACATGCCACTCTGTAAAAAGTATCTTGGAGGAGTGTTTATTTAAGGAACACAGAGGATCTGCTTTAAAGTCAAAAGGTAGAGAGGGAAGATGGAAGAGGGAAACCTGCTCCTTGGCAGCGTTTCAAATGAAAAAGAAAAAAAAAAAAAGAAAAAACCCACCAAAACCCAGCCCAACATCATCAACAAAATCCCACATAGCATGAATTTGAGGGATTGCAGTCCAGCAGGCAGAATTACTCAGGAATAATTAAGTATGTTTCCCTGATATAAAGATATTCCTGAGTAAGTGTTCAAGCGAAGTTAAAATGCAGGGCTGCATAGGCACAGCTTTCTTCGAGGAGTAATTTGTTTTCCTGGTATGAAAAGAGGGTTATGTTCACTGCATTTTGGAGCCACCCAGCAAATGTCCTCATGAAGCTGTTTTTCATTGGAAAGAGCTGTTTCATGGAGGGGAAAAAGGTAACATCCTGACACGGAGGGGAAAAAACCCAACTGTATTTTCAAGGCTGTTTGACGTGTTTTTCTTCTACACAGAACCAGACTTCAAATACAACTTCTTAACCACGACAGCTCAATGACCCACCCAGAGAACTCTTTTTCCACAAACAATATAGCGTTGGGAGAAGGAGCCTGAGAGGAAAAGCAAACAGTCCTTAAAGCAACTGCTTTATTTGGATAGTTCTGAACCACTGGCACTGGGGGCAGGTTTTAAGTCGGTGGGCGTGAGGAGAGGAAAGCTCATGGTTTTGATTTGAAGTAGCCACATCAAAACCTGTTTTAGAGAAGGGAACGGCAGTATTTTGAAAAATACATCCTTCTTAAGAGGATGTTAGGGAAAACAATCCCATGGCCTGCTGAATGATAAAAGCCAATATGTTGGCTGAGGAGAGAAAAAAAAGGATTGCCTGTAAATGAGGTTGTTGGATAAATCCAAGGTGTACCTTCCCTGGTCACAGCAATGCCTTTAGGTGAAGGAAATTGTCATGCACATGTGTTGCTAGTGGGCAGGGAAGAGTCAGCGAGCAGAAATGGTATCAGAATTTTGTTCTTTCTTTCCCACCAGATGGTCTGCAAGCCTGAAATCGTGCGCAGTGCCAGAAAGCAAAAACCATGAAGAGACCTAGTGTACCCGCTACGGATCCATCCACCCATCCTGTCCAGGTACTGCCTATCAGCCAAGAGTCCCCAGGTTGTTGCTGTGGAGCAGTGATGGATGAGACATGACGCTGCATGCTGGCAGCTGTGGGATGGTGTTGAACAGTAACAGGACCTGAACAAACAAAGGCGTTGAGAGGGGATGCTGGGAGATTAGGACATTTACTGGAGACTCTTCTAGCCTTTGACTTCAGCTTTCCCATGCACTCCTGATAACTGTGCTATAAACCTACTTTGTGTTTTTATTTGGCGATAGAATTTCAGTCCCATACTACCACAATGCTGCATCTCCCCGGGATGGTTGCTCCTAGTTTTTTTGTGAACCACTTTGCGCATTTCAAGAGGTGAAGAAAAGCAAATGAAAGCACTGGGCAGCTCTTCTGCACTGCCAGAGACTGCTGGGCAAGAGGCGGAGGAGAGCAGGCGGTTGGTGAGATAACCACCACAGTCCAAGCATGAGGTAGATGGCCACAGTGCAGCTGGACTAGTGAAGGACCCAAGTGCCAGTGCCTTCTCTGATGTGCGATGGAGTTTCTGGCTGGTGCAGCCAGAGATCAGCAGTGCACTTCCATGAAGGTCTCTGAGGTCTGGAAACGTGTTTTCATTCCAGTATGGAACAAGAACCAAACTTTTCAAACATTTCCCTGAAACGGATTTGTTATTTTGTTGTTGTTGCCGTTGAAACATCTGTTTTCAGATTGAGAAGATCAGGGTTCTCATTTAGATCCTTCTCTGCTTATAAATTGACCCCAGAAACTCTGAAAACTTTCCCATGGAAATGTTATTAATGGGACTATTTCACTGCAAGACATTTTGGTTTGGATGGAGCAGCGTTTTCCAACAACAGTGACAACAAATCTCATTAAAATGTTTGAGTGGATCCAGTCTCCAAAAGCACCGAGTGGTTTTTCAAGCATTGAATCCTGCAGCATTAAACACGCTTCAACAAAGTAACATCATTGTCACCCGTCAGATAGGCAGTAATACGGTATTCACCCTGCGTATCTGCCATGGACCTACATCAATGGAGCTTTGTTTGCAACAAATCTCTTACAAAAAATGGGAAAGGGAAAAAAATACCATGAAATACCTCCAGACCCTCGATGCCATTCAGCAAGGATGCATTTCGGTCATTAATCACACGCATTTAGGCAAGCAGTTAGAAAAGCCCAGCTGTTCCAGGCCACAATGCTGTCTTTTATTACATTAAGGTCTCCCTACTAACAAGACAATTTCAACACATTATCTCCAAGAAGGGCCATAATGCCTTATTCCCAACGTGGTCATTGTGGCATTGTTTCAGATTGAAAAGTTCACTGACTTAATGCCTTTAAAAAAAAAATCCCAGTTTAGCCTAATTATCTTCTGAAGAGTTTTGTACAGGCAATATCTGACTTCAAACCAGTGCAGTGTGTACCAGCAGCTCCCAGGACACCCTGGGGTCTCGGGGGAGTTCAAAAGGGAGCTCTTGTTTTCCCCTAAAAACCATCACCAAAAGCTCATGCTGGGAGCGGTTATAGATACTCCCTTCCAGGGCTGTGCTTTTGGGATGGGGTTGGGTATGGAACAGGCTCTGAGCTTTGAACAAGTGGGAGCTGTCTGATGCATTTAACCTTGCTTAGTGCCACATCCCACTAAAGCACCAGCCGAATGACACCTTATTCCTTCCACATCCAGTAATGCATCGGGCAGAGCAGCTGCATTTCCTCTGCTCATCTCTAAGCCGGGCTCTTTTTTCCCATGAATCAGACATCCTGCTACCAGCTTGTTTTTTTTTTTTCCCCTGGTACTTACACCCACTTCTCCAGCAATGTGGTCCTTTCTACTTCCCGCTCTTCCTCTTCCTACTCACTGGTGTCCAACCACACCCGTAGCTCCCAAAATCTGGGTTTTCCCAAGGAGTTCGGTGCCAGGATGGATTCGAGCACTGCTGAGCCACACCAGGCTGCTGAGTATTTCCAGGTAAAGCTCAACACGTGTTTTGCTGGATCCAGCCCACAAGCATCCTCCACGTTCCCTTGTCCTCATCACAGCGCCCGGGATGTGCGTCTGGAGCCGCTCGCAGCCGCCCCCTCTTTTGGCAGTACCTCTCGCCATCGATTCCTTCCAGGGACTAAATCCACCGCTGTTCAAACCCACAGCTTTGGAGTGGGTTTAAAATTTCCCAGGGCACATTCCTATGGCCTCTAGTTTCCAAACTCTCAGGAATTTGCCACACAAACATGTTCCTTCCCTTTGTTTGTTTCTTTCAAGTAATTAGATGGGGGGGGGTTGTTCGCTACCTGTCATACCTTGGTTTAAGCCATTTGGGAACAAAGTGAGAAAAGGGAAAAAAAAGAGAGAGAGAGACTTGCAGTGGATTAAGACTGCTGATTGTAGTAACAAGAGGAGGTATTTTAATGACAGGTTTAAGACTTGCTAAGTAACTGCCATGAGGATTATGAATACATTTTGTAACAGGGTAAGATTAACAGATAATCCTTAAAAAAGAAAAAAAAAAGAAAAAAAAAGAAAAAAAGAGATGGGGAATGGTTTTTTAAAAGAAAAATAAACTACTACAGCACCAACAGCCTTTGGAAATTCCACATAAGACAAATTTTCCCTAGAAATATTGACATCATAAAATATTTTCAGGTCAGTGTCCTTGGCAGGATTGAATTTGATATGTCTTAATGGGAGGTGTTGATTTATACCTCATTGATTTATAGCTCGCTTAATTTGGGCATTTTTAAAATGAGCTAACAAGCTCCTTGCCAGGGAGCAGCCTGGCATCCTCAGCTGCAGGAGCAAGCTGCCTTTCTTAGAAAATGAGCTCTCGCTCCAAACAATGCCGTTATTGATACCTAAATGTCATATGGAAATTTCGAGGACACTTGGGGCCTTTCTCTTTCCTGACTCTGCAAGACTTGATCTTAACCCTAGCCAGACTGAATCTCTGACCAGCCATTAGCTTTTGGATTTGACCCTTTCGTTCGGCATTTCTCATGAGTCACACAGAAAAAGCTGTATTTTCACTCATTATCTGCAGTGGGAACATACTGGTTGTGACACCTTCTTGACTCTACGTGCATTGTTTTATATCCACAGATCCATGAGGGCAGCTCTCTGCTGGCAAGGAGTGAGTTTCTGAGCAGGTTTTGGGGCTCTGCAAAACCAGCTGAAGACTCTGATGCTTGTGCCTGGTGAGGGATGTGGCCACTCAGATGTCCACCCAGTGTAATGCAAGCCCAGCATCAATGGGAAGGACTAAGCTTGTTCTCTGGCCATCAATTGGGACTGATATTTTAACTAGCCATTTAAAATTCCACTTATTCCAGTACAAAGAAGTAAATTTAGAAATTAGTTAAAAGTGTTTTATTGAGCTGTTACAGGCTCTTGTAGTTCATTTGAAGCTGACCTTCACCAGGTCTATTTTCCAACTGCAAAATCAGGGAGGTACTTGATGGGGTGGGACTCAGAGTCTGTCACAGGAATCTCTGGTCTAAAGCATTTCTGAGCTATACCTTGCCAAACAACACCATTATTTTTTCCAAGAGGGAAGTGCTCATATCACCATATTTCATACAGTGCCTGTGAATGGTGACCTCAGTAACCCTTCACTTAAAAGCAGCCGGAAAAAAGCAATCCATGGAGACAGAAATAAGAATTAATAGATCATTTTTTGTGGGAAGCATCTTATTAGCCTTTTATTCTCAACTCAGCAGAGAGAGATGAAGATCACTGCATGTCACACTGCAGGGTAAATCCCAACTGCCAAAGGTTTCACCTGTGGAAGGGTTTTTCCCCCATCTCAGACACAGAGGTAGGACTCAAGCTATGTTGCTGCTTTGACATTGTATTGCATTTTGGGACTGCAGAAGGGCTTGCTAAGATTAGAGGGACGAATGGATACAAACTGATTTAAATGAAGGTGGGCATTGTAGCTGAAAACAGTCCGGATATAACCTTCCTCCAGGCACTGAAATCAGTGCAAGCCATTTCACTGATCAGGACAGGTTTTGCAGCAAGCTTCTGGTTAAGCATTCAGTCATGGTCTTTGTTTGGTCCATGACCACTGAGAAGCAAAAAGTGCTTTTTCTCCCAGAGAAACTGTTTCTTGCCAAGTATCCCCACACAAAGAAAACAAACACACGGGAAGGCACCATCGCAGATACCTAGGGAGATAAGCTGCAAAAACATGTGTTCTGGGCAAAAGTGCAAGATGCAGAATGTGAGTTCATGATCTACATGTGTTCCTCACTCTGCTTTGTTTATTTTCACTCGGTTTTGATGTGTTAAATTAAGGGATAGTTCATGGCCGTAAGTCATCTTCTTACTGTTGGAAGCCAAATAGTGGGAAGCAGGTATCTTGCACATCAGAGGCCATCTGTTTCACACAGAGACTTCAAATGACTTGAGCAAGAACCTGAGCAGTTGTTCTGTGGCTTAAAGTGTTGAAGTAACTCCAAGGTTTTAGGAACAAAAACTGCCTTAGGTCTCAACTGCAAGTTAGAAAGGGATGAAAATATCTGGTCCTCAAAGTGCTTCAGTGATTGAGATATCTAAAGTGCCAGAGGTGAGTCTGAGTTTCCGTGATCCTTTGTGCTACAGTTCCTGCTCCCATGGCTTTGCTTGGAGCAGGACCAGCCTGTGCAGAAGGTAAGTGGAGGTAAGTCCAAATAGGAGATTCTGGCCCCATGGCTCAGGAGGAAGGACAGGAATGATGAGACTCCTTTACCTGCTTCTGGGAGCATACACACACTAGCCCAGCTTTGTCCCCACGGATGGCTGTGGTGGTCCTCTCTCCCACTGCCATTGAAAGGGGAAATTCTCCTTCCCCCATTGCTCCTCTCTCTCAATCCTTTTTCCTCATCACCTCTCCCATGCTTCCATTTGCACTAGGCCCTGCTTGGCCATACTCTGCTTTCTTGCTTGTCTGCCCCTTTATCAGCTATTTTTGTCCAAGGTGAGGACAAAAAATGATCCTTCTTTTTCCAAACAGCTATTTCCTGCTAAATCAGTGAGCCAAACTGGCCCCTGAAGCTCTGCATGCCATATGCAATGCAGGGAGGTGGAAAGTCTTGTGAAGGCACAAGCAAAGGAATCAGGTAATTTGGAGAAGAGGTGGGTGCTCTCCACACATACAAATGGACAATTGGGTGGTTTTCTGTCCCTTTTCTGACACACCTTTTTCCACTTTCTACAGAATTTTCCCTTGCCACAGAAAAAAAGTCTGGGCTATATTAGACTCAGAGCTATTGACAGTCAGAGTCCATCGTCCATAAAGTGTGCTCATCCCTGCTCAAGCAGTAAACTCTGTGGGTTGCCATGACCTGGCTACTGGTGCATCTGGCAAGTGTGCTGTCAAGCTCCAGGCTAAAAACAGCAACAATCAAGGCTAGAGGATGATCAAGTAATTTCTGTTGTGCATTTCATTGTGATCACCATTTTTATCTTTGGTTTTGCAACAGGACATTTAAGGAGACAGTAGGGAAGCTGCTGGAAGCCAAAATCATGTCACAGTGCTGGGCTGCACAGGCAGTGGCTGGGAACCCAAATATTGTCCAGTGTGTCTGCAACAGACAGTGGCTGGATTAAGTAATGCAAAATAATTTTATGGGGCTTTTCCCCCCCAAAAAAAAACAAACTGTGAAGTTTTTGGTTTGTTACTTATGGTTTCATATCTTCAGCTATTCTCTGGCAGTGTTTCCAAGTGATGAGGTCCACTGAAGTTTACCATGAAGATGACTGTCCCAGTTACTCAATATTCAGTTCTTCAAGCAAGGAACAGAGGGTTGAACACACACTGGGACTTCAGTGAAATTAAGCTAAGCAGCTTTTCAACATGCTTCAGTGGCCAAAAGAGTTTGCATAAAATGCATACCAATAATGAATGCTTTCATTGACTCATCCATCATTGCAAACAGAGATTGAATTCATCTGTTAATTTATTTCCAATGAGTAATCCAATCTGTTCAGGACAAAAAGAAGGACTCACTGCAGTATTTTTCTCAGTTGTTGAGTATTTCCCTTTTACATCCACCACAGCTCATTGATACCTGCCACACCGGTGAAGCCACTAAGACACAAACAACTACACCAACAGTCGCATTGCTACTGCACAGCTCAGCATCAAGGTTGTAGCTCTCCTGTAAGTTTTCCAAAATCCAATTTAAAGTCATAGTGTGCTTCACTAGCCTCAGACAGAATATTTAAATTCAAAATATTTATTTCTTAAAGTTTCATCTTTTGAAATGGCAATTGGTGATATTCAAGCCACATGTTAGCCACTTGTTTTTAGGACAGAGGGTGTACCTTAGTACAAACCTTGCTCTGTTTCTTGAAAAAACAACAATAAAACACCCTTTGCCTTTTATCCACATCTGGCTGCAGCAAAAACAGTGACCCATGGAATTCAAAATTTCATACTTCACTGCTGTAGGCAAAGTCCAGAGGTTATTCTTGCTGTGTTTGTGAAAGATGTAGCGCTGTCAGGAGGAGAAGTGCTTATTGAAAAAACACATGGAGTTTCTGTTTCCAAAAATTATGGAATTAGCCAGTGATAAGAGGCTTTTTAATGCCCTCTAGCCATTCATGGGACTTAACAAGGGACGGCTCAGTTAATTGCAAGACAAGAGTAAACAGTCCGTGTCAGATCTTATGCATGGAGATCGCCATCACCGCAGTTCAGCAGGTCCATGTTGCAGAAACAATATCTCTCCAAGGGTCTGCAATTCCAAGGAGGCTGTTAGACATAAATAATGAAATAAGAGTAACCTTGAATTTAACCTCACATTAAAGATGTTGTAATACCGTAATAACTCAAGCTTCCTGCAAATTCAAGGAGTGAAGAAGTTATCAGAGGGAGAATGATGAATCTAAGCTGTTTACCCAATGCCACCATCCATAGATCATCCTTCTGCATTCCTGAGGACCATCAAATAGAATTGAAATTTGGCCTGAATTTAGAGACTAGGAGTTATACTGAAATCTGTATTCATCACTGTTCTTACTTTGTCAGGTAAAGCAACCTCATATAGTTATTACAAACATGCTACAGTTATTATAAACCTTACTTGTAAGAGTTTTGAGTTCCAACCTCACCATTATTATTATTTTATCATCCCTTTAACTTACTGCTGGAACTACCCAAACTCATGTTGCTGCACTCTCATGCAAGGGATTCCCCACAATGCAAAGCCAGGTATTTTTGTGGAGGAGAAAATACAGTCAGGAGAATACATCTCTGTGGGACTAGAGATGTGTAAAGCCTTAGTCAGCTTTGCCATCCCAAATTATTTTCACCCATGAAGGATATAGGTGTATGATGGAATGGTAAAGCAGGCAGCTGTCTTTACTGCAGTGGGATTCAGGATCCTGTCCTGTGGGAGAGTTCGTGCTCCAGGAGCAGCAGGGAGCAATGCCAGCCTGTGTGAGCAATGCTGGCACAGGGTACTCCTTCCACCTTTAGCAGCCTGTCCTCCTTTGCTCAGGTACTCTGGAGCATCTTTCCTCCTATGGCAAGGGGATTGGACTCAATGATCTCTTGAAGTCCCTTCCAACCCCTACAGTTCTGTGATTCTGTGATCTATAAGATGAGATACTGCAACCTGACTGCTACTGTGGTAGAAAGAGCCCTCTGTGCAGGAGGGACAGACCAGGAACTGTAGTTCTGCACAGTAAATGCAGATCTCTGAAGACAGCTGCTACCAAACCTCTCTTCTGTTTATTTTCTACTATGTGTGTGGGAAGAGGCAGCAAAACATGAGCAATGGCCATGGGCAATGATTTGGTTCCCAGGGGTAGCCCTGCCACTGTGGTGGGGTCCCTGCACAGACACCAGCCAGTGTTGGGGCACAGAAGCATAATGGCAGAGAAAAGGAGCTGCTCAGCATGAGTGGCTCCATGCTGTGCTTTTCCCCAGCGTATCTGCTGCAAGATCAGCATGCTGCTTCTTCGAAGGGAAATGTCTGATTCCCAAATCTGGGTTTGGCTGGCATGCAACTCCCATCATCTTTCAGCTGTGTGGGGGGAGGGAGGTGGGGAAGGATGACTTTACAACTTTAGTGATTGCAGAAAGATACTCATCTGACAGTAGGACCTTTAGGAAGCACATTTCCTTCTGCCTTGCACGTGATTCTGAAAAACATTTGGTTGACATCTTTCTTTGAAGCTTCCCAGTCATCCTACATATCTACAAAACACGAACAGTAAACCATTGGCAGAACCACATTTCACAATACTCTGATTAAAGAACAACTTGTCCTCTCTGCTTTGATGCTTCCCTGTCCATGTTTCCTGGAGGCAGGACTTCAGCACTGACAAGGCCATTGGATCCAGTCCATTTAAAGGGATGATGCTTCATCTCTGTGGCCTGAGTTCAGGAAGACACCCTGAAAGCAAGGTATAAAGCAGGCATTTAAATGCTGTTTAAATAATTTCCTGACTTATGGCCATAGTCTCAGCACATACCATAATAACTATACTGAATATCTTCAAATAGATGCAGAATAAGGACAGTATCCTTATGTTAGCCTGTATGTGCTCACCAAACATTAGGTGCTACAACAACCTTTGTAATTCAAACAGTGACAAACAAACCAAAATAGCATACCAAGTCAAAACCCACCTTGTACATCTAGTGTCATTAGCTGTTCCCATTAGAAGGCAGGTCTGGGTAATAAACTCCCTATTACTTCCTTTAAACCCCAAGCCAAGTAACACACTATCATATCAGTCATGTGGGAGCTATAGTAGAAGTATTTCTTTCCATTTGAATTGCTTAAGAGTTAACCTAGGAGAAAGACAGAGCATACTGATGACACCCAGCCCATGTAGATAAATATCATATGCTTTCCAACTCCATCACATTTGGTTTATATCAGCAGTGCTACATTCCTCCATAATTCCCCAAATTGCATTCCAACTGGTTGACATGCACATTAGCTGGATGTTAATCCAGTTAAAAATAAATGCAAATTTTGAAAAGAAAATTAAGTCATATGTGCTTAGGAAACAAACTATTCCCAGTTTTACTGTCTTTTGGGAGACATCAGCAGTTTTTTTTCCCCCATTCCTTTCAAGGCTGTTTGAGAGGGGTGCCTGAACAAAGTATTTTAAAACTTAATAACAAATTAAAATGCAGGAAGGGAAATGTGTCACCAGCTTCTCTGAAGGCAACCTACATCCTCACCTCCAAACCTGTGGTTTCCATAGCAAGCCAAGGGAGACAACCTTGCCAGCAACCTGGGTCTCTGTCCCACACATTATGTGGATTCCCAGTGTTGCTCCAGTTGTAGAGGAATGTGATTAATGAGAAAAACTTTCCTGATGTGTGTTACCACCATATCTGTACAGAAACATAATCAAAGTGGTATCCTTGCTTTCCCCTTTGCCCCAAGACCTGCTTGCCCCTGGGTTCAGCCATACTGGTTTTAGGGTTGTCTATACTGGCACCATCTGGTGAGCCCCAGAGATACCACAGCCTTGTGAAGAACATCCTAAACTGAGGGAGGAAACACCAAAGGTATGAGGGGTATTCTCCAAGGAGAAGGTGATGGCAGATGCGACTGGTCCATGCATCACTTGCCCCCCAAGCCTTATTTTCTTGCCCAGTTTGCTCCCCAGACTTCCCATGCAATAATGCACAGCGGCACTTCCATAAGCCTGCAAGGGGGCTGGCCCATGCTGGGTCGAAGTCTGTGTCCCTGATTACAAGGGCTTTAATGTCCATTTCCCCACTCCTTTGATCCTGTCCATGGCATGCAGAAGAAAGGAAAATCTGGCTTTTGTCTGAAGCACATTTAACCCCGCTGCCCAGAAATGGGACCTTGTCAGTCAGTGGATTTCATGGGTGGATGAATGAGATCACAACAGTCTTCAGTTCATTAAAAATAAAAGGCCTTTCCAGCCCTTGCTTTAGGTCTATTAGGAAATTAATGCACTTAATGTCAGACCTTAACGGTAACAGAACACGGTATTATTACTTTTATAAGACAAATACAAGCAGTAGCTAAATAGCTCATCAGCTCCTGAGCTGGGGTGGGTTTCAGGCGAGCTCCTGTTGCTCAGCTGGTATGAAATCCCCCATAATAGACCACAGATGATACCACTGAAGCCTGGGGTCGAGCGGGCATGCTGCTAAATTGCTCTGTGAACAGCAACCTGGATGTTGGGATCACATGTCCGTGTCTCCAGTGGGGATTGTCAGAGGAGTTTGATGTTGGGAGCAAAGCTTGGCTATTTATTTTAAATTTTTTTTCACTTTAGGGACTTCCAGAATCCAGCCTGATTTCCAAACTGCTGCAGGCTCTTCTTCTTTAAAGAAATGAAGCATTTGTAAGAGCAATTCATGTGTCCACATCTCTGTTTAAAGCAGACACTGATCAAAGTTTGAGTGATGTTGGGACAGTTCCCCAGTAAACCAGTGATGCTGCTGAGCTGTGGATTGGCACATTCAAATATCATCTGTGAAATACCTGCTCTGGTAATTGTTACTGGGGGGGGAGAGGGGGTGGTGTCTGCAGGATGGCATCCCCTCCTGAGAGGGTATTGTCCCAGGTTTGGAATAAAATTGATTGAACCCCCTGAAATTTTAGTGCTGAGTTTCAAGGGAAGAAAGATCAGTTTATTGTTATCTGTTGCTTGGGTTGGGGGATGGAGAGGGCAAGCTGCCTTTGAAATACATCTATGACATGGAGTTGATCTTCTCCTCTCCTGAGCCTATATTGTTGGGTGACCTCACATATCCACCATGTCACAGGTGATGCTGATAGCCAAACAGATGCATTTCTGGGGCTTAACCAACTTCGGGTCCCACCAGCACCACTGCACTGCAGTTAGAGAGCACAAGCATCTCTCCCAACACTTGGCAGCGTGCTGCCAGTTCACGTTGGATTCTGGCACAGAACCAAAAAACCCTGAGCAGCAGTCAGGTGTTTCCTTGCTCATGCTGGACCACTGCTTGGCAAGGAGATTTTTAGCATGTGCTAAACTGTGCCAGTGTCAGCCTGTATCAGCAAACAGCTTGCTACCAGGAGGAAAACTGGGGAAAACAGGAAAATTCTCCACAGTTGGTCTGTGATAAACAGGCTGGAGTCATCCTTGTGACAGATAACTGCCCATCTGAAATAACCTGGCTTGATAACTGTGTACCATGCTCACCCACAGCGAGGAAGCAGCTTCTTTTCTGACCTGCTAGCTGATACTGTCATCTGTCAGATAAAGGGAAACCCAGGTGTATCCAGCAGCTGGAGTTATAACACTTCCAGCCAGAAACCAGACATCTTTTGAACCCTGAGCACAAGTATCCTTTGGGGCTCTCCCAAGAGAAGTGGTTGGTCTTCATCACTTGAAGATTTCCAAACAAGATGGGGTGTCACTCCCAGAGCATCATTACAATCCTGCATGTGGGCTCCGTGCAGCACTGCAGGAGATATGGGCAGTGAAGAACAGTCCCTCATGATCTTAAAATAGACAGCTCTGGGAGGGAGCAGATCACAGAGTTCATGTGTTGATACGTCAGCTTTGAATTAAGCTGGCACTCAAATCTTCCCAGTAAATCCAGCAAGTGTTAACATTTATTGCTGTTAATTAAGACACCAAATGTCTTGACTGTGGAAACACTACGGTTATACAAGCAAAACTCAGGCTGGCACTATCCAACAGGCTTAAAAGGCATGATGCCTAATCCTTCATGTACTCCTACGTCCCGTGTCTGGGTTGGGGTGAAAGGAAGGTGTCTGTCAGCACTTGCTTTCTCAGTTTTTCCCTTCCACACAGACAGCATCACATCTCTCCTGTGTGCTTTAATGGCAAATAGCTAAAACATCTGATTCATACTTAGCCTAATTATATTAATCCTAAAACAAATAATCCCAGCTCTTATGTTGTCAGTGTGTAATTTTGCCATTATTTTGAAATCACAGCAAATGGAGCTGGAAGGGAGCTCACGAGGTCACACGGTGTGACCGGGTGCCAGAAGCTCTCTGAACCAGCGCCATGAGGTGGAGGTGCCCCGTACACCACCTTTGCACCAAGCAGCAGTGGGAAATCCACAGCCTGCCCCAAAGATCCACACCACAGCATCCCTACCATTAACGTAAATCTCTCCTGCTCCAGACTTTGCCTGTGGTTTCTTTCCTCATTCCTTAGTGGGCAGAAAACCAGTTTGCTTGTTTCCTCTCTATTTAAATATTTGAGTTATAATATCATGTCTTCCCCTGTCCATCCTCCCTGCTCAGGACAGCACGAGCTCTGCCCTTGCCATCTTCCTGCAGAAATCACATTTTCTAGACCTCTCATTGTTCTTAGCTGAGCTCTCTCCAGAGTCTCCTTGAAGTCTGGATTGTAAAAGCTGGATCGTTTGCTGCCGCTGAGGCTTTGCCAACCCCAAGCAGAGCACAAGGGATAGGAATCTGTGGCCGACAGATAGACAAATTTATGGCATATGACACTCTGATTTACACTCTGAGAGTGCTTTCTGCTTTTCACAGTAGTTGTTTGGCATATTGGACTGTGTCTGGGACATTTCTGGGACAGTCACCCCAGTCTGTAGCCCCTTTCCTGCTGCACGCCCCCAGTTCTTTGTCTGCTCTCCCCACCTGTCCTGGGGAAGTGCCAGGTTTTGCCTTTTTCCACACTAAATTGCATCCAATTCTTTTCACGTGGAGCCTTGCTTTCTCCAGATCATTTGGGGGACTAGTCTTGTCCACCAAAGGGCCTACACCACCCTCTTACCTTGTCAGCACCTGAGCACCATTGTTGGATTTTGGTTTGTTGTTACGATCTTTTTTTTTTAAGGAGCCAAAGAAGAGAAACCCCAAACACCTCCTGTTTTTTCAAACCACCCTGAGTGCTGAATGTCAACATACCAGTGACAGGAGGAGATTTTTCTCAAAACTTATCCAACACCTCCAGGCTTTGGCTTCTTCTGATGGAAACACTTGGTTTTATTTATAGCAGTTCATTATTTCCACTTTCTTTCCCAACTTTTACACGCTCTGGAAAGTTTTGGACACATTAATTGGGAGACAACTCCAGACTAGTTTTTCTTTTATCCAAATCTGTTTGTTTGTTGCTATTTAAGTGCTCCATTGAGCTGAGCTTAATACTGGTGTAGGGTAAACCCAGGATAAACCCTAAAATTAATTGTTGTGCTTGCATAGATATCTTCAGTTTTAATTTAAACAACAGCAGAATGGACCTGGACAAGCCTAAAGGTTTTCTCCACTGCTTTTGGAGCTATCTCAAGTATCGGGGCTGTTTAGGTATAAGAAATGATATTTTAGCTCAGATGAAATGCTAAACTTCATGACTTGGGCTATTGCTGAATGCCACAGCATGGGTACCTCTACACAGCCCAGCCCTTCAAAGCTGTCTTGCAGGGTTTGTGATGAATTTGGAGCAGAGAGGGAGAGCAGGAGAGTTTTCAGGAGAAAGAAAATAGAGCCAACTATGACATTAGCAACACAAGCAGGGAGTGTTTGGAGAATGAGATCTTTAAAAACAATTGTGGTGCTGTGCTCTCTGAGTGATTAATCCTGATGATAGGAAAATGAGTCTTATTTCAAGCCTGGACTAACCGTGAGGACTTAGGGCTGTTGCAGTAGGGCCCCATTCTCCCTCCAGAAGCATCAGAATGAAGGAAGACTCCTCCACCACTGGGACAAAGATACCCCTTGAGTACACAGAAAGACAATAGCCCTTGACTAGCACAGCGAAAAACACCTAAACCCCTGAGAGTTTCCAACCCCCAATCAAACACCTCATGTGCATTCCCAAAGAAGATCTCAAACCATGTGGGGCTCTGCAACAGATTTCTTTAGCTCTCCTGAAACCACGAGGTCTAGTAAGGCCATGGACAATGTTCAAGGTCAAGAAGAGCCTCATATCAAGGGCAATAATTTCTGAACCTGCTTTTAAAATAAAATTAGATCTGTTTTTGGAAGGGATCATGTGAAGTGCCAGCACACAATGGGCATTTCAGCCTCATGCTCCATCCACCAGGCAGTAGCAACATGAATGCAGCATCTGGTTAAGAGAAAGAAGTAAGGGAAAAAGGAAATACTATGATATTACACTTGTGAATCACTGCTACACTGTGGGGATAAGTACACAGAGGAGTAAATACACGTATTGCACAATATTGCATTCAAAAGACAGAAACTCTTCCAAAACAAAAGCCATCATTGGAGCCGGTGGGTTACAGCTGGGCTTTGCAGAGCTGCATCCTCTGTCTTTGCAGCACCGTGTCATGGCATATATGTCTCAGCATTGGCTGTGTGTTATTAACCCAAACAGCACCAGGTTCCAGCCAAACTGTCCTTCTTTCCTGGCTCTGTATAAGAACTGGCCAGAGCTTAACAAGCACTTACCACGTATTTGATGTACAGCCATAACCCAGGCCTGACTGGTTTGCAACGCTGAGTGAACTGCTAGCTGGACTGGGATGAGTCTCATGTTTCCCACCGCCCAGAAATCATACTAATCCCCTTTGAAAGCTTCAGTCTTTGCCACCCGAAGGAAAAAAAGAAAAATCAGCCTTGTGATTTAGGTTTTTTCCCTCCTTTTGTGCAATAATAGTATATCCCAGGGCTAAAAGCAATGTCTGTGTCCAGAAAACAAAAATGAAAACAGAAAAAAAGAGTCTTCATTGAATTAATTAATTCCATGTGCACATCTGAAAGGACATTGATCTCAGCAGCTAACTGATGTGCAGCTCAGGGAATCCTACTCCCAGCGCAGCTGGCACAGCCTTCTGGACCAGGGCTTTTCCTAGATGCTCCCTGTGCTGTCGACCCCATAAATGCTGCTGGGACATGTCACAGCTAAGAGAAAGGAGGCTCTGAGTTTTGGAAACTCATATGCTGGGGGGAAATCCCTGATGAGCCACTCCAGTGCACAAGTGCTGGGTCCTCAGCCCTGCCTGGGCTTCTCAGCGTGGCAGAGCAGAAAGCCAAGGAAAATGCATGTGCTAAGAGGGAAGGTGTGCTCTGGGATTCAACAAGGTGAGATGCTTTTAGGGTGATGTGAAAAACTCATGTATGTGTGGAAGCATGTGTAAGAATAGAGAGTATACCTGCAGTTATATCAGGTAGGAGAGAAATGCAAGGCAAAGAGCCAAGATCAAGGGGAAAAAAACCCACCTCCCTTTGATGTATTATGGTGCAATTAGGTGTGTATGGTAGGTAGCAGATGAGGCTCTACCTTCCTATGAAATGCTGTAGCAGAGAAGCCCTAAAAGCCCAGTAAACTGTTCCCACATGACAGTCCCTAAATTCCTAGCTATGACCCATGTTCTTTCTTCAAAGATATGTGGAGTGCACAAGTCTTCTCCCTTTTACCACGCTTGAAAAAAACCCACTCATGCTGCAGTATTAAGCCAGCCACAATGCATAGATCAGAAATGTCTTCTTACATGGTAGGTAAGCATTTTTGGGAGGCCAGGAGCACAGCGTTGGACTGCACAAGAGCACTCCAATAACAGAAGGCACATTGCTCCACCACTAAATAATCTGCTGTACCGCTGGGGATTTGCTTTTCTGCTAACCAACCCCTAATTAATGCTGTTAGGCACTGCTCTAATTCCATGCCTGCATTGCAGTCTGAGCCTAAGCCTACTCCCACAGGCATTGATGGCAAACCGGCCATTTATTTCAGTAACAGCCGGATTGGGCCACAAATATCCACCTTCACCTGAACTTCAACACGCAAAGGAGTTAAAGCTTCTTCATCTCTGGTTTTGCTCTTCTCCTTTCCCTGCCAGAAGCTGTAGGAGGCTGAAAAACTCATGCCTGAAGTGCCACCAAGAGCTGCTGCACCATGCCATGCGTAGCCCTCAGCATGAAAAATGCATAAAGGGCGTTTTAAGAGAGGGATCATTTAATGAGAGTATAATCAGGGGTTTCCAGAATTAATAACACGGGGAAGGTTTTGCATGGACCCAGAAGCATGCCACATTTTCCAGCGATGTGCCTCTCATATGTTACCCAAAACCAGCCCAAGCCCAAACTTTGCCACCTTTGCTTTCATGTGGGTGACTGGCTTGCCCACAAGTTCTCCCTCCTGCCCAAGCAGTGCTGCACAGTTACCGCAGCAATCCAGCACCATGCAGCAGTAGCCCTCACCCATCTCTCTCTTACTTCTCCTAATTAGACTTTTTGAGGAATCTGGCTGCCTTCAGGTGGCAGCAAGGGAAGATGGTCAAAGCCCTGACCATGGTCTTCAGGCAGGAGCCAGTCCCAAATCCAAACCATCTTGCTGTGACCTGACACCCTGGTATACCAGTCTACAGTCTTCACTTAGGGGTTGGTTTTTCCCCCCCCATTGTTCATAAATATTTACAGGACTGAGTTTAATGAGCAAAACCACTCATTTCATAATCCTGGTCTTCCACTGGAGGCAACGGAGGGGTTGCATGACTGCAGCAAGATCCCAATTGTTCTTTCATTTGAAACACCACCATGGAATAACAAAATGTGTTTGTTGAAAGAACAGAGCCCAACAATCTCCATGAAGGGAACTCGTTAGGGCCAACTTGCCTTTCTCAGTGGCATTGACCCTGAGTGAAGCCAAATTGTGCTAAATTGGTATGAATCCTGTACAACTGTCAAGCAGAGTGACTTTTGGAAAGGGTGGGTTTCTTCTTCCCGCAAAAGGGATTTTTTTTCTCCTTCTCTAAAGTCATTGTCAGTAAATCCTCCCACCAAAATTGCTAATAGACATTTTTGCATGTTTAAAAGCAGCTGAGTTATTTAAATTAGTGCTACTGAGATTCAGCAAATTTGTGACAAATAGCTCAGTACTTCTCTTGTTGAATGCAGATGAAACCCAGAAAGTCAGATCCTCTGCCCTGGCATGGTGGGAGACAAAGGGAATAAACACAGCCACAAAGTTTCTGGATACTTTTAGAGCATTTTATGGCTAGATTTTCCTCTCATTTCTCCTGGGTTTTGTACCCCAGAAGCCAGGAGGGAAGCATATTTATAAGAGGAGATCAAGCCTGGGTTAAAGAACCAGATGCCATTTATTCCCAGTCTGGCAAATGACCCCAGAGTATATGGCAACAAGTGTGAATAAAACGACACAGACCTCCTCACCAGAGACTAGTGAGCCTGTTTATTTACTCAGCCTGTACAGTCCTTGTTTTATACTTGGATGCATATGAATAACAACAACATTTTAAGCCTGTGCCAGGTAGTTTGTTTAAGACTAACTACTTTTACACCCAGGGCATGTTGAATGGGGTGGAAACGCCTTTCCACGATGAAGCCAACCCACCCACCAGTCCCTAGTGGAGACCCTCAGCCCCTCTTACCCTAACCTAGTTCCTTAATGAACTCTCTCCTCTCCTTTAAGCCTCTACAGATGATGCAAAAATGCTGAAAGGGCTTTACACAGATGACCAAATATACTCTCATAATTTTATTGTGTTTTTAAATTATACTTCAAATTAATCTGCCATTAATGTGAGCTGAAGTGGGGTTTTCTGAGGGTTTTTCTCCTTCTTTGAATACTTTTTTCCACTGCACCAAGCATTTAGTTGGGCTCATCTCCTCCTCTTTCTCCTGTGGTCTGCAGGAGCTTTCATGCCTGTGACCAAGGGAAGTCTTGACACCATGCTCTCTTCTTCAGTCTGCTGTACAGACTACTTTGCCTTTGCAACTTGCAGCAGTTATATGAGCTGAGGATTTGTCCTGGACCTAATATTCTGCACAGGACATGTTTTCCTCATGTTTCTTTTTCTGGCAATCCCAGAAGCAACCTGAAGCCTCAGGTCTGTCTGTGAACATGCCCAGTCTGCTTCATCCTCAGTGTGACAGGCATCACCTGGCCTCAGAGCACATCCCATTGTGACGTTCCTGGATCATATGGTGGGACCAACAGGGCAAGGGGGTAGATGAAAGTAGCTGGGCATGACCTGCTTTGGTGTCTCCCATCCACACCATGGGGGGGGCATACCCTGGCAAATGCATTTTGTTGAACCAGGGGGTAAAATTTGATTGTGATTGCTGAGTGAAGTAACACAGACCCTGAGCAAAAATGCCCACGAGTTCCTTTTCAAGAGGCTGCACACAACATGATCGAGGTCGGGGTGAAGCTGGGGAAACCACCTCACTTAAGCATGAAGAGGAATTTGTGCACATCATCCATCCCCCACGGACAGACAAGAGATGATTTGAACCTTATCCCTCATTTATTAATCCAGTGTATACATTAGTAATATTCTGCTTTATTACTGTGCCTTAGCCTAAGCTTATAATGAGCGTGGCATGAGATGTACATGGTGCGGCGTGCTATGCACGGCGCTCTGATTGACGGTGCCGTGCAGTGATGACAGCACTGTGTTTTGCTTTCATTTTTGGAGACTAAGTGGCTTACATGTGGTCCCATTTAAAGGATGTCTGGGTGGCAGCTGCCTTCTACTATGTGCTTATGAGAGGGAAATGAACTTTTCAGTCCCGAAATACTCTACGAGGGGGTTATGTAAAAAGGCTGCAGGCAGCTATTTAAGGGGGGGGGGGGGAAATATCCTCTCCAGACAATGTGACTTCCTGTTTACAGAATACAAATGTTTTGGACATGTCGTGCTTTCCAGAGCAGTGTCCAACCTGGCATCAGAATAATTTTTTGAGAGCACTTTCCTTGGAGAATGAGACTTCTATTTCCCAAATTTTAGCCTCTTCAAACACAGAGATCTCCTGTGTGTGGATGTTGAGCCTGTGCCTACAGGAGGATCCTTCTAGTAGCCTGTCACCCTCATCTGGGAGGCAGCCCTCTACATAGATAGACCCATGACTTCTTTTCTTCTCCATTTTGTAGACACTTTGAAATATAAAAACAATGCAGTAGTGAAAAAGGTAAAATCCATAAACCCAGTGTAAAGTTAGGATGGGGAAAAGCAATTCTACTTCAGGAACAGGAATCAGCCCATTCAGTTTCTGGGCACAAAGAAAAGGAATTTCATTTGTTTGGGAAACGTGAGCAGCCATGGCTGTCACATGAGATGCCCCCCTTCTTCAGGACCAACAGATATTTATCCCTATTACTGTGTAAATATCTTAAAGCCCATGATCTAGTGGCAACCTGATCTAGTGAAGGGTGTCCCTGCACATGGAAGGAGGGTTGGAACTAGATGATCTTTGAGGTCCCTTCCAACCCAAAGTAATCTGAGATTCTATGTGGATGCCAGTGGTGGAGCTATAAGGACCCCCTGCAGTTCTTCCTATGGGCTGTGGCTGAACAGGACCTGACTGTACATCTCCTCTCTTTACTTGGATGCTGGCAAGCAGGAATTTTTTCCCTTTCCCTTTTCTATGGCATGGACTTTCCCCACATCTCAGCACTCATTTGAAGAGGAGCAGCCAAGGGCAATTGAGGAGTTGCTCTTGTTGTGCTTTGGCACCAAACAGCAGAGCTGAGGAGTGACTGAATAAGCGACCCTGGTCCTGCCAAGACAAAATGGTCACTTTAAGTGGAGTTGTGGCCTCCAGTGACAAAGTACAAGAAGTTTGCCAATGGAGGGCTGACCCAGCAAAATGCTGGTTTATTTATACATTTCAGCATATGCCAAATGTGTGCACTGTGCTCTATTACATGGGGGGAAAGGGGTGGAAGGAGTAAAGGGGAACCGTGTAATGAAAACCACACTCCTTAAAACACACATGCTAAGGCTGCACATCTGAGACCTGGGTACTGATTTCCAGTGGGAAAATCTCCCGTAGGACACCCAGAGAGTCCTTCAGTCCTGCTACAGAATCAGAAGCTGACAGTACTGAGGCTCAGTGCATACTGAGGCTCTTACTGCTGGTACCCAGGCAGAAATCAGGTTGCAGACACTCATGTGATCTTCTCCTCCCTGGTGCTGGATGTGGACATGAACCACCAAGCTCCCTTCTGCACCTGCCACCCATACCTGGGGCTCCCATGGATGGACTGCACAAGGCTCTCCTTTGTGACCCCCAAACTGAGCAGCTATGCAGGGTCTCTGCCATCAAAGTATGCTCATCTTTGGGATAAATTCCTTTCTTTTATACAAAGGGGAGGAGATAGGGAAAGATTCAGTGTCTGCAGTACCAAACCTGCACCGGTTTGGACCCTGCTCCTCACACATCTATAAGGACAAACCAGACACACCCCATTTTCTTTGGGTTCTTCAGGATTTTTGTTTGCATGGTTCTTTTGGTGATTGTTGGACTGGTCACACTGGTAAGCTCTGTCCATGAAGCAGTTAAACATAAGTGTTTCTCTTCAGCATGCACAAGTCACTGGGTCATTCCCATTGTGCACGTGATGCACCTCAAATGCTCCTTAGATAGTCAGAGAGCACATAGCATCCACATAAGATAAATTCAGTCTTTTTTTTTTTTTTTCCCTTTTTTTTCAGCACTAGAAGGCAGGCACAGAGAGGAGGAGACCTCTCTCAGGCTCCTTGCTTCTGTCTGCTGCCTAAACAACACATTAATCACCCCGACAAGGTAACTGAACTCCAGGCTGCTGCCTTCTGCCTTGAGAAGTGCACTAGCATTTCTAAAATATCCGTATCTGGAAGACACAGTCGTTGAGTTTGTCTGAAATCTGACATAGTCCGGAGAGTCTCTCCCCTTGGGAGCAGTGACTGTCAGAAGAATGTATAAAAAACCTTCCCTGCTGATAAGCTGAGGAAGAGCACAGTGCTCCATCCTCCACCACACCTAACCTGGAAGAGCTTTGTGTTAGGGTATAGACAAGTCCTGTTCCGGTTCAAAGCAGCTGCTTTTATTGTTTAAATTGACTTTTGACATTTTCCACCCCTTTCCCATTACATTTCTGCCCATGCAACCGTTAAATCTAATTTCACTTGAGGCCATGTGGATGTCTCAAAGTGCAGGAAATCTAAGGCTGAGATGGATTGTAAATGGTCCAAGCATAGTATTAAGCTGGACATGAAGAAAACCTCCTTCTTCCAATAAATCCCAGAACCAGACTGGAAAGGATACTGACAGAAAAGTCAAACCAAAGCATGGACAGTGTTGCACGAGGGGTCTGAGTCTGGGTGAGAGGAGAAGGGGCATGGCCTCGTGGTGCCACAAAGGACGTTGGTGGCTGTGGGCTGGCAGTGGGCAGGCCTGGTGGAGGGTAATCAAGGAAGAAGAGCAAAACCGAAAATTAGCTTTAAAAATTGAGTTTGCCTCCAGGTTTCAGAAACAATAAACAGAGAAAAAAAAACCCTGCCTGCAAAAGCTTTGCCTTGCTAAAACTGTTAGGAAAGCATATGTCTGTGTGGTGCTAGGTGTTACATCTGGCAAGAAAGGGAGGTAAGGGAGAAAAGAGAGAAAGAGGAGGCACAGGGGAAATCTGGAGGCAGACATCAGCTTCTTGCAGGTTCTGTTTCTTCCCCTGGGCTCTGCGCTCTAGGTGATGGAGAAAGCCATGCAGCTCACACCTTCTGTTTACCAGGGCTGCGAGTCTTAATTTAAGAAAGCAGCTAAAATTGCTTTCTCTGGATTGTGACAAACCCACTCACCTCCAAGGCAGGAGGGTGAGACATTTCGCAGAGGATGCCACTTACTTTGAGTGAAAGGCTGCGAGGGTAACAGCTGATGGAGCCTGTCTCCCTTTTGAAGAAACAAAGAGGTAACCAAGAAAGAAAAAATAACAACATGGTGTCTGTAATAAAGACCCCCACCTCATGTTGAGGTTTGGGTCCCTCACTACAAGAAAGACATCAAGGTCCTGGAGCATGTCCAGAGAAGGGCAATCATGATGGTGAAGGGTCTGGAACACAAGTCTTACGAGGAGCAGCTGATGGAACTGGGACTGTTTGGAGAGGAGGAGGCTCAAGGGAGACCTTATTGCTCTCTACAACTACCTGAAAGGAAGTTGTGGTGGGCTGGAGGTCAACCTCTTCTTGCAGATGACTATCGATGGAAGGAATGGCTGCAAGTTGTGCCAGGGAAGGTTGAAGTTAGAAATCAGGATAAATTTCTTCTCAGAAAGAGTGGTTGTGCATTGGAATGGGTTGCCCAGGGATGTGGTGGAGTCATTGTCCCTCAGGGTGCTTAAGGAAAGGTTGGATGAGGTACTTAGGGACAGGGTTTAGTAATGTAGGTTGTAGGGCGACAGTTGGACTAGATGATCTCGCAGGTCTCTTCTGACCTTAATGATTCTATGAAAGGGAGGCAAATGGAAATGTTAAGTGGAAGTTACTGGGTGACCTTTGTCATCTTTGGAGCATTGCTTCTCCATGGATGCTCATGTGGCAAGCATCTTGCCACAGAGACGGGCAAGACTTGTGTGAGCTGAGTCCTTGTGTCCTTTAGAAGTGTCGTGGGATCCAACACAGGGATTTTCTGCAGCATGTCACACCCCGAGTGACTCTAACACCCTCCTCATGGCGCTGCGAAGCTGCGTGCGAAGGGGAACGTACCGTCCCGACGCACAAACATACGCTCGCCTGTCGTGACGAGCCTCCTCCATGACCCCACCACGTCTGCCTCAATCAATCTTCATTTGGCTTTGAACATCGATAGATGGCTCAGCAGGTTTTGATTATGGCGATGCAATCAGGACCAGCGATGAGCTGTGGAAAATTCCCCCCCCTCCCCCCCATGCCCCATCCTTATCTCTTGATACTGAAATGGCTGGCTGGGTGTTGCCGATTTTCACGCTGCTGTGGATGGAAGGAGCAGCCTGGGAATGCTGACCAGAGACCAGCACACTGGGAGGCACTGGGGAATTAGATTTTCCTCAGATTTTCTTGCTTTTAAGACTAACAACCTGGTAATGCCTCCCAGCTTGCTGGTTCCTGCAGCCAGGCCTGTGTTTGTGGTTAGGGCTGAAGTTTGCCCTGCTGAGTGATTCCACTTTGTTATTTTAAAATTGTAATGCCTACAGGAAAATAAAAGTCAGCATGATCTGTTAGAGCAGGGAAGAAGCCAATCTTTCCCACATTTAACTGAGACACTTGCTCTACCAGCAGCTTCAGGCGTGATGCTGACGCTGCTGAGTGAAGCTGGATGGTCCATGTAAGGCAGGTGGCTGTGCTGGAGGGTCACAGAAGTTCTTTCTGGCCCTAAAATGGATTCATAACCCTTTTTAAAAATAATTTCCTTCTTTTTTTATTTTTTGGCATATTAGAGAAAGCTGCAGTGAGCTGAAATGATCTCTAGGAATACCTGGGGAGGATTCACTCCCCTATGGTTTTGTGAGGCCAGTTCATCTCACTGCCAGTATTAAACTGGCAGTATTTATCCATTTACAGCAATGTCTATAGACTTCCTGGTGTCAATGCACTATAGCCCACTTGCTGCCTTGCTGGCCAGTGCTTGCCCACTGTTTTCCTGTCTGCTGCTCATACAGGTCAGACAAACAGAAGCTGCCCACTCTCAGCAAGGGCTGAGGGCTCTATTGCTGTTCCCATGGTGTGGAGGGGATGCAGACCCGCTCAAAACCACCTCTGCTCTATGTTAGCAAGGACCACCCCCCCTCATTTGTGCAGCACAGGCAATGCTTGAACTGTCTGAATGCTTCCCTGGCAGGGCATCTCTTGCTCAGGATATGGTCAGGCTGCCACAAGACTCCCACTAAAGCCCTTTGTCACCTAACACCAGGCTGTGGTGAACTCGTTCAGAGCAGTGCTGATGAGGGACTGTTCTATTGACTGCAGGGCAACAGCATGTATTGGGCTCTCCAGCTGCAGCAGCAGGAGAAAGATGGCATTTGCTGCTGCTTGCAAGTGCTAACACTGCTTCATCAGCTTGTGTGCAGCATCTTGTGGTCCTTGGTCCAAGTTTCAGCAAAGGGAAATACCTCATGTGCTGGTTATTGTCATCACTATAATTTTCTCTTACAGAGGGAAAACAAACGTCAGAGCTTCCCTCAGCCAAGTCACAAGAAGTGCAGCTCTTTTTTAAGAGGCAAATATACTAACATTGTCAGGCTGGTTCTTTCTTAGATACACTATTTTTTTATGAGACTGGTGTGGTGCAAGTCATATTTGCTGGGGGGAAAAAAAATGTACAGCTCCCACAGCCTGGAATGGCAATGTTTTCCTGAGCTCTGAATCAGCACCCTTGATAACAGGGGACCGATGATATGTTTGGAGCTGCACAATCCAGAGGCTCAACAGCAGCTGTTCAGTGCTTCTAGGCAGACCACAAGCTCATTGCAGAGCACGTCTCCTTGTCTTGTTCAAGGACCAGCTCAAATGGGAGCAAAAAGCTTCCTGGGAGCCACTCTAGAGAGGATGGAAGGATGCTCAGAGGAAGGTGACATTTGGCATCTCCAGGACATCTTCTCAGCTGCATCCATGCAAGCATACTTGGGACATGAAGGGATGCTGCCATCAGGCAGCTCATGGTCCCCGAAGTATTTACACAGTTCTGGTCAATTACTACACAGTTTTCCAGTTACTCAGCCAGTGCTATTAGTCTTGAGCACTGCTCTGAGTGCTGCTTCTCCCTGAATTGTCCCAGCTTTGGCTCCTGAGCTCCACAGGCTGTGCCCTTCCTGATCAACCCTGGGATGATGACCACAACTGCAAAGGGCCCTTCTGCATTTTCCACTCATTTGCAGTATAGAATGACACTTCACTGCATCTACCTTGCAGTGAGGTGCAAGGGAATCTATTCAATCAAGACCAAACCCCAGTAAGATAACACTTAATAGAGCTGCTTAGGCAGTCTCCTGGAGGTCTTGGTTGGACCTTTTTACCTTCTCAGGGGTTAATTTAATACTTCTCTCAACATACACAGCCTAGATGGGGTAGAGAAAAGTTCATTCCTCCAAGACCACTTGGCTGAGGGCTCTGACAAATGCCTCGGTGCTGTGACAGCAAGGAAATGTAGAAGAGTCCCAGGTGGTACCAGAGTTTTGCCAAGCCTCCCCCAGTCCCTTCCACCAATTTTGCTGCTTTGGTGCTCAGAGCCAGCCAGGAGCAGAGGGAAGTGGCACCCTTGCAGGCTGGCTCGCTGACTGCCAGCTGTTGTAACTAAGCACCTTCCCTTTCAAACCACAAATGGCAAGGGAACAACCTGCCCTTCTTTTATTTCCCTTCTCTGGTTCAGTGTGGATGACAAATAATGCTTTAAGCTCATCAAGGAAATGACCTCAGATTTTAAGTTCTTTCCTGGGGCAGCTTTGGATATTTAAATATATGTGTGTGCTTTTCTGCTTCTTCCTTTTCTCCTACACATCCGATAACCAGCTCTGCCTCTAGGAACGAAGAGAGGATGATATCATAGCTCAGCAAAATGCACTTGTTGCTTTAGCCCTCCTTGTGTTTCTGAGGGCTCTCTCAGATTTCACTGAAGCTGGCTCTATTTCAAAGCCTCGGATGATGGATCACTGGGCCAGATTTCTCCCCTTGCCTTTGCCATTCCAGAGGTATATATAAGGCAGCAAAATTAATAATGCTGTGATTTTACTAGGGAATGTTATACATTACCAACCATGCACTCTTGAATGTAGGTATTTACCATGACCGCCTTGCTGGCTCATTTATAAGCACTTCCCTCTCTGTAAGGTCTGGGTCCTTGCAGCAGCTTGGTCAGGTGGAGATACATCCATTTTATGGAAGGAAGGGAAAAAAATCACTATTTATCATAGGGACAGGAGTTAACCTCACCTACCTGTATCAGCTAGCTCCCATTTCAGTCAATTAAGAGCTACTGGCACCTCCCAGGTGCAGATGGTAGATGTCCACAACACACTCTGGATACTTCTTCCCTCTCTTCACTGAGTACATGTGTAGTTCGAGTGTAGTGAGATGAAATCTTCCCTAGCTGCCTTAGCTAAGGGCTCACATCAAATGTTTATGGGGTAAAAATAAAAAGAATTAAATCTTCCTATCCCACACCTCTGAACTTCATGGTCATTTCTTTTGAGTCCCAGAGGCTGCCTGTGAGCTCAGCCCTGCCCAAAACTCAGTGAAGTCCAGATCTCTGGTCCATTTACAGGGGAACATTTGCAGAACAGAGATTAAGGTGTTACACATCATGGGAATAAGGGTGCTCAGGATTTCACTGGAGGAAAAAAACAGCTATCTGAGAAAAGATAATTTCAAGCTGAACATATTTTAGGGATGAATATTATTAGGGCTACTGCTGTACTAAGATAAGTCTCTTCTGTTGCGTAAAGTAGGGAGTATTATGCAGTTTTTCAGTCCTTCATTAGCAATAACCCTCCCAGGCCAGCAAGCCAGTGTTTTATGAAGACATGTGGCACTTTGTAGAGACAACTCACCACAAACCTCTTGATTTCTTCTGAGCCAATCCAAAGTCCTTCTATAAAACTGAAGATTATTTAAAAAAAAAACCTCTTCATTTAAGAAAGCCTGACACTTACAGCTTTTGTTTTTGAGAGCAGAGAGAGGAAGATTTACAGTCTGCTACAGCTTCCTTAACATGAATTGCAACTCCATCATCCACTCACCAAAGTGAAAAGCACCACACCCCTGGTGCTTGGTGCACTTTTTTCTCAAGGATGTCAATTCAATCTGTAGCTTGGTAAACGAGCTTCATTTCTGCAAAGTCTCTGAGCACCTCACACCAAAAAAAAAAAATGTCAGAGTAACCCTGTTTAAGAGTGATTCTGAAGAAGATGGATCTGCAGGAGTGCTAAGGAGCATTAGATACTAGGTTTACATCCAAACCTCAGTCAGTAGAAAAAGGATGAAATCGCCGTGATTACATTTCTCCATCCGTTTTGTTAATCCCTTTGCCACATGGATGTAAAATGCTACTTCCTCCTTCCTCTGGAGAATTCAATCATCTGTTTTGTGCACCAACGGTGATCAAAAATGTACCATTCAAGTTAGGCTCAGGACGAAGATATTTAAAGCCAGGCAGACAAGCTGAGGGAAAGGCAGTTGGTTATGGGAGACTGCTAAAGGTCCACAGATGAGACAGGCTCATTGCCTTGACACATGGTGTGAATAACTTTCAGTGTCTGTTAGAACTCATTTTTTTGAATGATTCAGATGCCTGGTTTTGTATACGTACAGGCACTGTTGGGCTCCATCTCACTGGTGCATGCAGTGCACCTATGAGGCAGTGTTTGGAGACTTCTGAGACCTAGGAACTCATTTCTCATCCAAATTGTAAACAAGGAAACCTCACTGCCAAATCACTGCAGCTGACTCCATTTGACAGTTTAGACCAGGATGAACATCAGGCCAGGTTGGTGGGAATGTAAAATTTGGAGACTGATGAAGAAGTAAAGTAAGAAAAGTTATGCTTAAAATGACATCATACTATGCCAAGTCTCACTGAAAACAAATATTCCTGAACAGAGAGAAGGAAATAATATACCTGAAAACTCAAATAACATGAAGAATTTCCAGTTTGCAGCTGAAAATGCTGGTTAGTTCTGCACCATTTGGGCATGGTGTTGAGTACAGAAGAAGGTGTAACATATCTCAGAATTTCCTTTAGCACAAATTTAATGAACTGCTCGTGTCATCGAGGAAGGAACAAACCAAGCAGGAAGGCTGGCAACTGAACTGCCAGCCCAGGACAAAGCAGCAAAGTCATAACTGAACAAATAAAAAAAGAGCAGCAGGCCTGAAAGTAAGGATGATGTGATTTTTGACACACCTGGATGTCACTTTTCCCCTCTATTCACCATCAATGTTCCATGTCAGCAGAAATACATCGGACCCCTCAAGAGCAATAGCAAAGGCTTGGGAACTGATCCAGCGTGCAGCGAGAGCTTTCACTAACTCTGGTGATCATGAGCTCAGGCCCAGCGTGATAGAGTATTGGCTTGCTCATTTGGGTTTTGTTTCTCAGGTAAAACTTTTCACCTCCTTGTTCGGTGAGAACAAGTCATTAGCCATTTTTTTTTGAGGGTCTCGACTTGCTTGCGTGAGTTGACAGCCCAAGAGTATTTGCCAAAAAGTTGGGGAAAGGCCAAGTTTTCATTAAACCTCTGGTAAACCCCAAACTGCCGTCCTGCGAGGCCGCATCTGGCAAGGAAGCCATCTGTGATTCGTATAGTCCTGCTCCAACAAAACGACAACAGTGTGAAAAACTCTTTTCTCTGGTCGGCAGTGAACTGTAAAAGTAACATTAGTAATAGCTTCTGCAGGCTCAGTAATGACATAATTGACATTGGCTGAAAGCACAAGCCCCAACCGCGA
This sequence comes from Gallinula chloropus, assembly GCF_964237585.1. Taxonomy (NCBI): domain Eukaryota; kingdom Metazoa; phylum Chordata; class Aves; order Gruiformes; family Rallidae; genus Gallinula; species Gallinula chloropus. Next base: position 4,996,424 of record NC_140091.1, on the reverse strand, counting down.
GGTCTTGCCAAGGCTCTGGATTGATTCATCTCATCCTTCAAAAATACAGGTCATAGTCAATAGCCCTCTTGGACGCTGCTTCTCAGGTCGGTGCTGAGACCGCTCTCCTCCTGAGCAGTGTCTGCAGCAAGATCTCACAAACGGATTACGAGCCTCCTGACCCCAGTCCCAACAAAAAAAACTCACAACCCACCCCAAAAAAGGCTGTTCTGCTTGACTGAAGCCATTTGCTTGATCCATAAACAAGGTCTGTATTTCCAATTGTTTAAAAACCTGCAGTTTCACAGAGAAGAGCACATTGCACCTAGTAATCTCTTATATCTGTAGCAACATGACCCGGTGCATTTTATTTAATGCAGAGCCCTAGTAAGGAGCCTGGGCTCTAAGCCATCTGCACATATGTTTCTTGGATGCCTGATATTTTCATTTTGCTTCAGATGAGCTGCACTGTTAGGGGGCTCCCATTTATAGCATCCGGGATTTTTTCCAGTGGATGTTGTGCTCACCCTGTCTGCAAACCTCTCTTTGCCCCTCAACCCCCTTCACCCCCATGACTCAAAAAATACAAACCCCAGCAGATGTCCATGAAAAAAAGAGAGGGGGATGGGGGTGGGGAGCAGGGAGGGAAAAAAAAGAAAAAAGAGTGAGACAAAAAGCACTGATTTGCTCAAATCTCTTGCTAAAGAAACCATTCCCCAGCTCCCTCCTTTGTGTTTAAAAGCTTGAGGCCCCTGTTTTAAAGAAATCCTAGAAATACCATTTAAAGATCTCGGTGGGACCGTGCGGCGCTGAGAGACTGCCTGCTTACTGATGGGGAATGTTTGGAAAAACAACACCTAATGCCACCAAGGTTTCCATTCGCACCTCTCCTGTTCTACACATTTCATGGAGAGCCTGGCCTGAAATGCAGGAGCTTTTCCTGCCTTATTTAGACAAGTAAGTGACAAAAAAACACTGGGCTGCAGCCTGGACTCGTTACTGAGCTTTTAGACCTTCCTGATTCAGGCAGCAAGCAAGCAGGGGTTTAACTGGGCAAGGGAAAGACCAAAAGAAGATGAAAAAGAGAAACAGATAGCAAAGGACTATCAGGTAGCACAAGCCTAAGTGCCTGGTTTTGACCCTCCCCTGTGGTGTGAGCGAATCCACATTTGTGGAGATCAGAGGTGGCTCTTTGCTGAGTGATGGGCTCCAGGATATGGGAGGGGGGACAAAAGACCAGTGGTAGCAGGATTTTTGTTTTCAAAGATGTCAGGGCCAAGTGGTCAAATCCAGAGCTGGTGTCAAGGGGTGTAGCCCTCTCACATTCCCTGCTATTCAGAGTGCCTGGGAATTTGATGTGGGAAAAGATGGAAAAGTCAAAGCCCACACTTTAGCTGGATGTGATGGGCCAGCTCTTGTTCTTTTCAGTGATATTATTGAGGGCTGGGCTGGCTGGGGAGACATCTCACTATGCTGCTTGATGTCCTCATGAGGTCACTTCTGCTCCCTCTCTGCAGCCATCTCATTGAAGCCCAGGGCATTGTCCCTGCTCTTGCGAGACTCCCAGGGCCAGCTTAGCAAAGGGATTTCTCTGAGCTGCTTTTCTTTCCCTCCTCCTGCCAGCCCCGATGCCAGAGGCAGAGCCCACACAGACTCCCAGACTGCGTTTCCAAAGCCAGAGCTTGAAACCAAGGTCGGGACGCTGGGAACTGACTCTGACTATGCCCTTCTATGGCTACAGTGTCCATTGGTTCTTGCCTTTGGCGTGGTTTGAAGCTCCCATGGGCCGTAATCTGTGGTCTCTTTTTTGTTTCACACTGACTCTTCAACATGAGCCTTCGGGATATGTTCATGGCCAGCTCATTGGGTGGGAGACAGGGAGTTCATAAGCTTGCTGGGGCTTGTCTGCCAGAGCTCCTGGCTGGCAATGCAAAGCTGCTCCACAAAGGGAGGGTCATAGTCCCTTTTCAACACCAGTGCTGCTGAAGGGTTGCACAAGCCCATCATGAGGCAGGGATGGGTCCCCAGCATGGTTTTGTAATACGGATATGCCAGGACAATAAAGATCAACTGGTGCCTTCCAAAAATAAAGCCACTGTCTCCCCAGCATGGCCTGGAGGATTCAAGACTTGAAAGGCTCAAGTACCTCCTGTACAGCTCTGCTGAACAACGTGTCTCTGCTGCTGAGGAGGGACCAAAACTACCAGGAAGGCCAGACATTCTCCATGTCCTAGCAATTGTCCAAGAACAGCGTTTCTTTGTGAGCCCAGGAAAGCTGAGTGCTTTGGAGCATCACCAGATTTCCTGAGGCAATGGGCACTTGGTGCTGGCTGCTCCAAAGTCTTCCCTTCAGAGAGCTTTTTGCCCTGAGGCTTTCTTCTTGATGATAACCTGTAAACCACTCCCCAGGGAGCCCCTGGCCCTTCCATGCAGTTCTCATGGGCGGGCTGGGTATTAATTCGGGGTCGGAGCTGATTGCAAAAGGGAAAAATCTGTAATGCATGCAGGGAAACAGGCAACATGAGCAGAAATCTGGTCAAGGGTGGTCACTTCCTCCATTTGTATGAGGATTCAGGAAGTCCATTACAAAGTAATTCATCACTGTCACTTAATTCCAGCTAGATTACAAAAGATTAATAGTTTGGCTCCTTCTACCCCCTGCCAGTGTGTTGCAGAGCACAGTGTTATCAGTCCCTCAGTGTGTGCCAGGTAGCTTCCCAGGACTTTGAAGAGCTTTATTTTACTCTCTAATACCTTAATAATCTGAGCCAAATCATCATGGGAGCCATTAGTGTCCTTCTAGAGATGTTGATGTAGGAAACAGATGGTGGAAACAGCAGATGACCAGCACCATGTCTTTGGGAGGCAGGAACGGGGGTGTGATGCCTACAAGTGACCTGGCTGCTCTGGCTGTGGCTGGGACTCTCTTTTTATTAGGCTGTTCCTCAAGCTGGTGTTACTGTCACTGCACGCCTGAGCCCATTAATAACTCCAGGATACAGCACCAGAGTGACAAGCAAGGCCATTACACGCTGCATTCCTGTCTTTGGCCCCAACCTTGTGGTCCTGAGGAATTCAACCTGATTTACAGCCTCTTCTTTTGCTTTTTCTTATTCTTTTCCCAGGAAACCTGACTTTGATGTGAATTAGCTTTGAGTAGGGAAGCTGCACGAGCAAACACAAGCAAAAGTGGGCATTTGCCAAAGTCCTCACACTTCCACTACCAATTTAGACAACCTTGGACCCCAGCATCAGGTAGCCCGGTGTTATTAGCTGGGTATCTTGTTACTATTCAAGACATCTGTACTAAGGGCAGTTCCTCCACTTTCCCTCAGGACTATGATGTACTTGCACATGGCAACTCACCACAAAAATTTGGGAAGTCTGGGTGGGATGTTGGTTCATGGAGGAGAAGTATGGCAGACCCAAGTGGCTTGGTCACACATCCTGTCTGGGGCAGTGATAACTACAGAGGCATGTGTGGGAGGGGGTATTTCTACCCTAAATTCATGCCTCCAAATGGGACTTTGGATGCGTGGGAAGAGAAAGACTGTGAATGGAGTCAAACCTAGTGAATAGCTTCTGTGAAAAGAGGGAATGCTGGCCCTTGAAAATATCCCTACTTTTTCATCTGTGTTTCTTAAATGCAAAGATTAAAGATTAGACGCTGCACCGCTTTATTTTGTTTTTTTCTGAATGTTTACATGTTTCAGGTCTACTTTTCATAGAGCTTCAGTTTCAAAAATTAACTCTGACCAAAGGAAAAGGTTATCCAAAAAGAATATATAGCCCAAAGATGAAGTAAAAGAATTGATCACATTAAGCCAAAAGTTTCAGATTGATCCACTATCAAGAGTTTATAGCATCACTTCCTCCATTTCAGTGCTAAAACAAGATATGATCATTGGTCTGGGCACATACCAGTATTCCCTCCCCAGAAATATAAGATAAGAAGATGTATTATTAGTATAATTATTAGTGTTGCTGCCTTAGTAACTACTGGTCCTCAGGTGTACGGGCAAATACTGGTGGTAAAGGTGGTGGTACCTCCCTGGCCTGAGGTCCAACAGCACAGACCTATTTCTCTTTTCCTTCAGGGCTGGTTTGACTGGGGATGCCAAAATACCTTGTGGCCCCTTTTGCTCAGTCTGGTTGGCTCCCACACAGGGCAGCAACCAGGCAAGACAGATGATGGAAAGAAGAGGGTCAGGTAGTTGGGAGAAGTAAATATCAGACCAGATATCTCAGACACAAATGCTCAGGTTGTTCTGATCAACCCCCTGTGAGAAATTGTCTGCTGAAAGATTTGGGTGCTTCTGTACCTTATAGTTCACACGTAATAATTTATACACTTTGTCCAGCATTTTTCATCGTGTAACAGCATAAAGGGTCTTAGTTCACTGGTGAAGTGGGGTTTTGTGGTCATAGCAAACAAAAGGACAAGCCCCACACTTTAACAGAAGAAAACCATGGTCCTAGAGACAGTTTTCTCATATGCTTCTTCAGGGCTGGCCTTTAGTTGGCCTTTAGCTGGCCAAAAAAACCCCACAAAGGCTTTTTTTTTCTCTATCTTCTTCCAGAGTTTCTTATTCCACTAAGGAGGTTTTATTATTTTAAGCTTAATGGGAGTTTAATCAGAAAGGAGTGACGCAGCGACTAGTCACCAGCTGAGCTCTGCAGAGCCCTGACGGATGGGGGCCAAGCCCCTCTCCAGCCTGCCAGAGCTCTCTTTTAGGTTTGGAAATCATTACTGTTGCCTCTCCCAGACCTCTCTGTGGTTGTGGCAGCTGATTACAGTAACGGAGGAATTAAAACCTTTCACCTGCTGTGGCTCTAGCTCAGCTCCCCTCCCTGCCAAGCCCTATCTTTGCTAGTAACAGCCTGCAAAAGCAACCAGCATCTTAAAATGGGTGGCAGATGTTTTGTTTTAATAGGGAGGAGGAAGGTGGGGAGGGGGGAAGGAAAGGGAATCGGTGACAGGGTCCTGAAGCAGAAAGGTGGGAGGAAAAGCAGGAAAATGGAGCAGTCCCGTATGCTTTTATCCCTCCATTAGCTGACATGGTAAATAAAGGTGGTGCAGACTGGTTTATCTGGGAGGGATGCTGTGCTGCCAAGTGGAGAACAAGCTGAAGGTGTCCACCGAGTTCTGAGTTAGAGCAGTTCAAACCTCCCACATGCTCCCCCAAAATTTCAAAAATATCCAGAAAAGCCAAGAAGGTCCCAAAATTTGACCCCAAACTAAACTCAGACTGATTTGGTACTTCATTAATATCAGCCTCATTTTCTATCTTGTTCTCATGCCTTTGAGGTCAGTCTGAGATTTTGTTTTAAATGTCCCTGAAGTTTGCAGTTGTTCAGGTCAAGGGTTTTGCTTTGGCACTCACTTAACTATTCCTGGCTGTTCTTCTACCACGGGAGGTCTGAGAGTATTTCCAGGTTTATCAGCAGCGTTTCTTCTGAAAGCTGCTCCACTAACCCTGCATTTTTGAGCATGTTGCTGATAACCCATGTCTGAAATAATGGTGTGACTGTGTGCTTGGCTGGCATCCACCTGGATGGAAGAAAGTACATGCCAGAGTTGGGTCCACTTCTGCCAGCTATATTCCTGCCAAGGAGGCTTCTGAGCTAATGAAGACATTCAGAAGTAACGAAGCAAATCCTCAGTGAAATCCAAGAGAGCTTTAGACCCAGACTCCTGCACCAGCAATTATTCTGCTGAGCATTTCTCCTCTCCCTCTTTTCAGGTGTCTCATTTAAGCAAACAACAAACCCCACTTCTCCCTCCTCCCCATCAACATCTCTGAAGATGTCCTCTGGTTTGTTTTTTTTTTTCTTCTCCAGCTTTGACGCTTCTGAGCCAACAGCAAGATCAAAGAAATCTGCAGAACTTCCCAAGTTAGCAGAAATGGAAAGGAATGGTGGGATGTCAAGGTTGCTGTGGTATCGTACAAACATAGGAAAGTTTTGTCAATCAAGTTAGAAGAACCTGTAGACACATACAACTAGTACAGGGACCAAAACCCACTTCCAACAGATGTCCAGATTGCAGGACTCTTCTAGAAGACACACTGAGTACTTTTTAAACAGAAAACAAGGATATAGACTATTTGCCCTTGTGCAGAAGGAGGAACTTCATGTGGAGAAAACTCACCTGCTTCCCATTTTCAGGCCATTTTTCCATCCTTGGGAAAGGCTGTGGACAACTGTGTAACTATAGAAAAGCAAAAAGAAAAAGATGCAGCTTTTGCAACCAATTTTGTTGAGGACAAAACGTGTGACAAGAATGACTGACTCCTTTTCATTAATATGCATGTCTTTTAGTCAAGCTTTTAGTGGAAAAATTGCTCTAAAGAAGCTTAAATGTGTCTTGAAGTCTGATGCTCTGCTAACTTGGCAAATACCTGAAGATGAAGCATGGAGAAGAGCTAACCTATAAAGTATCCTGTATTTTAACAGCCTGTTTCTCCATTAAGCATTTTTAGACATCAATAGAACAAATTGTCCTGTATTATATGTTACATGTCTGCGTGCTGTAAAAACATTAAGGCTTTTGTCAGCTTGCTACTTTAACCCTTAAAGATGTTTCTGATGGCTCATGCTCCAGCAAAGACACTGTCCTCTGGCTTTTGTTAGAAAGCTGCTGTTGATTTTATGGCTGTACAGCCACATCATCATTTGTTTTCACTCTCAAGAATATCCAGATGCTGGTGGTGATTTTATTACAGTTGCTCTCATTTGCTTTTGAGGTCTTCCATGGACCAGGATGCTCTCAGATGAAGAAATACATAAACCTCTAGCAAAAAGACACCAAAGGCTTTTGTAATTTCAGCCTCAGCAGGGCAGGTTCTACAAGGCAGGGACACCCATGCAAAATTTTGGCAAAAAAATAAAGAGGCCTGTAGACCATTAGTTATATCAGAATCGCAGGGTGATAAATTGATTTGGGTTGGAAGGGGCCTTAAAGATCACCTAGTCCCAGCTCCATTGCCACAGGCGACTAGAGGCCAAATGCCCACCAAAGCCACTTTGCCACTCCTGGAGGAGAAACAGGCAGAGCCTCTGTGGATTGGGATAAGGACAGTTTACTGCCAAAAATCACTATGAATAGAGAAAATAACAGTCAGTTATGCTCACACCCAGTGCTACCACAGAGTACCTTAGTGACCCAACAATTACAGAGGACTGCCCGACAGCAAGGACTGACCAACTGACTGACCTGACATCCCAGCCATACTCCAACTGTCCTAGAGGCAACAAGCCCCTACCCTTCCCCAGGCAGCTGCTTTTATGGGGAAGTGGTGTCAGGTGGTGTGGAAAACAGCCCCGGCTAACTCAGCTCATCTGGGCTGACTCAGCTCACCTGTGTTGGCTGACTGGGGAGGTTAACCCTGGTCTGGCCAGAACCAGGACAGATGTCCCCATAGGGGAACATGTGGGCTTTTTCACATGAGAAAGTAAAGTTAATTCTAACCTTGTCAGCTGAAGGTATAGGAGGGGTGTAGGGGTAGGTGGGGTGAGCCTGTGTGTACTCCTATGGGGAAGCAGTGGGGTTTTAGGCTTTGTGCAAGTGTGAACTCCAGATGGGCACTGCTGCAGCTGGGGTCTCCTGTTGACAAGGGTTGGTTGCTCTGGCCAGACTTTGAACTTTCTCTAAAGGAACTTTGGCACCATCTTCATTTCTTCCTGCTTCGTTCTGGAGCTGGGTGACTCCCTGCATGTCCTGCCTGACCTGGGAAGCGCTGATAGCCACACCAGCACCTCCCACTCACACAATATACACGTTGTCCTGTTTTCTTCCTGCACACGTGACCTTAAGATAACCACCATCCACTCTCTCTATGGGTACAGCCTCTCGAGCAGGTTCCCACCAGGCTGGGACAGCACAAACTGCTTGAGCAGTGGCTACTCTGCAGCAATTGTCCATGTCCTCCCTTTAATCCACAACAAATGCAAGTTAATTCACTCCAGTTTCATTGAGTCATGAGGACCCCCAAGTCTCTTTGCTGTTACCCTAGGACCATCACTAGGGCAGGCCTCCCACAATGTAGAACACCTCCAGCCCAACCCTAAAACCACATGAGCCTCACAAAATGCCTCTGAAATACCTATTTTTAAAGAATGGTGGCTCTACTTGCAAAAAGAAGCAAATAAAAAAACCCTTCTTGCCTTTTCCCACTGCCAAGGACCTACCTGTTCTTTACAGCTGCATGTTGGGCTGTGAGGAAATTATTCTCATTGAAATTATTTCTTTTTTCTCCTAATAATATTTTTACTACTCAGGTCATCTCCAAGATCTGGCTCACACCTCGGCTGTGTAACTTGGGCAAGGGGTATGGTGGAGGCAAAGCCATTGCAAAGATGCAGAAGGCATTTAAGCTGATCTTGTATTACAGCAAATTATTCACATTAATGATTCAATCATTCATGACAACCCACTGGGGACAACTCAGAAGTCAAGAGCCCTTGGCTGGTCTCACTAACCGCTGACCCAGTGGTCCTCAGACTTCAGCTGTGGACCACCAGGGCCATAAAACAAAGAAAAAAGTGCTGTGAAATGATTGCCAGCTTTCCTCCCCTTGCTGGACAACTGAACATGAAATCCTCTCTACCTATATGTTCTCAAGAGTGCAGGCAAAAAGGAGAATCAAATAGCAGGTTGAGAAAATGGTACAAGTGCATCTTAGCTGTATTTTTATACTGGAAGGAAGGGAAACGTGGGGGCATGTGCATAAGGTAGACTCTGGGTCCTCCTCAAAAAGGCGCCTTTAGTTGAAAAAAATGCTGAGGTAAAGTGAATGACTCCAATATTTATACCAAGCTTTTAATAAGTGAGGGGTAGCAGCTGCACGACTAACCTGGAAGTAACTGGGTAGCCAGTGCTTGACCAGCTTGTGGAAGGTGTTTGTGAGGAGCTGGTGACTGAGGCCCGTGACGTAGGTGGTCCCTTCCATCCCTACGTGCCTGGGAATGGCTGTGGCTCTCTCCCAAGCACCATCAGCACTGCTGTATTTACGTTCCTTGCCATGGTATGTGAAACAGTTCACTGGCGCCAACAACTTTTATACCTGGAAGTCCCATAAGCGACTCCCACATGAATCTGAAGAATTCACCTAAGCACAGAGGTGCTGAGAGCAGCAGCAAGGTCTGCAAACATTGCCACCGTGCTGCTCAGAGGGGAGAAACCCAGTGCCACGGCACCCCATCAGCCTACATCCCCTCTCCCCTACCCCCCTTTTTTTTAGTGTTTTACTCCTGCACACGTGGAAATCTGTCTGCTGGGGAGCATTTACCAGAAGGGTAAACAGGTCCTCTTCTCTCCCTCTTTGTGTTCAAACATGGGAGTTCACATCCTCTGCCTCTTCCTCTCCGCCGCTGCCCCCCCTGGAAAAGCAGAAGCACACCCCAGGGACCACACAACAAACAACACTGAGGGGCGGTGGGGCGAGAACAAAGAGCCCTTCAGCCCTGTGAAAAGCTGATCCTGGAAAAGGGAGTCAATCCCAAGGCAATACCAGTACAGGGAGATTAAAAAAGCACCGGGAAAGCAGAACAAAAGCGAAGATAACGAGACTTCGTGGACGTCTCGTGCGTGTCTCATTCATGTGTACGTGGGTTTCCATATATACATTGCCAGAAGGGAAGTAAGAGCGGGAATTACAGGCTTGCTTCCGAGTTTAACCTCTACCCTTTAAACAGCAGCCTGAGCCTAGGAACTGCTTTGTGCAGGGCAGTGTTCCTCCAGCCCAGTTTGGGTTTGAAGGAGTAAGCAACTGAAGATTTCTCACCTATCTGCTCTCTGCTTTTGTCTCCTGCCATCCCGGAGACAGGCAAGCACTTTGCAAAGAGCTTCACTGTGATTGCATCATTACCATCCTGGCATCCACATTCTGGCTCTTCTTCCTGCCCTGTGCTCTTCACACTCCCAGCGCCGAGAGCCTTGTACCTACTTCTGGTACTTACCCTTGTAGTTTCCCTTGTAACTACCTCTTGTAGCAATTTCTGGTAACTGCTTCTTGAACTTACCCTTGTAACTACTGCTTGTAGTTACTTGTAATTACATTCGGTTGCCCGTGTACCTGCAGCTCTTGCTGGCTGTAGACCCAGCTCCCAAGAGCAGTATGATGCTGATGATAAATATATGTATGTGCCTAAATGCCTAAAACATGCAGTGTAAATACCTAAAACATGCAGTGGAAGGGTTAGGTATGTATATATACATATATATATATGTATATATATACACTTGATACATATGTGTGTATATATAGATATATGGATTTTAATGGTAGCATCCCTCCCTAAGGCTGGGATAGGCTCTAATGCACATGCAGTGAGACATATATGTCTTAGATGAACACCTAACCTATGTATTAGATGAACACCTAACCCTGCCATTCATTTACACTGTGTAAATGTAGACATGCATAGGGGCAGACAGGAATTCAACTGGAAAAGAACTGCCTTTGCAATATTGTTGAATTTCACAGGAAAGGCATAAATTAGAAGAGGTGGGCAAGGAGCTATGTAAAGCGCTGCCCATAGGGATGCCCTTATAATGTTGTGGGCAAACACAACTGTTCCAGTCTGAAAAGAAGTTGGAGGACTGTAATTAGGTGTGGGCTGTTGGCCTCTTGTTCTGAGGAAAATCAGTGTTGAATGGGATTAGTGTTTCAGAACTGAGATGCTTAGCACATTGAGGTATGAGTATTTAAATTTTTCATTTGCATTAACTCTGTGCTAGGCCTGGGATGGAAGCTCTCACCCAGGAGCTCTGCTTTGGTACCCACCCGTGAGAGTCCACCCCAGGCTTAAGGAGAGACACCACCGTTAAAATCCATTTAAACTCTTAACTGAAAGAAATCTGGTGTTTAAGTATTGATCATCACCCTTCTCTCAGGGAAAACGACTGCTGGGAGCACCCAAAGCTTTCCCCAACCTTCTCCCACAGCATCAGAGCTCCCAGTAACAGAAGAACCAAACCAGACGGTCACATAGATGTGAATTTTCTTGCCCTGGATCTGTCGTTTCAGTTCATATGATTCATTGAACGATTCCATTGGAGCCTGTAAATAACTTCCCCCCCTCCTCTATTATTACCCTAATAATTCTCCTGAGATTGCAAATGTGTTTATTTTGACTCAGAGATTGTAAAACCACAGGAATAAAACAAGTTTAGGCTGCCAATGCTTTATTTAATTTCATGTTCTTTTGCTGAAGCTCTGAGAATAACTTGTTTCCTGACAAAGAAGGAAACAGTGTTTTCCTTGACTTATATAAATATGACTTCCCAGCTGAGACCATTTTCCCACTGCTGGAAACAGGCAGGAATCTTCCCAATGCCTCAAGTTTGCAGCCTGTGTGTAAGATTTTCTCCTGTACCCACTTCACCATGGGTTGGCTTGGAGGGGTTGGAGTTTCCATGAGTGGAGGGTAGGTCCTTACAGATGCGCAGAGATTTGGCAGAACAAGAGGAGGTGCCTGTTGCCTATCAGCAAGGACCTGCCTCCCGACCAGAGGGCTCTGACTTCATTTTGACCTCAAGGCAATGTTCCTCCATGTTCAGGGTTGGGTTTTTTTTTTTCTGTGATTTAAGTCATCTGGCCTCAACGTATAATCAAGACTTCCCTCTCTGAGAGGAGCTGCAGCAAGAACAGAAGGAGTAAAGTATAGGCTAGCTGTGTAATGGGAGCGTGTGAATGTGGGCTGGGAAAGGCGAAGGGGACGGCAGGGAAGCAGAGATGCAGTATAAAAGCAGCACTGACATCGGGAGCTATTTCTCCGGCATGTATATAATCATACCATAATATCCAGTTGGGAGAACGTGGTAGAGCGTTTCAAACAAAGGAAATGGATGGTGCCTGGAGCTCCTCTGCATATTTATTACATCAACATAATGATAGAGAGAAATAGAAGAGGCAGAGGCTGGTGTTACAAGCAGGCGAGTGTTGCTGCTACTGTGTGTAGCGCTGCTGGGAATGTGGCTGGCTCAGGCTTGGCGTGGAGGCTGGATTTTGGAGAGGATGCTGGTGACTTATTGAGGGTTTAGGAAAGCAAACCTGGAAAATGACATCTGAAAACTCGGCTGGGGTGAGCATCTCAGAAGTTTGACCCGTTGAGCTCACCAAGAGGGAAGGGCAGGAGGTGGCTCCATCACAGCTGGATGGTCACCACAGCAGGGGAAGGTTTCTGATGGCACTGGATGGTCACCACAGCAGGAGAAGGTTTCTGATGGCAAACCAATCTTTGGCTAAGCTAGTAGAAATGATGCCAGGACTGGAAGCTCAACCCAGATAAGATCAGGCCAAATGGGAGGTGGAAATGTTGAAGTCTTTCTAGTCATGGCCCTTTCTAATGGGCAACTGTAAAGACTGCTCAGGGAGGCAAGAGGCTTCTCGGAGCATTTAGGATGGGGCTTTTCCTCAAAGACATACGCTAATGTAATCAGGGAATTACAGGCTTGATGCAAAGATTATAGAATTTAATTAGCTATCTTCTGTTAAGCAAGAAGCCAGGAAAGATAACACTCCTACCAGGCCTTTAATCAATGATGAGCCTGTTTGCAAAAGCACTGAGGGATATGGGGCTCCCTCAGCTTCCTGGGGTCCCATTGCAATACGCCTGACTTGCCCAGGAGATGTACCAGCTGCTTCTGGCATCTTCCAAGGTTTCTCCATCTATCCACCCAGAAATTAGGCCACTGAAAATTGCTGTTCACTTCCGAAAATACTGTTCCCTCCACTGCTCTGACAAATGAACTCCAGATCTAGGAAACATAAGCCCCTAGGAAGCCACCATTTCCATAAAGACAACTATTTTCCTATAGCTTGGCTCTTTCATACAAAGATGTCTCCAAAAATGAATCTTTTCACCTGAGGAAGACATCTAACTGCTTTCCTACCAAAGCCATTACTCTTCTCACCACACTCCATACCATTCTCCAGTTATTTATCTCTGTGGGGTTTTTTTCCCCCTTTTATTTCTATTACTGCTGAGGTGATGGCAATTCCCTGTAACAATATAATCCTATGTCATTTATCATAAGTCTGTTCCACTAATGCAATGGTGTCCCTGTTAGCTAGGAAAAGAAAATAAAATCTAGGGGCAGGAAAAATCAGTGTAAGCCAGATAGATCTTGTGGCTACAGAGCTGATGGGGAAAAGCTCGCCTGCTGCTGGTAATCAGTGCAATGTGGTCTACTCATAACCCTTGAAATGAGGTTTTAATTCCTGAAGTCTTGCACAAACAAAGGAGTTGCAGAGAGAGAAAGAGAGAGAGAGAGAGAGAGAGACTGGGGCGGGAGGTGGGGAGGGGGAGAGGAGCAGTGACCTTTGCAAGTGAACTCACAAGGAAACAACAACGTGCCTCAGCCTTAGACTGATGGTTTAGATTGTATTTTATTTTTTTTATTCTCAGAATGAAGTTGGCTGTTGGAAAGACAGAAGCACTGGCTGTCAGGCGCTGGCCAGATCGTGCATGCTTTGTTATTCCAATGTTTAAATCCCAGAGGAGGCCAAGTCACACTCAGATTTTAGACATGGCAATCAGGTCTGGGTCCTCATTGCTCCAGACTATATTTCTGGCTGGCCAGCAGCTCTAGAAGCTCTGACAACCCAGAAAATGTAAGGGGATGCCTAAGGGGAGGAGCAGGTTTTATGGCTGGCGTGAACCTCACCTATAGTCTGAGCCTGGTGTCCTTGTGCATCGCACTGATTTCTTTACAGGATCTTCTTTGTCGAGAAGACACAGATTAAAACATCCAGAAAGAATAACAGTATGGAATGAGGCCTATTATCCCATATGTATTGTATATGGTATGTATCATACATGTCATGCATCCATGAGTACTTTCTGATGGTGATGATATTCACCAAGAAATCATTTTAAACCCCCAATGATTCCCCAAGTTCTCTGCATCTTCTTCAGCTTCTTCCTCTCCATTTTGCTCAGGAAAATGTACACAACTGTGGCAGGCTGAGGCTCCTGTCTAGGGATGGGGTGGGGTGTGCTTTCCCATCACGTTGCTTTTGCCATCTTCTAAAAAAAGCCATTTATTTCACCTTTTGTCTAAGCTGCTTGTCACAAATGCTATTTCCCAATGTGTCCATCTCCCCCCCCTGCCTCCTCCTCACCTCTGGAGCAGAAACTGCCATTTGCTGCTCTAGTGACTGTGCGAGGTCCTGCACTTCTGAGAGCAAACTGAGAAACACCCAAGTCGCCAGCTCCGAGTTTCCCCCCCTCATCAGCTCCCCGTCTCCACCGAGAGCACTCCCATCCCAGCCCTCGCTGGAGCTCCTCTGGGTAAGATTGCAAGCGCCAGGGAAAGACACATGTTTCCCATTACACGCCGAAGCCTTCGCAGAGCCCTGGTGACAAGAGATCTTACAAAATAGCGCTGGGTGGAGAGGGGCCGCAGGTGGGGGAGGGACCCTCTTGTTGGAGGGGCAGATTCACAGGAGGGAACCCCATTATTAACAAAGTTGGGGGCGGGGGGGGGATGGAGAGAAGGTAATAGAGAAACTTCCAGTGGTTAATTTTAGCAGAAGCGAAGAAAAATAATTAACTTTATAAAGTGCCCTCCCAGGCTGGATGGATCTGGGGGTTACGCTGTTCACGGCATTTATTCGAATGCATGTGGTATCGTATGAGCTGCTGCAAGGAGAAATAAAACAACAACCAAAAAAACCCTCCCAACATCTCCGTTTATATAAGTGACTTGATTTAACCCAAGAGTCATTCTCACACGCCGCTGTCCTGTTCCCTCGCCCCGCTTGGAAGCGCTCCCTTGTTTCCAGGGTTGCGTTACAATCCCATTTGTTTCTCACTATAAAACCAGCTCATTACGTGGCTCTTCCCATCCCTGCTGTTACAATACAGTATGCAATTTTGCATTTGCTTATGACACACCATGATCCGAGCGATACAAATACCGTGGCTGATCTGGTGTTAATCATCTCGGTCCCATCTGATGAGAGGGCAATTGAAACTGCACTATAGCTCTGCAGGTTATTCATAGCATCAGCTCGCTAATTTTTGCTGGAATACATTCGCATCTGAATGACATGTTTATTGGGACTTCTTTTGCAGTCAAAGAGAGTTATTGTGGGCATGGGCTAAACTCATTCAGCCATTATATTCTGCAAGCCGCAGTGAAATGCCAGACTAGGGTTGAGCTGGGTTTGAACAGCCTATCTAGAAAATCTCCTTCGTGTGTCACCAAAACAGACCGGCTAAAGAGTCGACAGGCTACCAGCTTAATATATTAACCTAATACATTAGCTCTTAGCTTAATATTAAAACAACAATAATTGTCAGAGGTACAAATGTTGCGGCCAAGCAGAAAGAGCTTGGAAAACTCAGCCCTCAAAGGGAGCAGATCATCAGCCAAGAGAAATAAATTACCTTCGGCTCCCAGCACGCCAGCTGTATCTAAATCAGCTTGAACGTACGACGTCCGCAGACTGGTTTTATCTCCTTGGAAGCAGAGGAGGGTTTCCAGTGCTGCTCCACAGCAGGCAGCTATTTGAGGGGAGGGGGGGGCTTCACTCTGCCGCATCCCCTTGGGATGGAAATCACCTGCCAGGCCAGATAGATTTCCCCTGCCCTCTGTAGGGCCTGTCTCCCAAGGGAATCTGGCTCCTCTTTCATTTTCTGTCTCCATAACAGATCCTAACGTGCACGGTGGTTGCTTGGCATAACAATGGGCTCTCCCCCAGCACCAGCACTGGATACCTGGGCTGCTGATGCTCCCACCCCCGGGGTCGGCCATGGGGAATATTGATTTGGGAAGTGAAGTCATGGCAAAAATCCTTTCCTTTGCTAGTTTTTACAGCTTAAGCATGTGCTGCCATGGAGGGCTGGTATTTCGATGGGCTCCATCGGAAAAGAGACTCCCGACACTTTCCCGCCGTGATGGTTTTATGAGGCACATTAGCACCTCCATGCCGAATCCTCCTTCACCCAGGGTGAAGGAGGGATGGGATTTAATTCCTCTCTCTCAGCCCTTGGGAGCTGTGTAAAACAGAAAGCAACACACATTTTAGGTTCACCAGGGACACGAAACTTGGCGAGTCTTGCACAAAAACTCAGTGGAGACACAAATCTGCCCTGGGAGCTGCCAGCAAGAGCAGCCCCGGCCCCCCAAATAATCGCTGTTACGCCTGGCAATAAAACGCTCTGTTGCTTCTGCAGGACACGAGGGGTTTTAGCCTCCAGGTCGGGGTTTTTAGGCTTGAGTTTGTGAATCCACAGCAATAAACTAGCTGTTTTGGGGGGGGAGGAACCCAAATCCTTGTCCTGCCATCCCACAGCTCAGTTCAGAGGTCACCAGAGCTGTTAGGCTGGCTTTTTGTTATGAACCTGCCCCTCTTCATGTGCTAAATGGAATGAATAGAATCCAACCTAAAGACATTAAAGTTGCAAAGCCCACCTTCATATTCAAAAGAACCTGGGATTCCAGTCTTCCTTTTGTCCCTAATTTGCCAGCTCCTCGGTTTTTTAGGGATTACGCTGGCTCTAGTGAAGGAAGCCAGGACAACAACAGCAATAAAAGCTTTCACGGGGTTGATTCTGAGAACTATTAAACGAAGTGTAGCCTTGCAGAATTAAGAGAAACAACTTCTTTCCATCTTTGAGATCTCAGTCCCTTTCTGACACCAAAACGTGAATCAAACCCAGAAATAGCTCTCACTGGGTTATTTTTGCTGAAGCTACAGGCAAAAGCCCAAAACATTGCTGAATGCAAAATGCAAATGACTGTGTCATTGGAACAGGCTCCAGATCCAGTCTTCACTCCAAAAGAGGGAAGAAGAGTTGTTTTGCTGTTGTTTTCCACGAAGGCACCATTTCTTCTTATTATAAAAAAACCCGCTATTTTTCCCAGACTTCAATTTTGGAATGGATGAAGTCTGATTAAAAATGATCTGAACCAAAAATGTGTGGTTGCATAACGCAGTATTAGTGTCTTTCTTAAGAAGAGGACATTTTTACAGGCTCATCTTTTCTGGTTTTACTGTCTTTCTTTTTTGCAACTGTCTAGTTAGAGCGACAGCAGAACAGGCTTGTGCGAGGCTTAAGTATGGGCAGGAAAGTTCCCACACAAGGATAGGTGGAAGAATTTGCTGAGATATCAAAACTTGGCCCTGGTCTCCAGGAAGTGGATGTGAGACCAACACCTTTCAAAGCTTTCAGATAGGAAGATAGCTCATGCCTTGTCCCACAACTGGTGGGACATCAGGGGATATAAGACATTAGGGGATAGAAGCAGGGGGTTGAAACTTAATGGTCTTTAAGATCCCTTTCAACCCGAATCATTCTTTGATTCTATGATTAAATTGGTTTTGGAGAAATGGTTAAAGTAGGAGTCTTCTGGCAGACAAGATGACTAGCTGCTATGTATTTTGGCTGGATGAACCATGTGTTTGTGAGTGGCCTGGACCAGCTGCACCACGTTGGTAAGACTGCAGCCAGCTCATCTGGAATGAGGGGGATTTGGCTGTGAAGTCTGACATAAGTCTGGGGCTCCCACATCTCTGCCAAGGGTCTTTGTGGCTAAATAAACACGTTTTTGGATTGCAAAGTACCTTACGATGTCAAGAAACCTTTCTTCAGGAGAGCTTTGTTAGAAAGAGCTGGTTTCCATCAGAAATTTTGAAGAAAACAAAGAAAAGATAAAGAATAAAGCAGAAGTAGTGCATCCAAAACTTCCCAACCATCTCTTCACTATTAGGATTTGGGCAATTTCATACTATTCCATTGGGAGAGTAGGTCAGTAGCTATGGCTCCTCCTTTGATTAAGGTCCCACAGGGCTCCTAATTCCTGCCACCCACCCCCCTCTATCTGACCCCTAGTTTGAGACAAACAAGGTGTTTACCTTTCCAATACGTTATTGTCTCTGCTAGTAATAATGGGAAGTGATGATTGCTGCCTGCTTTGATGAAGTCTCCTGTGATCTACAAATGAAAAATGCAGTGTAAATGCAAGGAATGTAATTATTATTATCACCAAAGAAGCTGTGTGGTGACCTCAGAGCTGGTTTATAGATCCATAATTGGTTTAGATTGAAACAGCAATGAGGCAACATGTTTAAACTTGCCAGCGTGTTCTCAGTATACCAAATCCAGTCTTGGGGGACAGTAAATATTGCAGGCATGGTTAACCTGTGTTTCAGGACACAGTGATATCTTCACCTTTGATAATCTGAGCTCCGACTGCCCCAGTGATGCTGGGATTTGGAAATTCCCAGTCGATACTCCTTCTCTCATACAAGTCAGGTTAGTTTTCAGCCTATGTTTTGTTACAAGGAATGGCGTGCAGACCGCAGGAATGAGAACCAAATACTATTTGACATTTGCAGAGAGTATTTAATTTCAGAAAGAGCCTTTGTGTATGGCAGAATCACCTGAAAATCCAGCCTGAAAACCAGCTGCTGTTCGATATTATATAATCCCTTTATGCTGCCCTCGAAAATAGAGGGTGAGGATTCGAATGCTGCATCCTGTTAAAATTACAGGAGAAGCCCCAATAGACTGAAAGCCATTTTCCAAATGGGAGTTCAGCTGCAATTATGGCTTAAACAACTCCTCTTAAGTAAAAAGTCCCCTTAGTTAATGATGTGACACAGCATCGCTGTAGGGGCTTTGCTTTTCAGCAGTTTTTTCCCTGCCTCTCATTTATTAAACTAATCTGGCCAGAAGGAGAAAACAACACAACCATGGGGAGGGCTATAAATCTTCCTGCTTCTGAGCAGAGCGCAGGCTCTAAGTAAAGAGAGGTTGGGAAGCCACTTCCTCCATCGACAGGTTGTTCCATAATTATCCTCTCCTGGGCTCTCTCCACCTTCCCCTGCAGCTCGTAGCCCGAATTAGAGCCAAGATCCTGGGCAGAGTGGACACACCACCAGACCTCCTGCTTCCCAGCGTTGTGCAACGCAGGCTCTGTTATCGGTGTCCTCAGGATCTTCCCACAGCTGAGACAAAAGGTCTGGGGTTATTTGTAGACGTCTATAATTTGCAGGGTCCTCCCTTAATTTGATTTGCTCTTAAATATAGGACTGGGAACTCCTGTGCAGAGTCGTCCCTCTTATTGCTTGATGTTTCCTGTGTACCGAGCGTGCTCTCCAAACAAATATTCCCCTACCCTTGTTTACCGCATTCAAGTCTTGGCATCTCATACATCAGGCCCAGCTTCCTCCCATCTCCTTATAATCACGATTGCCTCAATGGGAGCTATTAAAGGCTTTTAGCAGTCCTTTTCCTCCCAAGGAAATGAACCCGATCTCTAGGATGTGACATTCAGCTTTTTTTTGTGAAAATGGTGGTTAGCAATCTACTTAGCCACTCGTTAATGTGGGGATCATCTGTCATTAGCTTCCAGTCCAGCCCCCTGTAGCCAAACTGGCTCCTGGCTGGTGTCCTCCATGGATATTTAAAGGCTATCGCAGTATTTATCTCTCCTTCCTTTGCTATTTGTGTGCTGGAACCTCTCAGGCTTGTGTTTCATCACTGTTTTCATCGCTTTTCCCACGTTTCAGCCATAGACGGTGCTTGGTCCCGAGGCTGTGGGTAGAGGACACCCATGCATGGGCTGTGCATGGCAGGACTGGGGCTGTCTCATCCTGCAACTGCTCCCAGGGTCCCATGTAAGGTTGGGGCTGGGTTTTCCCACAGGTCCAGCCCTCAGACCTGGCCCGTTCACCAACGGTTTCACACCAGAACACAACCTCAGCGATGGAAACTCTTGAACTTGGGCTGAGTTTTTTTCCCCTTTAGGACCTCAGGCTATTCTGGACTTGTAAGCTGCAAGGGGACAAACCTGATGATTTATCCACTAAGCCACATAGGCCCCTCAAACAGCTCCTTAATGTGAAACATGTGCTGCTGGGCCCCGGCAGTTAGTTCTCACTTCAGCTTAGCCCCTGTTTGCTCCAATGCCGAGTGCATTCGGACAACAGAGATTTTTCAGCTAGGAAAGCAGCGTTCCTGGAAATCCCGGTGCTGTCAGAACACACTTTATCTGCTGGCACTTGTTTTGACTCTGGCCTGAGCTATATGCAGAATGTGAAGGATGTTTCCCTTGACTTTTATCTAATGATGATGTGCTTATGCAGATGAAGCATTGTAGGACTTAACACTACTTAGGGCAGGCACGCTGTGTGGGTAGCAGAGTGTGGGGTGCAGCATGCGGGGCCCCTGCTCAGGATTTGGGGTCCTGACATAAAAGGTTATTTGTTCCCAATTAGCACCAGCTCCTGTTGAAATCTGCAAGAGCAGAGCACCTACATAACCTCCCTCCTGAGCAACGCCAAGATCTGCAGAGACCTTTAGGTGCTTGGGAGGAGTCCCACAGCAAACTGCGCATGGGGGAAAACAAAGCTGGGCAACTGGTATCGCTGGAGTCATTTTAATCCCCATCACTTCATTGTCTTTGGCATGTTAACTCCCACTTTACCTCCCTGCATTGCCCGAGGGAGAGGAAATGGGTCGTTACAACAAATACCACCCTCCTGGAAGTTTTAGTGAAGTGATGGCTGCATCATTTCCAGCATCTGCTAAGCCTGGAGGAGCGATTAGCTCAGGGTGCCTGCACACAGCTCAGGGGAAAGGAGACAGGTAACCTCTGCTAAGGAACCCCCCAGCTATGCCAGGAGGACCAAGCTTTGCTGAGCCCAGGAGCAAGACTCCAGGCAGTATCTCACAGGTTCCTAAGCAAATGTGGTAGTGCAGATGCTGCCTGGGAGAACCTGAGGTCAGCTCACCATGCTTCTCCTTCCACCCCAGCTGGTGGGCTGGCCAAGAGCAAACCTTGCTACTGCATTTGCTTAAAAACAATGAAGTTTCTTTTGCTGCTTGTGCTGTGTCTTGAAGTCCCCCCAAAAAAGAGAAATATACTCCCTAAATTCTTTGTGATTATAAGTGCTGTTGGAGTCAAGGACACTTCTCTTGTGCTTAGTGCCTGCAACGATGTGGGGCTGTGCTGTAGGTGGGCAAACAGATTGGCACAATCTGTTTGACAAAATATTTAACATTTCCTAAGGGGGATTGTTTGGAATTACCCATTCCATGGGGAAAATAACAAAACAAATTCGATATTATGTCTCAGTTAAGAAGGAAAACACACAATAAAATATTGGAAGTTCTCAGGGGAAATCCCAAACTCAGAGGTGCCTTAATTAAACAAGGAGTGGCTAGGAGAGAATCCCAAGTTTTTGGTAACTAGAAATACCAGCAGATCGGCTTCCTCTGGGTAAGGTGACCCACTCTGGCTGATAGTGTAGATTGGGGAAAATACCATACGGATGTCCCTTGATGACACACTTCTCTCTGACTCCTGACACCCACCTTGGTTTTCTGGGCCCACCCAGGTTTTCTGGAGTACCTGAACCCAACCATGAAAGACCAATGAGAGGCTTTCCATAGGCAGAGAAAGATGACTACTTTAGATCCAAACCCATCTCCATGCCCCAACCTCCTCCCACTCCTGTCCACCTTGGCACCATACAACTGGTTTTGCCTCTCTGTGTTCCCAAGCTCATTTTCTGTTTAATAAATCCCTTCACTGCCTGGCTTTTACCTGCCAAAATGTATATATTTTCCCCCACAACAAAAAATAAAGCACAGCAGCTGATGCATGTTCGTGAACCCCCCTGAAAGGTCTCACCCTTCCCCATTGCAGCAGTGGGTGAAGGGGCATGTGGAGCTCAATCTATGCAAGGGTTTTTTTTTTTCCCCCCTTCTCTACTTAAGCAAAAATAGCTGCTCATAAATATAACTGAATGGGGAGAAAACGTCCTGAGGCAAACTGGAAGCTCATTACGGGTCCCGTGCTGGAAATGTTTGTGTTAGGTTTCCATTAAAGCACAATGCCTGTTTTGGGAGGTTGGCTACAGGCAGCCTGTTCTCTACTGAACCCTCTGGCTCCTTGCAGAGGTGCCAGCCTGTCGAAGGCTGCACCGCTATGTGCTAATATCTTCTCTCAGAGAGGTCTGACGGGTGGTTCATTAGCTTAAGCACAAATCCCTGCTGCCTTAGACTTACTTGTATGGAGACCTGCTCTGCAAGAAAGCTGCTTTCCATGCTCTTTCCTCTGAACAGTTAATCCACCTGCTCATGCCTAGCCTGGCCCACTTCTGTGGGCAACTGCTCCCATCCTTGCAAGATAAGACATGCATGGCTTAATGCCTGGAGTAAGCTTGCCTCCTTTATTCAGATCTTCCTGGAAGGGCTTGGAAATTCAATTGCCTTCCTACTTTTGGTGCCAGTTCAGACAAGGAGCAGGCGTACAGTTATTTGAATATGTTCTCCTTAATAAATAAGACCGAAGATGTAACCCTCTGCTTAGCATCCTTCCCCTTGCCCCTCCAGCCTATTAAAATGCAGTGGGTGGAAAGTCTTCTGCAGCCTTTTGTGCAGCTCACCTTCACTGGTGTCTGTGCCCTTATCTGTTATCAACCCAGCGTGCTGCTGTTTGCTTTCAGCAAGGTCAAATCTGCATTCAGCTTTGCTCTGGCTCTACTGGTATGTCAGCTGCCACGGAAGAATTTAGTGTAGAGGTGACTTCTAGTTCCTTTGTAGCTGCTTTGAAAACCTGAAATGATTCTAGATATTTCTGCTGTAGGAATTTTAAGGTATGTGTTCATCTATGATAAAAACATCTTTCCAGGACTTCTTAACCCCCCCAGCTTCATGTTGCCCAAAGGAGTCTTCTAAAATTTCTAAGACTTTTGTGATATGCTTATCTCATGGTGGCCCAGTTCACATGCCTAACAGCAGCACACCTGAGTTCTCCCAAGTATAAAGTGTGTAAGAAGTGACTTACCTTCCAAGCTCAGAAATGCTGCCTACCCATCAACCTTCCTGGCTTGTTAAGAACTAGTGTGGCCAGTAGGTCCAGGGAGGTGATTGTACTTGGCATTGGTGAATACTACATCCAGTTCTGGGGTTCTCACTACAAGAAGGACACTGAGGTTCTGGAGTGTGTCCAGAGAAGGGCAACCAGGCTGGGAAAGGGGCTGGAGGGCAAATCTTATGCGGAGCAGCTGAGGGAGCTGGGGGTGTTCAGCCTGGAGAAGAGGAGGCTGAGGGGGAACCTTATCACTGCCTACAATGAGAGGTGGGCAATGGTCTCTTCAACCAGGTGTCTTATCATGGACAAGGGGAAATGGCCTCAAGCTGCACTAGGGCAGGTTCAGATTATATGTTAGGAAAAAATTCTTCGTTGAAAGAGTTGCCAGGGCCTAGAACAGGCTGCCCAGGAAGAGGGTTGAGCCACCCTCCCTGGATGTGTTTAAAAGACAGGTAGATGAGGTGCTCAGGGATATGGTTTAGCATAGGACAGGTATGGTTGGACTTGATGATCTCAAAGGTCTTGTCCAACCTAGTCATTCCTTGATTTCTTGAAGAAATGCATCTTACATGTTGGCATGGAAGTCATTAACGTTCCTCTTGAGAAGAGGCCTCTTCTGCAGCTTCAGACAGCCCCACGAGAGAGTTACCTGTTTTTCTGAAGTACCCTGAGGTCTCACAGATAAGGTCCCTGACTGAAGAAAGCATGAGGGAGGGCAAATGTTACCCAGCCACGATTCTCCTGTGGCCTGGAAGGCAAAGGGGTTAAGACCTGATAAGGAATTGCACCTCTTGGAGAGCATCAGATTAAATCTGACCTACAAGCAGAAGGTGCCCCTATCTTATTTCTTGTAAAAAGAAAACTGTTCCCCAGCTAGTCCCTTCCCCACTGATTTTGTGTTAAGTCGCTGCCTTTTTTATGGTCTTGTTGGGGAAGGAAAAAACCTGAGCAAAAAGTGAGCAAGCTTTAAATTTATAAGCATTATTTTATGAAGAAATCCCATGAAAAGTTAATCAGGGGCTTCATCTGGGGGAAAATGGCATAGCTTAATAGGAGTGACTTTTTTATTATTATTATTATAAAATTAAAGGGATATGGGGCATGGGAACACAGAGGCAGTCAGGAATAGAAAACAAGGGAAGTATTAACAATACATTTTTAACAGTGAGGCCAAGGAGCCAGTGGGACAGCTGGCCATGGGATGTGGTAAATCCATTCTAATTTGGCACCTTTACATCTAGCCTGGGTGTCTTTCTAAAGGACACACAGTACTTTAGCCATGGCCTACAGTCTACAAGATGATACACAAGGGTTGACGGACCATTTCTGAGCTGGAGCATCCTGCTGCCCTTGGCATTCATTCGTGCTTATGGTCGGGGTTGGTGACACTCAGAAATGGGTGACTTGAAAGTGCCACTCAAGTGCTGGGTTTAACTGCCCCAGCCTTGCTCTGTGACCATTCAGGGGGATGCTTAGGCTGGCTCTGCTGAGAAGAATCACCTCTCTTGAATTAAGTAGTGTTTTCTCAGCTGCAACCATCTCATCATCTACAAGCAAAACTTTCATAGTCTTCTTCTAGTTTTTATTATTTTCCCAGGGAAAGAAATACTTTGTAAAGAAAAAAAAAATCAAACCCAGCCCCAATTTTTCTTTTAAAGAAAAATGTCAGTCTTTTTTTCCCTCCCCTAAGCCTTGGTAGCTATTCTTCCTCTAATTTAAGCAAGTCTTATACCAGCTGAAGTTATACTTGTGCTTACTTGACCTAAGGTAAACAGGACTAATCCTGCTTAAAACCGAACTAAGAATATCTACACAGTTTAATGAAATGGATTAAAATTTTACCTCATATTAAACATTAACGATTTTTTCTTGTTCAGACAAGCCCTGGGAGGCTGGAGCAATGTTATTCATTTGCCTTCAACATCACTAAAATTTCTTTGAAAATAAGCAAATTATGCACTTGTGCAGAAGGCAGGTCCCTGTGAAATGATGGTGCTATGGGGAGGTCTGGCTCCCTCCCCCTTCAAAAAAAAGGGTGTTTCTTGTCTTTTCTTAATTTTATTTTATTTTATTTTATTATTTTATTTTATTTTATTTTATTTTATTTTATTTTATTTTATTTTATTTTATTTTATTTTATTTTATTTTATTTTATTTTATTTTATTTTATTTTATTTTATTTTATTTTGTTTTATTTTATTTTATTTTATTTCAATTTAATTTAATTTTTTATTTTAATTCCAAATTCCTTGGTATAACAGCACAGTTCTTCCTGCTCCATTCCCAGTGGTTCTCCAGGGGAAAGATCATCCCAGCACTGATTCAACACCCCTTTATTTAATTTCTATCTCAGGCTGACCTTGGTTATCGTGCACTCACACTGCACCCCTGGAAATGGAGATGTCAAAGCGTGGCTGGAAAGCCAGTTTTCACGGTGGTGAAAAGCAATGGCCTCCTTTATTTTATCCCTTTTTCAAGGAGGGAAAAAGAGAAGTCACATTATTTCAAGGGGTTTTTTTTGTGTAATTTTAATCACTTCAAAGATTTCGGGAGCTGGCTCAGCTCCCTTCAATTCCCATTTCTCCCATCCCAGTGGGTTAGCTGGCAGCTTCACACCTCACGTGTCCTGAAACACAGTCACCTGATGAGAGATAAAAGAAGGAAAAAAATAAAAGAGAAAGGCCAAGAGGGTTATTTTCTGGGTTAAAAACAAAACTTCAGTGCTCAGTGGGGCTGTGCCACTATATATTAAAAGCAGCGTTGCCCGCGAGCTACCGCCGCGGTGGCAATCGGCGGCTCTGGAGCAGGGCAGGAACTTGCAGAACGAGACTTTCGAAGGAAACCCCAGGAGATTTTCCTGGTTCCTTCGCTCCCTTCTAGCTACAGATAGGACTGGGGCAGGGATTCATCCCAACCAGTCTGATCACTGCTACCCAAACACATACATAGGTGTAGTCTGTGCCCCGAGGAAATCGTAACTCAAGACAAGCTAACGCAGGCACTCCCCGTGCCGGCTGGTGCCAGTGGGGGTGGTGTGTAAAGATGATAATTGAAAGTTGTTGGGTTTTGGGGTTTGTTTGCGTGTTTCTCCACACCCCCCCCTTCACCGCTGAGTCAACAGGAGGTTGTTTTCTACCTCCTGCTTCCTTCGGGGAAGGCAACAGCTACTGTTCAGCCTTGATGTAGCCTGGTAAGACGAGCGGTTGGCCAATGGGGCTGTGCCAGGACCATCGCCTGGCACCCAGGGAACAAGGGTGGAGGAGCTGGGTAGTAAGCTTATGTCTGTGGGTATGTGCATGGACCATGTTTACAGAAGCCAGAAGGCAAGTGATTCACTTCATTCATAAAATCTGAGCTTCTGATCTGCTCTCCAGAGGTAACGATAAACACAAGGGAGGAATCACTTGCCTTTTGGGACGAGAGTGATGTGTGACAGCAGACGGTGTGCCAAGAGAAAGGGGAGATGGGAGGGAGAATTGTAGCTGATGTGGGATGCAGGCTATGGGGATGGCCATGCTGCACCCCAACCATGGATGTGGGCTTGACATCAGCCCTCCAGCGCTGCGGGACCTCAGCTTGAGGAGTCCTCTCCAGCTCCACATCTGAATGCTGGTTTTAACTTTACAAACACCCGGGTAAAAACTTCGGACACCCGAAGCAAGGTAAGTCTCTGAGCATGAGAAAAACAGGTCTCTGCTTGCAGGACAAATCTCCTCCCTCCCCCTCCCTTGATTGAGAACTTCATATCTGAAAATCATTGAGCAGAAGTACAACAGCTTCAGCCTCTGAAGGCTGCCAAGCATACTTGCTGAGTGAAGCTGTTTAGGTACACCAAAACACGGCCAAACCTGAGGCTTGCGTAAACCTTTCTTACCCAGGAACAAAAGACCTGCTCCCATGGCAGTCAGGTGCACGCATGAATCCTGGCCCTGAAAACACGCTGAACCGGTCCCTGTGCAAAAAAAAAGACAGGTTTGACCAGAACAACCCCTTATGCTGAAAGGATCTGCCAGCCCGGCCTGAGTATCAAAGGCAGATGCTGCACTGGGTGCTCCACAGCCTCCGATTAGCATCGGCGTGAGCAGAGCCCAGATTTTGCAGCACTAAAGCCCACAACCAGCACCCAGCCTCGGGCTCCAGCAATACACCTCGTTTGCATGAACGCACCTTGAGTTTCTTCATCCATCTCCCTCTCCCAGATAGCTGCAGAGAGCTGCAACGTGCGAAGCAGCATGCAAACCACCAGCCCTGAAGTCTCCTGGCTCTTCAGCATCCCTGCTGACGTGCTTTCCCGTGAAGGACCAGACGTCACAGCTGTACAACATGCAAAATCCAGCTGCAGGCAGTGATGCTGCTTGAGGATGTCGTTGCCATGGCATCCTAGTGCTCTCATGGGTTTGGGTTTGGCTTTGGGTTATTTTTTGCACCCACTTCTTTTTCACTTTCTTCTTGTTCCACAGGAAGTGATGGTGATAGTAAGAGATAAGCGGCTTGCGGTACCCACACTTTCACTCCTTTGGCCAGCCCACCAAGATGCTTTCACTTCTCTACAGAGTTTCATAGACATGCTTACTTAACATTAAAGTTCCCTCCTCCTGCAGCACCTAAACCTTTACCCTAAGCTCTGCTCACCCAGGAAGGTCCCTGCAGACCATGCCACCACAGACACCCTTCTCCCACCCGTACCTCCAGCAATTATCACCTGCCTTTAATTATTTCCCAAGCAGTCCAGAGTGAGCCCCAGCACAGCTGCACCCCCCAGGCACAGGCTACCATGTCAAGCTGCCCTACTGCCCAGCCCCAGGGTGCGTATGGGACCGGACAGCACTAGGGAGGCAGACGGGAAGTGCAGGAGGAAACAACAGCGCTAAAGCTATTGCTCAGCCAGCAATAGGACTTGGCGTTGCTGATGCTCAGCTCTACACTATAAAGTTCAAGCCTGTCGCCTTCCACAAATTTATCCATGGCCTTTCCCCCCTCTCCCCCACTTGACCCACGCATCCTGAGTGAGGTCCCACGACTCCGCTGGCCCCGCAGCCACCCGGCTCTGCCCCAACTCTTATCAGCCTCTGTGCCGCTTCCCCTCCGACACTTCTCCAAGCCCTCCTCTTTCACCCAGACATCTGTATTCCTGTTTTCTTCTGAGTAGCTGGGGGTTAAGGTGCAAAGCAAACACTTCTCAGCCCGGTGCTCACTGCACCCAAACCAGCCCTGCATGTGAAGGGCTCCACGGGGCTGAGCTCCTTTCCTCCTTCTGCCCGGGTTACGTAGACCCAGGCAGCATTTTCTGGAGATAAACTGAGTATAAGGAGTCTATCCTCACAGCCCTGAAACTAAAGTCTCACCTCTACAACACACTCAACTCCCAAAGGCTGTCTAATCACATGTGGCACCATGACAACTCCCTTTGCACTGAGGACTGATGAGGGCTCATGAAGTTTTTCCACACGAAATAGAATATTGCTACTAATTAGGATAATAATAGCAAGTGCTCACCGAGTTCTGCCTGCTTAATTTCCACCTGCTAGTTATTTGCAGTTTGATGTGGTATTGGCTGCCTGTCTATGTGCTCTTGTGAATTATCCCAGTGCCATGTTATCTTGCTGATGTGGTTCACCTGAGGAGTGGCCGAAACGCAGCTCTGACCGTGTGTCACTGCCGAGAAGTTGATTTTCTTCTACAGGAGGAAGAACAGAAGTACATATAGATTAAAAAAAACAAGGTGGCCTTGTAACCATACACTGTGCACATGTCTGTGTAGGAGCACATGCTGTTTTGGGGGGAGGAGGAGTGTGTTCTTTTGTTTTTTGGGTTTTCCTCCCTGCCTTCCACCCACATCTTCACAACCCGTCAAGCTGCAAGGTTTCTGTTCAGATGAAAAGCGTATGTTTTGCATGGAAAAGGTGTTGATACTGAGTGTAGCTGTGAGCCCTTGTCCAGCACACCCAGTAGCTGGGCTGTGGCTCTTCAGACTTTTTTTTAAAAATTAAATAATATTTTTTTTAAAGCTTGTAACATTACTAAAGAAAAAAAAAGATGCCCTGGAGAAAAAGGGACTTTTGCTCAAAGACTGGGCATAGCCAGAAGCAAACCCCCAAGCATCTCCATCACCCCCTTCCCAGACAGGAGCTGGTGGGACCTTCTTGTACACCCATCTGAAGTGACATCTGAAGCCCTTTTTATCTAGATCCTTTTTACCCTCACCATCACCAAAGCCCAAAGGATCACTCACCCCAGTTCATCCCATTGGGCAGGGGCCTTATTTCCTTGATAAATATCTCAAGTGTGGGACACAAGGGGAAATAGTCAGCCTCTTTTCAATGGTCTGTGGAGACAGGACAAGGGGCTCAAGCTGGAGCACAGGGAGTTCTGCACCGATCTGTGGAAGAACTTTTACACAGTGAGGGTGACAGAGCCCTGGGACAGGCTGCCCAGAGGGTGTGGAGTCTCCTTCTCTGGAGATATTCAAGACCCATCTGGACACTGCAACACGTCCTAAGGAACCTGCTTTGGCAGTGGAGTTGGACCCCATGATCTCTGGAGGTCCCTTCCAACCCCTACCATTCTGTGATTCCTTGGCAGAAGAGAGTCAACCCCAACGCAGAACACACAACTCATGCCAGGATGTTTAGTTGTGTTATGAGCTTTTATTTAAAAAGCACATTTATACAGCAATAATTTCGCAGATACAAACTTCAGTTTTGTATTCTACAAAAGTCTTTGAATATTCATCTCTTTACAAAATGGAACATTACAAAAATACAGACAATTTAATATGATTTTTTTTTATACAAATGTCTCTAATTGTAGTTATTTTCATTAAAATATTACTACCACAGAACTACAATATTTTAGTCGACTATAAAAAAATTAATTCAATGCTTTTTTAAGCAGCAAAATGTAAATAACACAGGTCAGGACACAGTTTATAGTCATAGTGGATATATCTAAAATTGTTTCGGAAATAATATTTTACATAGTTAATTTTTAAGGTTTTTATACATTATTTATATAATATTTATATATAAAAAAAAAATCATAGCTTGCTATAGTTGAAATGATAGGACGGATTCTGTAAGAAGGATGTGCAAATGGCCGTTCTGCATGCTTTGCGGGATCCCTTTGCAAACACGGGCTTTGTGAAAGGGCTGCAAACCAAGAACCTGGGGTTTCCGGGCAAAAAAAACCTCATAAAAATGTAAAAAATAATAAATCACACTCCACATAGGCACAACTGCTGTACCACCGGTGTCACCGAGCAGAGCACGGGACCTGGTACCTGCCGCGGCATGCCCCGGGGGTGCCCAAAGGGAGAGAAGGAGGGGAGGGATGATGGGGGGGGGGATGCACAAACCAAGTGACACCCAGGCTGGGACGAGCCGCCCAGCAGCCCGTCCTGAAACTGCAGAATAAAAGTGTCCCCCGGGACTCAGCCCCGAGGTTCTAGTGCGAAGGCGTCTTCGGCAGAGCCACTGCTACCCACCTGCTAACCGCCAGCTCCCACGGGCGCGCAGACAACCTGCTGCAACGTCTTTAGTTTTAAGGGGGCTGGCTGGTCAGGGAAAGATGCTCTTTTCATGAAGGGCCATTTGCAGGTGCCTGGGGCTCTGGCTGGGATAACCCTTGCCAGGGAACGAGCGGGGAGGAAGAAACGTGGCTCCCCTGCACAGAGGATGGAGTTATTCAGCCTCACTGCGCCTCTCAGGGCTGCTCGTTAAAGGCGTGTAAGTGTGAACAGAGACCCTTTGGAGATCTTTGACCGGGCAAGCTTCTTCTAAACTAAGTCACAGTATGGAATAGAGGAGGCAAAAATAAACTAGTATCAAACAGAGGAAAAAAAGCAACTCTTACAAACCAATCCCAGATCTTGACTCAGTGCTGTTTCTCGGATATAGTGCTATACAATTTAGTTGTGAGTTGTTCTTTTTTCCTCGCAGGCATTGGAAATCTTCATAGTTATAATAAAAAAAAAAAAGATAATATCCTAAAATGGCCAGCTTTCCAAAAATCCCTTAGTTTTCATCAGGCTATGAACAAATTTGGCGTTCACTACAACATGAACACTCAAACCAATTGCACATCCAGAACTCCGGCACCTCTCTTTGTTTGTTCGGCTTTTGAATTTTGTTTTTGTGTTGGTTTTTGTTCTTTCTTTCTTTCTTTCTTTCTTTCTCACTGTCGCTTTTGACTTAGTTGACCACCACCCCTCTCATCCAAATGTCACAAGTTGAAAAGACCACAGAGTAAGACTTTACTGGTCGGGCAAGAAAGTCTCTCCCTACATTCTACTGTCTGATGAGATTTGAGAGCAGCAGGTAGTTGCTGTCAGCAGTCATTTTTTGCAAAAAAAAAAAAAAAAAATTAAAAAAATTAAACAAAATAATAAAATTCAACACCCATCCCATTTCTCAAAGGTCTACACCATGTTGTGATGGTTATTTCGCTCAATGATGTCCACAGGTGAAAGGATCTCCTTCCGGATAGGTGGTGGAGGCAGGCAAGTCTTTGTCTTGGGCTTGAAGAGATCTGAGACGTAAAACACCTGTAGGAACAAGTGAAAAAGCCAAACTTAGCCAGGCTGGGTGATGCTCTGTTCAAAAACCTTGATTTACAGGATTCATACATGCCTTTAAACTGTAAAAATAGCATTTTTCATGCTACTGGATGCCTTCCTGTGACACCAATAGCTGTGAAATGCCAAAGGCCTGCTCCCACCTTTCTGTACAGTATGGAAAAAGGCTCAGACCTCACAAAACAGAGTGAAAACATTACAGAACAGTTTCTTCTCTCATTGCACAAACCAGGAAACAGATACATGGCTCATGCTCCAATAAAATAACAAAGGTCTCCAAAGGGCTAGCCTGACTCACGGTGAGCGAGCTTAGGGACGGTGGAGCTGACGAGAAACAATTTGTTCAACCAGACATCGTTAAAAGCTTCCAAATCAGAGTCGCATTTAAAGTTTTCAGCAATGAGTCAATGGCGAGTGATGCTTTCCCCATGCCCCACCAAGGCACTGGTACAGAGCCAGGGTCCGGTCCTGAAGCCAAAGCCTAAGGAGAGGAGGAGCTATTCCTGACTCTTCCTAAATATCCCGTGATGTAACCCCTCTCCCGGATGTGAAAAAGCCAGCGCTTGGCAATTTCGGGAGGTTGAAACACAATAAGAAACAAAGCACTGGGAGGAAACTTCCACATCCTCCCTTGGCAGCTGCTGAGCAAAGCTTATCGGTCCTCCAGGACAGGGGCACTTTCTCCCTTGCCAAACCTCAATCCTGCGCCAGAAGGGAAGAGAGTCAGACAGCGCAGATCCTCTGGACAGGGCAAAAGGTGGTGAGGACTCATCGTTTTGCTAGCTGGCACCAAGGCCCCAAACTTGGGTCCTGCTGCTGACTGCCTCCGCCAGCCCAAGCCTGCTGGTTCATCTCAGGCATCCTTAAGGACTCAGAATTTGGACTGAGCTGTGGGTTTGCTGAGCCGAAGCCCTGGAGGACCACCACAAGGTTGTAGGAATTATGAGCACATTTGAGTTTTCTCCCACGCTACTCAGACACAATACTTCAGGAACAAGTAACACTGCAGGGAGGAGACATCCAATGTGCTCAAAGGAAAAATCCCATTAGCACACGCAGGCTGGTCAACAAAGGGAGGGAGCAAAGGTTTTCCCATCTGCATAGCAACATTTTCTAGCTACCCAGAGCCCTGTGCAGGTCCGGTCGTCCTTGGAAACAACTTCTGCAAGCCCCTATCAGAGCAGGCAGATAAGGAACTGAGCTGAACAGTGAACCTGTTGTAAGTGGCAATTTACTCCTACAATTATAACCAAGGATGCAGGAAGCTGAGCTGTTGTCGCTTGGCTTTTATTGCTTCGTGGAAAAGCAGGAAAGGAGCCAATGTATAAACCAGCTCCCTTTCTCAGTGTCTGTCCTGGTATGTTTGGCTGCCTAGTTGTGCAACAGAGCTGATAAAGTTGTTTACAGGCATCCAAGAGGCAGCGTTTGTGCCTTTGGTTAAATAACAGGATCCAGCTGAACCCTCCGAGGACCACACGCTGGAGCCTGGCCTCTTGCTGCAGCAGCATCACAGTGTAGAAGCACACTGAAACACTCTGGTTTTCTTTTGGGTTGGTAATAAGTTTAAACCCCCCCTGTTCGTCTGGCCTGGAGCATTTCTGATGCCATCTCGCTCGCCTGCTCACCTTGGAGAGCTGGATTCAATCAAAAAGATGTCCGATTTCTGCACCAAGGTAGCCATGACAAATCAATTTATAGGAGGAGATTGCTGAGCACAAGAAGCATATGGGGATTACACTGAGTCTGGTCCTTATTTTGGACAGGAATGAGTTATGGCTGGGTGTCATCCTGAGTATTGCAGCTCCTACTGTGCCGCTCGGTGCTTTTCAGGGTTTAACTCAGAGACTGGGTGAGAGGTTTCATTTCTCTTTAAACCGTGCTTCACTTTAACGTGGCTGGAGGTTATATAAACACTTAGAGGAATCATGAAACGTGATCTTCAGGGGGTTAAAACAGTGTGTTAAATCCTCCTAATGCTTCAACTGTTTAACACAAAAAAAGGAGTAATAAACGTGCAAAGTTTTTCAGCTGGATTAGCTCCATTTCCTGTAGAAGGTGCTCTCCACCCATAAAGAAAACTTGATGGCAGAAGGCTGAGTGCATACTATGCAAAGTAAGCCAGTATCTTATATTGCCACTTAACAATTCCTATTCCTTTTCAACCCATTGAATAAACCCATAATCACATACAGGAGAGGTTAAAACAACTCATCTGAGCTGACCAGAGCAACAGCAGAAGGAGCACATCCTTCTGACGCCTCCGCTTTTCTCTCTCCCCATCACAAGAGAGGTAAACTACATGACACATAGCAGGCTGCCTACAACACACAGCAAAAAAAGCTATTTCCATTTAAGAAATCCTCATCATATTTCACCCTGGATCCCAGTCGAATGTTTCATCAGCTGGAAGTGCTTGACACTGATGTCTTCTGCTTGTTATTTCAGGCACCGGAGGATCAACGTGTCTGCTGCAGCACAACCTGGATTTAAGCCCTGGCAGCCCTCAGAGATGAAACTCACAACTGGTTTCTACTGGAAACAACAGCCTAATAACTAGGGTATTTTAGTGGCCCTTGACTGTCATCAGGGTGGACTCCTGAATGCTGCTCTGGGGGAAGTGGTGTTTGGGAGCACCCAGGACGAGCTGGAAGGGGTAAGCCTTCAGGTCCCTCCCTCTACTTCCAAGCATCCCGTGCATGAGAGCTGGATCCCTGGGCAAGGATGCCCAGGATATATCAGTAATTGCTCTTATATGCCAGTAGTTTTAGCAAAAAGCTGCTGAACTCTACATTTCATGCAAGCTCCAAGGAGCACTGGGGCAATTCTTCCCTGTCCCTCGCTGCCACCTCCCAGCAAGGAGCAAAGTCTGCCGGCCCCTCCTGGGCAACAAAGCAGTGTTTGGGAGGACTAGAATGCCTTGATGCTTCTTCTCAAGCTGATGAATGGGACAAGCATTGGGTTTAAACCCTGCCCGTGTCCCAGGCTGCTGCCAGAGATGTCCCCAGCCTACAAAGGGTCTGAAGATGCCTGCTGCATCCACCAGCCTGCTGGGAAGAGCAGTGCAAGTTGCCGGCAAACCCAAAGCTTCAGGCAGCTGCTTCCTATGTCAGCTTACCTCGACACAGGAAAACCAGCCCAGTGCTGCTGCAGCCTCCCCTTCCCAGCACAGCTCCCAGCTGCTGGAGGGCTGGGAGGTGATGGCTGGCCCTGCTGCTTGTCCCAGCCAGGAAGCATCCGGTCGCCTGTCCTGAGCATCCGGAGAGCTATTGTCTTTCTGAAACCGCTGCCAGGATCCAGGGATCCATCTCCCAGTCCCTACTCCTCCCTATATACTGCTGTTACACCACTTCCAGAAAAGAAAAGCACTTGGAGAGATAAACACCCCCTTGTAAAACTGCCTGCTGAGGTGCACTTGGGGTGCCCACACACCACCAATTTGGGCTTCTGGACTGAGACAAGCTGCTGCATTGCTCCTTGCCTTGCCCAGGACCTTTTCTCCCCAGGGCTGCCAGCACTGCCATCACGGTGCTACAGCCACTGCTGGGATAGAAAAAGACTTCATGGATTTGGAGGAACACCCTTGGCAGCACCAGCATGACAGGCACAGGTTCTGTGAAGGCACACAACTACGCACACACGTGTCTCATTTCCCTCTCTGGGTTTGCTGGCCTGGGACATTGGCACAAGGAAAACCCAACAGCTACAGCTCAGAGAGTTAATAATACTTCATAAAAACTTGCCCGACAATGAGAGTGTTGTCTTGGCTCTGGAATATTATCAATGAGTGGAAAGTACATAAATAACCTATTTTCTCTCCTTGCAAAATATAACGTTAGCAAGCTTAATTCCTTGCCTCCAGGGCTGCTTTACTTTTAGATCAGTCAAAAAGAAACCCCACCAAACACCCCCCCCTCCCAAAACAAACCCCAAGAAAGCGATAAACTATTAAAACCTTGCTTTTGGGAGTTGGTCCAGCCAGAGGAACGACCATAACCCCCCACCCGTTTGCTTCAAGGCAAGGCAGCCACCCAACCCCAAACCCCCACAGCCTGCCTACTTTAACCATTTACATGTGTCACCTTGAGTTACAGCACGGTGCAATCAGGTAGCTCTTTGAAAAGTAAATCACATGTGAAGAAGCCCAACAGCCGTGGGCAAGTGGGCATGGCTTTTGTTTGCCATTTTCTCACAAGCCCTTTCACTACATCAAAAGCCCACCACCAGCCAAGTACCCCTGGCCCAGCAGACACCAGCTCCAGCTCCCAGGGGACAACTTCTGGAAGGATTGCACCAGGAAGAACCAATATCCCAACCACCCTAGACCCCCCCATTTGGGTCTCAGTGGAAAGCCTTGCAAACGAGCTGGTGCTCGTTGCAGAGGGTGGCT
The DNA here is from genome assembly GCF_964237585.1 of Gallinula chloropus. Taxonomy (NCBI): domain Eukaryota; kingdom Metazoa; phylum Chordata; class Aves; order Gruiformes; family Rallidae; genus Gallinula; species Gallinula chloropus. The sequence goes on along the minus strand of NC_140091.1, from coordinate 4,960,646 downwards.
GGAGAAGCAAACACTGCTGGCTGAAAGGGGAATATTCTCCCTTGTTTGATTCCTTTCCAGTTCCCCAAGTATCTGGGTAAAGGGGCCCTCTGCCCAGAAGGCTTCTGGAGCTCTAGGGTGATTTGGGGAAAAGCCCATAATATAGGGGTTTATTTTCTGAATATGCTGTTTGTTTGATGGGAGACAAGATGAAGGGGGTGTGACAGTTGAGGCTGCACCTCAGTGTGTTCAGTTTTGGGCCCCTCACTACAAGAGAGACGTGGAGGTCCTGGAGTGTGTTCAGAGAGGGACAACCAGGCTGGGGAAGGGTCTGGAGAGCAAATCCTACAAGGAGCGGCTGAGGGAGCTGGGGGTGTGCAGCCTGGAGAAGAGGAGGCTGAGGGGAGACCTTATCACTGCCTAAAATTGCCTGAAAGGAAGATGTAGAGAGTTGGGGGTTGGTCTCTTCACCCAAATGACAGGTGACAGAACAAGGGGGAATGGGCTCAAGCTGTGCCAGGGCAGGGTCAGATTAGATACTAGGAAAAAATTCTTCACTGAAAGAGTTATAGGGCACTGCAACACACTGCTCAGGGAGGGGGTTGAGTCACTGGCTGTGGGTGTATTTAACAGACAGATAGATGAGGTGCTCAGGGATATGGTTTAGTAGAGGACAAGTATGGTTGGACTCAGTGATCTTAAAGGTCTTTTCCAACCTAGTCACTCTGTGATACCAGAGCAAACCCCCTGAGCTCACTGCCTCCTGCCATGTCCCCAGCTGTAACAAAGGGTTACATGAGCTTGCAGCAGCATGGGCTGGCTGGTGCCCATTATTCCTGCAAGACCAGAAGGACCTAGGCCTGCACAAACTTCAAGATCAACAAGGTCCTGCACAGAGGTTGGGAGAATCCATGTTACCAATACAGGCTGGGGGGCAACGCGATAGTGAGCAGCCCTATGGAAAAGGACTTAGGAGTACTGATGGAGGGCAAGCTGGGAATGAGCCAACAACGTGCACTTGCAGTCTAGAAGGCCGATGGCATCCTGGGCTGCATCACAAGAAGTGCAGCCAGCAGATCAAGAGGTGATTCTCCTCCTCTACTCTGCCCTGGTGAGATGCCCCTACAGTTCCAGAGCTCCAACATAAGCAGGACATGGACCTCATGGAGTGAGTCCATAGAAGGCCACAAGGATGATCAGTGGTCTGGAGCACCTCTCCTACAAAGACAGGCTGAGAGAGTTGGGCTTGTTCAACCTGGAGAAGAGAAGGCTCTCGGGAGACCTTAGAGCCTCTTCCAGTACCTTAAGGGACCTACAGGAAATCTGGGGAGGGACTGTTTGTAAAGGTACATAGCAGTAAGACGAGGGGCAATGGCTTTAAACTAGAGCAGAGGAGGTTTAGACTAGATTAGGAAGCAGCTTTTCACTTTGAGGGTGGTGAGACACTGGCATGAGGCCCCACCCCTGGGGATATTCAAGGTCAAGCATCACAAAGCTCTGAGCAATCTGATCTAAAGGTGTCTCTGCAGAGGGTTGGACTAAATATAGATAGCCTTTAAAGGTGCTTTCCAACCCAACACATTCTGGGATTCAATGACCCCTGTTCCTTGCAGGGTGTGCCATACTCACCACGCAGTAAGCCACCAGGGCTCCCTGGGCAAAGCCCGCCAGCACGTCGGTGGGGTGATGCTTGTGGTCCGACACGCGGGACAGGCCGGTATAAAACGCCATCATGATGAGTGTGAACTGGAGGAGGGGACGGAGCAGGCGGGCTCCTTTCCACGTGAATCTGGCCTGCAGATAAAACTGTGGGCAAGAGGGGAAAACAAAAAGTTGCATTAATTTTGAGGGCAGCAAAGAAGAAGCTCTGCCCAAAACACACACGCGCAGCAGCAACAGCGCTGTGGGGCACCTGCTCCACCGTGACTCTAGGAGTGGGGAGGTGTCAAAGAAGGATGTTCTTCGCAAACACATGGCCTTTAAGGGATTTTAACCCACAGAGGTGGGCAGAGGTGAGTGGGGACAGTCCTCCCCATGGTGAGCCTGGGTCAGGACCACAGAGCTCCCTGAATCCCAGCTCACCTCCCAGCCCTGCTTCAGCCTCCAAGTCCATCAAGTCACACACAACACCCTGGAAACCCCTCCCCACCACTATCTAGTGCGTAACAGAAGCAAAGATCCCAGATTTCAGCCACACAGGACCCACAGCATCTCTCAGAGGAAGAGCAGGAACGAGTGCAGCCTGCCACACCTCCAGAGCCAGCCCAAGGGATTTCCGACACACCACTGTGGATGCAAAACACAACCCTCTAACACTGCTGTCACGATTCCCAGCCCAAGCCCTGGGGTGTGCAGGGATACAGGGCACAGCTGCCCCACCACACGCCACGGGAAGTCACTCCTACCCAGCAACGGAATAGCAAGGTCCTGGCTCGACCTAAGAAGATAAACCTGATGTGACGTCAAATGGGACTTTGCCCCCCTCTCCCTGTGACTATCTGGGGCCTGTTTCCATTTCAACTGTCAAGGCAGGGCCAGTTCCTGTGGGAACCGGGAAGCCAGGCGGGAAGAGAGGACAGGAAAACAGCAACCCGCTGCCCAGAGGAGTGGGGCTGGGAAGGGAGGGACGCTGCAGCAAGCCTGGGGAGCACAGGGGCTCTTGATGGCTTGAGGAGTGTAAAAGTACCTGGAAAAATGCTGCTCGAGCCCTGCAGCTCGGCACCCGCAGCTACAGTGGGTGTTCTCTGCCTGTACCCAAATGAAGTCAGACCCAGCATGTGATGTCAGAAAGCTGGGAAGAGGTTTAATACCCATTTACAATGCCTTTTACACACCCAGAGCGGTTTACACTGCCTTGGTATAAAACAGAATGAAGTTCTCCCTGGGTTCCCTGAAACCACAAATAACTTAATGACATCATTCACCTATAAAAGCAGAATTAACTGGAAAGCTGATAAGGGGAAAGCATCATTTTGGCCAATTTAGTATGTTTGGCTGTTGTGTACACATATTTACCCCTTTTTGGAAAAGCCTTTTTAGAGGAAACGAAACATCATCTGAATGGAGCAGATGCTCCAAATTACCCAAATTGTAAGCCAATTACCATGGAAAGGAGCAGTACCCAAACAGTTCAGCAATGGCTAATGCACGTTATTATTCTGGGGAATATATCTACAACCAAGCAGGGGAACGGAGCCACAGCACCACGGTGCACACCCTACACCATGAAAACCTGTGCCACGTTGCTATGGGACGAGTTACAGCCCCCTCAATTCCCATGGCAACCCCACACTGGGATAGCCCAGTGAACAGACTGCCGGGCTGCTTCTCTAGTTTGTGGTGACATTTTCCATATGCTTGGGAGATGGAGGAGTCAATAATCAAGGTATCAAAATTAGGAGGCATATTCTGCCCAGGAGGGTCTAAAAAACCCACACCCAATGTAATCAAAGAGTGTGGATGAAGACATGCTTTCCCTCCAGGTGAAATGCAGCTACCACTGAGCCGGAAAGCTGGAGCTGTAAAATAGCCCAACCCCATCCTGCAGAGTCACTTGCAGTGATTTAACAGCAGGCACTTCATCCTGCAAGCAAATATCTGCGCGGTTCATTAGCAGGGAACTGCATTTTCAGTTTGCAGTGCTCAGGCTGGCTGAATTTTCATTGCCATGGTACTCGCAGACCCAGTGATCTGGCACTGAGCACAAACAGTGTAGGCAGGATACTCCTGGGAAGAGGGAGAGCAGCCCCCCCCCCCCCCCCCCCCTACATTTAAATACAGCTTCTCAGTGTAGAGACAATGGCCCTTGAAAAGGCAGCATTTGTGGAGAGTAGCATTTATAAAGAGCACAGAAATACACTTCTATTGCTGTAGTTTAGGCTCAGGATTATTTCCACGTTCAAGAGGCTCAGAGCCCAACTTAGGTGAGTGCAAAACCTAGGTTCAAATAGGTCATTGCAGAGCAAAATTAGCTCCAAGCATTGTATCTTCTAAACTACTAGCTTTGGTTCTACCAGCAAGACTCAAACCCTAATGTCTTACTTCATTCTTGAGGCTCTGTCATGTCAAACATGACGTGCTGGATAATCTGGCATTTGACCCTTTTGCACAGCCTTGACGTTCCCCCAAACCATCCCATTCCATGAGCTTGAACTTCTCAGGGCATCTACAGGCGTGGAAGCAAAGTAGCAACTGAAAATTAGGAATAAAAACCTTAAGAGCTCAAAAAGACAATAAAACAGGCACTTTTGGGGACTGAAATGCTTTAAAAATAGGTATGTTTGTACACTGACTCTCTCCTTCCAAAGCACAGGCCTGAACTGCAAGTTGAATCTGCACACTCGAGCCCTGGAAGAGCCGTGCAAAGGCAGCGTGGCACCAAACAGGGTGGACTGGGGGCCACCCAGGTCCTCAGCACCCAACTCACACCCACACCTGCACATCTTGGAGGAGGTAACAGAAAACCTCACTTATCAGGGTGAGGATCTTGACTGGGCTGCTTTTACTGCCGCAATAAAACTCTTGGAAAAGTTGTTGATTGTTTTCCCATTCATAAGGAAAAACCAAACCAAAACAAGAGGATAACAGCACTTTTCTCACTCCACAGGTGGACCACACTGGAACACCAGAGTGCTGAGATCCCACCAGCATTTAAAGGTGAGCCTCAGGGTGCTCCAAACTCTGTCTCTGCCCTAGTTATGAAAGAAAAATGTCATTAATAAGTGAAGGTCAAAAAGTGAAAGGGGAGCATGGGGGCTGAAAGGATCAGAATTTCCCTATAAAGTGAGTTAGTGCTAAAACTAAAAAATGGGAATTTCCTGGATATTTGTCTGAAAACCTGCTTTTGAAAGTTGGGGTGGTTTTTTTTTGGTAGCCTGGGAACAAACCTGAAGTGCTGCCTGCTAAGGACAGCTGATTTGGATGGGAACATGAGGCTGGATGGAGCCCTTCCTGGGAGGGGATGGAGGAACCTGACCACAACTGGGGTTATGTCTACCACAGACCATCACAGGGCAGCAAAAATCAGGAGGAGCATCAACAGGAACAAGCATGGATGAAATGAGATTACACACAGCAGCAGTTATTTGGAGCTCCCATCCACTGTCTCCTGGCAGAGGCTGAGTTACCACAAAGCAGATGGCTTGAAGGATATCACATCACTGCTCCTTTGCCAGGGGACTTCCACAGTGGTGGTGGGGACAGCCCTCAGCCACGCGCAAGCCCCAAGCAAACCCCTCAAGGAGCAGTTGGCAGGGAACATGGGCTAAAAGCATCATCTCCAGTCTCCCAGGGCTTTTCTGTCACCCAGAAATCCCACCCTGTTCACGCTCTCCCCACTGCAAGGCTGAACATCAATCACGTCCCTTAGTCACAGTGAAGGTTTCCTGCTGGGAAACAGCTGCCTTTATGTCCGTCTGGCCTGATGTTACCCCTATCTCCAGCCCCATCTGCAAATGGAGTGGTACCCAAAGCAACACGGGGCCAAAACCCCTCCAACCCAAACTCAGCCTGGTGTAATGTGCTGCCCTGGCTGGGCAAAGCCAGCCACAGGAAGGGGAACTACAGAATTCAGCTTTTAGCACCAAGTTGGCCAAGGGACAAGGACAGGAGAGGCAAAGACCTCCCAGAGCCAGAGAGATGTGTTGTCCTTCTTTTCCCTGCCTTTGCTGAGGGTACAGCACCCTCCCATGCCAGGGGGAATACCCCTGTCAGCTCAGCCATGCAGTTCACACCTCAGCTCTGGTCTCTGACGTGATTCCAGCTTATTCACTTAGATCACCACTAAACTTGACTCCAAGTCCATAACCACCACAGATTTTCTTGCACACAGGTACATCATCGCTCTGCAGAACAAGAGTACTGGGACCTTTTCCACCCTTCAGCAAGAAGCCCCACTGCAAAGTCCCATGCTCACCCAGATACCCAAACCCAGCAATGTACCTAATTTCTTCATACAAGTGACACCACACAAAACTCTGTTCTGATGTGAAGTCTTCAATCTCACCCACCAATGCACGTTAAACACTCAAACTGCCCTGTTTTAATCTTCTTTTATCCAGAATCAGCCAATATTGCTTTTCCAATATTGTTTTCTTTCTTCTGCATCCTCTGGTGTCAGGCAACTTTGTACCATTAAAAAAAAAATCAGTCTGCATTATGGTCCCATGTGCTCCAGGGGTGTGAAAACTCCCCAAGGCTCTCTGCAAAGACTCCCCACATCCAGCTAAAAAAGCCCAGAGCTGTGGGACAGGTCCAGAGGGTTGCATGGAATAAGCTGTTCCATACCTTCCTCAGCCTGCTATAAATATTCAGTATGGGCTCAGTCAGCCAAGGAGTAACAAAGCAAGGAAAATTAAGACAAAGAAGATTAGCCAAGCGTAATTTCCCCTTTGAAATTTTTTTTATACAGAGGCCTGATATTAATTGGGTATTCCTGGTGACAAGAAGGCTGCAAGAAACTCAGCCCTGAAGTCTCAGCGTTTAGAACTACATCCCAGGAGATTGTACCATGTTGCGAGTGCCTTTCCCTGGGACTTTTCCCCCAGAGTCCTCCAGGACTTGGCATCTATCTGCATCTGTCTACCAGGAACCTGGAGCCAAATTGCTTCTCCTTGATGGATACACCACAGGGCTCTGGGAAGTTGTGGTCACTCATCTACCACCCACCAAACACCTGGGCAAATCCAGTCCCCCAGTGCAGGGAAAGGCCAAGGGATGCGTGAGAATTTGGGCATCTTTTCATAGAACAAGTAAAGCTTTCTGGCACCTGTCTCCATCAGGTGAGGCAAAGTTAAGAACATACTAATTCAGAACGGGCTCTAACAGTGAAGCCAGGGAATGCCAGGAAAGACGGGAAGTGACTTATCCTTGAAATATGAGGTATTGTTCAATAGGGAACGTAGACACTGCATGCGGGATGCAGCTTATCAGCCAAGCCTCTGCAGCCCCACAAACATCCCCACTCTGCAAAGGCTCCTGCCAAACTCCCAGTGCCCAAAGTGCCGGCAAAAACCTGCCACAGCACAGCCCTCACTTCCCAGGAACTGGAGATCAACTGTTTTGTTTTGATTGAGATGATTTGATGATTAAATCCATCAAACCCACCTCCTGCAGGTGTTGGCATGGTGGATGCCAGATTTCTAACCACGCTTCCAAACTCTACTCATTCATTGAGCTGGGTGAGACAGAGGGGTTCATTTTATATTAAACAAAATCCCTCTGGATTATTATAACTTTTAGATTATTATCAGCCTCCCAAGCATGACAGATTTTTTGCCTCCCTTTTTCCATGAGACTTCTCATTGAGGCTCTGGCAGTGGCCAGGAAGCTGGAATGATGGAGACCAAGGTGCTGCAAGACAAGTTAGAATCATAGAATTATTTAGGTTGGAAAAGACTTAAGATCATCATTTCCTCGCCTCTGCTATGCACCATGTCACACAGCCTTGTCTCAAGTTACTCTTTTTCCCCTTCAATTTATGTCCAAAACACTTGGTGTAATTCTTCCCTGGCCTTAAGACACAGCAGCTGGTCAGATAGAGCCTGCTACCAATCTTATCCCAGTTTTGGGACAAAAAAAACCCCCATTCTTATGGGATTGTGGGTCAAAAACCCTCTGCAGAGGGGGAGGTAAGTGGAGCAGCCTGTTGTCCCGGATCAGGCAGGGAACAGGGCAGAGGCTGCTGATAGCCCCAGTGCTTCCAATATGAGGATGGGGAAGAGACATCACAGGCAGCTTTCTGCTTCAAAGTGTGATGCAGGAACTAAACACTGTTTCTGAAGCCTGCTGCAAGGTTTAAAAGAAAGTCAAGCACCAGACATTGGTGCGAAGAAAGTGAGCTGTGCAGGTTTTCCATACATCCCATGGGAATGTTCCATGCAAGCTGCAGTTTTGGGGTCTCTGGCATTCCCCATTATTTCTCACCTGCTCCGTAACTGCTGGATTTTCCAGAAAAAAACTGGCAAAGCCACATAATCTGTGCAGTGCCCTGCAGAAACAGGGTCAAGCCCTGACAACGTTGGGCAGCCACTGTGGAAGTCAGCGGGGTGGAAACATGGGGAGGGGGTGAGCACTTGCCTGACTGGGCACAGCGCCCCGAGCTTGTCCCCTACCCTGAAGGATGCTGCAGGGCAGAAACCTGTGCAAATGGTAAAACATCAGGCTTGGCTTCCAAAAAGGCTTGGGAACAGCATCTCCTAAAAAAAAACACCTGGGAGGATGACCTGAATCTTACTGAGCATTTGGAGAGAAACCACCAACAACTTAAGGACTGGCAGTCCTCACTATTTCCGGATGCCAGGCTCAAAAGCATCTCTGGGCTGACCTGCTGAGAAGATCTCCTTGGAAATAAATAAGTGTCAGTGCGAGTGATGGTTTCCAAACACAGCTTGGAAAGTTTTGTGAAGGCAGCAGCGGAAGGCTGAGCCTCCCGCAAAGCGTCGCTGGAGGCTGCGCATTGTAACACGGCTGGGAGGAAACGGCCTGAGTGTTTACTGAAGACATTAAAGTTCTCCAAGAATTGTAAAAAAAAAAAAAAAGAAAGAAAAAGAAAGGAAAAAAAAAAAGGGGGATAGGGAGATAATACAGCATCCCCAGCACTTTGGAAAGCTCAGTAATTAAATCACAGAAATTGCTCACAGGGAGGGGGGGGATCCAGGGCTGAAAAGGCAGGACTGAGCTGTGACAACTTACCTTTTCAGAGGGTAAAGGGACAGATAAAAGTTCACATTTCATGTTTTTATCAGTGTCATGCTCTTTCTTTGCCTGTTAGCCTGAGCTTACAAGAGATGGGGGACACAAATCCTTTGAGGAATCTGAAAACTTTCTCCTGCTACTTTCTTAATAATTTAAAGCTCCAAACCAAACCAAAGAAACACAAATCACAACCCAGATCCTCCCAAAAAGCTGTGTGCGGGTCCAGCCCCTCAGAGGGCACAGGCAGCGCGCCTCCCGCAGCCCCGGCAGGAAGCACCTTGGCAGCTGCCCCGGCCCCAGCCCCAGCACAGGAAGGGTAGAGCCATTTCTCATTGACAAAGAAAAACAAGCCCCAGCCCTCTAATCCGGATCCGGACAGGCAGAGGCTGTTCCACCTGCTCTGCCGGCACATTTCGGAACCAGCCCTCACTCCATGACAGAGCTGCAATGGCGCATCTTCCCTCTCCATCAGTGTAGTATTTCAGCTCACCCCAAACATTGGAGACCACATTGGGTGAACAAAATTGCCCAAGTCATCTACAGGTTTAGTAGGATTTGGTTTTAATTGCAGCCTTGGCTGCATCCCAAAGCTGCACAGCTCAGCTATCCCCCAGGGGTCTCCATCCCAAACACCACCACAGGGGCTGAGAACCGATCTTTCTATCACCAACTTGTTCCTTTTCTCAACCGACCCCCCTATTTCCGATGCTCATCACGTCGTTACTTATACTTTACCCACATACCTACTGAATGCGGGTAAATGCCTCAGGAAAGGGGAGCGGGGGATAAAATCAGGTCAATCTCGAGCAAGGCTAAGGTTACTTACCACCAAATACAGCATGGTGTAGAGGGAGAAGGATGCGTGCCCGGAGAAGAAGGATTTCCTGCAAAACAAAGTAGGTACTAAGAAACCAGACACTATAATCTTTGGTTTTACAGTTTTACAGCTAGCATGGTGACTTGCCTGCTGCTACCAAGATGGGGCCAAACCAGAGGAACCCAGAACCCCCATCTTTTGGGTTACAAACCCCCTTTTATACATCCCACTGGCTTGTGAGGCAGAAAGCGAACGGATGGGCAGGATGCTCGCATTGTTCGTCCCTTCCTGGTCTACTCATGGGACAGGAGTTATTTCCAGGATAGCCTGACAACTCATCGTCTCGCCTCAAATAACCAGGAAACCATAAAGAAATAAGCAGCAAGCAACTTCTCCGGTTGCTTAATTGCAGCATGTGAAACAGGTCCTTGGAAATGTCAGAACTGGGCATCTGATGGATTCGATAGAGCTCGAGGGGGAGGTGCTGGCAGCCCTGCCTGTGTGGAGCCTCCGTGGAGGGGAAGCCCTCTGCTCCTTCGCATGAGGCAGCTCGAGCTGCTCACCATGAGCTCAGCTCATACCGTGAATTCCCACATTAAGCAACTGCTTGGGGAAACAATAGTGTAGGAGTAAAGGGAAAGGGAAAGATATACTATTCAGCAATTCCCGAGGGAAACTGCCTGTTGCCGGCAGACAGTTACAGCCCCCATGGAGAAGTCAGCACTTGAATCAGCTATTCCTGGCAGGCAAAATCTTAAGACATATTTAGAATGAAAGACCATGTCGGTGGCAGTGACCCATGGCTTTGATACCACAAGGTTCTCACCTGGCTTCCTGGACCTTGCTGTCGCTTCCCCTGCATGTGTAGTTTTGGATGTAAACTCCCTTCGCGCAGTTGATGGTGGAGAAATCCAAATCACAAACCTCCAGGAAATGCGGCCGCAAGCGCCCGACGGACACTTTGGCAATGTCTGTGAAGGACTGGCTGATGGCACAGCCGAAAACGAAGCAGCCCACCTGCTTGTAGAGAGCAGCCACGTAGGGGTTCTGGATAAAAGATCGTGACTTCTCCTTCAGGTAGTGGATGCGGTACAGCTCTCCCGTTATAATCTGTGGGTGAAACGCAGCAGGGAGGTTAGAGAGCAGGAAAGATGTTGTGTGAGGTCAGGGGTGGGTGGCAAACGGAGGGCGGAGAGAGCTCGGTGTGCTCCGAGCATCTCGAACCAGCAATCTGCTTCCAGAGAGGAAACAGAGCCTGTCAGCCAGCACCTCTCCATCCTCTCTCTTCCCCTTTCCATTAGAGACTGCAGTGCTCAAAATGTTGTTTAGGATTTGATAAACAAGAAGAAAGGGGAAAAAGCAGCTAGATTGTGGGTTAGCATGTTGGTGTATCTTTACAGAAGTGCAAAAGCATCCCTGATCTATACCAGCACAGCAGGGAAAAAAACCAAAACAAAAACCAGATAAAGAAATCAGTGTGTATTTGGGAAAGCAAGAGCAGATCCACTACCCTCTTACCAAACTGATTTTAGACAAAAACAAACGAATGACCTGCTTATCACCCTCTCTGAACACCACAAATGCAGACTCAGAAACTTTCCCAATTCTGGCCCAAACTTTGCCATCACCAGACCCAATTCAGGCTGCTCAAAGCCTCTATAAACACCAGCTATTTCTGGTGTTTCTGGTCATTTTGAGGGGTTTTGCCATTGCATGGCAGCAAATAACATATTTCCTGTGACAGGGATGCTGGTGTTTGACAATACCACCATAAATCACAGTCTGGGAGCAGAGGCCCTGACTTCTCATAATCCCTGCTCCTAAAAGGTGGGTTAATGTAAATCAGGCTGTGAAATGAAGTCCAAATGTCTCACCTCTTCCAAAGAGGCAAAGGCTTAAATTGCTCTCTGTCACATTACACACCTAGCTTTTGAGCTCCAGATTTACAGCTTTAGGATTTTATTCATTACTTTAAATGCTTTTATACTCGGGTAATAAATTAAGGTGGGTTTTGGGGTTTTTTTTCCAGTTGCCCCCTCATCCCTGACCCTCTCTAGTCACAAGGACTACGATACGTGGAATTAACTGTCAGAAAAAAATTCCTTCATGTTAATCTCTTTCTGAAGCAGCCAGCAATATTCCTCCCGGCATGGCAGCCTGCCAGCAGCACGCAGGAGACGAGGCTCCCCTGCCTACCTTTTTTAAAAGCTTGGCATAACCTTTGGAAACTAATAAACTGGAAAAGCATGGCAATTAGACTATGAAGAGATGAAGCTGTATCATTGTTTGAACTCACTCGTACCATGGCTTGGAGAAATAAAAGGTTGACCTATGGCAGCTGAAATTGCAGCTAAGGAGGCTTTATCAAAGAGAGATACAACTGGAATAATAAAAAATGATGGCTCTCTGCTAACCATGCACAGAAATACCTCAGGTGGTTGCACCGTTACCTGGGGTTTACATGTGATCGCTCAGATTCACTCTTTGCAATCTGGTTGTGGCCAGGGGTTCTCTGGGGAGCTGCAGCTAACCAGCTCTGGTATCGTTTTAATCCCCGCAGGCTCCAAGGACCATGGTTTATCTCCATTTGGGATGACCTGCCAGGACAAGCCAGCAGCCAGGACATGTACTGGTATGAGAACCACAGAGGGACGTTGGAGGCTTTCCTGCTCCTCTGGCAGGAGGCAACTCCAGGGTGTCTTGGATGGACATGGATGCTCCTGGCCACCACACTGAAGTCTCCTGAAAGCCTGAATTCACAAGGTGGGGAGCCCCAAGGCTCACAAACTTTCACAGAGGGGAGATGAGACTAATTAAGGATGACACCTGATAGTGGCAGATATGCCATTTCTCTAAACTCTACAAACAGATCCCCATAAACCTGAGGCTCCTGGCCTGGGAAAGGCATGTGACTGTTTTAAACAGGGACCAACAAAAGTCTGGGGATTAATATTTTTCTCTCACCGCTGGTGGTCTGGGTAATTGCACACATGTAGCAGATTGTAAACTGGAGACTTCGTTCCTTCACTAACACACTGCTGGGCAGCCATGAACCCACCCCACTCAGTTAATGCTGTGGCCCAACCTTAATGAGAAGCCAGAAATGGGGTAAACTTGGTTTTTTGGCAGCACCGTCCCAGATAAAGCAGGATGGTGAAAAACTAACGCAACACAGATGTGCACAAACTGAAAGGGCATCCTGAAAACTAAGCAAGTCTTAAAAGATATTAAACTCTTCTTATGCCTTGTGCTTCTGGCGAACCACCTGCATGGGACAAACGCTGGACCTATGTGATGGGCACAGCTCCCAGGGGACTGTCACAGACATTTGAGAGAGAGGGTCACTACAGACAATCCAGTATCAAACTTTTCTGTCTGTGAACACCTTTTTGCAGACTTTTGATTGTTGTGCCCATTTTATCACTGTTCTTATAAGGTATCACCAGCAATCCAATTAGCCTGTAATTACTTTTAGAGCTTTTTCTAATCACTCAGGTCTCTGGTGTAACATTCTCTGTGCCTAATCACATTGAAGCGTATGACCTTCTGCTGTAAAACAATCAGCTAATCTGGCTACGTAACTTAGATCGTTTGGCAAATTAATTTTCCTAGGTGTTTTGCACAGGCTTTCAGACTTCTCAGGCATGGGGACACAGGGTGGCTCAGCAGCAGTACCCGCTCGAGGCTCAGGAAGAGGAAAACACCACCTTGCCCTCCCCATCCCAGGGACTGTCAACACACTCCTGTGCCCAAGATGATCAAATTAACTGTCTCCCAAGCAAGGAGAGCAGCCAGGAGAGTCAGAGTGCACAAGCCAGGGTCATCTGTGTGGGAATTTGCCTGAAGTCAATAAATATATAGGTATTAAAACCAAATGCATAACCTCTTACATCCTGACCGAAGCTAAAGCCTTTGCCTCTGCATTTACTCTGGGTGTCCTCAAGCCATTTAAAACACAACCTGGACCTTCTACACCAGGTTAGCCTGCCCATGCCGCCACGTAAAGCAAGGGCATGAAATTTTGGCCACGCCATCCAAAACTCCAGGTCCCTGGAAGTCCTCATAATCACTGTCCTGCCTTCTGAAGGCAAAGGCTGTGAGCGAAAGGAGCGGAGTCAGTGCTCTGTGGATTTGGAAGGAATTCCTATTATGCTACAGTAATGCTGGTATCTGGGTTACATCCGAAGGAGAAGAAAAAAAAAGAGGTCAAGCTGACTTGAATTTTCCATGCATGCTGCCATGGCAAAGAAATCTGCTGCTTCAGTTCCTCGTTAGCTGTTTGTATCACTCAACAGCAAATAACCCAGCTTTTGCATTTACCTTATTAAGTTACATTTGTTGTGGGCACAGCAAACCCAGGGCAGAAACATCTAATTCTTTGGGGATTTTCTTTCTCTTTTAATTGACCTGCTATTTCGTGGTAGAAAGCTGATGGATTGCATAGGCAGCTGATTATGTTTCCAGTTTCTGTTCCAACTCCTGTATTTGCCACTGCCTCATTACTGGTCAGAAGCACACTCTGTGTGGAGCCTGCACGCCGATAGCACCGGCAGTAATGTGAAAATGAGAGGCTTTTTCATTTTGTTTTTATGGCTTTTCCACACTCAGGGGTAATTCACCTGCAGGGTAAAATTCTGCTGTGTTTATAGAACTGGGGGTTCTGGCACCTTTTGGGCTTCTTTTGAGGAGGGAACGTAAGAGCAAGGCAGTTTTGGGGACCTAGTTTGCTAAGTGAGTGTATGTGGTCAGGAAACGATGGAGAGATCAGGAAACGATGGAGATATTCACGGCATGAAGCAGCAAGGCAGGGAATGGGTATTACTAAAGCAGGCACCGTGCCATGCCAAAATACTTATTGCCCGTGACATTGCTCCTACAAGGAAAGATGAAACAAGTGCTCCTGACCTCTCCATCTCCATCCCTCCCCAGCTGAAGGACCAGGAAGAAGGTGGCACCTCTGGGAAAGCACCTGAGCTCTGCTGGCAGCAGGTGAGAAGGAAAACGTAGGTACTTTTCTTAGGGGAATTTCATCTTCAGCCAGAAACATTTAACCAATAATCAGGAGACAGCTCTTGCCTTCTGCCCCAGCACCGTGCTGGTGTGAGGAAACTCAGCTCCACGGGCTGAATTCAGCCTTTTGGCTGACATATAAAGCTCTTGCCATGTGATCGCTTCCTAGCACACCCCTAGGAAACCTGGCAGGAAAGAGAGAACTGAGGCAGCAGCGGGAAGGAAGGTGGTGCATTAACTACCTTTTACAGTGAGGACTCTGGGAATAAGCTCCCCACGGAAGGTTTTAATTGTCTTTTTAATATGACTGCGATATACAGTCTCTTAAAAAGCTAACGCTAACCTCTGAGACTTTTCCAGGCACTGGTTAACTGAGAAGACTTTCTTTTTTTTTAACTTATAAAATAGGCAAATACCAAGAGCTATTTGAATAGGGACAAACCATGCCAAGTCCTTACTGACACTCAAGTCTTTTTGGTTCTACTCTGAACTCCTACCGGAGGGTGAAAAAGCTCTTGCGGAGCTCACTGACTTGCCCAAACAGCTTTGGGCCTGTTTACTGGCTTCAAGAGTAATCTCATTCCTCCCATTACAAGCTTTCATTTGCAAATGTTTACTACTCTGTGCTCCCGTGGAACCTATGTGCATCTCAGTAGATGGCATGGACTCACCAGTAAGACCTCATTAAACCCCAGATGCTTACTCCATGTTGGTGCCACCAGCCAAAAAGCCATCAGGGATGGCCCAAGGGACAGGAGAGGAGGTTTCAGAGGTGGTACTTACAGCAAGGATGGCAATGAGGATGCCCGCAGCACACAGCACTGCGTCATTAATAGTCTCCATCGACTTCAGCGGGTACCGGATGCTGTCATCATCGCAGTAGAAGCCCCGCTGGTAGGGCTGGATTGTGCTCGTTTCAATGATGAGGAACGGCAACCCAGCTAGAAAGAAAGGGAGACAAAACCCAAACCCATCAGCAAGACAGGCAAACACAAGCTGCTTGCCAAAAAAAAAAAAAAAAAAGACAGACCCAACTAGAAAAGCCCTTGTAAACCACACAGCACCATTCCTGATGCTTTTCTTTCCATATTGCTATCTTTCCAAAGGGAATAGCATTGGGATTTGTTTTTCCAAGTCGCTCTTGCAGGGAAAAAGCATCTCCTCTGTTATGGTTATCAGATGTCTGCGCTGCCTGGTTTCAGTTAAGCCTTCTGCATTGCAAATATTAACTTACAGCAATGGACCCCTACAGCAATCCCTCTGCAAAAAGCCATGAAAACGAATCTGGCCCTTCTCTCTGGGGAGGGCCCAATGCTCTGCAGAGCGCCCCATGGCAGGGCAGCCCAGAGCTGTGCAAACAAACACGGCAGGATCAAGTATCAGCACTGCTTCTCCTACCTGGTCAGCCCAGCTACACTCCATCACCATCACTTTTCTGCCTTCAAAGCCTTCTTTGGCTCCCTTCTCTCTGTATTTACAGGCTACATGTGTGTTTGTACCTACTAATGCTGGAAGGCTATGTGCTTTGAGCAGCTGCGGGACACCCATCCTTAGCCCATCCATGTGAGGGGAAGCTGAACACACACTCAAGCAGCCCATCCATGAATGCTGCTGAACTCCCATCAGAGCCTGTTCACCTTCTATCACATTAAAGCCACACAGAATCAGTTCTTAAATGTTGCTTGTGAACCCTCCACGCAGCAGGCCTGCATCTGCACAGCTTGGCTAAACACCAGGCATGGAAGAGATCTCCTCAAAAACATGGGGTGATAGGGTTGGACACATGCTATGGAAGGGACACCTCAAAGTTGCTGCACATCTGTAACTCCACATTCTTCTAAGCCTTTCAGAGAAGTACAGCATTGCCTCAAAGATGGAAGGAGAGCCCCGAGGTATTTCCCAGCCACGATGTTATCCTGAGCAGCGCATCCCCATCCATCTTTGCTATTAAGTGTGTCACCAAGAGGAGCGGTACATCCCTTCTAAAACAAGCCCCAGATTCCCTGAAACTCATGTTCAGAGTAAATCCCAAGCCATAAGGTACAGTAAACCCTCCTCCCACTTGCAGAGCGAAACCCAGGTAAGGGGAAAACAAATGCTCAGCAGTTGGAGCTGTCCTTGGGCCAAGACAGCAGGTCTCATGCCCAGACCCTACAGAAAGCACTAGGGAATATTTGAGAACCACTAACTTGCCTAAGTATCTGTGAGTTTGTTTACACAGCTAGAAGTCTAAGACATCAGAAGGTTGTTTTTTTTTCTTCTATAATTAATAAAAAATAATAAATAAAAAACAAAGTGCTGTTGGGTTTGACCTAAGTTTGTCCATGGTACACTTGTAGTGACCACAATTGACTAGATGTGATTAGCAAGGGTACCATCCAGGTTGTTAGAAGGTGGCATCAAAATTATGCTTCCCATCTCCACATGAACCACTTTCTGTACTTCACTTTGTGCAATCCATTTTGGCTCCTTCTGCTGTATGTTAACAGGTTTGCCTAATCCAGGATTATTAGGGGGTTGTTAGACTTAAGAAAAAGGAAAATCTCCATCATTTGTAAGCAACCACACACACAGAGACCTGAAACCTCTCAGGTACCCAAGAGCAAGCAGGGTGACTGCTCTAGACCCCTTTTAGATCCTCTCTAAAAAAACCCAACCCTCTAGAAACAGGCTAATTGCAAGCGCGGGGCCCCGCGGCACTTGGCAGAGCAGGATGGTTTCCACCACACGTGTGAATCAGCAAGGAAAGGTTTCAGAACCGCCTGCCCAGCTCAGATTTGGTAAATAAAATCGGACATCTCGTGTGAATCCAGTTGATCTTCATTCCACTATTTAACTGTTTTGATGCCCCGCCAGCTTGGCCCCAAAGCACGCCTCTGATGCCAGCAATCTGATATTAATAGGCCACTTAAAAAATCCTTAGTTTCCCAATGAAAAATTGCAGGAGAAGAGCTAATGTCGCTTGGCACGATCCAATTTCACATGCACTTGAAGCAGCGGCGTAACAGTTGAACTCGGGGAGTAGACATGCCACAGTTACGTGGCTTATTGTTATTTCTCCAGTTCCTCTTGTTAATAGCTTTCACATGACAGGTCTGTAAAACACATGTTCCCACAGACAATAAAATACATCTGAAAGCTAAAACTGGCTTTAAAAAAAGAGAAGGGAAAAAAAGAAAGAAAGAAAGAAAAAAAAGACAATAGCGCTCCTATATATTATGTGAACCCAGGAATAATAAAGATTTGTTTTCCCTTCGTTCATTGAACAGCATGGGGTAGTATTTCCTCGTTTCAATTATATGTACGCTTGCCACAGCTATAATAGGAGCATAACTGACCTATATGGTATATATTTTCTTAAAGCATGCATAGGAATAGTTTAGAAAATCCAATGGTTTTGTTTTCTCTCCTACAAACTTGCGGTTTAGTGGGATATTGCCAATCAAGTCTTGACATTTTTCCAGCAAAACAGTAACCTCAGATTCCCTTTTTCCCCCTCCTTCCTCCTCTTTTTTTTATATATATAAAAAAAACCCAAAACACCACAGATGAGGAACATAAACATACTCTCCATAGCTGAACGGATATGATTTAGAAGACATAACACACCCTTGATTTTGAGGGCCGAGTGAGAGGCTGCTCTTTCAACCCAAGGAGGAGAAGACCCCAGCCCATCCCAAAAAGTAAATTGTGTTCAAGATAATTCTTCTTCCACGAGGTTATTTCTTGGAGGATGGGTTGTCTAAGTGACTAGGTCACCACCCACATATTTTATGACAAAGGGGCTCCAGCACAGAGAAGCCTGCAGCAGTGCCAGAAGGCAACTAGAGAATGGGTTTTACAGAAAAGCAGTACAGGGGAAAGTCTGGAAGAAGACAGTAAGTTAAAGGCAGAGAGGAATGCTTTTGAGATCCCTCAGCAAAACACAACAGAGACATTATTCACACTGGAAGATCAGCCAGAGGCAAAGGTGAGCATCCAGAAGTTAGGCTACAGCTCAAACACCCTTGGAAGTAGGAGGCAAGGAGCCTAGGGTTGTACCATCTTCATGGTACATCTGGCCTCCTCCCTTCTGTCCCAGTCTACCTCCCCAATTCAGAGTATTCATAGGAAATTCAGATTATGCATCCCTGGCTGCAGTGATCCACATTCACAAATTCAACAGTGGAACCGCATAAAGGTAAGAGGATTTCAACCTCCACCACTTCCCATCCCTCCCCACCCTACAGAACTGTTGAGGATACAAGAGGTAGACATAAGAAAACTGTAACAAATAGCATCCTACAGTGAAGTGAGTGATACATGTATGAGGCAGGCAAAACAAATACACAGATTTTGGGATGGCTACTCATCTCTAGAGAATGGTCCTCCTCAGCCCCTCCATCTGTGGCTACAATGTACCTACATACACAGACCTACTGCAAAACCTTTGGTAACACCGCAGAAGGGACTTGCATCCTCCTTAATACTGGTGTCTCCCTGCTAAGACAAGGGTAGCCTGTGACTCATACCCTAAGGGTAAGACTGGGTAACCAGAGGAGCACTGTTATCCCCATCTCAGAGGAAACTAAAGTACAGGACAAAGGGATTTGCCCATTCCCATGCAAAAAAGGTAACCAGAGCCAAGATTACCTTCTGAATTGTAACATCCTTCCCAAGGTTGAAGGAAAGGGGTTTTTTCCTTATATAAAGAGGATTCGTTGCAATCCCAACCACATGCTATTACCTATAGTAAACTACTAATCAAATGGCTCCAACACACGAATGTGAACAGAAAGCTGTCAGGGACTGCTCCTGTTCCATCCAAAAGGGGCTCAGCTCTGCTTTGAGCAACACAGAACAGGTATGGACACTAATGAATTGTGCAAGACACTGCAGGATGCAGCGTTGGAGGCTGAAAAGTGATGTTGCTTTTGTAGGGAGGAAGCCCAAATGATGAGGTGACCACTAACCACTGGTGTCCTACACTAAGATACCTCAGTGCAGGGCTTAAATTTGTCATCCTGTGTAATGAAGCCAGCCAAGTTTGGAAATCTAGCACCAAGGGGAAAAAATTATTCCTTTCCTTGGTCAGCACCTTTATTAAGAGGCAATTAAGAGGCAATAATCTTGGGAAAGCTGGCAGATGAAAGCTAAAATCCATCACTAAACCCTCACAGAACCCCCATGTATTCCCCAACTAGCTTGAAATGTGCATAAAATCAAAGGCAGAAGGAAAAAGGGCTCTGTGCTGGGTACAGTGCTTTGAATCTCAGAGTCTTTGAGGAGTTGCTGCTTGGAGGATTTAAGGGAGGAGGGAATTAAAAGAGGGGATAAGCTTTTGTTGGCCACCCATTGGAAAACCTGTGGAGGGAATGGGAGGGGAAGAGGCTTTTCTGCACTGACCCACCCTCATCTTCCCAGCCCAACCCTCACCTTTCAACTAAATTAAACACCACCTTGGGTTTTCAGTTTGGTTTTGATAGAGGTTGGGGTTTCTTTCACTAAATCCTCCTTCTTTCAACCCTGCAGGTCAATGTGATATTACGGGCTATCTCAACAAAGCAATGATAATGCCAAACAAGGACTCTGCCATGTGTTTGGCTGCCAGTGTCCAGGCCCTGGGAGGGTCTTTAAGATTTCAGTTGATTAGATGTCTATCTTAATAAGTGAAAAAGATCACAAAATAATTTGGCAGGACCAAGTGGGCTATCTAATTCCTCATTCAAGACACACTCTGTAAATATTTGGGTACCTACAAGCCATGGGCTTTCTGTCTGAAGTACTTAGAAACTGATCTTGGGTACACACAAACCTTATTTAGTTTACAACATTTGTACATATTTTAGAAATGCCTAACAACTAGATTAGCCTCTGGTAGGCTTTTATTTGGGCTTTAAAGGCTGGGTAACCAGTAGGCTTCCCGAATTTTTGAGAATTGCAGCACTGCAGACCAGCCTCAGCAGCTGCTGCAAGAGTGAAAAACTCCTGAAGCCAGTTGACCTTATAAATAGATTAAGTTCTATAACAAGAAGTATTTCCATGTTCCCATCATATCATGCATATGCTGACAATCGCAATCAGGCACAACAACAACAACAAAATCAAAGCAAGACAGGTGGGGGAAGGAGGGACAGGAACTTGGTCAACCAAAAAAATAATCCAAAGGGACCTGATCCATAGCCCAGCAGTAGCCCAAAAAGAATCCCACTGCAGTCTGGATTGGGCCACTGTGTTGGGATTTGCAAAGGTCTTTAAAGTGTCAGTGATGTGCCTCCTTCCCAGTGTTTTTGGACTGAATCTGGATACTCGACGTCCATATATTCCCAAGAGACAGCTAAGCTAACATCAGAAATACAGAGTACCTTCAAGTCTGTATTTTATTACCTGCTCACTCTTAATTATTCTTCAGCTTGGTTCCAACAGTCCAGAAGACTGCTCTGTGCATCTGCCTGTATTTTGGAAACACATCTAATATCTGTGTTGGCAAAACAGGTTCTCATTCAACCCTACTGCAGTCCCACTGCTCTTAGCTACAGAGACACTCAAGGAAAGACAGTTCTCTAAACAAGCAAACAAACCCTAGACTTTACTGTAGAACAGGTACCTGCTTTAGAGTACCACAGAACCTGTAAATAAGGATCAGGATGTATTGAATTTCTCCGATTTGACTTGTTTGGAAAGGCCCCATGCCACAAGGGGTGGATTTCCACAAAAAACCAAGATATTAGTTAATTTTCTACTTGCTGTAGGTTCTCCCATGTCACTCTCATTAACCTCGGCACCTACCTATGTTGATCTATCTGGTACGCTCCTTATAAAGACTGGCATTTCAATCCCCTTTATTATCTCTCAGCCAAATCATGGGAACATCAATGTCAGCCTCACCGTTTTTAGGTCCACCAGATGCTGCAGAGTCCAAGAGACATCCTAGCAGGCAGACAGAGGTTCTTTTTCATTTTGACCCAGATGGTGATATTCTCTGGGTTCTTCCTTCTTGGGTTGGTTTTGTTGTTTATTTTTTAATAAGAACCGGTTATTCAGGAACACCAGGCCAAACACCTTCTCGTGCCACAGCAAACAAGAAGAATGCAGAGAATATGAATTTTCTGTATGGACAATGCTGTAACAGTGATGACCCCAGGCTGTGGAGGTGTTTGAGAAGTGCCTCTAAAAGGAACCAGTAGCAGTGGCAGGAATGACAGGTATCTGCCAACTGCCTAAACCCATCATCCAGACACATATCCATCCTTTGCAGCAAATATGGTCCAGTGCAACCTACAGCACACTTACTGACCCAACCATGCTGGGAAAATATTATTGATCAAGATGCTTTAAACCAAATGTCCAATTATTCTCATGTGCTGCAAATTCCTTCAGACACGAAACCTCAGTGAAAACACTTCTTCACACAGCTGGAGCACAACGTGCCAGCCCCAGGCTGAGGCCTCCACGTGAACAGGAATGCTACCATTGCTTTTGCTAGGAGAAATACTGCTTTTAGAGAGTACCTGCTGCTTATTTCCAGAGGTAAACACCCACCACATGCAAAGGAAGAAAGAGAAGATGGGAATTCTAAGGAGCGCGTTAAATTGTTCTTCCTGGGAGTTTGGCATGAGTTGATGTATTAAAAAAGCTTTATATAAAAGCACACGTATATTTTTAATATCTAAAAAAAATGCATTAATAAGAACAAAAGGTCTTTTCCAAGCCACAATACCTAGATGCATATGAAATTCTGCATTTGTCGGGTAAAACAGATTGAAGTGAGATTGGTCAACCAGCCAAAGTTGGACGTGGTGAACACAGAAGACATTATCAACAGGAATCCAGAGCCAGCTCCAGTCAAAGACAAGGGAAACAAAGCCATCATTTTACATTGTCTACAGCAAGGAATAAAACGTGATATGCTGTGAAAACCCCAAAGCGGCGGCATCTTTCGAGGTCACCTCTCCCCATCCAAGTGTTTTGGAAGGTCTTGGAGATATGACAAGCCTGACCTAGGCTGACCTAGCTTGAAAAGAGAGTGGGGGAAAAAAAACGAAGAAGAAAATCATAAAAGTGCCTGTGAACTCTGCAATACCAAGGGCAAAGGGATCGTGTGAAAAACACGCTGTGGCTACTATTATGTTTTCAATTACAAACGAAGCGAACACGGTTTACTCTGCCGGTCAGCGGGTTTGGAACGAGCCCTGCCTCACCGCGGCTCCTCCGGGCTCTGCCTTCGAGGAAGGGCTCGGACCACTGCCCAGCCCCAGCAACGCTCACACTGCGGGATGGGGGCAAGCCACCCCGTGTCTCTGGGGGAAAGACTGGGAGCTGCCTTCCAAACCAGCGTGAGGGTGTGCAGAGCTGCTGCTCCCTTCATCCACACCACCCCACTGACACACATTGGCTGGGTGAGCCATGATATTTCGCCGTAGAACAACAAATCTGCTCCACTCCATCACCCTCTATTCCAGAAGAAAGCTTTGTGGGCTGCAGGCATTGTTTTAACGGATAAAATATCAAGCAGAGACTCCTTATCTCAGCTTAGTGCCCCCAAACACCACCAAGTATAAACTCCAGCTCCTTCTCTTTGCACAGCCATGGTGAACCCCAACCAGTGAGTGGAAATATAGAACCACAGCTAACACAACAAAGTCAAATTTCTCTCAATTGTTTTAAAATAGAGGTGCAAAGCTTTTGAAGCAAAAAAAAAAAAGCCAGTACATCTGGCCAACATCAAGTTCCTTAAAAAAAAAAAAAATCATCTGAACTTCCCAAGCTTCCTTTCCCCATTCCCAGAGCATCCCAGCAAGGTGCTGCACTTGTAATTACGCACGTTTTTTGGGAGCAACTGCCTCAGTATAGAAGGAGGCAAAGCCTGTGTCTGCAGCACTGAAGCCTGCTGCGAGTAGCTTTCTGACCCAGTTCTGTCAATGTACCTATTGTGAATGCAAAATCCTTCTTCGGATTTGAAGCAGCAGCCACCTGCACAAATAAGGCCGGGTTATAACTCTGTAACCAAATACAAGCACTGAAAGCTTAAAAAGTTTGTAGTCCAAAAGGCACTTCTGACCTCTTCCTTAAAAGTTCACTAATCACTTTTAATTCATAATTTATTTCCTCTTAATATACTTGCTGTATATAATACCCCCCTCTCGTCCCCCCCCCTTCCCTTCTCCTCCTTTCTTTTTTCCTGGAAGTTCCCCAGGAGAAAATGATATTACACAACTCCCTTGATTAACTGGAAATGAAACTTTTCCCGCTCGGTAGTCGAGATTTGGTAGAGTTTCCAGGCTATAAGGCATGGTACACAGTGACACAGTGCTGAAAGAAAGGTGGGGTGAAAAAAAAAAGCCCTAAGCATTAGTGGAAATGACCCCAAGGCCCTTGAAGCGATGGGGGCTTAATCTCAGTGGTCCCCAGAGCAGAGCTGAGTAAGGCTTTGCTTGTTCCCCAAGGGGTTAAAGAGGTGTAAGGTTAGTTCTTTTCTCCCTCCTCTGTATTTTTGACCACAGTTAATGCATGAGGAGCTGCACCCTAATGTATGATAATATATGATATAGCTGAGATCACACTGGTACCCAGAAAAATATTTTAAAAAATTAAATCCTGATTCTAATTAAAATAGGGGGGCAGCCTGGTTCCATGCTACACATCATTTCAGGCCTCTAGGCATTTTTTATCCCCCTAAAAAACTGCAAACCCACCTAACGTGGTGGTATCACATCAACACCTAAAATTTTACTACCCTCTCCTACAAATGCTGGGCCAGCCACTGCGAACACATCCACCTCGTCACACCCTGTGTCATGACACCCCCTTTCCCACGCACAGCCTGGACCTCGCTGCGATGGCTGCGTTTTGTGGCCAGGTGACATTTCATAGCCCCATTTCCTTAGGGGACCAGTATAAACCGGGCTGGATCCAAACAGCACAGGCAACAGCCAAGCTGCTATTCACACCGACTCGAGGGACACAACATGTACTGTGTTCTTTAAAGCCAAAAACGGATAACTCCCAATTTCCCTTTCCAATCCCTCTGTAACAATGCTGTGCCCTGCTGTCAGGAAAGTGTGAATAAATTGGGGAAAAAAAAAAGGTTAAAGAAGCCCAAGGGAATGGCAGTCCCTTTTTCTTTATTGCAGTTAATTTTGACAAAGGCTCTTCTGTTCCCTGCCCCCCTCCCATTTTATTTTTTTGTTTTTGTTTTTTTGGGGAAGGGCTTTGTGCCAAGTTGCATTATCATTATTACTCTTCACCATGGTACTTCCACAAAACCTGACTGGTATGTTTGCCTGAAAAAAAAAAAAAAAAAATCAGAGGTTTTCATAGAAATTGTTTTTATCTCACAACAACTCCTTTTGTCACCCCAGACAAGAAAAGAGGAGGAAAAGGGCTTGGGCTCAAATCTGAGCCCAGTGACAAAAAAAGAGCCTCAAAAAAAGCATCGTGACCCTCCAAATACAGTATGACAAGAAAACCTGCCTTCCCAACAGGGCAGAAAACTTCCAAAAACCCTTTTACCACCTCCCTTCTAACACTGATGCAACTACAGGCCTATGCAATGCGTTGCAACCCTCTCTGGTCATCCTCCATTTTAAGCCCTTTGATGCTTGGGAAAAAAGCCTGTACTATCGGTGGGGCTGTTCTGAAGGGGTTTTAAATGGAAATAGTTTCTTTTCTTGCAGCCCATCATGGCAACCAGAGCCCACTGGCTCCAGTCAGCGAGGCAGGAGCTCAGCGGCTCGTAGGGGGTATCCTCTATTTCCAGCCTATTTACTGCTCCGTTGAGAAAGGCGCCTATAGATGCTCTAGTTCTCAGATGGGAGTTTGGAGAGACTCGGTTATTCAACAAACCGACCCTTTCTGAAGGCTGTCAAAGGAGTGATTTGATGCCTTTCAGTGCTTACTATACAAAATGCTGAAAGACCAGCGAACTTCAAAAGCCGCAGAAGCGGAGCTGGAGTTTGGCAGGAGTTCATTAGCTGCCTGTGTCCTTCTGTGTGTGGCTTGTAATTACATGCAGACCTGATGCCAAATCTCATCTACCGAGGGGTACCAATTAACGTGCTGTGGATGATTCACAGGTAGCTAATGCTGAGATTTATACAACCAGCATGCCAAATACCCTGTGCTTTATTATTATTATTACTTTTTTTTTTTTAAAGCTGGTGCTTTTCTTTTGGTTTTCCTCCTTCTTTTTGAGATATTGGACAAGTAAGTTTAACAGAAAAATTGGGATTGTCCAGTGTGTTCCCAGGCCACACACCGGTGGGTCTGATCCCACCATCACTGTGCACCAGCATATGCAGGGACACAGGAATCCCTCGGCACATGGGCCAAGGGTTTGCAAGTTGAACTGCTGGCTGTATTTTCCCTTTGGATAAAGCACACACTACTGCTCCAAGGAGGAAAACTCTAAAATCGAGGTATGGTTTGGACACCTTAGTTGCTGTCCCCTGCTGCTTGTACAGGAGCAGCAGGAGCTTTAACAGTACCTAGAAAAGCTGAGTGCACCTGTACCTAGAAATGATAATGCACTTTTTTTGGGGGTGTGTGTGGGAAGTATACAAAGCTCTATCTCCTGCAGGAAAACACGAGTTACTAGATAAAAAAAAAAAAAAAAATAAAGAGCCCTTCTCTTCCTTGAGATCTGCATCTCTTTGCAGCCAGCTGGCTCCAGATACAGCCCTTGGCAATTAAAACCTTGGGAAGTCAGATACAACAGCACGGAAGCGAACCTTTTGTTTTCCTGCTTTTCCATTCTTGTCTCCTGTTTGATCCCCAAACAGATTTCTCAAGCTAAGGCAAAACCATGGGCCCAGTGGAGCATCTTGGCACCGACTTTGAGCAGATCTCTAGGCACACTGGTTTGCCACCACTGTGGGTTTTCCCATGGAGAGCAGGAGACCTAGCCCTCATTTCCATCTTCTACTTGACTTTCCAAAAGCCAAGCTGAGAAGTTCTCCCTCAAGTCTGCAGGGCCTCAGTGTCCCCAGAGCCACCATGAAACAAGTGGCCACAAGAAGGAATTTCTGGAAACAGTCAGCCTTGCTGTAACACTGCTCCCAAAGGTACCAGCCATATCACAACCATGTGTTCAAAACTCATGGGATGTACATGTAATTCATTATGGATTATACATTTAACACCCAGTGACCCTCATTAACTGTAATTTAATAGTTTTTGCTCTTCCTTTGCCTTTATCATACAGCTTTCCTTGCCAGCCAGTGCCTGTGTTAATTTTTCTGACAGTTGCTCAGACACCCGTGTCTCCCCCTCTACCCTCCAGACACCCCTATTTCCATTCATTTTCCTTTCTCCACAGCAGAAGTGGTTTCTCCATCACACTTCTCACTCCCATCCCATTGCAAAATGCCTCCAGCCTTGCTGGATAACTCCGCACCAGAAGGGCTGTGAGCACAACCCAACGCTCACACCACGTTATCCTTCTAATAAACCTTTCAGAGCATTTGACACAATACAGGTCCCTCCCAGCCACGAAAGCTTCCTTGCTTATCAGAAGAATTTTTAATCAACTTGCAGGGAAAACATAGCCTGACATTTTATGGCTTCCTTGCGCTCTGCTTTTAGATGTTTCAGTTTTCTCCAATTTGTACTCTTGCTAATAGAGTCTTTCATGCCCAGCAGCTTCTCCCCCAGATAATTCAGAGGCAGGGCAAGCAGAGAAGCATGGGGGGTGTGGGGGTGTCCCGGTGGGGTGGGAGAAGGCAGCACCAGGCACCAAGCTCTCACACTTACTGCAGGTTCTGGGACATGGTTTTGTCCTGGCCACAATTACAAAACAACAAACAACGTCTGTGGGGAAGGGTCATAAGAAGTTCAGCTTTCCTCTATTAAAACCATCTGGTGCCTATAAAAAAAAAACCCCAACTGGTTGGTTGGGATGGTTGGGAGCACCTCCTCCCCACTCAGCTCTTCCTGGCACTTCTAGAGAGTGTGGTGGCACTTGGAGGTACTACTGCAAGAGACAGAGCTGCCATGGGAGCAGGGGGTCCCAGTAGACCCCACACACACTTTGCCTCCCTCTTGCTGTAGAGGTGCTCCAGCATCCACCTCACTTCTCCTTAGCTAAGCCAGACATGCCTTTAGGAAGTGCCTGGTCCCCAGCATCCCAGGGCTCATGTCAGCCTGCCCTTAGCGAGCCTGTGAGCAGATGAGGCCTTCTAAGCAATACAAAATGCTCTTCTGAGGCCAGCGTGGGATCCAGCAAAGAGTTTCTTCAGGTCAGACACACCGACGGGTCCCTTCCAGTATCACCAGCAAGAGGCAAGCCAAACCTGCAGGGGTGGTGGGGCAGGGGATGGGAACCTTTATTTTTCCTAAAACCTCTCCTTTGTTTCCAACAGGAATAAAAGGAGGAGAAAAAAAAAAAAAAAGAAAGAAAAGAAGAGAGAGGAGCACTCACAGCCAGTTCCCCAGCCTGTAACACAAAACCGCGCTGTGCTGGGAAACCTTACACCACGCGGCATCCAGCTCATGTACTCCTGCTCCGCTCGCCGCCTCCCGGATGCTTCCCCAAGCCCAAACTGCCCTTGAGAGAAGCCAAGCCTCAGCCTCTGCTGAAAAGCCTCTTTGTTTGGATTCCCTTTCCAAATCAGCGTATCCCGAGATTGAACTCCCTCCCACCCCTCTGCAGGGCTTTTTAATGTTCAGATGCCTTTGGCAGTGGCCAGATTTGCCAGCAGGTTTGCGGTCCCGTAACAGCGTTCAGAAACCTCAGTGCTGGGGCACATACAGCGTGTGAGGAACTCTCTTCATGGTAAATAAAGAGGTTGTGGAGGGGAGGGAAGAAAGAAATTACTGCAGAATTATTTCAATCAGTCCTTTAATCGTGAATCACGACCAGAGGAGCTAAGTTCTCCTTAATTAAACAATAGCTTTAATCAGCCCTCAATAGCCTGCATTAAGGCACACCACTGAGCTGGAGAGGCACTTCTCTCCCCCCTGCCCCCACCTTTAACTGGAATCGTTGAAAGAAAACTAGACAAAGCATCACTGCTCCTTGGAGAAACCCAAGCATGGAGTTTGGTCCATATATGTACCACCAAGAGGGTTCAATTTCCAACTTTCCATGCAGCTTCAAGTCCATCAGTCACTACACCCAGAAGTTAAATGCTTTTCCTGCAGTGCCTGCTCAGGCTGCACAAGTGTGCTACATCCATACACCCCATGGCATGCAACGGGGTCCCCACTGTCTCCCTTGGGGACTTCCAAGCACCCTCAAAACCCCATAATCCCACAATGGGCAGGAGATATGGTACCCCCACAGCAGGCCCTCTGGTCTAGCACAGATCCACAGCAACTCCAGTTACCACTCTAAGCAAAATACAGCAGACCTTGCAGCAAGGGACTAGCTGGAATGTCAGTCCTGCACCTCACCCTGACACCAGAGGGGAAAGAAATAAAAATAAGCAAGAAAAAAAATCCAGCCTCTTCTCCAAAACAGGCCCTAGGCCCTGGACTTGAAGCAATTTCACTTGGGAAAAGTTGTTTTTCCACTTTAGTTTGCTTTTTAATCGGCCTCAGCGTTATGTCCTTCTCTGTGAAAGCAAAATGCTGAGCATTCAAGCAGGTGGATTTTCAGAGTGTGGACCCGATCCTGTGTTCGTAAAGCAATGTCTAGTTTTGCAGGCAACTTCAGCAAGAGCAAAAGCCAAGTCCCACAATCCAGATGCATCCCAAACTCTATCCCCACTCATCCGGCTGTTTTAAACATGCTGCATCCTTAGACTCTTACAGCTTCAGGCACTGGAAAACTTCTTTGTGCCTGATGCACACAGTGATTTATCAAACCAGGCTTTCTTCAAAACACTATTTGACTTTTCCATGGGTTTTGCATTTGACAAAGACTCACGCCAGCTCAGACAGAAAAATAAAATGCCACAAAACTTCTTCTTTAAGAAAAAAAATCCCAACCAAAAAACAACACAAACCACCCAATCCTCCCAGCCCAAAGCTTTAGAAATGCTTCCACATGCTAATCAGCCTCCTATTCAGCTCCAGACTGAATAGGACTCCAACAATGACAAAGAAATACGCTGAACCTATCCCACATTTCATCCCCTTCACTCAAAATGTTGCTGTTACCTTGGTTTTCGCCGGCTTTGTGGGAGCTGCAGCAGAATGACAGCTGCATGCTAAAGCTGCAGGGATGATCAAGAAAGCAGGAGCGTTGGATGGAAAAGAGATAGCCATCTCAGATTGTGGGGGAAAAAATATGGAATGATTTCATGGAACAGTCTCTGATGCCACAAACTTTGATAAAAACGTATAAATAAATAAAGAAAAGGCAACAAACCCCCCTGAGGCCTTTCCTGATAACACAGCCTCTGTGGTTAGGCAGCAAAGGGAATTTTTTTCTTATCTTGGCAAATATGAGTAGGCTAAAGACCCCTCCAAGCCCTTCCACCACGAGTTAGCCATTTCTGTTACGTATTACCAGCTGGCAGGTATCTTGGTGCACCTTTTCCTCCGTATTCTTAACCAGAGAACATTCAGCTCTTACTTTGAGAGCAGACAAGCCAGATCCTGCTGCAATGGGTGATCTGAGGTCATTTCCCTTTTCTGCAGAGCGAAGAAGTATGGGAATGGAGCCATCCAGGGAAGCTTTTGCAGGAACTGAGGTGGAAAGCTCTGGGACAGGTGTACACTCGTCCTAGGGACATGCTTCAGCCCCAGCCTTGGCAGCCACAGGCTTTTCCTCTGTGGTCACGCATTGTTTAGGATCTGATTTCAAAAAGATACCTTGGGAGGCTGGTGATGGTCTGGCAGGACTGGCAGAAGCATCAAAGTCCGCAGCTTCACTGAAATCATCAGGACTCAGAGGTACTTCAGTAGCTCTGGAAGCCCCACTGGGCATCTGCACTGGAAATAGTGCCTTCAAAGCCTATGCAGGCTCCAGCTCCCTGCCCACACACGGAGGTGATGCTCCTTTATGCTCTCTGTCTCCTTAGCTTAGAAATTCCCAGAGGCACAAAACTCCTCCGGGATGTGCCTGGGCAGTACCAGGGACAACAGGGCCCAAATCCTGGCATGGGACTCTTCCGCGGCTTTAGCTGGGCAGAAACCCAGAAATCCAAGGGAGAAGCAGCTCCCCAGAAGCGAGGCCATCTGATCAGTGATCAAAGAGCAGCTTCAGAAACCTGCTAACACCAAAATGATTCACAGCTATCAACTTCAAAGGCATTTTGCTGCCTGCTGTCAGCTTACCGTCCATCCAGAATCACTCCACGAGCATCACTCAGAACATAAAGGCACCCAAGTGTTCCCTGACCAGACTTGCTTATCAGTGTTTTGCCACACTATTTTTGACTCTCCTTTTGGAAACTAACACTTTAAAGAGCGGTGGGTTTGCAGAAAAGCCTTGGAAGGCCTCAAAACGCTTGGGGTGAAGGACCGGTTGCCATGGATGCTGCGCTGCTACAAAGAGCAGAGCAGAGACCTCGCTGTCCGCGTCGGTGGGAACGATAACCAGGGCTGGGCTGGCTGCTCGCTCTGGCCAGCCTCAAGCTCAGCCTTGCAGCCAGGCTTAGGGTAAGACACATCACCTCACCTCAGGTCATAAATAACTTGCCAAGCATCAAGGAGACACAGGCCCAGACCCCATCTGGCACGCTGGCTTTCAAAGTCAGGGGCTGGACATTTTGGGGCATAGGATTGTGTCTCAGCTTTGCATAAGCACGTGCTGAATTAACAGCAATGCTATTAATATACATGTGCAGCGCCCGTCTCCAGTAAGCACACGATGAGACAAGGGGATACTGCTGTTGAATCTTTCAAAACCAGCTGTCATTGTTGCTAACTGACAGTAAAACCAGGTGAAATCTAACTGCAGGATGCCATGGTCACTAACCTCTCACGGCAGCATGCTACAACCCCGGGGCTGCTGGGAGAAGCCAGCTCTCAGATGAACCATCATTTGTGTCAAGAGGGATGGCTGCCCAAAACCACTAACCAGTAACTTTCACTTTTTCCTTTTAACCCCGTGGAAGGAAGAACCACACTGTTCTCAGCTCCTCCAACCAGCAAAGGTGAAGAGGTTCCAAGAGAGACATCCTGTCACCCACAAAGTCCAACAGCAGCAAAAGATGCCTCCATACCACAGCTACCTTTGGTGCTCAGGGCAAAGTCTGGGTTAGCCCAGCAGTGCCAATCCAGGCTCATTTTGCTGTGCCTCTCAAGCACCCTAGGCTAAACTCGCTGGTATGTTTTATCAGAAATGCTGGAGGCATCTCCCAAGCTTCTGTGTACTATGGGTAACACAGCTTTCATGTCTTTTTGGGCAAGGGATGAAAAACTATGGGAAAGTCCTAGAGGATTATGAACACCCTCCACTGATTCAGCCATCACCAGCATCATCAGACTAACTGCTGCTTCACTTGGGCTTTGGCTGGCAGCCCCAGCCTAGCCCTGTAGCTCCTGACTGAGAGCACCATGTGCTCAGATAAGACAAGCTCATATATGGGTGCGAGCTACAGTCAACGCTGGAACAAGAACACACAGCATAAAGAGCACAGGCATTTTCAGAGCATCAGAAGCTCTGGAGTTAAATTACATGTTCTGCTTCTAGTATTTACTTGATGCTGAGAGTCGGTTTTCAACCCTCTGCCTTCAAAACATCCGACGCATGTGAAAAACAAGCCCACTTACGTGACCAACTTGGAAGGACAGAGTTTATAGGAATTTCTGGTACTTCAAAACCCACCAGGACAAACCTAACTTTCAAACTTGTAATACATTGTCTTGGTAACAAACATGCTAAAGGCAAGTTTTTCCAATGGTCTGCATCAAAAAGCTACATAAAGACACTTGAAATTCATCTTTTTTGGAGATGTTCTGCCTCCTCAGGTCCAACTTGAGGAGCAGCTTCTGCTGATAATGATCCCACTGCTACAGCTAAGGCAGTGCATGCAGCTGATGGGCACAAAATGATTCTCCAGCATAACTTTCCCAACAGCTGCCCCATCCTAACCCCGTGCATGGACACATGATCTGCTCCTAGGAGCTTTTCACCTGCTAAAATTGCAGAGCAGATAGTGCTTCTCTGAGGTAGATGTCGTGGGAGAGAGCAAACCAGGGTGGCTTTGAAAGGGCTAATGACACCCTTCTGAAAAAAGTGTCCTGCTGATCCACAAGATGTGATGGACAAGGCATCCTCTTAACAGCCTTTGGTGAGACCCCATCCCCAGCCAAGCGATGTGCAAAGCCTGCAGAACAGTGTTCCCAAGGGAGGAAGCCCAGAGGGCTGCTTTAGCCGCTGGTGTACCAGGGGTTCACACAGCTCTGCCACACCAGCCAGTGAACAAAAGTGATAATAAAAAAATTAAATTAATCATTAAGTGTATTCAGAAGACCGAGTAATTTACATCTTTTTCTGAGGCTTTATAATTCACTTGGTTCTCATTTTCAAGTATTTTCTTTTTTTTTTTTTTTTAAATACAAACCCGGACCTATTAAAACCCAAACCCAAGCCACCACAACTGCAGAAGCCAGGGCCCTAACAACAAAAATAAAAGGGAAAAAAGGTGACAATGTTCATACCAAATCCCCAGTTGGCATCTTGTTGCAAGGAGGGAAAGCTGCATCCAGGGAGGGGGCTTCCCTGCCGCCCCCCTTCCCGGGCCGTGGCCCCCCAGGGATGCGCTGGACCAGGGGAAGCGGCCGTTCTCAGCACCGGCTGTGTTGATGCTGGAACAGGAGGGTTTGAAGGCTGCTGCCTTTAACAGGCATGCCCTTGTTCGAGTCACAGGCAGACCAGGCAACCACAACGGTCCCTTCTGGATTACCATGGATGAAGCAGGAGCATTGTACAAATGAAACGGAGAGGATGGAGTCTGCTCCGCTGCAGCAAGCTACACAAAGCAGGACTGGGGCTTTCCCCTACCACCTCTTTTAAAGTCATTTCAGATAGAGATGGAGGCATGCAAACACCCTTCCTATCTTGGATGCAGGCATTAAAGAGGAGCCCTGGTGTGCAAGGCTGTGCCCGTGCAGCGCGGGTTCCCCGGCTGTGGTATGCAAACCATCTTTGGGCGGTACACGGAGGCACCGCATCTGGAGGATATACCCTCAGCCCGTACCTAGACAAACAAAGCCAGACCAAAACAGCCTAAGAAAGGCATGCATATTAAACTGAGATTGCAAGGGTATAAAAATAATCTGTTTGATCTGGGAGCGATGTTTATATTATTTTATGTGCTCACTACAAACAGACAATTAAAAAAAATAATAAGTGTCATCTACTGTACTTGTGATCCCATCTCCTGCCTGTCTCAGCAGCAGGTACACAAGAATCAAAGCACTTCTGGCCATGAAGCAGTTGCACTTAATTCTGCTTTCCTGGAGACATCTCCAGGCTGGCCAAATTCCACCGACTCAGGAAACCAGCAGATTTATACCCCTGAGGACTCGATCTACCTAATGCTATAGGTACAGCATTTCCTTGTTCTACAATTAACACCTCCAGGATAATTGTCACTAATAATCTGCTCTTGATTTTTTTTTTTGTTTTGTTTTTATAAAGTCAGTGAAAAAGTATTTTAAACACCTCCAGAGTATTTCTCTCTCATCTTTCCTTCACTCATCTTTGGCTCCTTTTGTCTTTAAAGAGAGGGGCAAAACTAAGGATGGGTATCATGCTTAGATACTTCCTGTTAGTTTAATAAGAATCTTTTCAAGGCCCCAAAAAACCCCTTTTACTCCCAAGTGACGGTGGGATACAACCACACAGCCCCACACCAAGATGCCACTTCTGTAAGCCTGCCTTTGCCCAAGCACTTCCAGCCCATCCCATCCCTTCAACAGACCCTGCTGCCGCCGAGAGATCCTACAGGCATTAAAAGAAGCACTACATAAACATTAACAACCAAACCCCATCTAGGGAGGCTCAAAACACAGTGATGACTCCCCACCCACACAGCTTCTTGTGTCTGGTATGGACTTGGTCCTTCCCAACACGGAGAAGGCACTGCCAAGGCATTGGGACTGCCCAGGTGGTTTAGTATAGTCAGATCTCATTGTCCCTTGCTGAGTATCAGAAAATGCTGGGTCAGCAGTTTCCTTGGGAGTGTTATAGAAAGAGGTTACCTACACGACAAGCGAGCCCTGCATGGCAGGGTAGTCTTAAAAATAATAAGAAAAACCCCCAACCTAAACAAAGCAAAGTTGCTTAGCTCATCAAATTCAACTTCAGAGCATCCAAATAACTCTAACCTCATCTTTAATTCCTCCCACTCCTTACACCTAAATGACAATCCCAGGCCTGTATGCACCAATTTTGGTGACGGAGCAACAGGGGCCCCAGCAGAGCTCAGGCCCTTTTTGCTTCTGAAAGCTGGATGACAACAAGATTTTCTACCCAGAAGAGGAAAGTCAAGAGTAATCTAAACTGTTAGCCCAAATTATAAGATTATACCCCACTTACATAAACATGTCAAGGTCCTGCTAGTGTAAATATTTACTTTCAAAGTTGATTTTAGCATCAAACTCACTAGACAAGAGAAGACGCCAAACTTGTGAGAAAGCTGGTGAGATATTAAGGTCAGAAGAAGCCAATCCATCTGCTGCCTCAGAACCTCCCAAAGGCAGCAAAACTTGTGTTGCACAGGGACTGACAGAAGAGAGAAAATTAAATTAGAGACAGAAAGTAAGAAGGGTAGTAAATTATGTGCAGTTTACATATCACCAGCCTCAAACACATGCTCCCATAAACCCAGCTTCCACCAGCCTAGGAAGCAGGTAGGCCGGACGAAAGCCCCCTATTTTATAGAGCAAACAGAAGGGTTTTGGAAGCTGTTCTACCTGTGCAAGCTGCACAAATACGAGCTACTGAAGACCTACATCTGCTCTTTTGGCCTTGCTGACACAGCCTTCCCCTCTTCCGAGATTAAACGCTCAATTTAGTGCCCGTCAGCAGAGCACAGGTGGCCACGCAGTGTTTTCTGAACATGGGGAGTCCCTGCCAAGGGGAAAAACAGCAGGTCTAAGAAAGAGGAGTAAATTTAACCCTAGATGCTACATCTAGGGCTAAATTTAAGCCAGTCTCAAATAGCCCACCTCTGGGCTGGAGGCTTTTTCCTCATCTGGCCCATGTCTCCTGCAGAAAGGTGGTAGCTGGTTGCAGCAGTTCCATGCAGTGCTGTATCTGGGTACCAAAAACCCCCTGGCACTGGGGAAGGCTGCCCTCTGGGACTTGCCATGGCCTACTCTGGGTAGGAGGTGCAATAAGATGCAGGGGAATCAACTTTTTAAAAGGGTAGATAATGGCACGACAAGGGGAAATGAACTAAAGCTGAAGGAGGGAAGGGTTAGATTAGATATTAGGGGCAAGTTCTTTACAGAGAGAGTGGTGAGGTGCTGGAACGGGCTGCCCAGAGAGGTGGTGGGTGCCCCGTCCCTGGAGGTGTTCAAGGCCAGGTTGGATGGGGCCCTGGGCAACCTTGTGTAGATCCAGGCCTGGAGGTTGGTGGCCCTGCCTGTGGCAGGGAGGCTGGAACTCTATGACCCTTGGGGTCCCTTCCAACCCAGACCATTCTATGAATAACCTCCTAGTAAAGGGATGGGCCTGCAATCTGAGGATGCTCAGATAAAGGTAGAGTAGAAGGTCCTCCTATCACACTTATTTTGCTGCTCAGAGAGTTCCTTACAGCTCTACAACACGAAGACACGGCCCAGCTTAGCAGTAGTGACTCCAGTCACACCCCAACCCCCAGCTGAGCTTCTCAATCACATTTTCAGATGTGTCGCAGTGACCAGCAAGAGAGCGACAGGGCAGCGGGGACTCTTCCAAACCAACAAACTCACCCACAGCCCTAACAATTTCAGGAAGCATCTTCTAATTCTCTAAACAGAGCCCTCCAGAGAGGAGGAAGCAGATGGAGAAAGTTATTTTCCCCCTTTGGATGACCTGCTTTAATAAATGCACACTCAGTTCTTTTCTGCCTCTTTTACCGAGTTAAGCACCGACACGAAATTCCTGAGAAGTTCATAGTGTCAGTGATGAAACCCCTTGCTCACGCAAGAAACCAGGGATTTGTCAGTGCCAAGTGCATTCGTTAGAGGAGTGGGGTATTCCAAAATATTCAGCTCCCTGCCAACCCAAAGCAAGTTGAAAACAGAGAAGAAATAGGGGGTTTGGTTCAGAGATCTTCAGATCCGACCTACTCCACCAGCAACACGCTTCTGCCAATGGCTCCACAACTTTACTACTCAAGAACGAAGATACAAATCTCCCTCTCATGCATTTAATATCAAGATAACTGTTGTACTTAACAATGAAAGAGAAAAGTGGATCTTTCTAACAGCTCACACCAAATTAAAGCTGAAGGAAGCTCCTGATAACTCTGCTTTACTTATTCTTAGATGTTTATGATAATCGTCTTCTGAGTAATTTGTTTAAATTTGTATGTAAACAAAGAAGGGTTTGTACACATCTATCACTTCACGGAGAGCTAAAGTGTGTCATTTCAGCCATAGCTTATGGGGGGTTTTTTTCTTCATTTTCCCCCTCATAGAAAACCAATTCAGGTCCAAATTACAGCAGTGACTGCAGCAGAAGCCAAGGCAGCGTCACAGACCTCTGCAAATCAAATGACCGGTTTTAATATTTCCTAAAGTGGTCCTCAAATGAGAAAAAGCCTTCTGTTTCCTTGCTACTCTGAATGTCTTTGGGCAGCTGCTCAAGAGGCGTAACTCAGTTTAACTGCACTGGAGGCCATTGGCCATGTGCCTACATGCACCAGCAGAAGACCTCTACTGAGTACCTCCACCTTAAAATGAGTCTTTTTGCCCAATACTGCTTCTCATTATCATACATAGGACTTTTTTTTTTTAAACTTAACTCAAATACCCATCCATTTGTATCTGTCCAGCTTTCTCTCACAGACTTCAGCTAGAGCACCTTTATTCCATGTTCAAAGTGGTTTACTTTTGGTTTTTTGCTTTTTGGGGGGGGGGGGGGGGGGGGTTGGGTTAATTTTGCAAGCTCAGGAAAGAACAAAATGGGAATCAAGTGCTTGGAAACTACGAGCTCTTAGTTGCCCCTAGCAAAAGGGAAGAGAGAAGAGTAAGCCAAGCCTTCTGCAAGGGGGGCAGCCAGCTTTCACAGCAACTCATGTCCAGTCATCCACCACCACATCCCATGATACTGGTCTGGGTGCATTTGAAAAGCACATCCCCAACCACACATCATGGGCTACGTAATCATCACCCTTACTATTACTCCCCTGCTCTTCACCTGCAGGGAATTAGCCAGATTTAAACTTTCCTTCAGCTGTTGAATTCCTACTCTTACTTCTAAATGCTCCTCACACTTTAAAACAAAACAAAACCCAACAAACTCCAAACCAACTCTTGTGTTTACTTTCCAATTTCCACCTGTAGTAACGCAAAACAATCGCAGTTTTCACAGCTTCACATTATTCCCAGTAAACAATACCTTCCAGTGATGCTTGATAACTTCTGTTTACCCGAACCATCACAAGTAGAATAACACATGTTCAACTAACTGAGGGTTTTTTTAACATTTAGGACCCTTAGCCTAGAGAAGGGGGAAAAGAAAACCCCTTTACCCATCCAAACAGCACTTACACTAGAAATGCATGAAGTTAAGAGAACTTGCTTAAATAAAAGTTTTAAAGTTCTGACTCCTCGAAGTTGTTTTACTAGGAATCCAACCTTCTGTTTAAACAAGTGAGGTAAGTTATGTTTCTACTTATATTAGCTCCGTATATGGGATATCAAGTATTTTTATTTTTTCCAGATACAAGAAGATGGAAGTTTTCTGCGCTGGTCTCTATTCTTGTGGGAATATAAAGAGAAAACCATGCCTCTTTTCTTAATGCATTAGTGCCTTGTAATATACACCAGATGATCAATAAACTACACAAAAAATTAAATCAAACTGACAGTCTTTTTAAAAAAAAATAATAAAAAAAAAAAAACCCGGGCTCTAAGCAGAAACAATTGTTTTAAAGACCGTGGTGTCTGGAGTATTAAACTCACGTGCTGTTGTGTTATTAATCTCTTTGTTGGAAGGCAGTTGATTTCCCCTGCCTGCGCCTGTCAATTAAACATCCAGCGCTGCAGCCACCACGGGACGGGGGATGTTTTGCCACGCGAAATCTTTTCGAGGCAGGCTGCTGCTGACAGTCTCCTCACAAGCAGCACCACCTCCAAAAGGCAGGCAAGGCCAGCAAACTAAAAAGGAGCTGCCGAGCTACGAGACTACGAGATGCTTGAGAGCACTTCAAAGCCATCATTGAAAGAAAATGAGTTTAGCGAGATGCCTGCCCCTGGTGCGAGAGGGGGAGAGGGAAAAGGGGTCAGAACCGCGGGTAAACCCGGTATCCGAGCAGCACAAAGTAACCGGAGCGGCAAGAGTGTCTGTTTTTCCTTCTCCCCCCGCCCCAGTTACTGCGAGAAGCGCCGGCAGCCCCGACCCGCCGTGCTGGCCGCGGAGCGCTACCTCCACCTGGAGCTGGCCCCGGCGCCTCCCGCCGCGCCGCTGCCCGGGCGGGGTGCGGGGCACAGCCCGGGGGGCGCCTCCGGGGGCGCATCCCCAAGCCCACAGTGCCCCCTGCGTACAGCCGGCAGCCGGGCTGCCCCCCGCCCCCCCCCCAAGCCTCCCGCACTCCTGTCCCCCTCCCTAGCGCCGGGTCAGGACATGGCAGCGGGGGAAAGCGATAAGTAAAGAGTAGTAATAGTAATCAGAGCATTGGGGTGTGTGTGTGTATGCGCGCCGTGCACACCTCTCTGCGCGAACAACCGGCTGCTCCGTTCCCCCCTTTCCCCCCCACCGCCAGCCCCGCCGTGACCCCGGCGGGACGCGCTCCCCGCCGCCCGGCCCCCGTGCTCGCCAGCCCGGCCCGCTCCCCGGTTCGCCTGGGCCAGCGTCCCCGCTCCGCGCCCCGCTCCGCTTTTGTTTGGGAAGCGGCGCGGCCGGGGCACGGCCGAGCTCTGCCCGCCCTCCCGCCGCGAAACTTTCCCAAAGCGGGGATCTGGGGGTCCGGGGGTGTGCGTGTATGTGTTGCGGGGGGATATGAGTGCGTGGAGGGGAGAGGAGCGGAGGGAAGGGGCGCGGAACCCCGCGGCTGCTCACCCATGACGAGGCAGAGGAAGTCGAGGCAGATGAGCAGGGCTTTCTTGCTGCTGCTCTTGGCCGGGTTGTTGTTCAGCGCCGGGCTGCCCCCATTCTTGCTCTCCGGCGGGATCGCCTTATCGTACTTGTAGCTCTGCATTATCGGGGGCGAGCGCCCGAGCCGTGCCGTGCCGAGCCGAGCGGAGCCGGGCCGCGCAGAGC
Organism: Gallinula chloropus; assembly: GCF_964237585.1. Taxonomy (NCBI): domain Eukaryota; kingdom Metazoa; phylum Chordata; class Aves; order Gruiformes; family Rallidae; genus Gallinula; species Gallinula chloropus. The sequence goes on along the minus strand of NC_140091.1, from coordinate 4,920,858 downwards.
CGGGCCGAGCCGAGCCGCGCCGAGCCGCCGGGCTCACACGCGGTGCGCCGGGGAGGTGCTGCCCGCGTTGCCGGAGCCGCTCCCGGCCTCTCCGGTGGGGCACGGGAGGAGAAACGCAGGCGGGTCTTCCCAAAAAAAAAAAAAAAAAAGGAAAACAAAAACAAAACAAGCACAAAACCACCAGCAAAGGAGGGGCGGGAGGGAAGGGGGAGCGAGGGAGAAGTTTGCGGGTGTCCCAAGGCGCTGGAAAAGTCCTGGAGGAAAAGCCGGGGGGGAGGGATAAAAATAATATATATATATATATCTGTATTAAGATCTCAGTACGCGGGGGGAAAGAAAAAAAAGGTGCGGAGCGAGGAGCCGGGCGATGCTAACTCCCGCGGGCAGGTGGGCTCCGCGCTGGGTTCGGTGTCTCTGCTCCGTTCCGCGCTGCGCTGCGTTGCGTTGCGTTACGTGGGGGCTCCCGCCGCGCCCGCCCCGGCCGCTCTGGGAGCCACCGGCTTGTTTCTGCACTTTTATTTCGCGAGGTCCTTTTCCACCCCTCAGGAAAAAAAAAAAAAAAAGAAGAAGAAGGAGAAAAAAAAAAAAAAAGAAGGGGGGAAAAGAAATCAGTGACTTCGCCTCGGATGGGATATCCAAGTAAGCACAGCCCCTTTCCTGCATCTGACATTTTACATATAATTAACTCCACATTTTTTTCCTGAGGGAAGTTTAAAAAAAAAAAAAAAAAGTCAGGAACTAAAGTTTTTTTCGTAGGCCAGAAGGAGGGAGCCTCTAGCGTTCGGATCCAGAGAGGAGCGCAGCGGGAGAAGGGGGGGAGAAAGGAAACAGCCAGCCCATCCAAGCCTGGAGGACTCCTGAAAGGTGGGAACAGTGCGAGGTGGGGGGAAAGTAGTAACAAATAACCCGAAAGATTCTTCTCCCCGTTTTTTCTTCTCGCCGTCCAGCTCTGCTCCATGTGGCGGGACAGACCCGTTTCGAGGGGATGCAGCATGTGTTGCACCCACAGATCCCAGAGCCTGGCAGACCCCAGAGCTTAGCAGACCCCAAAGCCTGGCAGACCCCAACCAGGCTGCCCCAGCAGGGCCGGATCCTGCCCTGCCTGCTCAGGATGGGTTTGGCCATGCCACCTGCCCAGCAGGTACCACCATGGAACAAACGATAACAGCTTTGCCCTCCCGCACCAGCCACGCTGCTTTCCTAAAATAAGTGTTAAGAGAGCTTTTGGAGTTGAGTGAGGGATTATGATGTTGGTTAATCGCTCCTTTGGGCTAATTAAAAATCATCAAGGAATTAAATGAAGGGTTTCCCAGAAATCTGGGCTGGTGGGATGGCGATGCTAGCAGCTTTGAGCAGGAAAGCCAGTGGTGCGTTGCGGTGGGAAGAGTGTGTGCTACCAAAGGAAACTGCTCAGGACAGTATCTAACCACTTTCCTTCTTTTTTTCAGCCATGTATCTGACCTCAGCCTTCCGTCTGTGTGCTGGCAAACCGCTGCTGGGCCAAATCCTGTGCCGAGACACATATCCTGCTGCGTCCCTGGTGAGGCAGGCAGGGAGGGCAGGTGGGACCCCTCACCCCAGCAAGGACACGCTTCCCTGCTGCTTTTTGTGGTGCTGTAGACTATAACCCGAGCGCTAGAGATTGTGCCTTGGCAAGGGCAGGTTTTCCAGGAATTTGTTTAGGCACATACCCGGGCATATCAGGGCCAGCCTGGGAGGAAGAAAGGAAAGTGGTTGTTTTCATATTTTACTTTTATATGTGCGGTGTAAAACAGAAAGGGGAAAACAGACCTTGGGCTTTCCTCCAGTTCTTTCATTACACCTCAGTGACGTGCTCAGGTGCCATCTCCCACCTTACTTTTGAGGAGACACCTCTCTCTTGTCGGTGTCGCCCCACGGCACCGAGCACAAACACATCAGCTTTGGCCCAAAGTCGTGCCCTGTGGCGACAGTCAAACCACCACCCCTCCTCTCCAGCCTTTGGAGGACACATCTCAAGGTCTCTCTCTCTTTCTCCTGACCGTAGCAGAGGTGCGGGTGCCTAATTTAGGCTCCTCAGATGCCTGCAGCAAGTGGAAAGAATCCTCACGTGGGAATTCTCCCCCACCGAGGGGGCCAGCCCCACGCCAGCTGTGGGCACGCTGCCCAGCCCCACTCACCACCTCTGCTGTGGGGCCAAGTGTTCACCCCTGCCATCCCTGCACCCTTCAGAGCCTGGCCCTTGGGAGAGGAGCCCACGGCTTTCGGCAGCTGGCTTCAGCCTCCCTGCATCCCCAGATCTGCTGACTGAAAATGATCCCTGCTAAAATTCCCTGGGTTAAATTCAATTTTGCTTTTAAAGCGAGGAAATTCAAAAAATAATAATATTAGAGAGACTTGTCACTGTAACAGCAAACAAACAAAAAAAAGAGCCTTTTTTGTACTTAGAGGGGAATTGAAAGTACAGTTTTATATTTGCATTTATAAGACCCCTCAGGCAACTAATGTTTGCATTTTCATAACAAAAAAGATTGTACTGTTAATTGATGCAAGCATGGGCACACAAACAGTCTGAATCTTGGACAGTTTCTTGAGGGAGAAGCCACTACAATTGCTCAGCTCACGCTTGACAAAGCAGCGCCAAAATGCAGCTTCTGTGCCTTTGTCAGAAATATGCACAAGATTAATTGGCAATAATTAATTGTTTATTCATAAATGCAATTATTGAATATGCCACGCAACAGCTATCCTTTTGGGGCTCAGCTTTTTCTTTTAGTCAGGCTCTAAATTCCCACTCTAGACTGAAGGGTGGTTTTTTTCCTCATATAAATTAATGGACCCAATTACATTCAGGGTGTCAGTGAATTTTTGCCCTGCATTTTTGGACACCAACTGATCTCGCAATGTTTTTACCATCTTCCCATCTAAGTTGGACTGGACACTTGGTGGACAAAGGATGGAGCACTGATAATCTATGGGAAGATAAAATATTCACACTTGTTCTTGCCCAGATTTAAACATTAACTCAAAAAATACTCAAAACTCAATTAAGTATTTAAAGGGAAAATGTGTGTTGTTCATTGAGCCGCGTTGGTGTAGGAGAATATGGTCTTTAAAACTACTCCTGTAACAGGAAAAGGGGCAGGAGCTGGATGCTGCCCATCACACCTTTGTATCTATTGGACATGACTATGTGGAAACCTGCTAATTACGTGGCAATAATTTAAAATGGAGAGAAGCTCTTCCTCATTCAGCCACCACATGAGTGACCACTCATCACAATGCGGGTAAAAGGGCAAAAAGAAAAAAATTAAAAGTTCCTCTTTTCTCTGTTGTTCATAGAAGACCGTGTCTGAGGGGAGACAGAGGTCAGGACTGGGGAAAGAGAAGGCTGTGGAGAGGTCACATTTCCCCCTAGTACATAGGGTGGGTTTGGGAGAGACAAGGGAAGGGAAGTAGCTCTGTTTTCTGCTCCCAGGCTCATAGAAATCGTTTATCCCATGCATTACTTAATGCAAAACAATTATTTTTTTGAGACATGAGTGGATCTGTAGCCTGTGCTTACACTGCTTACCCCATCCCATTCTCCTTGGCCCACCACAACTTTAATTAGCCCCTACGACATATCTCATAAGCCCAGTGTTACTGCAGCAATAGCCCATCACGCAGCAGGGACCCTGAGTTCCCAGTGATGCTCCTCCACCATGCCAGATGCACCCCGGTGCTCCAGGCTGCTCTGCTTGCAAGTGTGGAGAACCTCAAATCTATAGTGGGGGTTTTATAAAGGAACAACTCTGCTTTTCCATCACGGGGAAGATTTGGCAGCAGCTCTTCTGGAGAGGGGACATGCAGCAGGGAAGGACAAGGCCCTGCCTATTGTATTTCTTGGAGCTACTAATGGCCATGGCTCTAGGAAACCTAAAATAAGAAAGTGAGCTGTGCTGGGTGGCTGATTGTTATCCGTGCCTTAGTTGAGATCCTTCCCCACTGAACCGGGAAATTGGAGCAAAGTTAAGTGCTGCACATCAGGTGGCCTGAACTGGAGTCACGAGACCAGAACACCAGTAAACTTCTGGAAAGTCCAAAGCTGAAGCACCACTACCCTGTTCAAGACTATTTTTAGCACCAACAGCTGCTGCTGGAGAAAACATCACAAGAGGGGCTGCGAGTCGGGGCCGGGGTGGGGGGGCAGCTGGGGTATTGCAGGAGAAGGTTAAGGGCAGGAGAGCTGCCACGTTCCCCTGCCTGCTTTCACATGCTGGCCGCAGGCAATGGTCTGTCTGACCTGCACCGATCACTGCTGCCCTGTCACGGTGTGTTTGCCAAGCCTGGACTTTGTCCTGTCCTTGCAGAGAAAGGCAAATAAAAGTGAAATCCAAAGGGGCCCCCAATTCTGCCCTCTCCAATGTCGCTGTGAAGAATCAAACCTCATAAATCTTTAGGTTAAGAAATAAAAAACCCCACCAACTGATAAATGTCATCCTGATACAGAGTTTGCTGCTGTTCAGGAAACTGCTGTGTCCAAATTGATGCAGGCCAGGAAGGTCATCCCTCCAGCACGTGCTTTGATGACCCATGGGGTAGGAGGCCCTGTGGTCGCAGACCCGTTCCTGGCATCCCAGTTCGCATGGGGTCAGATGCGTTTGATTTGCCAACAGCCTGAAGTTCAGTGTGTTTTGAAACCAGCTGCTTCTACTACTGCCAAGTTTCACAATCCTGGGGTTTCTCGTTAATTTAATTTAGTTCCCCTAAATCATGCTGGGTACTAAAATGGTGAGAAGATTCCACTTCACATTATTAAAGAGGGAAAAATAAAGATGATAAATTTCAAATTTACGACAAAAAAGTCTGAAAATGTGACCTCCGAATCTCATCTGAAAGATCAAAATGCTCTATCTGTAGAAAAGGACCCCTTTTAATTTAATCTGAAGATCCTCTGAAGGACAGATCCCACGATTTGAAGTAGCCCGATTTACGATTTGGGGACTAGGAACACCTTGTGAATCTTCCTAGTTGTGCCTCTGCCTTCAGCCGGCCATCCCTGTCTTCAAAAAAGAGAATAACAGCACCATCTACTGCCCTTCCTTAGCATTTGCTTGGAGAAGCCAAACCCTTCGTTCCATCAAAGCTACTCCAGCAGTTCATGGCTATGGTTTTCCACTGCCTGGTGATACTGCCTAGTATTGATGGAGAAACCGGAGCCAACCTGGACTGCAAAACCTGAAAGCAGCGTTTAAACCCAAAAGATGCACATTAATTAGTAGAAATTCCTACCCTGGATAATACACCTTCTCCCCAACCGGTGGCATTAAAAAGACCAGTATTTTCATACAGTTCCCTCAAATCCCTTCATGTGTTTATTAGCAGAGCCTCAAAGGGCTGCTGGTATGATCCACGATTTCTACCAGGCAGGCATTTCCGCCATCGAGAGCAGTCAGTGAAGGAGGTGGTACATCACCGCTCGATGCAAGCCTGGTAAAACCCAGGTCTGCACTCTGTGCTGGCAAGCTCCCAGAAGTTTGTTTGAAAGTCAAGAATGTGCCACAGTTTAATTACGGTTTCTAGGTCAGGTTCTAAATGAAAGCCCCGTTATAAACAAGAGTCTCAGAGGAAAGGCCTACGCTCGAGTTTTTAGGCCCGAATTGATTACCGGTTAACTCAGGGTAGTTAACACATTTGTAATGTCTAGTCTGGACAACTTCCCAGATGTTTGTTGCAGGATACAAACATTTTGTGGTTTATAATGTAAACAGGTACACCTACATTTTTTTCAGCCTGGATTGATTTCTGGTCACAAACTGTCTCAATAACCTGGCTCGAAAATGCCCCACATCCAAATGGAAAGCGAAAGAAAAAAATATATAAAATTAGCCTTTTTTCCACGTCTAGACTAAATTGTTTTATGGGCCACCTGATAGCTTTTGGCATCATGTTCAAAGGGTTGAGCCCTTGATGATGAACACGGGTGCTGATGGGGCAGGTGCTTGGCTGGCTACCGGCACCGTGGGGCAGCAGGAAAGGTGATGCTAAACAGAGGAGCAGGCGTGAAGGTGGCATGCATGGGCTTGCATCTTGTGAGCACCAGCCAAGACACTGCTCTGCTGGGCTGGTACTGGAGAAGTCAGTGTGTGGAACTGGCGAAGCAGGGAGAGGCTTTTGAAAGACATGTTAAGCAAAATACCTATGGAGTAACGGTGGGGCGCGTCGAGAGATGAAGCAAGGCAAGAAAAGGTGAAGCACGTGGTCTCTCTGTGTGGGGGTCCCCGTATCAGTCCTCTCTTGCTCAACTACGGAGCACGAAACCAGAGGTGTGCCAGGAAATAGCTCCAGCATCCCTCTTGTTGCCACCTCACGTGAGATGCGAGGGTCAGGCCGTCCATTTGTATACAATGCACAAGTGCCCTGGGCTTATCTGCTCTCAAGTCTCTATCTCGATAATTCATTGTCAGTGGTCCTCAAGTAGTTGAATGTGTTTGCAGGGGCCAAGCCGGACCCTCCCCAAATATTTGCTTCAGCACACAGATTGGGTTTGCTGTAACCCTGCCCATCCATGGCTCAGGCGTCCCGGGGTGTGTAAAGGGGTTGCACAGCCTGGTCCTGCCATGAAGCAGCCTTCCTCCACCTGCACTGAAACCGGGAACAAACCCCTCAGAACAAAACAGGGAGGAAAAGAAAGGAAAAAAAAAAAGGGGTTTCAAGGATAACACCGCAGTGCTGTGGCCCCAGTGAGGTTGTGCCAAAGGCTGACAAAATGTGGATGATCACACTGCAGCCTCCCCACAAGCAGCACAGGGGACTGCGGGACCTCAATGGCTCCCCATGGGCTCCCGAGTCCTGTGCTGAGCGTTCAAGGTGCACAAGCACACACACAAAAGTCTCACCAACACCCTTCAAAGCCTGCTCTTTGCTCCCATTTATCTTATCTAGCACACCGCCGAAGTTCGGATTTACATAATACATACCTGATATATTAATGTTCCTATTCATCGAGACGATCTCAACAGTTTTCTTTGAAAGTCTTGCCAAAACCCATCAAGCTCCTTACAACAGAAGATGGTTTTATAGCTCTGAAAAGGATTTTCTCCCTGGTTTGTGTTCTGAATGTTTGATACTGCGATAAGAGCCAGGCCCAGAGCCTCAATAGAGGTAGGATCCACTGTTTGGGTTAGTAGCACGTTAAAAACCCACAACACTCAAGTTACTTAGTACAAACCATTTGGTTCAGATCCTCATTCTAGCTGCAATATTTTCCCAAATTATCTTGCAATAGCCCAAAGGGGCCAAGCCAGGCCCATTCCCATTTGCTACACACATTTCCAGTTCAATGCCTTCCCCCCCCCCTTAAGTACACAACCCTCCTTTCCCACTTCAGTTTTCTGCACCAGTTTAATTTTCCTTGGGACACAGGATTTCAAAAGGCTGAAGAAATGTCTCTAAAGAAGAAAAGCCACTAAAAATAATGATCAGGTTAGGATATTGACCTTAATACAGTTCAACTGACCTTAAAAATGCATTTGAGCTGCTTTGCAGACCACAGCATCAAACCACTAGAAGGATGCTATTTTTCTCTGTAAAGCCATGGAGATTCACTGCAATATCTTTTACTTTATTTTGAAAGGGCTAAAAAAATAATTACTTCGATATAAAAGTTTGGGCATAAATTATTCTTGTAGCCAAAGGCAAACAAAGAAAAATGAGAAGTATATTACCCATTTTGTTTTAAATAGTGATAATGATCGGATCTTGGAACAAAATGTTGGGTTAGTGGTTGATCTTTCCACCTTCGTATCATATTCTATCTTTGTCGAAGACATGCTGTAGCTGAACACAAAGTATTGGGCTCAGTACAGGAGAGGATGAAGTTAGGTGGCTCAAGCTATCCAGAGACTCAGACTATGGCATTAATGGTCCTTTCTGATCTTCAGAATCTGCAAATTTGCTCTGAACCAGGGATTATGGAACAGCAAGGAATAAATCCCTTTAAAATTGCCAATAAATGTCAGGAAATACACTTTAAACACACAAAGACACAGGTTCACTGACACTCGTTGCACAATAGCTCACAAACAGTTCGTGTGCTCCGTCACGAGCCCCTTTATCTCCTTTATCCAGTACTGCCAATCCCAAACAGTAAATATCAAACCCTTCTGTTTCAAAACCCCGAGGTTGTTTTGAAATACCAAGAGTCAAGAATGAAAGAAAACGACCCTGCAGAAAGATACGTTTGTAGTCCTCATTTTAACTGTCCTCAGCTGCCCACCTTTCTCCAGCCATGTGCTCATGTTTACAGCCCTTCTGCTCTTAGCGAAGATTCCTACCCCCAGAATACTGACCACAGGTTGACTTTTGAGGTAACAAACCCAATGCCAAGAGCACAAATTACACAGGTCTGACAAGGCGCCATTTCAATTCATAGAATCAAAGAATCACAGAATAGTCTGGCTTGGAAGGGACTCCAAGGATCACAGAGTTCCAACCCCCCTGCCACAGGCAGGGCCACCAACCTCCAGGCCTGGATCTACACAAGGTTGCCCAGGGCCCCATCCAACCTGGCCTTGAACACCCCCAGGGACGGGGCATCCCCCACCTCTCTGGGCAGCCCATTTCAGCAAATTCAGCTTGGTTTTCATCTTTTCAGAGGTGCCAACCTGGGGCGGCTCCACACCCACATGGGCACAAACACCTCATAATCAGCCTGAAAAATTCTGGTGGCCGATTGACATAAAAGAACCCAGTCCTGATTTTACTCTTTGCTCACAGACTCTGATGAAAAGCTCCTGATAGTGATCCTTGAAGAGAAAAAATCTTTTCCTATTTCTTGACTTGTTCTTGGTCATGTTTCCCATGCTCAGATAGCACCTTGCCATTGGAAGCTGAGAAGCTGTTGCTTTCTGTATTACACACCCTACCTGAAGGCGAGTGGTAGAACAGACCCAAAAAAAAGAGAGACAGAAGTGCAAATGAGCACATTACTTAAGCTCACATGAAAAATAATTCCATAAAAGGGGAATCTTGCTTCCTAAAATAGCTTGGCAGCAGGCTGTAACAAGAGACCTTTATTGCCGATGCCAGCCAAGGAGAGCGAGCACAACATGACTGCCTGCCCTCACAAGAACTCATCCTGGACAACACTGAGGTCTCTCTGCTGTGACTATCTGCTTAATAGCATCGATTTTAAGAGAAAGGAATAAACAGCACCCTGCTTCAAAAGTTTCACAGCCCATAGAAATTAAACCTGGCCGGTCCAAAGGGCTATTATTACTGAGCCTTCTTGTGCAGATATGATCTCAAGAAAAACACACATGTCGGGCTAATAATAACAAATAATAAAGCTATTCATACAGCCCACTGCTTACACGATGGCAATTTCCCCATAATTGCAGGTAGAAGAAATGGGCACACAAGCAGTAGTCTGTAGTAACTCTGGGCTACGCAGGGCTTGGGTTGAAGCTATTTCTCGTAGGTACATATACTTTTGGGAAGAAAACTATTTCAGCTTCCAAACCAACCTCGATAAAGCCCTTCTGCATCCCTGCCCAGAGCGCTATCCACACCAGAAAAGCACAAGGGAAGGGGGGGAAAAGAAAGGGAAGGGGGGAAAAAAAAGGGGGAAGAAAAAAAAAGCATGATCACAAAGGTGTTTCAGAGGGAAAACAGGTTCTGGGTGGTGATGAGACATAGCCCCTTTTGGGTGCTGGACCTACAGGCCGTGGAGCAACTGTCGAACCCCAACATCTCCTTCCCTGCCTGTCAGGAGAATTGCAAAGACAAATTTACACCCAGAAGCGAACGCCTGTGATTAAGTGAGTGGGGAAATTGAGTGCCTGTCCCCTTCTTTTCCCCCCTTGCAAGGCTGTGAGGGTGATGAGGCGGGGTGCTACAGACTGCTGATACTTGCTCTCTGATAAGGTCAGGGCAGCTCTTGCCTGCTGCGGTTTGCCTGGCTGCTGCCTGAGCAGGCAGGGCAGGGGGGCTCTGCAGACAGCCCACACAGTGCTGGGTGGGATTCTGAAGCCCTGAGACCCCTTTGGTCATCTAGAGAGAGAGGGAAAAGTATTGGGCGACTCACCTCCATGCATGCATATAACTCCTTATCTCCCTAACCAGGGACTGAGAGAGAGATGCAAATGATGCTGGTAATTGCACAGTGCTCATTAAGTTGTTAAACTCAAGGTCACCTGCAGCACAAAAACAAGGTAGGGAGGGAGTGTCTGTCCCTCCCAGGGCTCCTGTGCCCCCAGGCAGCCACCCACAGCCACTTACTCATTTCAGCATCATCTCGCTCCTCTCACCTTCGCTTGCACCTCTGTACCACACACATCAGCACCTTCGAGCCCCAGCATGGGTGCTGGCTCTGGGCCCCACGTACCAAACCAGGGCTGAGCCACGGGGCCAAGTATGGCTGCTTCTCCCAAGGAGCTTGTTCACAGCTGCTGCTCATTTGAGAGATGATAAAAGCAAATATTTTGATACCCTCACTGGAGGTCTAATCCTGCCTGGAGTGAAGTTCAACGCTCCCTCCCAGGAGGGAACAGAGACATGGGTCAGGGAGAGATGCTGAATGTCCCCATCCCATGCCAGCAGAAAGATTCCCCCAAGGTAAAGAGGAGGGGAAAAAAAAAAAATAAATCACCTGGCCAGGAGCCATCTCTTGTGGTACTTCTGCTTTCTCCCAAAGCCCATTAGTGGCCTAGGGACAACTTGGCTTATTTAGAAAACAAGGTGGATGAAGCAAAGGTAATTCCCTCATTAGGAAGTGTTCTCCAGCTCAGAGCAGCTGCATTTCCAGTCACCTGCAGTTGTCCCCAGGCAGCACACTGAGGGACAGCACCCAAGCAGACAGCAACGTGTGCAGCGTGCTGTGCATTTGAGGACCCAGGAGGCTGGCAGCACGCCGAGGATAAAGAGGATGTGGGCAAATGCAGCCACACAGGCTTAATGTACCTTGACTGAGCAACACCTTTGCCACTCATCCCCTTGCAGAGTTTCCCAGCACTCAGCTGAGATCCCTGAGCAGACTTTGGAGTGAGCTGCACCCCAAAGGGATGGCAGAAGTAGCTGGAAAAAGTCCACCTCCTCAGCTCTTTCGGTTTTCCCCATCCACTTGGGGTCCCCATTTGTAGATCCAGCTGCAGTTATCATTCCAGACCCCAGGACTTGGAAGCCCAAGTTTCCCCCTTGGATGCCATCTAGTGCTCAGTGCTGAGAGTGGAGGAACCTTTCAGGAGCTGGGAAGATTTCTCCTCTTCCAGGGCCTGCAACCACCCTTCTGGCTTTAAGCTGCTTGCTCACGCCAGACCTTATTTCCCAAGATCTTGCTGATAATCTCCTGTCATTTGGGTTGATCAAGCTTCTTCAAACCATTTCCTTTTCTGCATTCTTCTCTTTTCTACCTTCTTCTCTTTGTAATACTGTATAATTTCAGAAATAAGCAGCCAGACAGCAGTGCAGACTCACTCGGGAGGTGGGACTCCTTCAGAAAGTGACATCTGCTGGAACCATCTAAAAAACTTTTTCCAGTCAGCAGAAAGACACTGTTTCCTTGCTGTCTACCAGATTTATAAGAGGGGACTGCCATAGGGTGGGAAGTGCCTGTTTCTCTTCATCTGACTGTAAATTGAATCAAATGGCTCATATGGATACAGCCACATCTTCAGAGGGCAGCATGGATCTCATGCAGATTTGTACTCCTGCTTTTGAGGGAAAGCTTGGGTAGATTTTCATGAGCCAACCCAGTGAAAACTCAAACGTAAGAACTTTCTTCATGGATTACACGAGGTACAAGGCAGGAAGAGGGAAAACAGGTAGAAGATAACCTGGAAAATACAGAAATATGACTTACAACCAGAATATAAGGAATGCAGAAGAAAAAATAATCCTAAAATTTCATATGCATTAAAACTTGTTTCAATCAAGGTCTCTCTATTCTTCTCAACAGAAGCTAGTTTAACTTGTTTCTACTATTTTTAGTCTTTTCTTGCTATATGTCCACAGGTGGATAAATTGGCCCATCACACATGTCCATGCATGCCCATCCCACAGCTGGATGCCCAGTCAGTGCTGCGCCTCTTGTCTCCTCTCACACCCTGCAGAGTTTTTTGCTCTCCAGGAGGTAAACCACTTGACTGAAGGGTTGGAGGTCTTGTCCCAGTGCCAGGGTACAAGGCTGAGGATGCTCAGTCAAACCCCAAGGTTCACGGATCATAAGGAGCAGGACAATGTATTTTACCCAAGCTCCAGAACTAACATTTTATCCACTTCCCAGTGCTGCTGGCCATGATTTCCCTGTGTGATCTCTAGATGGCCATGCCACCAGTGAGCACAGCACATGGCAGTCATAAGGTCTTTCCATCACCCATCCTCCATCTCCAAAAGCATCATGAGGTTCACAGAGATGAGAAACCTCCCTCCTCCATCCCTCCCTCAGAGCCCAGGGGGACACACCCTGTGCCCCAGTGCATTGCAGCCCCACGGCTCCCATGAGCTAGCTCGGGTCTGGCTGGCCAAGCCCAGTTCTCACCTCTGCACTGCAATGTAGACATATCCTCAGGGCACGTCTATTCACCAGGCTCAGGCTGCTCTGCTCCTGCTGGGAGCTGGCAGGGTGCAAGTCAGGTCTGGTTTGGAAGCTGCAGAGCGGCGTTACGGTGCAAAGCGAGCCGAATTTGCCTGGGCACCACGCCACACTGAAATGGCTCTACAGCACACATCCAGCTCGGGGCAAAGGTGTAGGAGGCTGGGCAGACCTGCTCCTCCAAAGCCTCCTGCTCTGGCTTTCAGCTCCTCATCGTCACTGCTCTCAGAGAGCCATGCTGCACTCCCATCCACAGCTAATCCTTCTTGCCTCTGCTGGCATCTCTCCCTCCTAAAAGTGGCGCATCCTTGCTCTTGCTGCAACAAGACCATGGGGAGCATTGCCTCTCAGTACCCCTGGGATCACACAAGGCTCCTGCCAGAGTCACACTCCCATTTCAAGACACTGGGACCAAGCATGCTCTAGGAGAAGTTAAAATGATTTTCTTGCAGGTTTGCTGTTGTTTTAATTTAGCTGTTTTTTTTTTTCATCTGCAATTTCAAATGGTGCAATTTTGAGATCAAAGCCCTTCCCCTGCTCTAATGGCTGCATAGAAGTCCTGGCCTTCATGTGTACAGGAGCCTCAAGGAAAGACGTGAGACTCATCTCAGCCAACACGATCCGATGCACAGAGAAGACAAACTGGGGTAAATTTTGCTCTCGCTCATACCCATCCAAACTTAATTGGCTTTAATGTGGGAAGAACATACCTGCTCAACTGATCGTAGTCAGATCAGGCCCATCCCTGCCATGTATTTAAGAAAACCCATGGGATGGTACTGCCTGTGAAATAACTGCAATTACCCCTGGCCTGAGATGAGAAAGAGTAGCTAGAGAACATGCTGCATGACTGCACGGACGAACAGCCAGTGGGATGCAAGGTAGGGGGCTGAGGCATTCTTTCACCCAAGGTGTTTGTCTTGGGTTTCCTGAACAAACTCAGCTCAAAAGTTGATCAAAGATTCTATTTACAGTCTACCTGGTTTCTTCAACACACTACAAGTAGTCCCACACATACCCCTTCCTCCCCCATTCAACACTGCTATTCCACAGGACAGAAAGAAGTTAAATGTTATGGGCTCAAAATGCATGGCTAGACATAGGCCTGAGGGAGAAGAGAGGTCCTGCCCAGCTGGAGATGCTGGTACATGTTGCCCAACATCACTCAACATGTCAGGAAGAAGAGAGCCTGCACTTGGGACAACTGCTGAAGTTTAGCATAAGGTGAACCTGTACAGAAGGGCAGGGAGACTTTATTTAGGTTTAGACCTGTCATAGTAAAGCTTGGCTCAAATTGATTAGGTGATGTTTTATAACAACATGAAGCAAAACCTGTCAGAAAGAAACTTCACAGGTTGCTGTCCTTTGTACTTGGAGCAGTGGGTCTACACAACCATGCTGGCCAGGAAAGCAGAAGGGCAATGGCAGAGCCAGTCTCACCAGTTACACCTGGATGTAAACGTGGCTTCTTTAGGGCATGGATGAAATCCTCAGCCTGAAGGCACTGGAGAATAGCTTAAGGTTGCTCTAGCACTCTCCAGCCTTAGCTCTCCCCAGATGCTCCCCTTTGAACATGGGAGCATCCTGCAGAGCTCCAGGTGATGCCCCATGTCCCTTGGGTGTGGGTTGAGGCCACACTGGATCAAGCATGGAATAACGCCCATGCCAAAGGCCTCAGCTGTTTGTTCACTTGAGTTTTGAGGCAAACACTGTGCTGCCACACTGTGATGCAACAGGCTGTCCTTACCTGGTACCTCCTGCATCACCCTGCCTCGTGGCACTGCTGTGTTGGAAGACTGCTCAGGTCGTGAGCTTTGTCAGAGCTGGGCTGGATCCATCTCTGACGTGTGACAGCTCATGAATCACTGCAAATCAGGAGCAAACCGGCTTCCCTTGAGTTTGAAATGAGTTGAAGCTTTTCCTCACAGACCTACTCCATCATTTCCCTTAAAAAAAAAAAAGAAAAAGGAGGAAAAAAAAGACTCTTTGTGTTTTCACGTCTGGCAGAAGCACCTCGCTGAACGGGGTCTCCTTTCCCATTTACAGCTGTGAGAACACTTGGTGTGCACAGAGTCGTTTGATGTACGTGCTGCTGACAAAACACTGGCACTGGTTTAACAAATCAATACAGCAGCCCCCTGCAAAGCCCCTTGGAGCAAAGACCTTCTCCATGCTGGATGCTCCTTACCTGATCTTTCATAATTTCTGAGTTTCAAACGTTGATAATTAAGAATGCAGAGGGAGGAGAGATTAAAGAACTTTAACAAAGTATCTGAAATAATAGTAATAAATAACAGGAAATAATATCTCCATATTAACTAATTGCTGCACAGTAGTGCTGAGAGCTTCCGAGCAATGGCTCAAACCCCCTCTCCATTAGATGCTATGCAAAGACAAGAGCTGCTATAACAAATATGCAAACTCCCTATAGGATGCAAACACAACCCAAGAGATGCTTGCATCTCCAGTTTCTTTTTAACAGATCTTCAACTTTCTCCTTTGTTCCTACTGAATTCCAAAGGTTGATAAGATGCTGCCAGAATCAAGACGTGAGGAGCTCTATTCTTGGAGCTCTGCTGCATTTTATAAAGAGATGTGCATCAGATGATGCATCAGTTAAAAATAACTGGGAAGTATCAAGCAATTATAAGTACATGTCCCACAGGTTTGCATATCTTGAATACTGAAATGCCTTCCAATTATGCGTTAAGTGATGAGCTTGCTGCTGGAAAGAGCCTGTTCCTTGTTTTGGTAGGGTTTTTATTTTGGATAGCTGTCTGAATAGACACAGCTCAGAGTTTATGTCAAATAGGGCAGCCCAAGAACCTATGCTTTGTAGCTGGAGTAGAACAGGATTTAAGGTTGGTTCTTGTGTGACTTTTCACAGGAGTACCATAACAACCCTGTAGCAAAGCTACAGGCACCAGCCTCATCCTTCATAAAAATAGGAAAACTAGCATTGGCCTTCAAATGAACAAGGAGCAGCAAGGACTTGGGTTTCCTGCCCTGATACAGCTTTGAGCCATTCTCATGTGTCCTATCCCTGGATACCAGTAAGAAGATATCAGCACCTCCCTCCCCACTTCCCCTCCTCAGGAAGCTGTAGATAACAACAAGGTTGCCCTTCACCCCAAAGTCCTTAACCACTCAGAAGACGCTCTTTCCAGTGCCATCACCAGCTTTGTTGCCCTCCCCTTGATGCATTTAAGGACCTTCACATCCTTTTTTCAATTACATGTCCCAGAACTGCACACAGCACTGTAGGTGAGGCATCAGTGCTGAGTACATCAGGGTAATCATCTCTTTTGACCAGGTGGTGATGTTGTGTTTGATGCACCCTAGGATGGGGTTTACCTTCTTGTCTCTCAGGGCACACTGTTGACTGTCACTGAGCTGCTGTCGACCAGCACCCTCAAATCCCTTTCTGCTCTCCAGAAGAAGGGAAGGGGGAAGAGGAAAGCAAAAGCAAGGGAGCAATGGGGAAACGAACAGAACATGAACTGGAGGTCACAGAACCAAGATGCAACAAACAAGGAGTTGAACAAATTAAAAAAAGGCTCTTAATATTAGGATGCTTGAATTTGTTGAGCTAATCCCTCTACTTTCACTTACCCTAACGGAGTTGGTGTCTGAGATGAATTTAAGACACATGCAGGGTAGGGGAAAGGCACATCAGAGAAGATGAAAAGGATCAGAAGCAGCATTTTCCCCTCTATAACCTCTCATATTTTATAGCTCCACCTCATCAGAGTACATGATCATACATGGTATGACCTTCAGGAGGTGAGTGTGCAGGTTGCCCGGTGTGACATGCTGTCAATCACTGTATAAACCATTACTTATTTTTTCTCATGCTTGTATTCCACATTAGACTCTCTCAGCAGAGCTGCTGTTCAATCTCAGAGGGTTAAATGGTTTTCCAGCCGGTCCTTGGCCACAGTTTCTTTCTACTTGACTCAAAATAATGGCCAAATCCAAGCTTGGCTCTGCACTGTCTGTTTTCAGTATTACTCCGTAAGTTCCTTTTGTCTGGAGAAACTTTCAGATTTATCTCCTAACTTTTCCCCCCACACAGAGATAACAGCCAAATCACAAGCACCTTCGCTGAACATATGTGACTCAGATGGTTGTGAAACGCAGCAGGGTTTCGTTTCCACACACTGACTTACCAGATCCAAAGCCATTTGTTGTTCCCTACGTGTCAGAGCACCCAGCCCAGCCACAGCCAACAGCAGACTTATCAAGGACTCACTTTGCTGCCGATTAAGCTTTGCCACTGCAATCCCTGGGTCGGGCAGCGATACATGCTGGCGTAGAGCTCTCCAGGGAAGCTCATGAGATTCCACCTACATCAGTGTATTCCAGATTTTTCCTCCCGGCCCAGCAATCTTGGCAAAAACATTCTGATTTCAACTTAAGCAGGCTGTGAAAAACTTCATGTTCTCATTGAGAGCGGGTCTCCAAAGACTTCTGCAGAGGATGCAGAGCGCAGCTCCCACGGTCAGGCCAGCCCCAAGGCTCACATCTGAGAGGGCACCCTCAGGATGGAAGCGCTCCACGGCCTTAGTAAAGCAGAGTGATTTAAATCAGTACAGCTGATTCACAGAAATGATAAAACCAGATTAGGAGGATCTAATCTCTGGGCAGCAAGCAGAACTGATGGGAAGACCAGCTGTGAAAAATCCCTTTCATTTACACAACACACAAGGACGGGCCAAAATCGCTACTGCAGAACCATGTCCTGTGTCACGAGCCGACCAGAAAACATTCACAGGGGTATTGCAATATATCGTTTCTCAAATTAATCAGTAAATCCCTGATAAGAAGTGTGCTGAAATCCAAGGGAAAAAGCCAACTGCTTTCAGTATGTGTTGGGAAAAAAATATGGAAAATTATACTAATGTGCAAGCTTGCAGTCAGAAACAAGTAAAATGATATCCCTGCTTATAAAAGCAGTCATATCAAGCAGGCTGTAAAGTGAAATCGATGCACTAAAAGTCAATACAGCCTAAGAAAAAAACATGGTATTTCCTAGCTATCTAGTAATGCTGCTGCAAACCTCTAATGGGCAAGATTAGCACGTTATGGGGCAGCCACTCAGGTACACAAAATAGAGGCAGAAGATTGTTATGACAAAGCTTTGAGGTTGGTTTTGGACGTGGATTGTCAAATTTGGGTTTATGCTTGCAATACGCTGCTGAGTTGTTACAGAAAGCATTGTGTGAAGCCTGTGAATCTGGGAAAACACTCTCTATTATGTGTGATTCGTGGTTTATCTCCTGATCAGGAAAATATGAGTACCATCCCTCTGGTGAGGCCCTGAGTCATTAAGATCTTTTGCGTGGCAGTGAGACACGCAGGTTGGGGAGGAATCATAGAATGTGTAAGGTTGGAAGGGGTCTTTAAGGGCCATCTAGTCCAACCCCCCTGCAGTGAGCAGAGATATCTTCAGCAGATCAGATCACTCACAGCCCCATCAAGCCTGTCCTTGAATATCTCCATGGATGGGGCCTCCACTCTGGGCAACCTGCTCCAGTGATCTACCACCTTCATACTGAAGAACTTTTTCCTAATATCCAACCTAAATCTCCCCTTTTCTAGTTTTAAACCATCACCCCTTGTCCTGTTGCTCCATGCCCTCAGGAACAGTTCTTCCCCAGCTTTCTCATAGCCACCTTTCAGGGACTGGAAGGTGGCTATAAGGTCCCCCTTGAGCCTTATCTTCTCCAAGCTGAAGAAGCCCAACTCTTTCAGCCTAAATACAACATACCTGAATTCTCAGCCTGAATACAACATACAAGCACTGCAAGCCAGAGTTTACACGGGGGGTTTAAGGGCTTTGACACACAACCAGGTGACTGCACCGTGAAGCATTACCCCACTTTGGCTGATGCCCACCTAAGATGTCTTAGGAAGCAAGGTAACTCCAGGCAGCTCGCTCCATAGACACCACGGTGAACCTGGGCACGTGACATTCCTGCAGAGCAGCCGAGGGACAACAACTTCTTTGACAACAGCAACTTGTATTAAACCCTTTAGCAATTATTTCTCATCAAAGCCCTTAGATAATTAAATCCTCTCTCCAAACGAGTGCAACAGTTCACGCATGTTTCCCACTGCTGCCTTGTTCAGCTTGGTGACCTACATGAAGGCTGCTGAGGCAGCCTCAGACAAGCCTTCATCTCACAGACACACGAAAATGCCAATCGTGTAATTATCCCTGAGCATCCGTTTTGTGGCAGCTTTAACACAACCATTACAGACACTGAACTTTTCATTCTCAAAGATGATCCAAATGGGACTGATGTGCACCACGGGGGAAACACTTTTTTCTACCAGCCAGCATAAATGTGAATTTCTGAGTGTAGATCCAGATGCAAAGGCATTGGCAGCCCTTGGGCTAGTTTTCCATTTCTAGGAGACTCTTATTTCTCCCTGATCTGGGTGGGATTCAGGCTAACACAACAGATGTGAAAAAGCTCTACTGCTTTTGCAAATAAATCGAACCATCCTGTTGCTGTGCCATGCAAATTTAGAAGGTGAGATTCGCTCTCAATTTCACCTCTCCTTGCTGTGTGTCAGTCTAGGAAGATCTGAGAGATAACTCAAGGAATGGCTGTCACCTCCATTCCATCTTAATGGCTCCACAGCCTAGATATAAACTAGATAATTTTTTTTTCTCCCCTCTAGACACATTTTCTTGATTTGCCTTCAAGGTAATCTGAACAGGTGAAATTTTACATTTGTCCTGACCTTTCCCTCTCACTGCTGGCTGTTACATCACTCAAATACAAATGCATGATATGGGTGTGAGGGTCCTGATGTACCCATGGCCACACAGCACCAAATGAGCCCCTTCATCCCACAGAGCAATCCACAGCGGACTCTGAATATCCAAAAGGATTCCAGCTGCTCTCTCAAAATGATGTCTGCAATTGCAGGGGAAAGAGAAAACTCATAACACCTAAAAAAACCCAGAACAAAACCAACAACCCCAATCCAGAAGCATAAATTCATGCTCTGTGAGAGCTGGATATTTTATTTTTCTTTTAAGCACTCCATCTAGGTACCTGGAACAAGTCAAGCAGCCTGCTTGCTTCCAAGCTCCCTGTTTTCCCAACTGCCTTTCACAAAGGTAGATTGGATTTGTTATGGGAACAGCTGGATTACAAACACCACAGGGAAAAGACGCTCCATTCCCTACAGGAGCTGTTGCTGCAGTGGTACCACCCTTTGCTCCCTACTCGGGATCCCCCCTCCTCCCCAGGGACTCAGAACAAGGCATGACTCCTGCTGAATGGAGAAGCATCCAAAACCCCACAGAAACACACAGGTAATAGAGGACTGATACAGAAAATCACCAACAACTGCAAACTGTCCAAATTCATCCCCCCTGGGAAAAAACCCACTCCCATCCTTCTGTGATACCCCAAGTGAGGGCATCTCCCTGCCCTCTCCCACCTTCCTGACAAATCCCTGCTCTCTCTCACACACACACTCTGCTATGCAAACTGCAAACTCACAGTTCAAGCATCTTCCTAACGTTACCATGGTTTCCCAGGTCTCTCACTGAAGCTCATTCCCATGATGTAACCAAAAATGCTTTTCCTTAAAACCTGTAAGAGATTCCTATGCATGGGTTGCCAGTCACGATCTTTTCCTCTCCAGTAGCTGATATATTAAAAATACCTAATCCCAAGTGTGCCCATTCCTCAAGAACACACCCTGATGGTTTTCAAAGGAAGACCTATAAAGATATCAGAGAGAGGATTTTACAGCCACAACAACCAGGGAAGCATCAAATCTAGGGACGTTAGCACATCGACCTCCAGATGATCCTTATAGAGCAGGAGATTACTTAAAATCATCCAGCTTTCAGATTTTTTTAATAATGTTTGAAAGAAGCCACTCAAGCC
Organism: Gallinula chloropus; assembly: GCF_964237585.1. Classification (NCBI taxonomy): domain Eukaryota; kingdom Metazoa; phylum Chordata; class Aves; order Gruiformes; family Rallidae; genus Gallinula; species Gallinula chloropus. The sequence goes on along the minus strand of NC_140091.1, from coordinate 4,900,389 downwards.
TCTCAAACCAAGATTTCTGATGCAAGAACTCCACACCACAGACCAAAAATAGCAGAATTATGAGTGCTAGAAGTGTCTAGCAAGGCTTTTTATTTTAATTCATATTTGAGAAAGGTTTCTAGCAGCTGGAGAAAGTAAGAGCTGTATTCATAAACCCCTTGGCTATTTGCCATGCAACTGGTGCTTTTATTGAGGGGGAGGGGAGAAAATAAAAAAAAAAAGTGGAATGTGCCTATTCCACATCAGGAATGCATTTCTCCAATTCATAAATCCTCCCCCCCTCTCCTCCAGCTGACTAAAGGAAACCTTTCTCAGTTTGCCACCGAGGTGAGAGGGGGTGAGAGTGATTCTTGGGGAGCACCGGCCCTAGGGAGAGGCATTGCAGTTGAAACAACAGGCTTATTAAAAACACACACACAAACAGGACTATGTGTTACAGCCTGGCTGAGGGACATACAGACCCAGTACTGACAACAGCAGGGACAAAGTGTCATGTCCTGCCATAAATAACACACGTTTTTCAGGACAGGGCTGAGTGTTTCCAATCTAAAATGCCCACCTGGACACAGCCAGGGAGGAGGAGTGAGCTACAAGGATAAGGAACTATATATAGAAAGACTGAGGGCTAAATCAAATCAAATCCAGATTTACTTTTAAATTGGGGTTTGAAGATGATACATAGACACAACAGCAAAAAGGAACTAGAACCTGTGATTCCCCCCAAGGCAAGCTTTACCCTGAACTGCATATAGTATGTGGTACTCCTAAGATGTAGCTGCTAAGGCACAGGGGTACCTGTACCTTGGGTTGTGTTGGGCATAGTGATTTCACAGCACTGTTAAGAATGGAGCAGTTTGGGTTGATAAGAGAGGTCTGACTCTTGGCAGATTCCCAGGTGGGGCACTTTAAGAGAAAATAAAATAAAAAGCCACCTAAACATTGGGGCTTGGCAGATGCCAAGCAGAAGTTTTGGATGGGGATTGTTAAACTTCAGCTCAGCTCCACCTCTCCCACTTTGGGCACTTCAACACATCACTGTGCATAGTCCTTGACAGCTTGCCCAGCATCCCACAGAGGCTGAACCCAAATCCTGAGGTCCTGGTGTGGACATGAACCAGGCACTCGACGTGCCCTCACAGCATCCCTCTGCCCCAGGCAGGAACATCAGCACTCTGCAGTCCCTTCCAAATAACAGATTCTGATGCTTCAACAACCCTCACTAAGTATTTCTTCATTTCCTACCATCTGTGTGGTTTAATTTTAGCCCTATTCTTGTCATGGTCATAGTGGACATGAAGAACATGCTGTTCCACCCTGACTGCAGCCATGCTCTGTATCAGAGCAGCAATACAGATGAGGTAAGGAAAGAGCAAACCAATTCTGCAAGGTCATGGTTCTTTAAATGCCATTCCATATCAAGGTCAAAGAAGACTGGATTGCTATATCTGCTGTACAGGTAGAAGCCCAAATCCCAAATTCTTCCTTGGTCCGTCCCTGGACTGGATGTTCATGTGTCCAAATCGAAGGGTGAGGATACACTTCAAACTCCTCAGCAGCAAGCGCTTTCCCAGCGGAGTTAATTAGGGAAAACCAAGGGAAAGTCTGCCAGCTCTTGTAGATTATGCCTAAAAGAAAACATACTTGGCAAACCTCTGAAAAAAAAATGCTGTAAGCAGCTCACACGGTCACTGCTTTTCCCTCCACGAGTTGGTAGGAGTTATCTTTCAGGATTTGCTGCTGAGCTCCAGGCTACAAGTTTTCTGTAGGAATTGGGATTGCCCACAACTTGTAAATAAAAGGATGGTAAGGCTGCATGGAAACAAAAAATGCCCCCCACCTTCCCATATAGCTCACCTCAAATCACCACCTTATCCAGAAGTCTCACTTATGGAGAAGGAATAAACCACTCGGATAATGTGCCCTTCTCTAACTGCTGGTTAGAGTACGTACACACAGGGTGCTTGCGTATACAACCAGTCTCTTTTTGGGCAGCTTCTTCAGTAAGTGAATGTTTATCATGCTGCATGCTTAAAATGCTTTATCCTCAATGTAAGAAATATCACATTCCTTCCCTGCTCCGACTCAGGGAGGGTTTTCAGCACACGTTCCCACCTGAGCATCATACCTTGCCATACAACCCAGATTTTCACTTACTCCCATAAAGAGAACATAATAGACTTTGGACCTACACACACTACATTTTTTGGAATAATACTTCCATATTCCTTGTTGTTACATTATATGGAGTTAATCACAAGATTGCTTTTTAAATAACACCCCCCCCCCCAAGTTAATTTCCAATGTTGTAGCATGACAGTTCAACATCTGCTCTTGGGCAGTACATGGGGTTTGATAAATGGCATCAGTTACATAATATAAGTGGGAATAACTTGGTTTCAAATCTAATGTGCATAAAACTCTGATGCATGTATTTTCTCTAACATTAAGAAAAAAACCCAACCCATTTCACAGTTTACCCACTGCTGCATTATCTCATTAATGAACTCCTCTCCAAAAACAGACCAGGAAAGAAAATCCTACTGAAAATCCACAGATTTAGGGCACTTACAAAGGTTGGATGGCATGCTCCAGAGCCTGAGCTTCTTTATAAACAGATTCAGACTATTCCTGGTCATTCTGGTCACATTGAACTGAAATAAATACAGCATCCTAGCCTCTTCCCAAACAGGCCAAGAGGTTCAGGGTGCTGAGCTGAAGTCTTCTGACAGGTCAGACACAGCTGGAGATGTTCAGCTACGAGCCTTTCTGCAGGTTTGCAGTAGGGACTGAAGTCAACACTGCACAGGCAACACTCAGGTTTGCCCAGGTTCCCCCTGTCCTCTCAGCATCCTTCTGTTTAGCCCCATGTTACCAAAAACACCCTTCGCATTGTGAGCAAAGGGAGCTTGGTGCCCAAGATGGGCCTCAGCAAGATGCAAGTGCATGGTGTGAGCCTCCATGAGAGCTCCGAGGGATCCCGTGGTTCTGCCCAGGACTCTGGAACCCCATATGGGATACAAAAACCCTCAGTGTAGCATTCAGATATAGTTTCTATTATAAATCCAGCCCCAAGCAAAAGGGACAGGCACCCCATGGCAGCTTTCCCTGCGCCGTCGCATAGTGCCTGGCTGTGGCAAAGTTGCAGCCAGCTTGGATGGGGGAGGCCGATTCCGCAGCTGGGTGCAACAAGGGGCACAAGCAGTGAAGCAAGAGAGAACAAGCCCCAGCAGCACATATTTAATAAGCCCAAACCCAGTAAAAACAACTGCTAACACAAAGTGTTTGGGAAAAAAAATCCCCACAACTGGCCACAAAGGAACCAAAGGCACGCAAGGATGCCTGCCCCTAAACAGAGACATAGATCCTGCTGCTCAAACAAGGGATTTCTCAATGAGTAGGGGGTGGGGGGGAAGGCAAAGAAAAAGCCTGGGGATTGCAAACCACTCAGCAGGAGTGAACAGCACCCAGTCTACATTTGATGTCTGTTTTAAATAAGCTGCAGCACAGCTAGGGGCAGACAGATCATTCAGAAATGAATGTAAGCAGAAGGAAGAGATTTCTACCCTGCTTTGCAGTCAAATACTATTTCATGTGATCTACACCAAAAATAAAAATGCCACTTTGCCAGGCACGGGAGTCTCCATCTCCTAGCAACACCTGCCCACCCCAGCTTACTCAAGGCATCCAGCTCCTGCCAACGAGCACAGCTCCCTTCCCCAGTGCACCCAAACGAGATGTATAGATACACATGTAGACAAGCATGCACACATACATGTGTTTATTTAAAAGCCAGAGAGAAAGCACAGTGAATTCCCACAAGCCTGAGCCCCAGCATCGCTTCCCAGGAGCACTCCAGGCTCTGCAGAGTTCTCACTGGTGCAGGTGGAAGGTGCTTACCCACCTGGAGACATGCTGGTAAGGGGGCTTTCTGTGAGTCCCCTGTAAGCCTTAAGCCCCCCAAATATAGCCTGTGAATTAGAAACCCAATTTGTATTGATTCAGTATTTCTAGTAAACAGCTTCTTTGTGTACAACAGGCTGCAGAAACTCTCCTGACGCATCAGTTTGCTCTGAGATTTAGATACCAACTTTTAGGAACAAGCAAGGCGGCACATCTACGTACAGCAGCTCTTGCTAAACCCCTTTGTTTAACCATTAAAAAAACATAATCCCATTTGAGATCTCACCTATTTGTTGTGGTGCTTCATTCAGGCAGATTCAGAGCTTGCCAAGACTGGAAGCAGAGATCAAACAAACCCCACGTGCTCTTGTGTGCAGAGACAGGAGAGCTGCCGAGAGCTTGCCAAGGTAAAGACTTGCATGGACTGATGCTTTTGCAGCTGCCTGAAGAAGACCAAGTTCTCAGGCTTTCCAGGAGATAGTAAACTTAAGATAACAACGTCATTATTTGTAAATACCATTTCTCTTACACCTTCATGTACATGTACTGTTCTGATTGAACAGGTACAGCTTCATTATACCACGTATGCTTTTGTCCTACAGCAACCTTGCTGTTCGTACCCCAAGCTTGTTATTTTTATATTATTGTATTTGTTGAATTGTCTTTTTAAAATTCTTTTTTTTTTATTTATGAGAGTCCAGTTGCATAGTCTGGCCATTATTTTAATCAGGTACCTTTTATTTACACACCCTCCTCTTCCAGCTTCCCAAATAGCTTTTTACCACTTTAGAGCATTGACTGCATTCATGAACACCTCCTGCTACTTCCTGGGGCTGAATGAGAAACAGAGAGGTCAGAATTAACACTACTGGAGCACTGCAGAGCTACTCTTCAAATACGTTTGACCAACTTCAGTGTTCAACCACACCACTTTACTTGGGATGAGCATGCATGCTTTAATGTGAACTGTTAATGTGGTCCAAAGTTCACATTCTGTTTAGGGGATGGGGAAAGAACACCCTGCTTTCCCTAAGAAATTTTTTAGGCTTTCAGCTGAATTGTCCATCAGGATGTCTGCTTGGAAGAGAAACAGGTCTGAGCCTCCACACAAACAACAAGCCCCTTCCCCAGCACAGCTCTCTGATCTGAAGAGCAGGTCCTGCTTTGACTGAGCTCCATGACACAGATGCAGAGGTCCCAGGGCAGCATTCACAGGGGTCCCATCACCCAGGCAAGAGGCAGCTGAGGCCACAGGACCACAATGCCGGGAGCCCTTCACCTTAGAGTAAAGATACATCAGTTGCTTGCAGCATTGGTTACTGTGTAGCACAGCAAGGGCTTGCTTCTTTTTTGGGGTGTGTGTGGGGATGGTGGTGGTCTAGTTTTCTTAATGAATAAAAAGGGAAATTTTTATCACAGAAAACAGGTGGGAATCTCTAAATGAGTGCTTCCTTCAGGAGAGGGCTTTCCTCCCCCCAAAGTACCTTTCTAAGGAGAAGTTCTAGCAAGAAGTAGACAGCTAAAGGCAGCTATGTTATTATTTAATATACAACATCACCATACCAGACTACAGGCTGCTCCAAAGCTGAACTGCTAAGGCATGGATAAAGCGAGCACTAGGATGAGGTGTTAGCTTATGACTAATAGCAGCTGGCAGCACTGCCAAGATATGGGGATGGTCTTGACTAGCTGCACTGATTGCTGACATAGCAACATTTCCTTCCACATACATCTGCTTTGCTCCTTTATATTAACACAGCTACTGACCCTCAAGAAGGCTCCTGTAGCTGCTGTGCCAAGGAGAGCTGCTCACCCACCATCCCACTCCAACATGCCACCACCCAGCAGCTGCTAGCAGTGTGTAGCACTACCATCATCCCAAATTCAGACCTTCCCAGCCACACACATGAACTCACTGATGCAGCAGGTCTCCACTTCTCCCAGCCTCCAACTCAGGGTGAAGAATAGCAAGGTGACACCCATGAGTACCACCTCCCTTCCTCAACACACAGGAGACAAACCCTAAGACACATCACTCACCCAACCACTCTAACACTACTCCCCACCCACTCATTACTTAATTACCAACAACCCTTTCTACCCACCCACCTCATCTCCAAGCCCAAGGTACAGCTGGGCCTCACAGGGTGCATCCCACCTGTGGAGATGTGTTCTATGGACCTAATGCAACTGGTGGTGCTACCTCAAGCGAAGCATCACCAAAAGAATGGACCAACCCAAGGGAGGTGCATCAAAAGCACAGTGTCACACTCTGATGGGTCAGCCTTTAGGCAGGTTTGATCCCTGCCCCTGCTAGGCACATCCCAGAGTGCCTTCCCATAAAGAAGGTCCACCCCAAGAACAGTGTCACCCTCAGGTGGATGTCATTCTGAGGAGGGTGTTACTCTCAGGCACATGCTTTCCAAGGAGGGTACCACCTCCAAGCAGTGGATGCCAAGGAGGGTGTGCTATGAGGGGGCTTCAACCCAAGCAGGTCGCATCCTGAGTGTCAGAATGTCATTCTTAGGCTGATTCCCACCCCTCCCACAATTGTTACTCCAAAGGGGGTGCCACTAGCTGACAGATGTGCTCTCTGACAGGTGCCACCCCAAGCCAGGTACGCCATAAGGAGGATGCACCCCAGCACCTCCATCAGATGGTGCTGTCCAAAGAGAGCGTACCCTAAGGGTGGTGTCACCCCAAGGAGGGTGTCACTGCAGGGAGGGTGTACCCCGAGCACTGCGTCACCAAAGCCGGGTGCACCCCAAGGAGCGTTCAAACACCCCCGCACCCCCTCCTCCTTCCCCAGGGCGCACCAGCAGAAGGGCACGCCCCGGGGAGGGTGTCACCCCCGGCCAGATGCCGCCTAAAGAAGCGTCACTCCCAGACAGGTGCACCCTGAGGAGGTTTCCCCTCGACACCCTCCCCACCCGGCATCCGCGAGCGGGCGCGTCCCTCCCCGCCCCCGCGGCAGCCGCCTCCCGCGCTCCCGGCCCGGCCCGCCGCTCCCCGCCGCGCACGCCCCGCCGCCGCTCCCGCCCGCCGAGCCGAGCCGAGCCGGGCCGGCCCTGTGCATTGTGGTCCGTCGGCGGGGGGCGAACATGGCCGAGAAGCAGAAGCACGACGGGCGGGTGAAGATCGGCCACTACGTGCTGGGAGACACGCTGGGGGTCGGCACCTTCGGCAAAGTCAAGAGCTGAGTACCGCGGCCGCGGGTGGGGCCGGGTTCGCTGGGCTGCGCCTCCGCCACCTCTCTATCCCCCCCCTTCTCCGCAGCCTCCTCCCCGCTAACGCGGGCCTCCGCGCCGGGCATCGCCTCCCCTCGGCGGCTCTCCCGCCGCGGCACGGCCGCGCAGCATCCCCGGGGGGCGGCGGGGGGCCGCGGGGTCGGGCGGTGCTCGGCTGGCGGAGTCCGGTGCTGTTCCGCCGGCGCCTTCCCGGTGGGCAGGGGGTGGGAGACGCCCCTTTCTCGGGTTGGGGCGGGGGGTAGAGGGGGGAAGGGATGAGTGGGATCGCGGGCAGCCGGTGGAAGATGTAGACCTCGCCCTTCGGTAGCGGGGCGGCGTGCTGCCGTTACCTGCCGCAGCCCCCGGTGCTCCGAGCAGGACCCACCAAAACTTTGGTCCCGAACTAGGCGGGAGGTGATGGGAAGGTTGGACCGCAAGGCCGCCGGGCATCCTCCCCGCTCAGCGCCGAGGCTGTGGTCCCTGCTGCCTCTTCCTTTCCAAAGGGATGGCAAAGCGCTTCGGAGCGGGAGGAACCGGGAGCAAAAGGTGTTTCAGGTGCTGCCCCTGTGTGCATCACCCTGGGAGCAGAGCAGCCTTCCTGGCCTCCTGGGAAGCGGCTCCCGCGGGGCAGAGACCTGCAGCAGGCAGGGATGGAGGGGTCGGGTCAGGCTTGGGCTGTTCACAGGGATGGATTCCTCTGCCCTTCATGGCAGAGTGGTCAATTCGTGTTTTCAAGAGACCGGTTTTGCTTTACTTGGGTGTAAGGTTTCTAAATGTTTGTGTTTCTTCTTCCTGTGGATTCTGCTGTTACCTGCAAATTTTGTCTTTGGGTCAAGATGCTAAAAAAAACCCCAACCCCAACCACAGACCAACAAAATTTGTTGTCTAAGCAGAGTGGATAGCTGTGATTCCTGGTTGGAAATGGCTTTAGCTCCAAGCCAGCGGAGCAGCTGCCCCGCTCGGTGTCCCCCTGCCCGCACAGGAGGTTACCCCCAGTGCTGTGGCTGGTCGAAGGGGTGATGTGCCCATGCTCAGTGCCTGGAGTTTTAAAATAAACCAAAACTGAGAGCAAGGGAAGAAGTTAAAAAAAAAAAAGCCACCACAACCACTGGAGCTAAATCCACCTGTGGCCATTAATCAGCCCCCTAAAAATATATTGCTGTGTTTAATCCCAAACCACAAATTTACTGACTGAATTATCAGAATAAATACTTCTAACAGTAAGGACCATTTAAATCACTCACATATACCAGCAGACCTCAAAAAGTACTCCAAAGACCATTTCTTTTTTCTTTTTTTTCCTTGCAGACCGAATTAAGTCTGCCAACAATAGCCTTTTTTGCTTTAAGTACCTTTCAGGAGTAGCTAGCCCAAACACCCCCATCCCCCATGTGACCCCACTTTCGTAAAACCTGACAGTTTCCAAAGAGTTATTTGAAATAACATAAAAGAGATTTCCTACCTCAAAATCCTTTATGTGTAAGTAATACCCTATATATATATTTTTTTTTTTTCCTCCTCAGTATTTTGACTGTAGTTGACAAGTGAAATTTGGACTTGAGATTGGAAACTGAGATGAAGAAATGAGATCTCCTATTTTTAAAGAATTGTAACGTTTTAATCAAATGAGCTTTAGAAAAAAAAAAAACCCTGTATTCACCCTGTTCAGCAAGAAACATGAGAAAAGCAAAGATGTTTTTGCCTGTTTGGCTCAAGCTTTGTATATATTGTGTATAATAATTAGTTTTCCATTAAGAAGGTTGGTGCCACCAGTGACACTTCTTGTTGCTGATGTGTTTTCTTCAAACTCTTCCTGCACAAGGCTATGCAAGGTGCACATTTTCCTGCCTTACTCCTCAAAGAAATAATAAATTATAATTTTTAAGGATTAAAATTATTAAGGATATAAAAAAAAAGGACAATGAAAGGAAAGGATTTAATGATGATGGGGAACTAACTAGAGCTTGGATTTGTGGCTGGAGCTGAACAGTCACTTTGAGCCATCAGAAACACAGAGATACCACCCCGTTGGGATGTTTGTTCTGGCTCAGCATTGCCTGGGTCATTGGTGAACTGGCTGACTTAAAAACTAGCTAAATGCTGCAAGAGGTGGGTAGTTTTAAGCCAGTTTGGTTCCTTGACCTTGTTTACAGGAAGACTGTATAAGGCACGATGAGGAGCAAATAGGTTGGCAGCTGAGAGCAGGATTTTGGTGATAATACTGAACTTCTAGCTGGAAGTGGTGATTAAAATGCAGCATTTCTTTTTTTAACAGGAGACATAAGGTGGCAGAAGTTAATGTGATGGATGTGAATGTAGAGGGATGGATAGGAGGTCTCATGCCAAGGGTCAGTGTTGCTACACAGGATTTGCCAAGTACAGGGAGGGACGGTGATGTTTTCCCTCTCTTCCAGGCCAACGACAAGATTAATTTGCAGAAAATAGAATTGAGGTGGCTATAAGGAAATTATCTCGGGTTTTTAGTGAAGCAATGAAGGAAGGAGGTGGCATCTCCTCTGCTGATGGTCAGTAAGAACAGATTAGACACATTGCTGCTGTGTTTTTCCTGGGCATGTCCCACCATGGAGGTCCTGACGAGCTCTCCTGTGACCACAGCCCTGACATGAGAGCTTCCATCAAAACCCAGCGGAGTAAGGCAAATATTTTTCCATGTGGTGCCATGCACAAAGTCCCCAGTGGCCACTTGGTGGTTTCTTACCCACACTACTTGGCCACCAAAGTGATCAATTTGTGGTCCCTCGAGGACCAGCAGTGCTTGGGTCATGTTCGTGTCACCTCCTCACAGGGCTCAAGTCAGGGTCAGGTCTCATTTTCCCAGGCACTGTGGTGTTGCTGCTGAAGGACAAACCTTGCATTGGAGGCAAGATAAACTGAAGGGGATGGGACAGGTGAAGGAAAGGGAGAGGAAGGGTGATATAACATACAAGCAAGTGGCACTGGGGCAGAATTAATGCGGTGTTTCTAAATATATGTTTTGGATTGATTTCATTTTTAACTTTGTGCTATGATAAGGGCTACTGCAGCCAATAGGAAAGGAGGTTTGTGACTCCTCCCTAAACATTTACACTCCCCTGAAGCATTTTCAAAAGCCTTAACTGCTTGTGCTCCTTGAACGGCATTGGACACGCACCCAGAGGTGCTTCATTGGTACCTGCTGTGAAAACTCTGCTGTCAGGGGTTGTAACTATCTCTGTAGTGCTATTCTCCTCTTTTTTTCTTTTTTCTCATAGAAAAAATATCTAAATTAGAATTAGTTTCTGTACGAGGACCCTTCTATTACATCTCCCCTTCTTTCCTTAGTAGCATCTCCTGCTGAAGCATTCTTGTGCCCAGGCAGTCACACATGCAAGCAGTTGGCACAGTACCTAAGGATGCTCACACTGTGTCCCATTTGCTGCCACGTTTTGGAGTTTGGCCTCAGCACTGCTGCCTAACCCTTAGGGCTCGTGATCTTTAGCAGCAGAGTGTGCAGTGCTCTCTCATCCCAGTGCTGAATCCAACGCCTCTGCTTGCCCCAGCAGAGCCCTGGATGCTGGGTTTAAGCTGCGGTGGAACTTACCTAAGTGCCTGTCAGTAAAAGGCAAGACATATGCTCAAATCTCCTTTCTAATGCTGCCACTCAGCCTTTCCTCCTCCCCTTTGGCTTTTAATCCATGGAGGTAGCAAGAGGGAAGGAGAAGGCTTCCTCACCCCCACCCAAACCCATCACTGCCCATCCTTGGGGTGAGAGAGGGCAGCTCTAATAGAGACAATCTGCATGAGCATCCCCTCCCATGCTTGCTGGAGGCATGGCATCTACACCACTACTCATCCTAGATCATTCCACCTACATTCTCCAGGCCATGGAGTCAGAGATGGCACCTTTGTGAGCAGAGGGAGGGTTGTCCTTACTGCCCTGTGTCTACAGGCTGCAGCTAGAGAGACCTGAAAGACTTAAAAGTCTCCTACTACATAGCAAATGATGTTCTCTGTCTCCATCTCTCAAGGTGTTTGAGTAGGCTTAACAAGCCATCAGGGACTGAAACAATAATGTCTCTGTGTCTAATGCTTACTGTAAGCAAAAGATGGATTACAAAATAGGCTGTTTATTTTTAATTATTAATGTGTTTGAGCTAGCAAACCTTCTCAGTGTTCTTGGGGTTTTTTTTTTTGTCATGGATGGAAAGGAAATGAACTATTCAGCAGCAGTATTCAAACCAATAATATTTCATTCCAGCCATGGCCATTTGTTTTTTCCAAGTGTGTTATAAAGATTTTTCAAAGCATACACTGGGAAAAGGCCTGGAGGGGTTGTCTTGAAACAAAGGATGACAGAAATTGGGCTTTTCTTCCTAGTTCAGTGATAAACTGCTTTGCTTTGCTGTTCCTCAGTTTCCCACCTAATGCCTTCATGTTACAGTTCTTTAATGGCCCTGAATGAATCAGGGGCACCTGTCAACGTGCAGCTTCTTTTGCTCACAGGGGCAGGGAATGAGGGAACAGAGGTATTTTAGTTCTATAGGCAACCCAACCTAGAGCTGCTGGTAAAAACACTCGATCTCAAAGACATTGGCTGACGTGTGTTCCCACCTGTCTGTCGTGCCTTCCCCAGCCTCCTCTGTGTGAAGTAAGCCACGTGTCTGCCATGACCACCTTGGCAAAGGGAGATCGGTGCTCTTTATGAGACAACTATGGGCAATAAAATGAGATAGTCCTCCTTGGGGAGGATTTCTTGCAGTGGCCAAAGAGGCTGTACCCCAACCTCCCTGCAAGCCCAGCAAAGCCCAAACCCCACTTCTGCACCCCTTTCGCGCGTGCTGCCTTGCAGCCTTGCTCCAGCAAAGCCTCCCCAGAGCAGGACATGCCTGATGCTGCCCTGCTCTCCTGTCCCCAAGGACACACCAGGGAAAATGCTTTCTTGGACTATTTACAGCACTCTCCTTGTGCTGCACACGAGGATTTATCTGCCTCCTCCAGCCCTCAGCTAATCCCTAAATTGCATCTATACTGCAAAGCCCGGTTTATTTTCATTGCATGTAGTAGTTTTAAGTATTGCGAGGAATAAAATGGACATGCAAAGCGGTGCTTTAATTTCCAAGGGCAGTAAAGTGTTTTATTTTTAGGATGTTCTTATTGAGGAAAGAATCTCTGGCAGGTCTTATCTGGTGGCTAATAATAGTGACCTCGCGTGCCCTGAGTGGTGCCGGCGCTGCCGCCCTGCCCTGCTCATGCTGTCTGCTTACACCGTTTGCTTCTGATCAGCTCATTAAAGCCTTCAAAATTACAGAGTCTTAATAATGTAATAACAAGGTTTGCTCATAATTATTAACTCCTTGCACTCTGTGTTATTACTGGAAGGGTAACTTGCCTAATTAGAGAGCACAAATATTTACTGTAAGCAGGTTTTCTCTGCAGTCGGTGGAAAACCACCCTTGTGTCACCATTTTTCATATCACTTTAGCAAATGCTGAGAAGGGGTAGCTCATGGCTGGACAACCCTGTTAGATAGAAACACCCACCAGACAGTTTTCAAGTAGTTTCTGCTTTTAACTTCAGTGTAAATCTTCTTTCCAAGGAGCTTTTTTTTCCCCTTTTCCCTTTTCTAGTCTGTTTATTGATAACAAATGGATTAAATGCTGAATTCATCATGTGTTGTTGTTGTCAGTGCAATCCCATTTGTGACAGAGGTGCTACTCCCAGCTTGTGGATATTGTTTGTCCTTATACCCAGGAGATAAGAATCAGCATCTCAACGTACCAAAGGCGTGTTATAAACCCCAGTACTGAAATCTGTCTCTTTTGTAAAACCAGAATTTGCCCTCGCAGTACAGCACTGTTCCTGCAGCTTGTCATCAACCAAGAGGCATGGTTGAGAAAGTATAAATAGAAATTCATTTTAGTAATGCAAATCCCTCGGTCCTATTTTAGGCAGGGAAAATCCCTGTATCATTTTTAAAAAGAAGTGTGACGGTCTGGTTTTAAGACTGGGTTTATTGGAGATTTACTCAACCCGTGCGTTACAGGGGAGATTCTCTACCATTTAAATATATCTGTTTCTGATTGATCTAGCTTTTACATGCTATAAATCCTTGCAAATTAGCTTTGGGTATGGCCTCCTGTAACTCACTCTGGTTTATTGACTTGAGTGGTTTTTTGCAGATAAGTGCCCTCTCCTCTGCCTTTTATGACTCCTTGGGGAAAAAAGATAAAGGGAAGAGAGAAATATCAAGTTTAAAATATTTCACCCTCTATCCTTTGGGGTTTTTTTTCCCTTCCCTAAATTGCTTGCCTGAATCTCGCTACTCTGTTTAGTGACTTTGCAATGCTCTCTTTCCAAATAGTTGGCGAACACCAGTTGACGGGGCACAAAGTAGCAGTAAAAATACTCAACAGACAGAAAATACGCAGCCTGGATGTGGTTGGGAAGATCAAAAGAGAAATTCAAAACCTGAAACTCTTCCGGCACCCTCATATTATCAAACTGTAAGTGCCCTTTCTGCCGCGTGTCTGGCTTTACTCCTCCTCCATCTGCAAAGACTTCACATGTACAGCTGAACTGGCTTCAGGAGGTGGCTTAGACTAGTAGTAGTTGAGCAGTTGAGCAGTAGTAGGTGCATGGTTGAGTTTCTTTGTACATGAGAGGCAAGTGTTGCTTTTTGAGAGTCTCCTGCTAAGTTGCAGGGGGACGCAGAATCACTGAATCGTAGGGGTTGGAAGGGACCTTGAGAGATCATTGGGTCCAACAGCCCCAGATGACACTTTGGGAAATGGTGGAAGATGTTTCTTCCATTGGGAGTCTGAGTGATTGCAACAGCCAACAGACCGGTGTCTCTGCACTGGGTTTTGCTCGGCTAAACCTGTCCAATCTGTCCCCTCTTCCACGCAGAGCCTGTTATAAACGTGTGTAGGGAGGCTCTGAGCTTTCCCATGTTGGGATGTTTTATGGAGTTCCTTTGTGATGACCCTTTTTAGGTTTGATACCTCCAGACTTGAGGCTGCTGAGAATTGTGCCTGAGGAACTGCAGCACGCACAGGCTTCAGAGCGAAGCCTTGGCCTGAAGTCAATAGGATTTACGTTTTAACGGCCTGATTATCCAGAGCTTAAAGGAACATTATGGTTTTTTATTATTTTTTTATTTTAAATTTATTATTCAGACACAAGTTTTCAAAGTTGCCAGTCTGATGAACCTGAATTTAAGTTGTAAATCAGCACCTGCACTCAGGCCTCTGGGATTCCTGCTCAATCCCTGGTTTGTGCAGCCAGTCCACATTAATGAGGCACTCGATAATATCTTTGGCATTTCTATAAAAGAAAGCTGTTGAATGGTAACTGCAAGGATAAGTTGACATTCAGGTCAGCCTTAAAGCTGGCATGAGATATAGCAAATACCTGGGACTTAGGGGCAAGGGAAAACAAATTCTCTCTACAGTTAAATAACTAACCATGCAGCAACTGTTGACTTTAGAGTAACTTCAGAGTTACATGGATTTATTGGAGAACAGATTGGTATTATTGCATGAAAAGGCCAGCAAGAGTCCTCAGCTGTGCATCCAGCATCCTGCAAGCTAAGTCCTGTTCACACGTTTGTCAAACCATTGAAGCCTAAAAGTTAAACCCAATTTACCAGTGTCAGTGTCCTGTGGTATTTACTTGCATTTGTGAAATGCAGTGATTAAAAAGAGAGGTAAGGAGAAGAGTACGGTACACAAACCTCCTCTTTCAATAGCTTTTTTCTATATATAGAAAAGAAATAATGGGGCAATTAGCAATAAGTTAGATGTCCGAGACCAAAGCACTTCAGAAAAATTAAGCTGATCCTATTGATCTTTCTGGGACTGTCACCTTTTAACTGCCTGATCTCGGAAAATTGTTTGAAATCTCTTTGTTTCAAATTATAACCCATGGAAATTCAGCTGCAAAAAATAGAAAAAAAATTAAAAAAAAGCAAACAACAATGTGCCTGAAATAAAACAGCAGAGGGTCTCAGCTGGTGCTGCTGCGATCCCTGTAGCTGCATTGACCTCAGCTGATCGCTGGCAGTTTGCACCAGCTGGGACACTGAAATGCCTTTGCAGCGCTCGGGGATCATTTTGAGTGAAAATGGAGAATAAATTCGTGAGTCAAGGGTTGATAGTATTCCCCTGCCCCTGATCTAGAATATAGAGGGGTTTCCTATTTTAAAAACAGCTGTGATCTTTTGCGGCGCTCATCATTGTTTCTATACTTTTCCGAAAGATGCTCCCTCTAGTGAGCTCTTCCTCATCTTCTTGATATGAGAGAAACCAAATACACCCCCTGCAAGCCTTTGTTTCTAAAGCTGCTGTTGCAGATCTTAGGCAAAAATGAAATTTGGAAGTCAGGAGAGTCCTGGATGTGATAGGATTGTCTGGCAAATATCTCAGAGGATTATTTGAAAGCTTGAAGAAGAACTGTAGGTCTGTAAAAGAGATCCTTTCATAGTCCAGTGAAAGAGTATACTTGAAATTAGAGATGGCTTTTCAGAAGTGGAAAACAATTATAAATGCAAGATCCAAACGAATGCTTATTTTAAAGGCTTGACTTGAAACTAATAATCTGTTTAAAAGCCTTTCCCTGTTCCTCTTAAGTATTATGATTATATTTTCTAAATCTGCTTGTGTTTTTAAGGTACCAGGTCATCAGCACGCCAACAGACTTCTTCATGGTCATGGAATACGTATCTGGGGGTGAATTATTTGATTACATCTGTAAGCATGGACGTGTAAGTGCCAGTACCCTGTCAGCCCAAACACTTGTGTGGGAAGAGGATGGTGTTTAGAAGCGAAACGACTGCTAAAGGGAACGTGGTTAAGGTTAAGGCCCAAAATAGAAGTTGCTTCACAGCAATCCCATCTGGAGTGTCTCGTACCCGCCTTGCACAAAAGTTGCGTGCGATTTCCTTGCAGCGTTCTCTGATGTATTTTGATACGCAAACCAAAATAGCCAAGGTAACGTTGCTTAGTGCAAATGTCTGGAAAAGTAGCATATTTCTGTAATTTTTAGCTATGGATTGCCTGTCAAACGCCCCTCTCCCTGGCCTTGGTTCAGCAGCAGATTTACAGCATTGGACAGGAAGACCACTCGGTGTGGTCTCTATCCCAGTCATTCACCTCCCCCTTGGCTTCACGTCAGGTTTTTTGAAGACTTTTTTAAGGATGTGGCTTATCTGAACAACATTTTAAAATGCCAATAATCCTGCTGGGTATAAATCACCCGAGCTGTAGGTTGAGCGCATGAAATGTGATATTAAGGCTACAAAGAAAATCACTGGTGTCAGCCCTTTGGATGTCCTCATAGGCAATCGTGTGGCAAGGAGAAGAAAATAGGTTGAAGTGGACATCAGGATAAGGTTTCAGGAGAAGGGTCAGCCCACGATACGTTTCCTCTCTGAACTACCCAAAAAGCCAGTGCATCTACAATAAATCAGTTCTGACTTGTGCACTGGTCAATGAAGTTGACTCCCTTTACTTTCCTAGGTACAGTTCTGATTGCCAGCTCATTTTACCCATGTGGATCTTGTCAGTGATTAACTTGGATCTTTTCTGAACTCTTGTATTCAGAAACTAAATTTCCATGAGGAGTCTTTAGGAATTCATCAGTAAAAATAATCATTCTCCTTGTCATTTTAAGTATAATTTCTGTAACACAGCTTATACAGCTTTATAGCTAATATTTCTAGGTAACTAATTAAAATCATCACAATATTCCACCTTTAGCTTTGTTTTTGCCCTCCTAAAGCCATCTGTCCATGGGGAATTGCTTTCTGCATCATACTCTGCAGTGTTTTGTTCAGCCTCGATCTGCATGTGATGTGCAGCAGAACCAGTCCCCTTGGGACAGCAGGCCATTGTCTCATAGGTGCCACCTTGATAGCTCAGCTCTGTTTAGGTTTCTCATTTCATCTCTGGGCCGTATAATTTGAAAACACCAGCACATTATAAAATGCAAGAGGGGGAAATCTGCTTCAGCTTCTGATTCCACTCAGAAGCATGCTGTGATTTTTCTCTCAGTACCCTGGAACATTTTGGCTCCTTGCTAAGTCAAACCTTCCCTTGCCAGCTCCGCACGCCGACCAACCTTCAGGACTATTTCCCCTTGCCCCCGTAGGTTGAAGAGGCAGAAGCTCGACGCCTGTTCCAGCAGATTCTCTCCGCGGTGGATTACTGCCACAGACACATGGTTGTCCACCGAGACCTGAAACCAGAGAACGTGCTGCTGGATGCACACATGAATGCAAAGATAGCCGATTTCGGTATGTGACCCCAGCAGCATTCCAGAAATGCAGCCAGCTCCGAGGCGCTTGCTGGAGCGTGTCCGTGTAGCGCGCCTTACAGAACCCAGAGCCCGTTTCCCTAACCACTGGCTGTTGCTTTACCTGAAAAGCCCACGGTTATAAACACTGGCCTTTTTGCAGAAGCAGGGATTACTTTCTGTAGGCTGCTCCTGCACTGGTGCTGAGAGTGGAGCAGCAAAGTAATCTGCAAGTCTTTGCTTTGCTTTAGTATAACCAGCTAATATAAAGATTTAGCTAATTTATGCTTAAGGCAGGCTTGGTGCAGTCACTTCCAGGGTGAGCCAGTGGTGTGTGTGTGTTTATTTGCACGTGTGTTCTCTGTCCACTCAGCCGTGTGCTCTTGGCCTCACTTCGTTTTACAAATGAGCAGTAACAGGAGTCTTTAAGTGGCATTACCGATTGAAATGCATTGAAATAGCTGGGCTCCCAGCTCAGTCCTGGAGAGCCCTTTCTAGGAGCAATAAATCCTTTTGAAGATTTACAAATTTCACAACCCCACAAAATGCCCATATAAAGGAAATGCTCTGGGAGGAATTATGTCTCTCTTCCTCTGTGCCAAAGAAAGAAAACTCTGGGATTTGCAACCTAGAGAAGTGAAATTAGCCTGGAGTGAATATTCCTTGGTGGTATATTTTAAAATTTGCAAATTATTTCAAATTCTCTCAAATGAATCTATAGTGTGACAACAGTTCCCCTCCAAATTTCTCCCTCTGCTTGCCACACTTTTCCTCCTGCGCACAGCACGGAGTCTTCTGTGGCTGGACCTGCACGTCAAACATCAATATACAATAAAAGTCTTGTTTTTAGGCTTGTCCAACATGATGTCAGACGGCGAATTTCTACGCACCAGCTGTGGTTCCCCGAATTATGCTGCCCCTGAAGTCATCTCTGGAAGGTAGGGACATGTCATTTCCAATCAGAGCCTATGTGAGCACACGGTCTTTAAATTTGTTCTTGGGGTTGGAAACAGCTTTGCAGATCCAGTAAAAGCAGCTGAATCCTTCCAGCCTGTATTTTATGTTTGGGTGAATCTACTGGCAGAAATCTGAACGTTTTCTCAGTTACTACGTTTCTCAGTAGCTGTAAAGGCAAACCATCTTTTGCTAAAGATGTTTACTTTGGAGGAATTATTAATAGCAGATGTTGACTGTTTTATATTGCTAATTAAAGATGGCAAAAATTGCTCTTTGGATGCAAATACTGAGGCTTCAGATGGAAAGGCTTTTCCAGGCCACCCTCCTTCTCAGCTGCCCACCTATAATATAAAACACAGTCTTAATGAGGAAAAACTACTCACCAGTAGAAAACCTTCAATCAGTTCCCTACACTGTTGAACTCTTGTATTGAAAATACTTATCTTCTGCTTCCTTAAGCTAAGGTTGCGGTGGGTTTTTTTTGTGGCAGTAGGTTCAACCATCATAACTTTATTTTGATTTGATGAATTGAATTGATAAACCCCTGGTGCAGTTGCATCTCTTGGTGTGCAACATCTGTACAACACATGGCATGTTGAATGCGCTCTGCAAGGTTGAACTGGACTTTGCCATGTTGATACAGAAGTATGACCTCCTATATATTGCTGTCAGGAGCCCAAGTTACCTAGAATGTCCTTATTTCCCTAACTGTCTCTATAATAGCATAGCAAGGATTGACATGGCAATTTTTAAAATATTTTTGAAATTTTTGAAGATTTCAAATTACAGCCCTCTGTATAGTCCTTCAGACTGCCCATCTCCTTATTATCTGCCCCATATTTTGAATCACGAGCATTAATTTTCCCACCCCAGTGTCTTTCTACCTACAACTGTAGCTTTTAAATACAATATTTTGTTCCAAGGGTGTTAGCAGTGATTATGATTATTGCACCCCTGTTTACACCAGTGCAAGTGTTGGCAGAACATCCTAGGAATTAGACTGGCATCCAAAACTCCTGTTGTCACTGCAGCTCTACAGGAGAAAGCAAGTAAATCCTCATTGTGAAGAGGGGGACGAGGCCGGAAACTCTGCTGTGATTCCAAAAGAAAATATTAATGCTATTTCTGTGTCCTTTTCAGTAAAGGCCAGGAGCAGATTGTATAGGAGACAAGGTACAGGGCAGCTTAACAAAAAAGATTTCCATATGCAGAGTCTGGGTGTTCCAAGGTTACAGGTGATACAGCTAATTAACAACAAAAGTGAGAACGAAAAACAAAGCCCAGCCAACATATTGCAGTTCTTCACTGGCTGCAGCCCTCCCACATCCAGTACTGCTTACAGTACCAGTGATGCTTGAGTTTTGTAGCCCTGAATTACATGCCAAGCTGCCCTCTCCTCAAAGCCTCAGCAACATATGGGAGCTGCATATGGGGGCAGCAGCATGCCATGTTATTCTGCAGCGGGATGAATGCCTCACTGGCGGGTGTGCGGGGCAGGAGTGAGCTGTGTCCTGGCTCCTGCTGCCTTTGCTGGGTAGAGCATGAAAGCAATAGGGCATGAAAGCTCAGCTTTCAGAGGCCTAAAGTGCATCTCGTTGGAGCTTAAAAGTCCAATGTGGTTCAAGTGATGTGGTTATTGGCAAAAGAATCAGGCTTCCTATCTGTTGGAATCCGGCATGGAAGCATCTAGCTAATTGTCCCCATTTCCAACGTGATTTTGTTGGCGTCCCTGGGCTCAGCAAGGAGAGTTACTACCTTTGGACAAGCAGATGAGGTGTTTTGGTGGTGTTCAGAGAATGGCTGCTTGCATGACTGGTGCTTTTTCTACACCAGCGTGTCTGCGCCGGTGTGTTTCGGGAGGAGCAAGTGCAGGGTGATGATGTTTCAGGAAAGCCACACACAGTTCTGTGTTCCCACTTCCACCTCTCTCTGTTGGTAGGTTTTACAGCCCAAGGGTAGGCGCTGCCTCCCAAAATCTCTGAGAAAGCAGTAGTTGTAGACAAAAGAGATAAACAAATTGAGCAAGCAACCAGCAGCAAAACTCATATATTTGGGGTGTCCTGACTTGGTGATGCCAGGGAGTGAATTAGCAGCTTGTCGGAAGCAGGAGCACTTGCATACCAGCACAGAGACTTCAACCAAAAATAAACACAGCGATAGAGTGTCTGCTGCTGTTTAATCTCTCTCACTGAGCAAACAGAAATTGCTGGCTGAGCCCTTGGGGCAAAGGAGCGAAGAGCCTGGCAGAGCTCTTGGACATGTGGGGTTTGGCTTTCTGGAGGGTCTGGTGGAGGCAGGGATGTGCACAGCCACCCACGCCAGCTCTGCCATGTCTTTTCCCCTTGCCCTTGGGTGCTTTTGGCTTAGGCAGGTTTGGTTGGGGACATTCCCATGAGCCACACTGAGGTGGGCTGAAGCTCTCGCCCCCATGGAGCTGGTAGTGGGTCCCCAGCTTGCCCAGTGGGACCTACACCCTGAGGAGAGGAGGGTGGGGAGGGGGACACCTTTCTTCTGCCCTTGCCTTCACATAGGCTGTATGCTGGCCCGGAGGTGGACATCTGGAGCTGTGGTGTTATCCTCTATGCCCTTCTCTGTGGCACTCTGCCTTTTGACGACGAGCACGTCCCCACCCTCTTCAAGAAAATCCGGGGAGGTGTGTTCTACATCCCTGAATACCTCAACCGCTCCGTTGCCACTCTCCTCATGCACATGCTGCAGGTTGACCCTCTCAAGCGAGCAACCATCAAGGACATCAGGTCAGCCCAGGTGGGATGGGGTGGGCTGGCTGCATCTGGGGGGCTTCAGCGCACTGGTGGAGAGGATGGTGGCTGTCCTGGGGGTCACCTGCTGGCAGGTGGGCAGAGGGTTTTACACAGGAGTAGTCAGCTAAATCCAGCTGGGTTTTGTCCCAAGTAGTTCCAGGAGCAGTCCTGCACCCTTTTGTGCTGATGGAGAGGTGAACAGAATGATGATTTTATCTATATTACATGTGTATATATATAAATATAAAATGTTATTTTACTGCATTATAAAATAGCCTCCAAAATCTCAGCAGTGCTTAGCAAAACCAGTTATATCATGCAATAACCTTAAAACCTTAATAACCACCAGCCATTTTTCATTACTTTATTTCAAGGCCACCTTCCTCTGGGTACCAGTTTGGGCTAAGAAGGTAATCCTTGCACTTAGTTTCTATCCAATAAAAAAAGAAAGGACGAAACCCACAAGAATCACTAACTTAATCCTTAAACATTGGTTATAGTTTAAAATGTGACCAAATAATACATCTTTACATACAGTTTTCTTGTCTAGTCAGTGAGCACAAGGCCTGTGAGCCTTTTATCTGCATGTATCACCATGGGAGCTCAATGTAGAGGGAACAGCAGGGCTCTTATGCAGGTCTTCATGCCTTTGGAGATCATTAAAAGTTCGTGGCTGGTGGTAGGACTTCAAAATCCCCCCAGTCTGAACCATTTTAGAAGCGTTTTGTAAAACTGGAGCCCAATAATGCATTTAATGAAATTTATAGTAATCGTTCCATCTAGCTGGTGTGCTAAGCACGCATGTAAATGTTATGGGGGCTTTGAAGGAGTTCTCAGGTTTTTAATGCATTTGCCATGGATGACCTTAATTTTACCCTTCAAGTAAAACCAAGTAAAATGCCTTTTTTATTTCTTAAGCCCTTAAGACTAGAGGATTTAATTACATCTTAGAGCAGGAGCATACATGGTAAGATTACAACTGATATGTAGAACCTATAGGCAAGCCTTCCTGGTGTTTAGCACTCAGTTAACCTTGATTTATTGTAAATCAGTGAGAATCGGGTACTGGGATAGCTTTGATGCTCTGTATGTCTACCAGACCCATAGTAATCAAAAAGCCCAAGCATC
Organism: Gallinula chloropus; assembly: GCF_964237585.1. Classification (NCBI taxonomy): domain Eukaryota; kingdom Metazoa; phylum Chordata; class Aves; order Gruiformes; family Rallidae; genus Gallinula; species Gallinula chloropus. The sequence continues at coordinate 4,878,146 of NC_140091.1, read as the reverse complement.
TCATAAGTGCTGACGTCCTCCATCACAGCCTGGTGAGCAAGCATCCACCATCACTGTTGCAGTACTGGGGAGGCTGTGCAGGGCTGGCTTGAGGTTCCCATTCTGCAGCTAAGGATCAATTTTAGCTTGACTAAGCAATAAGGGTGATTTATATGCAGTCAGGCAAATTTGCATCCCAACTCCCTGATGATAGAAGGTTCATTCTGACCACCTCCTCTCCAGTTTAAAAACTGCTGCTCTTTTAGGAACGTATCCCTGATTTTGCTTGCTGGTGCCTGTGTGGTTTGGTGCTGCCAAGGGAGGATGCTGGAAACACATTGCTTATTCCTCAGTGAAATGCTTTAACTACCAAGAGAAAGCTCTACAGTTGCTTTTGGGGACTGGTGGCAATGGATGACCTTGTGCAGAGCTCATGGTGGCTTGTCTCTGCCTTTCCCCAGGGAACATGAGTGGTTTAAGGAGGAGCTGCCCAGTTACCTGTTCCCAGAGGACCCTTCCTACGATGCCACTGTCATCGATGATGACGCAGTTCGGGAAGTTTGTGAAAAGTTTGAGTGCACCGAGTCAGAGGTGATGAACAGCCTGTACAGTGGTGACCCTCAGGACCAGCTGGCAGTGGCTTACCACCTCGTCATCGACAACCGGAGGATCATGAACCAAGCCAGCGAGTTCTACCTCGCCTCCAGCCCCCCCACCGGCTCCTTCATGGACGACAGCGCCATGCACATCCCTCCGGGCGTGAAACCGCACCCCGAGCGGATGCCGCCCTTGATAGCAGACAGCCCCAAAGCACGATGTCCTTTGGATGCCCTCAACACCACGAAGCCAAAACCCCTGACTGTCAAAAAGGCCAAGTGGCACCTGGGAATCCGCAGCCAGAGCAAACCCTATGACATTATGGCCGAGGTGTACCGTGCTATGAAACAGCTGGACTTCGAGTGGAAGGTAGGGAGTGCTGCTGCTTCGTGGTGGTTTCCCAAGGGTCTTTTTCCTCCTGAGATGAATTTAGGTATTAAGTATGGTTACAAAATAAATTATCATCCTGTTATTTCTCATTGATACAAAGATGCTGAGTTAAAATGCTAGCTGTGGTTCTATATCTGTTGGGGTTGTTTACAGTGTGAAATGTGAGTTTTCTTTATCAGTGCTGTAAGCCTCTGACTGGAAGGATGATTCTGCCTCTTTTAGCTGCAGGGATAAGAGGAGCTGGTCACATTTCTCATTTTAGTGGCCAAATCCTTGTGAGGTCATCTTGAGTGCACCTGAGCGAAATATCTCTCTATTTCTGCTCCAGTCTTACCAGCCACATGTACTGAAATGGCACAATATGCATCATCTTAAGAGATGCACAGGAGAGGGGCAGGAGGTGTTGGGACAGGAATTTGTACCATGGATGTGGTGGCATTTTCCTCAGTGATGTGATACTTATGGACCAGATGTACTGTCAGACAATTCTGCTTCCCCAGTTTAGGGTTGAGCTTCCTGAAGCTTGATTTAAACCCAGATGACATTTTGGTTGACAGTACTCACTTCAGATACTTCTTCAGAGCTCCACAGCATTTAGTCACAACCTATTTGTAAGTCAAATCAATAAATCCTGGAGCTAGCCCATAATATTTTCTGCTGAGCCCGAGTCCCTGAACCTTGGTGCAGTCACTGACGTGAGCTCTTCTGACTCAGGGCCTTTCACAGCAGCCTTGTGTGAGCATCAGGAGCAAGGTAAGGAGAACTTCAGCCCAGATCTTCATCACTAGAGGAGATGCCTTTCTCACTCCGGCTCCCAAGGGATTTGTACAGAGTGAACATCACCATACCACTTCTTCAGAGCCTCCTATCTCCTCCTTATTTCCGATAGTATTACATATTTAAAGCCAAGCAGCACCCAGAAATCTCATTTCACTGCACCAGCCAGGAGATGGACTGTCTCCAGGTGCATATGCCTACACCAGCCAGACATTTGTTAGCTGCAGAGTTTTACAGAGAGCAAACAAACCTGATGTATTTCTGGTACAGCTTCACAAACCAAGTCAGCCCAACATCTTCATGTGGGCAGTGGAGCTTATTTTGCATGAGGAGGTTTCACAATAGTCTTTCCCACCCCAAGAATAACTTAGGATGTGACTCTTCATCAAAATAGCACAGCACAGAGAAAGTAAGTACAGCACGGAGACAAAAATCTCCTTGCAAGAGAGATGCAGCAGATTGTGGGTTGGGAAGCAGCAAGAGAAAATACACAGCTCAAGGCTGATTCATCAGCACTGAATTTAGCTGTGTCGATGGGAGAGGTTGCTCTCCCCATCTGCCCAGCCTGCTGTGGTTTCACAGGCATGGTCCTTGTACCTGGGTCCATGAGTGGACCTCTGGTTCATATGGCAGTTGCTGCTGGTGAGGGATGAGCAAACATCAGTTGGTGCCTGGCAGATGGGTCACAGCAGCTTCACCTGCCAGCAGCTCGTGAATCAGAGCCCTAAGAAGCATTTTTAAAGATAGGAGGAAATAGGGTATGAACCAGTCGCTTTTGGATCGGCATTGTTCTTCCTAGGAACTGTGGTTTTCTCAGTACATGTCTTGTTAGTATTCAGAAAAAATTAAGGAAAGAAATGTTCTTCTTGCTACCTTGACTCTTACTCCTTAAAGCAAGTTTCCTGTCACAGGTGGTGAACTCCTACCACCTCAGAGTGCGCCGCAAGAACCCAGTGACAGGCAATTACGTGAAGATGAGCCTGCAGCTCTACCAGGTCGACAACCGCAGCTATCTCTTGGACTTCAAAAGCATCGATGGTAAGGAGGAAATGCTGTGGCACAAGATGTAAAACACATAAAATGGCAGGTTTGGAAGTTGAGAAATAATTTCAAATGCATTTTTAGCATGCCAAAATGCTTATGCAGCTGTTTCAAGTCAGCGAAAGCCCTATTGATCCATTAGTCACCACTGCTGTTCCTGGTTCCTTACCAGACATGCGTTGCAGATGCCAAACTAATGCCTTGTTTTCTTTCTTTTTAATATTCAAGATGATGTGATGGAACAGAGATCTGGCTCGTCTACACCACAGCGCTCCTGCTCTGCCGCGGGCTTGCACCGGCCGAGGCTGAGCATCGATGCTGCTGCAGCCGCCGAGTGCCAGTCGCTGATGGGCTCTCTGAGTGGCTCCTTCGTCGGCAGCATCCCCTCGGTGACGCCGCGCCTGGGGAGCCACACCATGGACTTCTTCGAGATGTGTGCCAGCCTGATCATGGCCCTGGCTCGCTGACGGGTAGCACCAAGGCGCCGGTCCCTCCACACACGGTATTGCACTGTGAGGATCTGGTCCGACTTGCCCGTTCCTTGTTTCTTCTGCTTTGTTCCTCCTCCTCAGCCCCTTACTGCTCCCTAGCCTGCGACACAGAGTCGATTCCAGACCCAAAACACACTCCTCTCTACCAAGGAACTGAGGAAATTAGGATTAACCTCATTTCACTCGTTATAGTGTGGTGAAATGTATCCAATATCCTTTTTTTTTTCTCCCTAGTGAACCAAATGGGAAATGTTGACATGACTGTAAAAAGTAGCAAAAGTATCACTGAGTTTTTGGAAAACACCTTCGCCCTGGTTGATCCCGAGTTAACGGAGCCATGGCCAAGCTTTCTGTGATGTCGGCGGTGTGTAGTGAGGTTGATGTTGTAGCCCCTTTGCAGTGCAGAGCAGGGGCAGGATGGGCTGCACCAGGTCAGAGGGGTCGACCAGGAGATGGAGCAGAGGGATCATGAGGTAGCTCTATGACATTTCCACCTGGGTGCCAGCAAGGCTGTTGCATTCTGGTAAGACTTGCCTCCTGCAACTAGCAGCTACTTCCACACTCCTGCACTTTTGCAATATGCCATCCCTCTCCTCTGTTTTTTCTTCCCTGCTAAGGATGGGGAGGGAAGGTGAGATGTGCAAAGGTCCCATTGCAGAGGTGCCATGGGGAAGCCTCCACATGTCAAGTGTTTGCAGAGGAGTGTCCCGTAAGAAGCTTAATTTTCTCCTCCTGACAGCCCTGGACAGCACTGACTTGCTCACCATGTTCAAAGCTGAAGGCTGCTTGCCTTTTTTTCCAGCCCCCTCCTCCAATCCACTCCACCTCCCCTGCTCACTGCCAGCTCCAGGGGCTGAATCCCATGCAGGATTGGGATGAGCCACCGATGGAAGGCAGGATGCCCATGAGCCACCTACAAACCCAACGCTATCACCCAAGCACCTAAGGGCACAGATCATCCCTGCCAGCAAGAGCCAGCAGCATCGCCCAGCTCCAAAGCATTTACCTCTCATCTTTCCTGTAGGAAGCCTTTACCTATCATCACCACTCTAAAAACGCTGCCAAATCTGCCTTTCCTACCTTCCCTGTTCTCAGCCTCGTGCCGCCGGAGACTCACGTTCCATGCCGAAGGGCTCTCCCGTCCCGCCGCTGCTCACCGGACTGTGACCTTCCCCACTCCACTGATAAGGCAGGGATATCTGAATTCAGAGTTTTACTCTTTATTTACTACTGGCTACCTACAGGACGGGCTTTTATTTTTTAAGACGAACTTGGGGGATTTTTAAGGTTAAATTCTTGTTATTCAAGGGTAAACTCTACTGCATGTGTGACTTCTTTGTTTAAAAGAATTATTCTTTTTTATTAGGTAGGCTTAATCGAATGGGCAGTGTTGGCATCTGCTTGGCTTCACCATGGTATTTAATTCCATTTACTTGATTAAGAAGGAACCTAATAGTTTAATAGGTCAAGGAACAAATGCTTTATGAAAACTTTGCCAAAAACAATCCTGGGTGGTAGGTTGGGGTTTGGGTTGTTTTTTTTGGTTTTCCTCATTTTTTTTGGGTGTGTTTTGTTTTAAGAAACAAAGCAAAGGAGAACTTCAGCAACGTTGCTGGTCCCAGGTATGCAGTCATACAACTTAAAAAAAGAAAAAAATAAGATGTATCCTTCTTTTTTGATAGCTTCTTAGAACCTGTTGAGGTTTTTTGCTAGGTTTTTTTGTACAGTTGCACTTTAATTTATACTTTCTGCAAGCTTCTATGAGAAGCAAGGGAGAGAATGACACACTAAGCCTTTTGTACTAATCATTTTAGGTAATGAAGACAAACAGGATATTTTTGCCATCTGCTGGCAGTTAAGTGGACACTTTCAGCTTGAAGTCCCTTTTTTTTAAAAAATACCAGAAAAATTGCCTTACTTTTGTTAATAGATTACGCTTGGATTCTCACTAAGGTGACTTTACAGCTCCAATTTTTCCAGAAGCCACATGAAGTAGAAAGCTTCCAAAAAAAAAAAAAAAGAAAAAATTGAGTTTGCTGTTAAGTTCTCATACACAAAATCCAACCCAGCAAGTGGTTGGATTCTAAACCTGGCAGCAGAACAATTTTGTTTTTAAAAAGAAACACTGGAAATATTTGTAGCACTCTTAGGTTGGTTTTTTTTTTGTAATGAGTTTTTTATTATATTATCATTATTAAATACATACTCTGGGGTGGGTGATGGCTTTGGTACCGTGCCCCTTAGCTAGTGGATGATGTGTTGTCTCCAGTGCTGTGGGGTGAGCAGGTCATCCCTAGTGAGGATGGAGAATGCAGAGTGTAAAATAACCCACCCCAGGGCCAAAGCTGAGCAGCACCCAGCTCTTGAGCAGCTTTTGGATCAGCGCTGAGACCTGAGCAAATGCTGAGCAAACAGCCCTAAGTGGTTTTGGGTGCTGGAGATAAACCCTTTGGGAAAGGAGCAGGAGAGGGCAGCTGAGCAGCCATAGGGATAGACATTAATTTCCATCCAGGAAACAGTTAGGACTGCCTGTGCCCCTGCTATGAAGTGTATTTGAAAGGTAAAAGGCTGTTTAAGTTACCGCTCTCAATAGAGCATCTTGCTGGGTCGCTTGTCCTGGAAACGCCTGTAGCCCATTTGATAAGGGGCCGGTGTGTTAGGTATCATCTGTGGCTCAGAGGCTTGCAGATGTACAGATGTCTTGCCTTAAAATGACACTTGGCCTCTGGGATTTCCTTACCCAGCAGAACTGATAGTATTAAAGAGCAGCAAACGCCCTTGGGAGGAAATACTTGCTTCCCGGAGGGAAGCGGGATTTTGAGGTGCTGGAATAAGCCCTTGTGGCATTCAGCATCTTCTCAGACCCGTGCAAACATTAAATCATATATGGATCTGCAAAAGCAGTCCTGCCAAGGAGGCAGTAAGAGCATCTATCAGCTTTCCATATGGAGAGAAGCAAAGAGATGAAGCAGCTTTTCTGCTCCATGTCAGCAGGGGCAGTAGGAGCTAGTAGGGACTGCTGGAAGTACCTCCCTGATGAACGCATGGGATTAAACTGGTCATTACAGCCTTACCCCCTCCATCCACGCTGCATTTTGAAACATTCTGAGGAGTTTCACTTCTTTTTATTTATTTTGCATTCAAATAGGCTGTTTTTTGGTACCCAGCTGCAAAGAAGCTGCCAGCCTCCAGTGACATTTTCCAGAGGAAAACTTTCACTTTCACACTGTTACACTGTGGTCAGGTTTGGGGGGTGGGGTGTTTTTTTTTTGTTGTTGTTTGTTTTTGTTACGCTGGTTCATGCACAAGCATCAGGAAAAGCAGGGTAGACCTATTTGAACTACAGAAACTTGAATTACTCCAAGTGCAATTCTTCAAAAGCCACTGGACAGCTGTGCTTTGCAAGCCACAAACTCACCCACACTTTGCTTCAGCCCGAGGAGAGTGACACAACAATGCGAAGGACTGAGTTCAGTTAGGCTCCAGCATTAACCTCCAGCTCCTAGGTGAGTTGATTCATAACCAGCTTGTACTAGTTGGGAAATATTTATATATATGTGTGTATACATTTTATGTGTGCATATATATATATATATATATATATATGTAGATAGTATCCCTGTTATTGGCCTCTCAGTTTCATCTCCCCAGTGGGGTAGGTCTGGGCTGTGGGTACCTGCCATCACACACGTTAATCCCAGCATGTGAGAGGTCCTGGAGAAAGGGGAAGATATTTTTACACCCTCTTCTAGGTAAAGCCCTTGTGTGGCTTAGCTGACCCCATCAGCCCCAGCACAGCCTTGTCTGGGGAAGGGAGGAGAGGTGATATCAGGAGCATCCTGCCCTCCCACCCTCCCTGCCTGAAGTCCTGGTGCTGGCAGGGCTTGGGGCAGTTTTATTTTCAGGATTCAGAGCTGAGCAGGTGAAGGGATTATTTTTTTTCCTCTTAACAGGTCAGAAATCCATCATCAGCATGCATGGCAAGTCCTACAGTTCATAAGGTGTGTAAAAGCACAGGGGTACGTGTGGGCAGTATTGTAAGACTGGTGGCAACTGGCTGGTATCTCTTGTATGTACATTTTTGGTGTGATTATAAAGCTGTTTGTATTGGAATAGATGAAGTTTTAACAAAATAAGCATTCTGTCTAGTCCTTTTCATTTTATTGCTCTTTGTCATCAGTCACCTTGTGTGTACCTATATATAAGGGAGAGACCTGTACGCAGGACATGCAGTGGTGCCTTGGATGTACATTAGGACTGCTGGAAGTCACAGCTTTCTTCCAGGAGGTGCACTAATCCCCCAGATTATGAAGAATCCCACTGGTGAGACATGCAGGCCATGTTTCTAAATACTTGAAGTACCACTTGTTGTGCAGTTATTTGGCTTCACCCTTTAAATAGCTGAGAGGGGGAAGAAGAATGGCATGTCCATCTCTTCTGGAGAAGCAAAAGAAATCCCTGCTCCAGCTTCTGTAGGGTTTTTTTTTTTTACTGGAAAGATCTGGGTTTTTTTTCAGGTCAGGGCCTGGAACAGGCTGCTCAGGGAGGGGGTTGAGTCACCATCTCTGGATGTGTTTAAAGAAAGGGTAGATGAGGTACTTAGGGATATGGTTTAGCACAGGACAGGAACGGTTGGACTTGATGATCTTAAAGGTCTTTTCCAACCTTTTGATTCTGTGATGTACTTACTCGAGTCACCGCTCGTAAGGTCCTACTTTGGTATGGGCTTTCCATTTAGTGCTTTCCTTTGGCTTCCTTAGCCCTTCCCTTATATGTTCCTTTTCCTCATATGCTTATCCAAAAAAAAAAAATAATCAACATCATCTTGTAATTCTGAATTAGAAGAGTTAACGATTCTTTCCTCACTCCCACACCTGAGAGACGAGCTGGTTTTTAGAATGCCCACATTGTACCCATTGACCAAACACTGAGTGTTTGCTGAGGGCAACCCTGGTATTACATGCATTCAATGCACATATCTTTGCCTGGGTTTGTCACCAAAATTAGGAGAACTGGACAGTGAATGGGAGCTCTAGCTGCAAAGCTTGAGTACGCTTCTGGTGTTTGTTAGAAAAAGTCTGTGTTCAACAAAAGCCTTGAGATTCCTGCTGAAGCTGCCTTAAGTTAAAAAAAAAAATCAAAGTTTATTTGTAAGACTCATCTCTTCTTCTTTTTTTCAAGTTTTGAAATACTTTTTATTTATCCTCATCTCACAAAACTGTGAAGTAGATACTGTAGACACAGTAATATTTATTCTTGTTGCTGAAAGCTCATTTGTGAGTTCTGTATCATGGTATATTCATGTGTTTTGTACCTCAATGCATTTGTTTGGGTTTTCTTTTTCTTCTTTCTAGAGCACAAGGCAAAACTGAATCCCAGGACAACTGTAGTGTCCATGGTCCAGCAAGGCTCTGGGTAGACAAACCTCAGCTCTGTGAGAGACACAAACCAGACTAACCTGTTGTAAATTCTTTTTCTTCTTACTATAAAGTGTATTTATGATTTTTTCTTCTGTTAAAATACTGAACATTAAGAAACTCTGAGTATAAGCATCCCTCCAAACATATCCTTAACACGAAGTTCAGAAAAGATTCTGAGCTCTATAAATAGCAAATCCTTCTTGGTATTTTGTATTTTGTCAGCTGATGGACTGGAGAAGGTTTTGCTTCCAAATTACTTGCTTTAGTACTTTCTGGGTCTAGCTGTTGTGGAAGGGCACAGAGCCTAGGTTCAGTTTTGTCCTTTGTGCAAGTAACTGTGCTTTAGATAATCACAGCAAAGCCTTTTACCTTCCATTTATGGTGTGGAAAGTGTTTCTCGGTGTACTGCACTGCATGTGATATCTATCTCCATGGTTGACATTTGCACTTTAATAAACTCAGAGATGAAAAGAGACAAGAGCAACAACTCCTTAAAACTTATTTATTACATGGGCCCTTTTTTGCAGGCTGGGGTTGGCTGTTAGAGTTTCCCTCTGGAGATGCTCCTGGCACATCCCAGCTGCAGGGACATGGATGGCCCCAGGACTGGGCAGAGGCATGAAGGGGCAGGGAGGGGAGCTAAAATATATACATGCTTAACAGGAACAGCTTCCCCAACCCAAAATATATGCCAGAAGTCAGGTGTAAAGTTTTCTTCTGCATTAACATGCCTCCAGCAAGCTGATGGACCCATGCTGAGTTAGATCTTGACTCCTTACACAAAAGCATGGAGAAAAGCAATTGAAAAGTATTGTGCAAAATAACTTTTCATTGCAGGAAAGGTGCTTGGGGGGTAATTGGGGACCTAGCTCACATATATCTGTGCTGCTAAGGGAAGTAAATCCAGTTAAAGCACAAAGGTTTAACTTGAAAAAGCTTTAACTTCTTACAATCCAGCAGTGCACAAAGAAGTGAGTGCTCTGGTTTCATCCTATCCACAGTCTCCCTTTTACACACTGTGTGTGGGGCAGAATTGGCTTCTAAGACATTTCAGTTCTCCCTCAGGTTTAGCAAATCAGAGTGGTTATTGTGATGGTCTCGATTTTGAGAAATAATGAGGAGAAACAGGGTTTAAAATTCACATGAGAATTACTTTAAGTTTTGCTGTGTTTGGGCTGTACCAGCAAAGCCATAAAAGAAAAAAAAAATAGGAAGAATTTAATTTCCTGACCAATATCTTGGCCCAAGTATAGCCAATGCGTGGTTTAATTGAGGAAATCTAAATTGCTATATGTAAAGCAGTTCTGTATTGTCTGGAGTCATCCCATCTCAAGTGCTTTCCTTCTGTGCACACATTGGAATCTGTCCATGAAGAGAAATAGTTCTCAGAAGTGAAGGGCAAGGCGTCTTTGCATTAAGCCAGCTGTCAGCATCAGTGTGAAATTGTGTTGTTCCACATCCAGTTGGGTGACAACCCCTCAAGGACCATGTGTAAGTGCACTGGGATGGGGGCCTGGCCACGTATATCACAGGATACATGGGGAGGGCTTTTGAAAAAGCTTAATTTTAAAAAAGGGAGGGAAGAAAGAGTTAAATAACTTCCTTAAGAGACAAGAAAGAACGAGCATGTGTGGCTAATATGAGATTTGCCTCTAGTGCACATTACAGAGCGTGTGGTCAATAGACTTCAGGACCTCTGAGCTAGTGCTGGATGGGGAAGATGAGGAAGGAGATGAAGAAGTGGGTGTCTTCTTCACAGGATCAATCCTAAACGTAACCACGGAAAAAAGCCCCCCCAGGTAAAATATCTCCACAGCTTCCTTTGGGACAATCCCCTGTAAAGGTGAAGGACACAGTGCACGTCCCAGCCTGCTCTGAAGCCAAAAACACACTTCAGCTCCCTGAACTCTCCAGCTCTGCTAGAGAAGTCTAAATATTTGGGCTGGCAAGCCTGCAAAGCTGCGCATGCTTACAGGGGTTTGTTTTATTTATTTTTATTGCAAGGATGGATGCAGGCCAATACACTTAATAGTAACCACATGGTAAAATAAATAAGAATGCCTGTTTAGACTTAAAAGTAAATGTTAAATATTTGCTCTGGGTTTTTTTTTTTTTTCCTGATGTCTTCTATGCCAGCTTTGAAGGGGCTGTGTGGCAAAACAGCACTCTTTTATTTTTTATATTATTTTGCTGTGTTTTCTTAAGCCTGGAACATTTAATAATTTCTAATTAAACCATCTACATTTTTAGGATATTTATGAGCAAACTGATATAGACTCTTAAAATGTGCCAGGGAGGGCCAGAAACTCTACACTACAGTCATAGGTAAGGTTGTTGGTTTTTTTTCTTCTTTTCCAAAGCATTTTTCTGCTTTTGAAAAGGTATCCACTGGCTATGCCAAGGAGAGGCCATTAGCAATTTATATTTCTCTTCCTCCATTTAGGAGCATTTTTCTTAAGCAATCATCCTCCAGGCCCACAGCAGAGAATACCCTGAACACAGGGGCAACTGTTGGGTAACTGCCTGCCGCGGCGAGGCAAGCCAGAAGTCAGCCTTTACATTTCTGGGATGCCTAAGCTTACAAAAATAAAATAAATTTTGACTGAATGCTTTATTTACTCTATTTTTTAGCAGTTTTTTTGGGAAAGAAATGAGTCGAGTTTTCCACTGGTTTATGTATTTAATCCAGCAAGAGTGGCGGTATCTACTTCTTGTCCCAACAATTTTGTCGAGACCAAAACCAGTTTGGATTTATATGGTTTGCTTTTGAAAAAGCAAATCTTTTGGGGCAGTCCTGCAATTCCAACCCCTTAAAACAGACAGTGACAAGAACAACTCCACCACACTATTTTGTTTTTTTCATGCAAAGGTGGTGGTGTTACAGCTATTTCAGAACTGACCAACACGGTACTCCAAAAAAGGGAGAAGCCCCAAAAATGACTGATGTGGAGATAATTGGTGAGGATGGGCTCTAAAAATAACAGACAAAGAAAAAAAAATAAAAGGAATTATTTTAACAGAGTAAGTGTAAAAAAAGCCACAAAATGTTATCAAAATTTTATTTACATTCATATGAGCTCTCCACTGTTGACCAATGTAGACTCTCACGGATGCGGGAAGCACAAAAGGGACCTTCAGAGATGCTCTGGGGAGAGCAGCTCCTGGGGCAGTTTTAGTACTGTCTGCCTCAAAAAAAACCAACAAAAAAAAAAGAGAAAGTTTCAGAGCAACAGGCACCTGGGCAATAAGAGGTTCATTTGTATCAATTATGCATGAGCATGCAAGGAAATGATATTGCAGTGGGGAATTTAAGGGCGTGTTTTGGCAAGGCGATGCACACCAAGTGGCCCATGTTTGGAGCAGATGTGAATTAATATGGCATATCTGAAGGCAGTCAAGAGCCTCTGATTTATACAAGTCACGACTGGATAGGGTTTTGATTTTTTTTTTTAATCTGCAGTTGGACTGGAAACCTGTATAACAGCAGAGCAGCAGGCTAAAATTGGAAATACTTATTTAATATTTAATACTGGCTGTTTATATTAACCTTCCCCTGCCTTCAGAAGTTTTAAGTACATTTCTCCAGATCTCATATAGCTATACACAGGAAGGGAAGAAAATATGCATCATAATAAATAAAATCTGAGTTTACCTGAAGTTCAAATGCTCCACTAGAACGTACCCATCTGAGAGAAGGGGAAGGAAAAAGAAAAAGAAGTGGATTAGTAAAACTCTTGAGTAAATAAGGTCAGAGTGGCACAAAGGACCTGCTGTTGCTTGTCCCTCCAAACTGGGTTGGAAAGCAACCACCCATGCCCAGAGGCTTTCTGCAGACTCACATCTTCCCTCCGAATTGCGGCAAATCACTGCAGTGCCCTCTGTGACATCGATAACATCCAGCTGTTCTCCAGCTGTGAGCGGGAGATCAACTCTCCTCTTGCTGGCGACTGAACACTCGGCAGTGGCTGTGCTGATGACATTGATCTCCTTATTGTACTGCAGAGAAGAAAGAAAAGCAGGAATTAATTCTAGAAGCATGTGTGAGATCTCAGGCTAGGTTGTGAAGCTTTGTGTGGGGCTGAACAGGGGGAAAAATCCCAGCAACATCCCTGATTAATATCCCAGATTAGAGGAGAGGGCAGCACATCAGTTGGACATCTCTCCTAGCATTAGATAGGGATGAAGAACTAGAACTTTCCACCATGCATCTGAAGTAGGATACATACTTGCTCTCCTCCTCTGACACAGATAGTACTTTAAAGAGAGATACATACCAGAAATGTTTCTCTAAAAATCTTCTCTTCTTTTCCCATCTTCTTGCTTCTTTCTGTACTGATGTTCTTGAATTTGAAGATACTTCTGCATTGAGAAAGAGACACACACACTTCTGAGCTCCTCCTAAAGTAATCCTGGCACATTGGCAAGTGCAACTTGGAGCCTAACTCCAGACTTGCTTGCAGTGAACTTTTGGAGGGGCAAAGCATCCTGTTCCCATCGCTGTTATTCATGAAAGGATGAGTGTGCAACTCGAAGTTTCTGGTGACCATAACTTGAGCCATTTTGTATCTCCATTTGCAATAAGTGTTTTCACTGTAAGCAGCGTGGGAACAAACAAACTCTCCATCAAGTGTTTCAAATCAGTTGCATTTTTATAGGAGTCAATTCACTTTTGCCCCAGCAAATTCTCTCCTTCTGCTTTTATTTATATTCAAACAGAAAGAGTCCTGAGATAGCTCTCATCCCAAGTCATTTATGGAAGTGGGACTTGACACAGCTCTGTAGATTTTTGTTGGTTTTTTAGCACGTAGAGAAAACCTTCACCCCAAAAACCCCATTTATACAGCACTGTAAAGTGAGAAACAAGCTCTTTCAACTAGCTCCCGAGAAGCAATGGCCCTCCATGCCAAGGTGTTCCCTGGGTATGGAGATGCCACTCTTTCTGTACATGATATTCTAGCTGTGGCATTTTCAAACTAAGACAGAAAAAACCAAGCAAACTAATGAGTGAAACCATGCAATATATTATCCAACCTTGATTAACTTTTACGCAGTTAAAACTGAGAGGAGAGGAAATGGGCTGAAATTAGGGACTTTTAAGGTGTGAAAAGATTCCTCCTTGGCAGTCTCAGCTTCCTGATAGTCTATGAGATCATGTGCATGACTTTGTGCATCACAAGTGGTGTTTGAGCAATCCCATGCAGGACCTCTGGGGTGAAAGCCTGGAAGATATCTCTCTGATTTGCATTTGCTTGAAGGCCCAGGTCATTGTAAAAGCTCATTGCAATGCACATTTTTCTGATCTAAAAGGGAAATTAAATATCTTACTTCCATGTGAATTGTCACAACACCCATAACACAAAGGGGGGTTTTGCTGTTATGCATGAATGGTACAGCAAGAGGCAACGCAGTAAACCCAGCTGGAAGGAGAACCACGAAATCAATGTTCTAAATGAAGGGCAAAGGGAACACATAGGCAATTACTACACCGTGTACAGGTCCTCTAAACAAAGTGCTCTTGTCAAAGCAGCAATTAGCTGATCCACAGAGATCAAATATTTAATCAAGCACTACTAAAGAAGGAATGGGACCGAGCTTGTCAGGAAAGCAGATGAATACATAGCAAGTAACAGCTTTTTGTCTCAGCTAAGTGGGAAGACATGATACTACTTTAGGATGAGACCTTCAGGGTATCCCTTGCTCCTGTACAGCTCAGATCCAAGAGTTTGGTTTTCCCTCAAAGACCTTTTCAGGAAAGTTTCCTGAAAGTTGGGTTCAAAGGGAGAGGACCCTGGAGCAGCAGCCAGACACAAAAAGTTTGTGCAATTAGGGGCATCCCACCCCTGTAAACAACTCAAGAGATGCATTACCAAGTTAGATAGCACAGGAAAACACAGAATGGAAATCAAGACCTTTCCATGTCACCACTGCTTTTCCTTCGGTCCTTATCCTCTTTCGTCAGCAGAAATTTTGGCATCCAGCTTTTGTGCTTGTCGTCCTTCTCTCTGAAAGGAGGGGAAAGAGCCACGTAGAAATGCAATTTTTTTCCAGAAGATGGTGTCCCCTCCCCAAACCCATGTACCTACAAAGTCATGAATTTTCTCTGTGTCTCCCCCCCACAACCACCACTGAAACGCAAACACTTGCTGTGATTTATACCAGCACACGCTGCGACCACAGTCATCTGGCAGCAAGACATGGAGACATGTTGTTCCTATTAAAAGTAATTTTTCTGACAAGGAGCTTGCCAGGACGGGGCTGATTATCAGGTCTGGGAGCTGGAGCTTTCCTTTCTTAGGAAAACTATCTGAATTTTCACATAGAATCATAGAATGGCATAGGTTGGAAGGGACCCCAAGGATCACAGAGCTCCAACCCCCCTGCCACAGGCAGGGCCACCAACTTCAGGCCTGGATCTACACAAGGTTGCTCAGGGCCCCATCCAACCTGGCCTTGAACATCTCCAGGGATGGAGCATCCACTACTTCTCTGGGCAGCCTGTTCCAGCACCTCACCACTCTCTCTGTAAAAAACTTCCCCCTAATATCTAATCTAAACCTTCCTTCCTTTAGTTTTAATCCATGTTTCAGGGAGCAGCTCTCTGCATTTCATGTCTCTGGCACTAAATAGGTAATGTAGAAGAAACATTTTGTGGGATGCTCCTTGCCAAATTAAACACACATGAAGAAGGCACCGGGAGCATCTCCAGAGGACTCAGTCCCAACCATCTCATGATCCTCACAGAATGTTAGGAGTTGGAAGGGATCTTGAAAGATCATCTAGTCCAACCCTCCTGCCAGAGCAGGATCACCCAGAGTAAATCACACAGGAACACATCCAGGCAGGGTCTGAATGTCTCCAGAGAAGATTCCAGAACCTCTCTGGGCAGCCTGTCCCAGTGCTCCATCACCCTCACAGTGAAATATTTTCTCCTTATATTTACATGGAACTTCCTGTACTCCAGCTTGCACCTGCTGCCCCTTGTCCTATTGCTGCCATCACTGAGAAGAGCCTGGCTCCATCCTCCTGACTCTCACCCTTTACGTATTTATAAACATTAATAAGGTCACCAAAAAACCATCCTTGGTGGCTTGCAGTACCACAGGCTCCCCAGGCCAGTACCAGGGGAGGCCATCCTTCTCACCTTGTCTCTCTTTTCCCCACTTCAGCATCATCATATATATCTGTGCTGTCCTGGGAAAGAGCATCTGTCAACCAAGCAGAGAAATTCATTAGAAAATGTCATTCTGAGCCTGATACTCAAAGCAATATATTGCAGAGGAAAATTGGGGCTGCTGCTAGTCATTCAACCCAAAGAGGTAAAGGCAATGCAAAAGGAAGATCCTTGGGACGCCAAAAGTCATCCAAAAGTCCAGCACAAGGCAGAATACCTTGTGTTTTTAGTACTGTTTGTGGGCAGTCTTCTGGATGGGTTTGGCCATCCAGCTCCAGGGATAGAGCAGGAACAGCAACAAAGCCCAGCTTCAAACTGCAGGCAGCCCAGACAGGCTTTCCATCCCAAGGGCATGGGTACAGTCACTCCAGAACCTTCTCAAGGCTTGTGATTAGCAGGGACAGTTCTTGTGTCCATCCCCATTTACACAAGGTGTGAACTTGTATCTCCAGCAGGCAGCAGTAAGTAGTTACACAGAGAGCTGCCAGAGCACAGTGGTTCAGTGTGGATTGCTTCACATGTTCTGTTCCTAAACATATCCAGATCTTTAGGAAGAATAACTCTCTTCAAAGGAAAAAGTTCCAAAAATGAGCATAAAACCCAGTCTCAACTGAAGCACAAATCTCTATCAAGCCTTCAAAGTTAATGCTGCCCCATAACACAATTTTCAGAAAGGCACAATGCATAAAGTTGGTTTTCCATTGTGCAATACAGTTGTTATTTCATATATAGACACCCAAATCCCCAGGAATCAGATATGTGTATCTTACCTAAATTTGGTGCCGAAATGGAAAACAACCTGTGGATAGAAAGAAACTTTTAGAAATGAGTCTGCCCAAAAAGCCATGAGCACCAACAAACTAGCAGTGCTTGCTGCTGAAGTGATAGAGGCAGGTCTAGGGGCTTTAAGGGTTCTATGCAACAGGAAAACAGCATGGAATCTGGTGGCTCCATCCCTATGATGCTATTTAGCGGCAACACAGGAAGGAGCAACTCATGTGGCAGAGTGCCCAGTGTGAAAGGGTTTAAGTAAAACAAATCCTCCTTGTATAACAGAGGAAAAGGTTAATCTGGACTTTCCAAACAAAGAAGAAAAAGTGGCATTTTCCTGGCCTTCAGGCTCTGTGCACTGGGGGAAGCACACGTTGGCAGTGGTGGATTCTGCAGGCAGCTACTAAGCCCTTGAGGAAAAGGGAGTTTCCATGGGGTCTTACAGGGTTTTGAATGTTAAAGTCAGAGTACCTGAAAGGGCACTATAGTATGAGGGATATTGTATAACTTCCTAGCTTGTAAGACTACAGATTCAATAGTAAACTTCTTCAGCAGATACTGTCACCAACTTTACTGTAAGTGCTACTTGGAGTGAAAACCCTCAGCTGTTAAGAGCCACGCCAGCGAGCCTCTGCCTAATCCTGGTCCAGGCAACAGGTATCACATTTCTATGGTGTGTACCTGCATCATGCTGAGGTATAAGAAAGGTACCAAAGGCAGCAAGAAGCCTATGAAAACTTGGTCACTGCTGTAGGACCAGGTCCCATAGATTCTTGATGCCAGAGGCTTCAGAGAAGCTGTATGCATGCACCACTGGCCCCACCTCCCATAGCAGCTCCCAGTGAGTTGATAGAAACACTTCTGGCATAACTTTCCAAATAAAGCTGCATTCCTTACTCCTAGATTTCCTTTTCTCATATTATTGCAGATACAAATGCTCACATTTGGAGGGGAAGGAGCTGGATAACCAACATTCTCTTACCTTAAGTTTTCCTTGAACCTGGTATTCTTCAGCTTCAACTTTTGTCTCTTAAACAAGTTTCCAAATACCTTTTGGTTTTCAGTTCTGATTAAAAGAGAAACACATTTCAAATTAAAGAGGCACTAGGTGCTGAACTATGTGAGGCTGGCAATACTCATAGTCCCAGGGATCCTAAAGCAGCTAAAGGATGTTCAGCAGACCGTAGACCTCAGGTCAACAGACTGTAGATCTCAGGTCAGCATTAAGCCTCAACAGCATCATGCAGACGAATGATGGATTCAATGGGATAGGCACCAACACAGCAGAAAGTGCTTAATTATCAAGTCAAAGCTTAAATCTTTGCTTAGCTTTAAACTTTTCTGTCTAATTGAAGTTTTCCTCCTCTGACCCAACAACTACAGAATGATCTGGGTTTCTTTGGAGTAAAAATTCCTGATGAAATGGACAAAAATTCCCCAGAGGCATGCAGTGCACATTAAAGGAGAAGATCAGGAGAATCTGTCCATGTCATCCTCCAACACACATTTCTGTCATGTATACTCTTGAGAAGGATGTTCCACTAAAAGCTACACAGTGATTTCTCTGATAAAGTATCTGCAAACAACCAAGATCCTCACCTGTGGACTTTACCTGTGCAAAACTACTATTAAAAATACATCATGTGTATTGGCACACCTCATCCTGCATGTGGTCTCAATAGGAAGTTTTATATAAAGACTGGTTTTGGGATTAAGCCACTGACCTGTGAACCCCATAAATTTGGTCCCAACCAAATTTCCTTGCAAATTCCCTTGCAAACCCAGCAAGATGCTTTGGTCCTCTGTGAAACAGCCACAGAGTTTAATTTCTGCTACTCTTCAGCACCCATTGGCAGAGAGGTGCAGAAGAGGCATGAGTACGCTTCCCAGTGGGTAGAAGTCAGGTACAGGCGCCAGCACCCTTACCCTCTGGACTGAGAAGCTCATGCACCTCCACCACACATCCCCCCTGGACAATTTGCAGAGAAGTGACAATTTTCCTCCTTAATGAGTGCCCAGCCACCTCCAGAGTTTCAGGTTTCCCATACAATTTTCCCCTCTCCAACACATGTAAACTCGACTTGAATCCAGACACAAGCTAGTATGAGGAAAAGCAGATGTGCAGCAACACCTTGTTATTCCTCCCACACTGCTCCTTAGAAGAGAGCCACCCCCCCCCAGATGCACTTGAAGCTGTTGCATGCTGCATCCTCAGTCCACATGCCATTCCCAAAGGCTGTCTCTATTTCTTACAAAGGGATGCAGGAGATCTTTTACTGCATGAGGGTAGGGAACCACACAAAGCCAGTAAGTAAAAACACGACTAACTTCATGTTTCACTTCTTAATCCATTTGGGAAGCTCAGGCAACACATAAACCTGAGGCTGCAAAACTCACAGCATTTATAACAGACCCTGTGGAAGCAAATGTCATGAGAAGCTATATAAAAAAATAAAGCAGGTTGCAAGTCAGTTACAGCATGTCAGCTGCAGGCATTACCTCACAGCCTGAGCTCCTTTCAGCTTTCCAACATGCTGTGGTCTGAAATACGGGCATTTTGTGCCCTTTTTTTTGTGGGGACAATGTCCCCATTTGTCCCTCAAATGCTACCTGCTCTGACACATGCAAGAAAAGGTGCCATTTCTCTACCACAACTGAGCAGCTCTTTTAAGAGAAGGATGGCAAGACTGTCCTGTGTGGTTCATGCAAGCAGAGGTCTGTGATGAGGGTACTTCCAACGGATGGAGGGTGCTACAAGCTCCTTAAGTGTCAGCCAAAGGGGAAAGAGGGAGAAAGGGGGGGGGGGGAGAAACCCACCCATACAAAAACTTTTCTGCAGTTGCATTAGGAAAAAAAGAGCTTCCAGCCAGTATTTGGCATGGGAGATCAAGGAGTTATGGTCAGTATTTCAAAATAGAGGCTAAGAAATTGCAACTCACTCCATTTTTTCTGGATTATCACCTCCAGTCTCAACATCTTCATATGTTTCTTCATAGCTGTTTCCTGAAACTCAAAACCAAGGCATGCCATTATCACAAACCACATCCAGTAGCAATGAGGTGAGGTTTGCTGGACAAATTGCACCCAGGCCGTTACATTTTGCTCTTACAGAGGCTTCAAGGTTGCTCAAATGAATTCCATACTAGACATATGTATTGCTCCCCACTGGTTTTAATAGGAATTTAGAGCAACCAGACCAGAAGGAGACACTATAGATGTCAAAAGTTAAATGAAGCTATTCACATCATCTCCCAGGGACCAGCCCAAATTAAAAGCAGCTCCCGTTCCAGCTTCCCCATGTGCTGCACTTACCGCTGGTTGAAGCAAATGGGCTTGAGGCATCTGATGCTTGGCTGCTAAAAGACAGAAACATTACATGGGGCTGTAGTGCAGCATAGGTTTTAAGAGATATTTCATAGATACAGCAGTTGTGAAGAGCCCTGGTCCATACTCACAGTCTATCCTGCATTTCCTCAACGTCATCATATATATCATCTGGTGCCTGCAGAGACTGCCGAGTGTTTTGGTTCAAGGTTGTTCTTTCTACATCTGGCTTTGGAGCACCAGCATACATACAGCTCACTGTAAATGAGAGGGGACCATTGCTTCAGAAGGTTTCCTGTGGGACTTTGGACAAGGGACTGTGGGCAAGGACAACTTTTGAGGATAACAGCCACAATAAATAAGAGCTTACAGTCATACTTTCTATTCCAGGAGACCAGGAAAGTCTCTGCTCTAAGACATTTTGAGAAAGAAAAGCAAAGAATTTTAAAGTAGTCTGAGTTTAAAAACATTTAACTTTCAAACAATTTAAAGTGTTAAAGTATTTTAGGTTTAAAAAAATTAAAACTTCCATCAATATTCTCAGTTGTGGCAGCTCTGACCCAAATCATCCTCACCAGAACACATCCCAAGAGGTTATTCATGGATGTTTGCAGAAGTGATTGAAGGGAGCACTTTGCATGGTTGGCAGAGATGCTAAGATCCAAATAATGGACCAGTCCACTGGGAGTACATGTGCAAATCAACATCTCAGAAAGGAGACAAGGAGGGTGAGTATCTCAGAGATATATTTCACCAAGCATGAGAATTGCATCTCGTGAGGTTAGAAAAAGTTTATTACTGGAGGCTTCTGCTAAGTGGCAATATGAAATCCTCAAAACTGATTTAAGAGACAGAATAATGTAGAAATGTAACAGGTCTCATCAGAAACATGAACTACCACAATATGGTCTAGTTAATGGCCACCATTTCTGCAAAATATTCAACCCCCCATGAAAAGATGGAGTGGGAAGGGGAGGAGGAACTACGCAGTTCTCTGAATCAGCCTCTCTGGTGAAGCAAGAGCAGGAGGCTCACCAGGAGTGCTCTAAAAAATCAAATCCCAAAAGAAGTTACCTCTAGCTGTTCAAAGGTCAAGAAAACCAGCAGGATTTCTTACAAAACCAGACACCAACCAAACCAGAAAATTATTATGAAGTGATTTAAAATTAAAAGAAAAGCCCAGCAGCACAGGACCACACCAATCACAACAACCACAGCCACAGCCCATTTACACTTTCTCCTTCAGGCTCCTGGTCTGTCCGCAGAGCTCAACAGAGCTACTTTTCTCTTTCACCTTTGAAATGCTGCCATGTCACACTAGCAGCTTGCAGAGTTCAGAGTAACCCTTTTCAGAATACAGCCCCTGCCCACTTACTTACACTTCAAGTTTGAAAACAGTGTTTGCAGAGGAGTTGTGGCTGGGTTTAATTGTGCAGCTAAGGTGTGTATCACCACCTTGGGATGCTTTCTCAGAGCATCCTGACAGAAGAAGCCCAAAGTCAGAAAAAGGCTCACTGGAACTACTAAGATGATGGAGGGAGGAGCCATCATCCATCTTAATAAGGGACGTGGGGAGACCTCAGGCTCTCATGTGTTTCTACCACAAGCCTCAGCTAAACCCTTTTCTGAGAGTCAATAAATTATGAGAAGCAGAGGAGATGGATGGATTTCAGCTCTCTCGGATAAGGGCAATCAGCTAGAAAAACAAACACCTTGGTTTGAGTTCCGCAGATGGTTAACCAACTTAGGAAGCTATTTGCAAAGCCAAAATAAATGATTCAGACCAGAATACAAATGTGCCTGCAACCTTTTGCCCTGGTTTAACTAAATTGGTTCAAGAGTTGCATCCAAATTTAACATTATTTCCCATATGGAAGAGACATTTGGGCAACAGATGGGACTGAGGATTGAGGAAACACTCAACAGCGCAATGAGATACTCACAGAGTTCTGCTCTGTCTTTTGCCAGCCCTTGTGGGGTAGGATGCTTTGCAGTCTGGGTACTGGTCATATCTTGCTTCACTTGTGGCACCTTCATCCCACCTCTACCATCTTCTGTGGTTTGGCTATTGGGACATACGTATTTGTTTCCACCTGTCTGAGATCAGACATTTGGTTTGGTCAGCAGACTTTAGAAACAGCTTTTTAATTTAACTTGCACACATACATCTATAAGAATATAAGTTATCTTTCTATGGACTTAAAGTACTTTCACACCCTTTTCAATCAGGGATTTTTGGTAGATATAGGTGCTGCTGGGCAGCACTACCTGCCTTTTAGGCAGCAGCTGTTGAGCAACGGGCAGACAAAAGAGAAGGCAGAGAAAACCAGATGATTAAGGAGTCACATTTTAGCTATTTCCTGAATAGAGGGAGGATATAAGGAGAAGAGATATCCCACAATAACTATTAAAAGTAGTCTCAGGGATACAATACCTTGACAATTTTCTTTGCTTCCTGTTTCTCTCTTTCATGACTTGTTTTTTTCTCTTTTTCATCCTCTATTATAGCTCTTCCAAGACAGAAAATTTCAGATATAAGACACATCTCTGAACACAGGCATTTTTGCAAAGCCACAGGCAGATGGATTGCTTTATGCCTGTGACCAAATAAGCGCCTCATTTTTGGTTTGAATGAGGTAGATGCCAAAGAGACCACCAGTACCGAAAGGGCAAAGCAAATCTAAAAGGGTCTGGTTGCTTGGGGTAATAGGAATTGCTCTTGGAAAAGGAACAAACTAAGATGATTGTTTTCTGGTAGCAGGAATGAACAAGCTAGATCCATTTGTCTTTACAAGACATGCCTTTCACCATACAATACTGCAATTTAGGGAAGAAGATACAGCTGCAGGAGGCAGAGCGTTATATTTTTTCCCAGCGTCACAACATTTCCCACTGAAGTGACCCCCTTTCATCACATAATTCTTCAGTCCCCATCAAAAAGACACACTTCAACCAGTGACAATAATTAAACACTGCAAGGAGTTTGAAATGTGACATTTATAGGGTGAAATTCAGTGTGGACCTTGCTTTACCACACAGCTTTGAACCTGGGACCAGTTGTCTCAGTTTCCTTCATACCTCTCCCTTCTTATGCAGAAAAAGTTCAAGTTTCAATAGGAAAAGACAATGCTTTGGGGTTTTGTGTGTGTGTGTGTCAGAGGAGAAAATCTCCCCTCCATATATGCTTTGGACTAAAAATAAAATTGAATGAAATCACAAGTATTGACACAGAAGATCGTCAGCATCTACAGAAGAGCATTGTCGTCTACATTGTACTGGTCATGAAATATGTGACATTTCCATTTAATGAGCCTTGCTATATTCTAACCCTAACCTGGGTTAGTTGTGGGGCTAGAAGAAACTTGAGAGAAAGGAAAGGAAATTACCTGGATTTGGCAAAGGGAAGAGACTTCTGTTTCTAGAATAAAGAAGAGGAAAGCCTTCAGCCACTGTGGGGTGGTTTTTTTCAGAAGTAAAGCTTTAATACAAAGCTTCAACTGTCACCTAGTATTTAAATAAATACTTCTTCAGAAAGCCCAGAAGCATTTTACGTTTGGAATAGTCATCAGACAAGGATATTTCCTCTGCTTTGCAGGACAGGGGATACACATATTGACAAACTGTACGGGGATGATGTAACAGTGTAAGTGATCAGGCCAGTGAAGCTACTGGTCAGAATGAAAGCAATTACAGGTTCAAGAGCTTACAGGAGAGGAGGAAGTTTTTTTAATAAATACAGATTTTCTAACCTACCATAAAATAAGACCAAAGCCAAGCCAGAGAACCTCTCTACAAATCATGTGCAGATAAGTGCATTTGGAAACCTGTGCTATTTCCTGGACCATTTGATTACTTTGCAAGTCAGGACTTGAAAGTGAAGTTTGACATCATCCAAAGAGTAGTTTCCCCTCTTTTAGCAGAGCCTGAACTGATACCCATTACATGATCACCTCCTGGCACAAGATGACTTTTTCTCTTCATCCACCCACTCACCATGAACCTGGCTGTGCAGCCAAACAAGGCTTCTCTGGGGACAAGTGTCTTATCCTGCCTTCACTGCAGGCTACCTCCAAAGCCAAGCTGAGCTGCCACCCCCTTTGTAACCAGGCTAAAATGGAAAGGATCAGGTCACAGTTTGCAGAAGGGGTATCCCTGCAGCAAGGGAGGAAATGCATACAGTTGCCCTCAGTCATGAGCCAAAGCTCAAAGCATGCTGCCATGACAAGGAACTTGGCTGAATTTTGCCTTGATGCCTTCACAGAGGGATTACCAGCACCAGCAGCTTTTGACAGGAACTTCCATAACAATTCAGTGGAACCATCAAGAATTCATAGTGGAACCATCAAGAATTCATGATCTTGGTACTGGTGGTTCACATTTATTTCGTCTACTACCAACAAGCTGAGGATGCTGCACTTCCTTACATGTTTGCAGAGGAAGCCAAGGGAACTGACTGTCTCCCATAACGTGCTTAGAAACCTCATTAATCTCCATGTTCCCTCTGCAATTTCTAGTTTACTTTTTGAGAGACTTCACAGACAACACACACAGAGATATGTGGCAGATAAGAAATACACAAATTAAAAAGTTCTAAGATAAGAAAGCATGACATGTATGGCACAGTCAAGCCTAAAAGATCAAAACCAGCTGTGAGGAGACTTACCCTGTGTTCTTGAGGCTCTGTCTTACGTACTAGAAAAGAACAGGTATTACTTTTTAGTCCATGTTAAAGTCATTGCACTTTAAGTTGCAAAATCCAACTTCAGCCCACATGCTCAGCATCCAGGCACACATTCACCATGGTACATTCACCACGTCCTACTGGTCAGGGTCCTTTGATTTGCTGTTTAGCATTGGCTTACACTCAGAGGACTGCAGCATCAAGCTTGGCTGGCCACAGCCCTTGGGGCAAACACAAGAGGACTGTGGTGGGTCCCACTCAGGGAAGTTACTTGGCTCCTGTTCTAGTTGAGGAGAAAACCAATGCACAAGGCAGGAAAAAAAAAAAAAAACAAACCTCAAACCTCCCAAAAGAGAGGAAACTTTGCAAAATGTAAAAAGAGAAAATTAAACTGGGAAGAAACAGCAATGGAGATGGAAATGCTCTGTACCCTGAAAAAACAAACTGTTTCCAAGAAGATGCCAAGATTTGCCTCACTATCTTTATCTTTTACACAGGTAGTGTCTCATGCCTACTCTTCACTCTCACTTTACTGTAAGCACCACCTCACCACCAAAAGGCTAACTTCTTTTTTGTCTGTGCCCCAAAGTTTTCATACAGTGACAATGCACAGAGGGACAGTCATCTGTGGTCACCCTGACCAACGTGCAGCTGCTTTTCCCAGCTGAAAGAAACTATATTGTCCTTTTTTTTTTTAATGACTATGTCCCAGATAGCATATAATTCACCTAAGAAGTGTCTCCTTGCAAAGTACCTTTAATGACACGCAAGGTTGTGGTGTCCTCAGACTGAGACAGGTACATTGGTGTTTCCTCATAATTATGCTGCTCTTCAACTCGAGCACTGAGAAAATGAGAGAAAAAGAGACAAGATTTTATTTCTGACCCTTTTAGAAGTCTGAAAAAAAATTAAATTTCATTTAAAGGACAAGGAATTCATGTGCTTTGATACTGAGCCTACAAGAAATCAAAGTGAAATCAGGAACTCCTTGGAGAGAGAGGAGACTTCTGCCAGACAAAGGGCTTGTTTGAGCCTCTCCCAGATTCCACACTCCCACTGCTTTTCCTTTGGGAGCACAGTCGGCGTCTACAGGGCTCAGAGCACCCTGGGGGACTTCATACTGGGATTACTCGCCTGCAGCATGTCCTCACGTAGAAACAGAACAAAAAGTCCAAGGAAACTGGAGTGCAGCAGTTTTCAAACCTACCACAGCTTTGTAAAAATTACTAACAGCCCAGTTGTGCTGTCTGGCAAGTTGTTTCTCATGTAATGAAAGAGAAAGGGGAATGTCTAGGGTACATCTAAAGGTCCTGCTCCCAAGCTTATCAAGCCACATGCTCCATGCCGACACGCTGAGTGACACGTGCCAGCCCTGGGATGAGAGGTGCCACAGCCCCAGAATCACACAGCCTCTAGTACTGGGCTTCTTAGCACAGTCCCCATTTCCTCCTTCTCCTTTTTCCTTTTCTACTCTGCAAATTCAAATTACATTGATTTGGGAATGGGTACAGAGAGAAGTCCGAGCCTTCCTGGAGCACCCAGCCCCAAAGCTGCCCCCCATCCATTGCAGCAGAGGTTTCAGCAGCTCCAGAGCATATTGGGAAGGGGCAAAGGCACAAGATGCAGCTTGTGACACATGCAGGGGTTGTGCATTGAAAGAGCACCAGGAAGAGTTGTAGTAAGAACTTCCACCTTTTAACAGCAAGTCAAACTCAGGGAGGGTTTGGTTTTCCTTGAATCACCCTGCTGCTCAGCAACAACAGAATAAGGACTAAGCAGTTGCAGACCAGAACAAGAGGAAAAGGGACTTGAGGAGTGTGTTAACAGCAGAGAAACCAGAGTGAGAAATGAGACTTGAAGTCAAGCAGAAATTTTGCTGCTGCCAAAGGCTCCCCCAGCCCCCTGGTCTCCCCTGCAGCCCCCTGGCACTGGGACACTGTCTGCTGGCTTCCAGGTCCCACAGTGTGTTTGGAACACATAGATCCCACTGAAGGGGTCACACATGGACATGATGTGTTAATACCATGAGCAGGTATTTTGTCCCCAGTGCCATCACTTAAAGAAGAGGAAACCAGGGAAAACCCCTACCCTTCACTTCCCCAGCCCAACCCTGGGAGAAAATCCTTGGCTGGACAAAGGCAGCCCTGTGGGCTTCAGGGAGGGTAATTTCTGCCCCCAGACTCCCACGAATTTGCTTTTGTGCTGGAGTTCAGCCAATTCATTTCCCCAGTTATCAGATGGTTAATATTTAACAAGTGACCTATTGTAAAGACCGTATCACAAATATTAGAGCGAGATAGTTAATGTTGCCGCAATATATTACGAGGATGGCTTCCTTGTGGGGCATGACAGCTTAGGAGCTGGTTATTTTTTGACTAGTTCTCTTCTGACAAGCACAGGTTAAAGGTTAAACAAAACACCAGCCAGTGCTGGTAGGAACACCTCATGATGGGAAAAGCACAACTTGCCCTGTCATTAGCTGCAAGAGCTCCTTTTTTGGGCACAGGTTATTTTAAGAATTCATCTCTTTTTTGCTTTGCTTCAGCCAATTCTGTTTCCCATTTTCCCAGCTGTATGCACATGCAGCTGAGACAAAACTTGTATATGAATATTTTTCTCTGCTTTGGCTGTTCTTGTGGCACAGAACCAGGAACACTGTGCAACTACTCATGACAAGGCAGAGACATGGCAGAAAAGGTCAGGATCCCCTTGTACACAAAGCTAATTGTTTCTGTAAGGTTTTTGAGCCATTTCAGACATTTGTGGCATCAGAAGATGAACTGATCAGCTCAAGTTCTCCAGTTGAGTTTGGACCACCACTCAATTAAAAATAATCTCACTTCAGCATCTGGAGATGACTGAAGTCCTGGGGATGGGGAGGGAGGGCAGTAGCCCCTGTACCTTGGCTGTGCTGGCAGCACAAACACACAGGAAGGCGAGTTTCTCTGTTGCTGGCAAAACCCCACCCCAACACCTGCTGGTTGTGCCAGGACTTTGTTTCAGCAACAGTCCTCAAAAGCATCTCTTTTCTAAAAACATCCAGCTTGAGTACATGGAAAACAGGAAGGGAAAAACATGCAGTGGGTGAGTGCAAACAAAGTATCAGCAGTGTTTTCTCTCCAACCAGCTAAACCAGACTCTTCACGCCGCTCAAAAAGCACAGAGGAGAAAGGAAAGATGAAGCTTTCTGCTTTAGGGTAAGGCCAGCCCAGCAAGCTTTGAGCTTCCCATGTAGGTTCACATAGCCCTTGGAGCCGCAGGAAATCACTGCCTGGGGGAGGGGGATGTTCCCTCCAGACTGAGCGGAGGGGATGCTGCAGCATCATGGGATGGGGATGTTCCCATCGCTGACATGCCACACCTTGCTTCACTGTATGCTCACCTTTCAGGGATCAAGTAATCCTCTTCATCAGCAGCTGCACACAAACACACAGAGGATTAGCATTTGAAAGCAAGACCGTTCTCCTCTGGATGGGGGAGGCGTGATGGGGACAGCCCTTCCTCAGACAGCACAGGGCACACAAAGGTGGGCATGAGACAAGGTTGCCAGCAGGAACTGGGGATGTGGCTGTGTTAGTATGCCATTATTTCATGTTTCCAGGCAACAACCTCAGGCTTTCCAGAGATCGATAACTGAGTAATATTGAGTTGATGACACAGAAATGTAACTAGTTCCCTCCATCAGATTAATATATATAAAAAAGGCAAGTAGGTTAAAAAAGAGGGTCAGTGGAAGACTCTCTGTTTCCCTCTTATTATCAAGGCCATGGCAAACCAGTAAGCACTGGCACAGTAAAGCTAAACAGTGTTTAGCCGAGCCCTTCCTAGAAAAGCAGCTCCCTTTGAATTCAGCAAAAGTTGTGCCTAAAGATCTGGCTATATTTAAACCCTATAAAGAAACACTATTTAGCTGTTTAATAAGTGGTCCAGTGTATTCTATTATGCAACATCAACAGGGTTTTATTATGGGAAACCCAACTTCTGCATTTCTTGATGTTGGAACATTTAACGACATTGCCCTCTGTTTTACTTAAAGCAGAATTGGGGGGATTAGGTGGCAAGTTTCTACTGATTGTATTTTGCCTTCCCACAGCCCTGTGCTGCCCAGCCCTAGGCTTTTCCCATTGAAAAGGAGAGATAAAGATCAGCTCACCAGGTACACCAGCAGTAAACCACTCACAGTACACTACAGTTAGGGGCAAAGCAGGTTTCTGCATAGGGGACAATGTCCAACCTGGAAAATTAGATCCCTTTTCCAGATTAAGAGCAAAAATCAGTCTCATGGAAACTGCTGGGCTCTTTTTCATGTTTGAGGAACAAGTATCAATGTCTTATTTTTTTGTGCTTGGAATGGCAGCGTTTTAGATGTCAATAAACTACAAATTATCACTTGTTTTCTGCAGAACAGGTTTGGGGAGAAAGATTAGACATCACTTACTTGTTTCATTTCCTCTGTGGACTGAAGGCATGGCGCTTCGGAAAGGACTAAGATCAAACTTTGGGGGTCTTGCTGGCTTCCCAGGGGCTGGACCCAGGGATTCAACTGAAGGGAGAGGTTTAATTCTTGGCCACTTACTCCCGGGGCTGACAGGCCATTTTCCTGCTCTGGGCTGGCAGAAGGGATGCTCCGATTCTGCTCCAGAGAAACACAAGGACAGCAATTAGCCTTCATGTAAGTAAAAAGACATCTAAGACTGTCAGATGCTATACAGACATTACTAACCAGCTCTGCTTCCTTCCAATTTCAGCATCCCTGTTACACAGTGGGGCTCTTATCATGTTACCAGAGTGGAAAAATACATGGAAATGTCCATTTTTACAGATTTTTATAAAGCTAAGCATGTTGGGGCCTCAGCTCTCGACAGCTCCCTTCCTCTAGATTATAAAATACTGGCCTAATTTTCTGTACCGATAACAATTTAATCTGCCAGGATTTAGTGGCATAGCTGTTTTCCACACACAGTCCAAGTGAGGTAACTTTCCAGGGTAAACAAGGACTTAATCTTTTCAGAACCCCGTCACTCAGCATGACGTCAGCAGAAGGAACTTCACAGCATTGGAGTTTCCTAGCACCAGTTTCTATAAGAAACATTACCAGGAGAATACGCTCACCAAGTTCAAATATGACCTTTTTCAAAGCTGGGAGGGTGCAGAGGGGGGAGTTGAGGTTTAAGCCATTTTAAATTGAAGTAAGGCATCTTTGCAGAAAAGCCAAGCTTTTATACATCTGTGTGAAAACCAAAGAGCAGGGCATAGTCACATCTACCTAGTAATTGCAAAAGGCTAAAGCAAACCCAAACTAAAGATACTCCTGTCCCCTTCCATCTTCCTCTCCAAATCTGGGCAGTTTCTTAAAGTGTACTTTCAAATATGGTAGGAGTGGGGAACCCTTCTCTCACCCAAGGTCAGCAGTGGTTTGGGACCCACTTCTCATCTCCAGGACATTCAGGGAAGGAAGGGAGCATTTTCATTTGAGGGTCCCAACTCATAACAGCTGCTGTATCCTGCACTTTCAGAGTATCTACATACATATATGGCCATATGTCTGCATATACACACATATATATATATATATATGCATGCTTGGTGTTAATACAGCTTACTATACCTTCCTGGTGACAAGGTGGTACTATACCTTCTCTTGGTGGGCGATAACCTGGCGGGCAGAATCCAGTTGCCACCACACTCTCAGCATCAGCTTCATCAGAGCCCCTGTGTTCTCCAGGAGCTTGAGGAAGAGCCATCCCGCTGCCGCGCAGAGCATCCTTCTTCTGGGCACGCACGTCCAGTGTGGGCTGGCTCCCAGAGAGCTGCATCCTGCTGCTGCCTGATGCAGCTGGAGCACATGTCGGCCTCTGCTCCGGACAAGGGTGCATGTACAAGTTCGTTGCCCGTTGGGCTGGGAGCACTGCAGTTGCCTTCTCACTGTGGGATAAAGTATTTTCCCAGATCTGCCGGGCACGGTGGAAGGAATTTGGGAGCAGGCGACCCTCTGGAGCAGTTTGCTGGTCAATGCAATAGGATGGCAATGGCTTTTCTGGACCATTCTTGGAAGAACTCAAGCCTTTCTTTGAGAGGTTGCCTTTGTGGCCTGCCATCCCCAAGTAGCCCAGCTTGGCTCGAGGCCATGACAAGGGGTTGCACTGGGTGAACGGAGAGGGTTGGGAGGCAGGTTCATCCTTGGGTTTTCGTGTTAACACTTCTTTCTTACTCAGAGGCAGAGAGCCAGGCCTGGGAGGGATTTCAGTGGGATGCTTCTTGAGTGGCTCCACCAGCTTGTTGGCCAAGTCGGAGTCATTTTGAAATCTTGCTCGGAGGGCTTTGAAATCAGTCACTTCTTCCTGGGAGAGGGAAGAAACCATAGAAAACATCTGCTTTCACATGTGGCCACAGGCAATTTATATGATTATGATCGTTTCAGAGAGAAAGAGGCTGCAGGCTCCACCCTGATCAGCAAGGATACAGAGAGCTTGGTGAAAATTTAAAAGCAGAAGAGGAGAATTAGCTCATTCAAAGGATGCTCCAAAGGCTCACAAATCACTTCTGGTAAGGGCAGTAGAGCTGACACAGATGGAAAAGACAGGGAAAACAACCAAGCCAAGCTAGTGAGACCAGCAGAGATGGCTCCTACTCCCCAGTATCACCCAGTAGTGGAGAATCTCCTTCAGGATGACCTGGCAAACAGTAAAATGAATGGCAGAGCTTCCCAGCAGAGCTGCTGCAGTACTGCTTAATGTAGCTGCTGAGTAGGAAAGCTGCACTTTATTTTCAGTATACAAGCACCAGCCAGGAGAGAGGCCAGTGCTGATCTGGAGATCACCAGTCCATCCCCTTCCTCCTTTAGAAAACTCCACCATGGGAAGAGAAGCAGTAAGCATCCTCCCTGACATGCTCCAGAAGACCCCTGGGACAAAATCTTTTTCCTCCATCACATTGGTTCAACTCAGGGTCCCCACCACTCTTCTGATGCTTCTCCCCTTGCCATTATTCCCACCCCAGGAAACAGAGACAGTACAAACCCAGCTCACAGCACACAAAGACAGCAAGAGCATCTCCTGGGCCAGGGGATGAATTCCAGCTAAAAGAATCCTTTCCTCTTCCACCAGCTACCAGGCCCTGGGTTATATAGGATTTTGAACACAGAGAGTGAATCAGTAACAGCACAGGTTAAAAGGGCACTTAAAGAACGAGCTGTTTCAAGCCTTTGTCCCCCAAGTGTCTCACCATCCCATGCCACAGAAAGGGGACCGCTATTTTTTGCCTGTAACGTTGTGGCTTAAATTCAGCCCTGAGCTGAACCAGGGAGAATATATGAAGAAAAATTTATGAGCTACTTAAGTCCTTGAACTGCTCTATAACTTTTTATATGCCATGATTACATTAGGTGCACTACTCTGGCAGCTTAGTTCAGCGCAGAGAACTGTAAGGCTCCACGAGAACCTGTCTAATGAGGAAATTGGAAAAAATTATCTAGGACAGAACTTCGTTATTCTGAAAAAAGCCCCAGCCTTAAGTGTTAAGGCAGAACAGATGAATAGCATACTGAGGTTTTATTGCATTTAATTGCACGATTTATTAAACACTGACAATTTCTCTTGAATAACCCCTTTCACTGACTTTATTACTTTCACAGGGTAGTGCATGATGTAAAGAACCAACCCTTGGGGGAGAGGTTTGAATTGCTCCAATTATATTTCATATTAGTGGTCAGCAGCGTGATGCCGTGTAAGCTGCCCAGACAGCCTAATCTAGTGGCGAGCCGATGGGAAGGGGAGTTTTCAGAAGCATACGGAGGATGAATCAGATTTTTTTTTGGGGGGGGAAAAAAAAACCCTAATCCCACATGTACCCGATCCCTCCAGTGATGCCAGACAGGAAATAAAGCAGCGAGGTGCCCTAATGCAATTGCGCCGAGCTGTCGCACGTGCTGCAGCAACAGTTGAAGAGTTCAATGCCATTTACCTCTCCTTACTGATTTTCTTTACTGAGGTGCATAGTTCCTCATCAGTGCCCTTGGAGACAAAGAAAACAGAAAAGAAGAAGTACCTACATGTCTCAATGTGCCACAGGCAAGGCAGACACCTGTGAAACAGGGGTTTTGGTCAGGCCTCTCCCTGGCTGCAACAGTCACTGTCTTGGCACTACCTTTAATTAATGAGGGATGGATGCAAGCTTCCCTTTCCCCCCCTCAAGTTGTTATTCCTCTTGCCTTGAAATGGCAGCTTCAAATGATTTACCTAATTAACTGGAAGGTTATCTGTGCTTAATGCCCTTCATTAGAAAGTAGTTTTCTCCCGGTTTGCAGCCTGCTGGCTATGGATGCCAGTGGCAGACCTGGGGTGGGAGGGGTATGTACAGCTGAGCACACTGAGCTGCCTGGGAGGATGGGGTTAAATTGTGCCTCACAGCCACTCCCTGCACACCCACACCCAGCCAGCCCCCACACCATCTTCCCCCAACAAAGCTCCTGCAACTGCAGCTTCCTTGCAGAGGGCCTTAGCACAACCCTCTGAGCTGCAATGAGTCCTCCCAGTCTCTGCAAGGACGGTTTTCTATCAGAGCTGATACTGTTTCAAACCACAATCCCCTCCAAACTACTCTCCAGCTCAACCCACACAACCTAAGCTGGCTCAGGATGATGCTCTGCCTTAACATGGTGCTGAGTGGGTCACAGGTAGGTGGGACACAGAGTCCCTATCCCAGTGCCCCACCAGCCCAGAAAGGGTTCAGCACAGCAGGGAGAGACGCTTCTCTGAAAATTAGACCAGTTGACAAGTGGGGGGAATACACTAACAAACATAAAGGGCTGCCAAAAGCTCACAGCATGTATTGCAGCTACATCTGGCCAAAGAGTTCACTGCGAATCATAAGACAGTTGGCAAAAGCCCATGAAAGATGAGAGAGGGAGAGAAAAAGGAACCAAACTTCCACTGACTGGAAAGCTACGGGCATTACAGAGTCAGGGGACAGCCAAACTTTCCATATTTTCTCCCTATAAATAAAATGTTCCTCTAACATTAATATCGTTCAAGGAAGCAGAATAAAGCTCAGCTTAAGACCACGATAAGGATACCTTTCAGAAAGAGCAGCAGCTGGAGGTTTGTGCCGATACCAAGGGCTAACTGAAAGGAACCAGGCTTATCATTAATGTTCTGCAGTCGATTTTCTAAAGCAAATTAACACGGGAAAATAAACCCCACTCAAGATGTGACATGCATGACAAACAAGAGGAAGCGCTGTGTGTTTCCCTCCCCAAATTCTTTCTGGTTTCATCCATTCTTTACCTTGATTTGCAAGGGAGCTCCCTCGGGTAAATGTTTAATCAGCACTGCCCTCTGCCCAGCAGCAGGGTGGCTGGAGCCGAGCCCAGGCACCCCGGCTGTGCTGAGAGGAGCCGGTCACAGATGCCATCAACTCAGTAACTCCCCGGTTTCTCCCAGAAACAAAATCCACCTCTACTTTTTGTTCAATTAAGAGGCAGCAACCGGAACTCATTGCAGAGCGAGGGGGGGAAGAAGCCAGGCACTGGGATCCCCTCAGCCCCTGCTCTGGGACAGAAAAGCTGCCCCTTTGTGGTCCCTGTGCAGAGCAGAAGCAGCAATGAGAGTGCGCACCTAACCCTGAGGTTAAACTGCTCCCGGCATTTCACAAAGATAACAGCCCCAAGCTACAAACCAGCAGCAGAAAATCAAGCAGCGACTCTTTCACTCAGGGGCAGAGGAGACGGAGCAGCCCTGGCTGCAGCGAGGATGGAAGTGCCCCAGCAGTTACCGTGTCCATCCCTTCGCTGCTCCGCGCTGGGTCCAGCAGTTCAGCCTTGCAGCATCTTCCCCTGCCTCCGACTGATGCCTGCCCTAGTTGCTTCCCACTCCATCACCGGTCCCGGCCACTGCTACAACAGTGGGTGAGGCGGGGCAAGCCCCAAAACACACCTGGGCCGAGGCACGGGTCTGCCCCCGGGGCGGGGAGAGCCTCACCTGCGCAGGGCTGAGCCTGGGAGCACAGCCCTGCCCATCCACACTTCCTCGACTGACTCACCGGTTCCCCGAACCACAGATGTCAACACCACAGCAGGCTTTGGATGGGCTCAGAAAGGGAGGAACCAGGCTTGGTTTGCTTTTTTTGGGGAAAAAACGGCACTTCCCTGCAGCACCCGTGTCTACACGGTGTCTGTATGCGCGGCTGCTCCCGGGTCTCTTCTCACACCTGGGAAACACGAAGCTGAAGAGAACAGGAGTCCCACCTTGTGGGCACAATGATCCTCACCCCATTTCTGTGTAGGTCTCCCCATGGGTGACACCCATCCTACTGCATCAGCTCAGCCTGCACCAGGCTTTTCCCCAAACCAAAGCCAGAGACCTTGGAGTGATCAAAACAGACATTTCCCTAGAGGAATGAAGTGGGTTTTTTTCTTCATCTCTGGGTAGCAGAGCCCAGCAAAAGCAGTTGTCCTCGCTGAGGCCCAGAAATATTCCCTGGTGAAGCAGCTCTTTTCCTGGTGAGCTGTTTCTCAGAGTCCTAAGGACAGACCAGTTAAATTAGGGCAAACAAGACTTTTCCCATCACTGGACATTTCTGCCCTGAAGAACGGCCTGAAAAGATCTGTCCAAACATTGAGCCCATGTTTTTACAGAGCACGTCTCCCTGGAAAAGCTATGCTGGTTAGCTTGGCAAGAAGAGAACTGAGAGCCCCAGGAATTTCTTTTTCCCTCTATAACTGATCAAATATTATTTCATCTTTCTCTGTGGGAGCGTTTGCTGTTCTCCTTTGAGCAGAGATGCCTCTTGCACGGAGCTCAGGTGCTGGGTGGCATTCAGAAGCAGCTGTCAATAGGGCTTGGGTGGGCAGGGGGCCATCAGCAGCCTGGGCATACTTACCCATCACAGACTGGTCCTAGTCCCACGTACCAGGATGCAATACCCCTCCTATAGTCCATTCCTAAACAAGTTTCTTGGAAAAGAAAGCCTGCAGCAATAGCAGGTCTTGGGATTACTGGAAAAGGGAGTGGAAAAGGATCTGAGAACAACCTGTGTGTGCACAATTATCTGAAGGTGTCCCAGACTTGAAGGTGATGCCTGAGATAACATGACTTACAGGTGGGCATTCCCTCTCTACACATGGGCATCAGGAAAGCCTTGCCCCAGGCATTCCTAATGTCCTTGGGAGAGGGACCGATGAGCTCTCAGCCAAGCTTGAGGAGAGCTGCAATAAAAATAAAAAGGAAAAAAAAAAAAGAAAGTTAAAAAAAAAAGAGTCTCAGTCGCTGGAGACATCACTGAGACATCACTTGAAGTGCCAGTCTCATTCCACACCACATGAAAAGCCCTGCTGCTGCGTGGTGGTCTCAGAGAAGAAAGGGGGGGTCCTGCTGAGCCGGGAGTTGGCAGGGAAGTCCCCAAGCTCAGGCTGGAGTCATATGTGATAAAAATTAATGCTGGCTCTGTGTACAGGTAGCTGGGGAGGATTTATGACCCACCCAGGGGCGTGAATGTGGGCCGTGAATTAAAGCGCTATTGAAGAATTGGGAGGTTGTGACTTCAGAGCCATGGTCCTAAAGAAAAGGACAGGGCAGATTCCTCTATATGGGCTCTAAAAATAAAAAAAGAATGCTGAGGGTTTCTTTAAAACATGCATTTTGTGAATGCTAGCCCTGGTGGGACCCCTCTTGCCTCAACTCCCTTCGACAGCAGCCCCAGGGCTGCCATAAATCGCCCAGGGCTGTAATAACTGCACAGGGAGCACAGTGTACACATGGTGTTGTGTAGATCAAACACTGCAGAAGTGGAAGCTGACTTTTTTCTCTGGCTCTGGACCTTCCTGGGGGAATGCCTGATGATAAGGAGCTGGCACCGGTCTACATAAGTCACCTTTTAGTGGGCCACATGGCACAATTTCCTTAGAAAAAGTAGACAGATAACATCAGGAGACCACAAAACAGGACTTTACACCCTCTGCAGAATGCTGGGGGGAATGCGGGCAATCCCTTTGGTATCTCTGCCCCTCCTGCCCCATCTCTCCCCACAGTGCTGGTGCCTCCTGTGGGTCCCCACTAAGCTGCAAATTGCCATGGGAGGAGTTGTCCCACCAAAACTCAATGACCACCTTGTCTGCCACCTCTATTAATGAGGCAGCAGTTTGGAGCAGGAACTTGGACTTTGCTTTGGGTTTGTGTACCAGAGGCACTGACCCAGAACAGGAGCTCCCAGGCACAGCCCTGACCAAATAAAATCAAATCCCATTACTGAGAGCCACAGCACTGAACACTTCCCAAGAGGGTAGAGTTTCCCCAGAACAAACAATTTCCACTTCATGATTTGGATAAGGTGGTTTTTCAGTGATATATTTAGTGTCTTACATGGACATGTCAGCCAAAGGGCTGCAAGCGCAGCATTCAGCAAACTTATTATCCCTGTATTGTTCTTTCCAACTACCCAGTGACTGATAGGATTTATTATATATTAGAGGTATATTTTTTAGGGTTTGTTTTGATTTCACAGAGGTCTTACTGTAGACCAGAAACAACAGTGGATCTGGGGAATATGATTTATTCCTAATCTTTCAGAAAGGAGAGCAGCATCACAGCTGAAGACCAGGGAAATTTTTGGACAATCCAGTCTTCTTCAGAAGATAATTAAATATGGGTATTGCCCGTGATGTAATTGACAATAATATTAGCTCAGTGTCACAGTATTATAGACTGTCGATGGCCTAACAAGTTATTTTTCCCTTGTCACAACTACTGGCCCCACATGTGGGAAGGAGATGGGGCACAGGAGCAAGGGAAACAGCTGCTCCTGGGTGCAATGCAGTAACGTCCATATACATGAAAAAAATACCTCAGAACCCGAAAAAAAAAATGGGAAAAAAGTGTATAGCAGGGCACAACCTTCTGCTAGGGAGGATTACAGCTCAGTTTTTATACCTTATTGTGTCCCCGGGAGGGCCAGAGCAGCCCCCAAACTCAGTTCCTCACCCGTGTCACCCTTCTTCTGCCAGGAGGTCATATCGTGGTTTTCCAGCAGAGGGGGAGATAGGATCACTTCTTCCACCGCCGAGCCGATTGTTCTGCCTTCCATCACCGGCATTAATGAGGAATTGAAGAAAACGCAGTATTATCAAAAAGCTAACGCCTTCTTTTACTGGCTAGGACAAACCAGTGTGGTTTTGGAGGAGCCAATGTGGGTACCCATGCAGCTCCTTCAGAAGGTTTAAGATCAGCCCCATGGAAGCACTGTAGCAGTGAAGAAAAGTAATTTAAAAGTCTTGCAACTGTTCAGGTTTTTCACCTGTCCGAGTTATTAGGTTGTCTCTGCAGTAGAGCTCATAACACATAAATGCTTCTTTTTTAGCAATATATGCCAAATAATACTATTATTGCAACTGTTTGCAGCAAACCAGCCAAACATCCCAAAGGCTGTTTACTCTGGTAGAAGGTATGATACCAACTCAGTTCTGTCTTCACTAACACCAAAGGAGGACCAGCATGTCCAGCACTAGAGCTGAGATCATCTTCTGATCCTAAGACGAACCTTTTTCACACCTTGTAACCTTCTACCTAAGTAACTGGGGCACGTGCCTGCTGCCCATAAAATGTCCCATACATTTTTGGTCCTTACAATGCACTATCTCACTGTGGGTGCCTCGGCTGGAGAATTTTAGCTGAGGATGATGAACAGCTGAACGTCAGGAAACGAGCTGCACAACTGATGCACAGAGGAAAAGGTCAGCCCTGTTATCAGGATCCAACCAATATGCCAGGTGTGGGACCATCACCATTCCTGCCAGCACCTGTGGGCAGTGTTTGCTGTCACCCCACTGGCACAGAGAATGCTGACCAGGCTCTGGCACAGCCTGCAGCATCCTTTCCCTGCCCTGCGGTACTACAGTGCACATGAGCATGAGCCCTGCAAGACTGCAGAAACATTGTCGAGCACAGAGCATCTGCTCAGCAGCATCAACCACAGCAAACTTGTTACATCTGTCTTATCCTCATTAATGTTTATAAATATGTAAAGGGTGAGAGTCAGGAGGATGGAGCCAGGCTCTTCTCAGGGATGGCAGCAATAGGACAAGGGGCAGCGGATGCAAGCTGGAACAGAAGAAATTCCATGGGAATGTCAGGAGGAACTTTGTCACTGTGAGGGTGACGGAGCCCTGAGACTGACTGCCCAGAGAGGTTGTGGAGTCTCCTTCTCTGGAGACATTCAGACCCCTCCTGGACACATTCCTGTGCGATTCAGTCTAGGTGATCCTGCTCTGGCAGGGGGGTTAGACTAGATGATCTTCTGAGGTCCCTTCCAACTTCTAACATTCTGTGATTCTGTGATCCTTCATCAAACTTCTATTCATGCCTTCTGTTTGCTACACAATATAAAGTCCTCTTCCAAATTTAAACCCTTCTCTCAAAGGCATCTGTGCGGGATTTTGAAGGTCACCTATTAAGACCCTGATAACCAGCTTTTCTTCCTTGGCAAAACAGAAGGTATTGTACCAAGCTCCTTTGCAGAGGAAACTCTCCAGCGCTTGCAGAGAGGATGAGCTGAGAAAGCCCATGTGTGCTGCGAAAGCACATGTGAAACAGTGAACTTTCCAAAGGCAGAGCTCCAATTGTCAGGCACTTTTTTGATCTTGATATATCTAAAATCTCTATAACCTCTGTACATGCAACAATCTCTGTACTTTTTTGAAAATCCCACCCTACCCCTGAATGAAAGGTTGGCTGCTCTGTGCTTTTCCCTTGGGAACCGTGAGAGAACAAACAGCACGTGGCAGGTGTCAGTCACACTGGCAGTGAGAAGCTTGGATACTGCTTTCAGGGTATGGTGCATCGAACAGAATAAAAAAGAACAGGACTCTGTCCTTAGATGTTTGTGGTCTTCAAGTCAGGAACAAAATTCAGATTTGCAGTATTGCATGAATAACATACCACAAAAAATTATAACCAGAATATCAGCATAAAAAAGGGCTGATTCTTTTAAGTAACTGCAGAGCCTGCAGCAAAAAACAGAGGAATATACTGAAAATAAAAAACTCCATCTAAAGAAATCCTGATGCAAATTGCTGGACAACAGCAGTATTATGTTAGCTCTTGCAGCATCACTTCTCCCTGGAGCTAGGCTCGTGTAGACACCCACATTACTGAATCCGTTGTTTGGGTGCTATTTTAAAGATCAATGCACTCTGCAGGCAGAAATTATTTCCCCTTTTTGGGCCAAAGACATTTGAAGTGGAGACTTTTTGAAGTGGAAAAAGAAATCCTGTATTGTTGTCCTAGAGGAAAAGGCGCTGTCTGAGTTTGTTTGCACAGAGTTAATCCACTCCTGAGTCTAGATACGTAAGAGTTACTTATGTGTCTTCTAATTAGAGGCTGGCAGTGAAGGGTTCTTCAGTGTCGGGGAAAAGAGCTTTGCTATGGGAATAGTCCCAAAGGCTGCTCAGCCCAGCCTGCTCACAGCCTGTATTTCTATGCTCTTGAAGACCCCCAAGACTTCAGTCCACGACTCATCATCCTGAAGGTGACTGCATCGCTATCGCCAGCGCGGCTAGCGTTGCAAGCCAGAGGTTCAGAGAGTTAATTCAGGTTTAGAGGCAAGGATCCAACACACATTTTAGACAAGTTCAATTCATAACGTTATAAATGGAACCATAACTTTTATATATATCACTTTTGGAACATAACACCTTTGAGAAAGGTTCTTTAATTTCACCTCTAACGTGGTGTGCCTTGCTTGCTGCTTAAATCTCTCTCGCATGCCTCCCCCCAAACGACCTCACCTATCAGTGCGAAATTGTTGTTGTGCCTGAATGCACAAACCAGCCCAGCCTTTTGCCTGGGAGACGTGCCACAAATAACTTTCATTATATATATGGTGTGTTTCTGATGCTGCTATCAGAAAAGAAAAGATATAATGCTTCAACAGTCTTGCTTAGATGCTGAGAAGGCACAGTGCACAGCAGCCTTTTATATCAAAGGATGGCTGAAGTTTGGAAGATTAAGAAGACGACCAAGGAGGCTCCCACCATGAGGACAAGTGAGGTCTATCCCCACCAGACCCTTATGAGCATCGCTGAAAACTTCTTATGTCATTCTGTCTTAATAGCAACATGCAGAGTTGTTGTAATGTGTAATAAGGAGGTAACGATGGGGATTGCCTTAGGCCAGTTTCAATCTCCTGCTTTTCTCCCGGGCAAAAGCAATTTAGCTTTAATAGTATATGAAAAAAAAAATCACAATCCTCATTTGAATTGCCCAGCAGTACTTGGGGAAATTTTGCAGGCTGTATGCAAGCTCGAGGAAACAGGTATGGGGCAACCTGGGCTATAGCATGACCAAGTGTCTTTCCAGTGGCCACTTCCAATGCATGAAAATAAAATATTCTCCTCTGGAGACTATTATCTTTGGATAATATTGTTTTCTCAACCTTGTGCACATCCACAACTGTGTTAAGATCTCAACCAGCTAAAAGCATTAGAGCCACCAGTGTCAGATAGGTTCACAGAGCTTACAGGATAGGACACCATTTCAGCTTTAGATGGTATCTTTCTCACCCCAGATCACTTTATGAAAGAAAGGTTTAGATTCTCATGTTGCAGTGACTACATAGAGCCACCCAAAAGCCAAGTGATAACTCACATCAGCTTTGGAAATGAGACAAAATCTTACAGGGATAGCAGTGGGAAGAAGCTGAGATGACATCTTGATGTATCTGGAAGGGATATGTTCCTCATAACACCTTTTTATAATAATCTTCAATTTGCTGTACTGGGAAGCTGCTTTTCCCTGGTCAGCAACCAGACACACCAAAATCACAGGTAAGTCACTGTGGGAAATAAAATTAGTTTGTTCCTCCTTCAAATTAAAAGGAGAGTGGAGGCTGGGCAGGAAACACGCTGCTGCAATAGGGCTTGATTGACTTTAATGTGGAAATAGTTGCACAGTTTAATGTGTTTCCTTGCCAGAAAACCGGGAATTTGTTTCCAAAAGGGCAAAGGCCTCCGGGATGTGTCCTGATTCTTTGTGATTTGATCTGTGCCATCGTCAATGATTTACCACAGCATTCTGGGGTCTGGTGAGCCCTGTGCTTCATCTAGCAGCGCCTGCCCCTTGGCATCCTGAAGCCTAAAGCTTTTGTTTGCAGCTAATCTATAGCAAACATTTACATATGGGAAAACAATGCGGTGGAGCCTGTGTCAGCTTTCTCCTCTGATTCTCTCTATATGCTTGCTGTGTTTAACGGCACGTCAGGCCACGGCTACGGCACGCGGGGAGCTGGAGGCATTGCCTCCCCAGAGGTAAGTCTGTCCCTTCATCAATTTTACATATAGAAATTATGGGCAGGTCAGTCAGCCCATCAGTTTTGTCCAGACTTGAGGCATGTGCATGCTCTGCTCCCTGTAAACAGCTACCAAAAAAAAACCCAAAAAACAAAAAACCCCTAAAAAAGGAAAAAAAGAAAGGAAAAAAAAAGAAAAAGAAAAGAAATTGGCAGTTGTTCAAAGCTCGAGCTTGGCATCATAATTCCTTCTTATATGAACTGTTTGCACAATGGTTTGTTCTTTACGGATGACTATTAAGCCTTCTTAAACTTCCTTACAGAAATTACCACACTGGTTTTGGGCACTTGAATGATTTCCCCATGCAGGATGATTTACAAGTGAATATTTTTCTTTTCCTTTTTCATTATAATTATTCCACATTTGACAATGTGACGTTAACAAGAGCATGTTTATAACCTGATTTTCAATCCAAGCCAGTTCCTCATACCTCTATTTTATTTTCTTTCCCCTGAACAATATTATTAACCAATACCAGTGTCGTTTAGGCTTTGAAGGAAGGGAATAAACAAGTTACATTTTTTCCTAAAGCTGGAGTGTCATGATAGGAAAACGGTCGGAGCTTTTTCTACAGCTATTAATTTCAGGCTTGTTCTAAAGGCAAATATGATTTAGAAGGATCAAAAAAGGTATCAGTGATAATTGGAACGTGGAGACAAGGAGAAGGCGGAAAGGAAAAAAAAATGTGGTAGTGATACACTTAATTATGAAGGCTTATTCCGATAATCCCCTTTGAAAATGAACAAAGACGAGATTTTTGATGTTTGATGAACTTATCAAACAAGGCAGAATAATGAAGAGGTAAATGTAAAAACCCAATCGAAGGTGAGCCAATTAAGTACTTTGTGAAGAGCTGAAGGATACAGCCCGCAAATCCTCCTGTCAGAGCGAAAAGGCATCAATACTTGCGTGTCCTCCAGCTCCCTGTTTGTCTGCAGGCTCCTGTTGTTTTCCTGGAAACACGGTGGCTTTTTATCTCACGCAGTGATCTGCATCCACAGACTCCCTTGCTGAGCTGTTGCGGCTTTCATTTAGTAGTCTCTCTTCTACAGCCTCTGATGAGTCCCCAATGTGCTCCGTACCTCTGCTAATTATCAATATTTCTCTTTGGACTGCAGTCTCCTAAGTAAAACAGGCTGCTCATTAGTTAGTCACCAAAATAACAATAATGTTCTGGCTCAGAATAACCCCTCAAAAATGCTTGGAAGGCTGTGGTGAACACGGAGTTGTACCGACGCGCTACAGATTGCTCCTCAAGACAAAGAAACTCATTACACAACTAAAGACTGTAGGAGTAGGGACAGAAATTAAGATCTTAACCCCCAGGCTGGGAGGCTGGAGAAGTATTTTTCTGTTGTTGTATAATGATTTTCACTGTATCCACAGATTTGATCCAAGAGCCATCACCATACAGCACCCTCACCACTTTCTGGTTTTAAACTCTTCCTTTAGTTTTTTCCCCCCTCTCCTCAGAATTTAGGTATTTCCTTTTAGAAATAGTCAACCAATGAATTCCCACAGTCAACTGCACCTTTTTGGTGCAGAACCCCACAAAGCCCATGGGAGTCAGACCCTGGTTTCATACTTGTCCAGAAAAATATGGACCATGAGTTGACGATGGTGTAAAAAAAGTGAAAACTATAGATTCCAGAACAGGCCCAAGGTGATAAACATCACTGCTCCAGGAGTTTGTGATGTTCTTTTGAAAAGAAAGACAAAATATAAGCCTTTTCTTAAGACTTGTCTCCTTGACATTCCTTCTGTTTATTCAGTGTGTTTGACCTCAGATATATGATGCACACATATTTTATTGCAATCAAACCCATTGGAAAGGGATAGAAACTCTTGGGGGACAGGAAACCCAAGACAAAGTCCTCAGGTCCTGCACCTGCTGCTCCTGACCGATTCTGATGGTAAATCTTTGGTAGTACAGCCCCTCCTGCTAAGGGATGCTTCCCATTTCCTACAGAAAGGTTCCTGGTGGAAAAGCGTAGACACAGAGATCATTTCCTCCCTGCTAGCCCCCAGCCCTCCTTAAAACACAACTTCAAAGACCTCAGATTGCTATCTCTTCCTCTCCTTAGGAGAAGCAGCAGAGATGTTAATTCTCCAGCTCCTGTCGACTGTCAGCTGAGCCAGTGGTCAGAATGGACTGATTGCTTTCCTTGCCAAGAGAAAAAAGTAAGACTCCACCGTAATGTCTCCATTTATCTTCAGATGTGTCTATGATGAGGATGTACACACATTAATTATATATATTATACATAT
This sequence comes from Gallinula chloropus, assembly GCF_964237585.1. NCBI lineage: Eukaryota > Metazoa > Chordata > Aves > Gruiformes > Rallidae > Gallinula > Gallinula chloropus. The sequence continues at coordinate 4,833,901 of NC_140091.1, read as the reverse complement.
TCATCATTCTGAAGCATCCAGTAAACTCATCCAAACATGATGAAGATGCTCCTCTACTGGAGAGGCTCCTACTTACCCCGGTGTAAACTGGGGAATAAACTCGCTTAAGGCAGCAGAACAGTAAAATGTAAAATCAGGGCAAATGGTGGAAGAATCAGGCCAGAATATTTGCCCAAGACTTTCTTCCTTTTCTATCTCAGATTTAATTAAATATCCCCTGATTCTTAATGCAAATATTCCAATGAAAAGAAATTAAAAGCAGCCTTAATTCATCAGCTCCTCTTCTCGATTTTTTAATATCATTTCACATGTCTTCATAATTCAAGAATTTATTTTCCAATACCTGACATAATTTTGCCTAAATCCCTGTGTTTTTTAGTCCTGTGCTTACAATCAGTAAATGATTTGGCTCTTCTATCTTTCCTTTTTCTTTTTTGCTTTCTAGTTTAAAGAGAAGCAGTTCTCATTAATTCTCAGAAATGTTGCAGGATCAGTACTGCAATTAGTGTCTGTGTCCATCTGAGGC